>NC_136914.1:195198724-195882534 GCF_949752795.1 Hyperoodon ampullatus | reverse complement strand
GGGCTCCTTAGTTGTGGCACGCATTGTGTTATACGTTGATAGTGAGTACAGAACCCAGTGATTAAGAAGTCAGACTCTGGAATCAAACTACCTGGGTTGAAATCTGGTACTTTCCCTACTAGCTGGACAAGTTAGTAAGCTTACTGATCCTCATCTGTAAGTTGGAGATAATGATAGTATCCACCACTCTGGAATATTCAGAAGATTGAGTTACTCAAAGCATTGAAGATAGCGCCTGGCAGATAGTAAACACTATGTGCATTAGTCAGGGTTCTCCAGGAAACAGAACAAGTAGGATGTGTGTATGTGTAGAAGGAGAGAGAGATTATGAGGAATTGGCTCACATGATAATGGAGGCTAAGAAGTCCCACGATTGGCCATCTGCAGGCTGGAGACCCAGGAAAGCTGGGGGTATCATTCAGCCTGAGTTTGAAGGCCTGAGCACCAGGGGAGCCAATAGTGTAAATGCCAGTCTGAGGTCAGGAGGAGATGACATGAAATGTCCTGGTTCAATCAATGAGGCAGAAAAAGGGGGTGAATTCCTCCTTCCTCTGCCTTTTGTTCTGTTCCAGGCCCTCAATAGACTGGCTAATGCCACCCACGTTGGGGAGGTCCATCTACTGAGTCCATCAATTCAAATTCTAGTCTCATCCAGAAACATTCTCATAGACACACCCAGAAATAATGTTTAATCTGGGCACCCCACGGCCAGTCATGTTGACACATAAAATTAACCATCACACTATTATTATTATTACTAGTCCACATGGATTGAGTTTGGTTCCTTGATATGTAAAAGATAAGACTTGTTGAAATTTAATATATTCATAAAGTGAGAACAAAGTTTCACTTATGATCCCAAGTGGCCTTCAATCAAACCTTTGTTAAAGACGTAATTACTGTCATTTAGGTTCACTATAAACAGGGAATGTTTCATCAAGTTCTTCATTATTCTTTCTCATTTCAGGATCTTATTACCATTCCCCAAGGAAAACTAATTCCAGCTAATTATATATATGCAAATTTATTTGACTATCATAAGCATTTTTTTTCCAATCAGGGAAACAAACTCAGTACTGGACTGAGAGATAACTCAAGTAATACAAGAATAAAGCAAGATCTAAAGTACCATGTCATATTTGGAATGGAAATCTAATTACTGTATGTGAAAAGATGGATAATGCACAAATAACATGCTTAGCGCTACAAGCATATGGGTATTACATATAAAGTTATACGTACAAGTACACAAATGCATACACTTAGAGTAGTTGCTTAACTTGTTTCCAAATTAAAATGTGAAAAGATTCCTGAAAAAGAGGGAAAAAGCTACAGTGGGTGAGCAGTCTAGGGGAGGATGATGGTGCTGTTTAGGGATGGGTTAGAAGCTGAAGCTACCAAGGTCACAGCCAAAGAGTGTGGACTCTCTTCAGTGAGTTAGTTCAAAAGCTTAAAAGTTAATTGTCAAAAGGAATCTTTCAACTCAGCTTACCTGGTTAGTCAATTGACTAGAAAAAGTAAAACTAGTATAGTTGATTGCTATCAATACCACTACTAGGGGCTTCCCTGGTGGCGCAGTGGTTGAGAGTCTGCCTGCCGATGCAGGGCACATGGGTTCATGCCCTGGTCCGGGAAGATCCCACATGCCGTGGAGCGGCTGGGCCCGTGAGCCATGGCCGCTGAACCTGCACGTCCGGAGCCTGTGCTCCGCAACGGGAGAGGCCACAACAGTGAGAGGCCCACATACTGCAAAAAAAAAAAAAAAAAAAAATACCACTACTAATAATAGGACCTAATATTAGCTTGTGACTTTCTAGTCTCCATGGTCCTTTGAAGCAGAGTAATAGTCCTGGACTTTGGAGTCAGACAGGCCTGGGAGTTATACTTAATTCTGTCCATTACTGGATGTATGAGATGTGCATCCCCTCTGAACCTCAGCTTCCTCATCTGTGAGATGGAGCTAGTTATATAGTTGGAAAGAATGAAATAAGGCATTCTACATACCTGGTTCATAGTAGTTGATCCTTAACATGAGTTAAGGATTTCCCCTTCCCACTCTGGCTCTTCTCATTCTGTCTTCAGGTTGACCATGTGAAGGGAGCACATATCACTAACCTCATGTTACAGATGGGAGATGAAGCTCAGAGGGTTAATGGCAGAGCAGGTTCACAGCCAGGCCTGCCTCCTACTGACAGTCTTTATTTGGGGGATCCAGGCATCAACATATATTTTTTTAAACAAATAAGTATTTATTTATTTTTGGCTGCATTGGGTCTTCATTGCTGCGTGCGGGCTTTCTTTAGTTGTGGCATGCGGGCTTCTCATTGTGGTGGCTTCTCTCGTTGCGGAGCACGGGCTTTAGGCACACGGGCTTAGTTGCTCTGCAGCATGTGGCATCTTCCTGGACCAGAGCTCGAACCCGTGTCCCCTGCATTGGCAGGCAGATTCTTAACCATTGCACCACCAGGGAAGCCCCGGCATCAATATTTTTAAAAGCTCCCCAGTTGCTTCCAGTGATTCTAATGGGTAGTGGGTATCGAGATCCATGCATTCCACTACTTTTCCAGTCTAAAATCTCGTGTTCCTCTGGTTCCAAACCAGGAGTCTTCCCCATAGCTGGCAGATGTGATAACACTTCCTCCCAGACATGTTCGTTCATTCATTCCTCCCTCCAACCGGTCTGCTGTGTGCCAGGCACAGGCCAAAGGGAACTTTCCAAATGTCAAAGGTTAAGATGTCCCATTGTTGATGGAAATGAATTTTCATAGATATGAGTATGGATATAGCAGCTTACATCTCCCTTGCTAGTCTCATTAATGTGATCATAGTAAATTTAAGAATAATTTAAAAATGAAGTGGTAAGATTACTTGAGTCGTGCCTGTTTTGTGTGCTTAAGTAAAATATGGAAAAGAAAATGCTAAAATTTTGAACTGACCCATATTCATTGAGCCTATCAGCAGTGATGACAGACACTGATGAGTTATAGTTAGACTAAAAACATAGCCAGCAAGCTTCACCAGTCTCAAAATAGAAGCTAAATTGTTGATATTTTCCAGAAAATTTCATCTTATCCCTGTTAACTGAAGTCTAAAGGGTTTCCTGCTTTGGTTTTAGAGGAATTATATTTTATTTGGCTACCACGTGTGTTGGATGCAACAGAGTGCCTCCCCTTCATAAATCACCCCCCAGCTCCATAGATAACTGGAACCTGCCCAAGAAAAGTGCATTAATTCTCCTGCCCTTCACTCTCTCCTAATCACTGCGCAATTTTGCGGCTAGATTACTTGTCAATCACGTGAAGCTAAGTCTGTTTGCTTCTGCTTTTCAGCTGGATTCCTGGCAATGAAGAAAACAAACAGAAAACAGATGTCCACTACAGGTCCTTGGATGGTGAAGGGAATTTTAACTGGAGATTTGTCTTCCCTTTTGACTACCTTCCAGCTGAACAGCTCTGTCTCGTTGCTAAAAAAGTGAGTTCTGAAATATGCCAGTGGGGAGTGGATGTCATGGGTCTTCCTTAATGCAAATGCTCAGAAAAGGTTGGGGCTGTTCAGAGTCTGGGAGGTCATGGGTCCAGCTCCTCTTGGCACAGATGGGGACTTTGAGGCCCCTGTGGGGTAGATACTTGCCCAGGGTCACACAGCTATGGCGGTTATTTGTGTAGTTCTAACAGAAGTATAAGGAGCACAGCTTTGCTTCCACTGACATGTTGGCAGCAGGGGGAAGGATCTGGTAAGTAGGGGTCTTGTGTCAATACATACAACAACCTAAGTACATGTTTATGTCACAGGGAGACTGATTTCTTCCCCTGATAAGCAGAACTGTTGCACTAATTAATGTAGGTGAAATATCCCTTTTACCTTCCTTATTAAACTTAAGCATCTGCCTGCCTTCCTTCGGGAGCACTTCCGTGAGGGTTCAGGGCCCTCCTGGTCTTAATTTATAAGACTCTCAGTTACAGAACTCAACTCAAACTGGCTTAAACCAAAAAAAGGTGATTTACTGGTTCACATTACTAAAAAGTCCAGGGTTGGCCGGCTTAAGGAACGCCTGGAGCCTGGGTTGAACTGATGTCTTCAGAAACTTCTCTCACCTTCTCCACCCCTCTGCCCTGCCTTCTTCCACGGGCCTCACTCCCTGGTGTGTGTGCAAGGTGGCTGCCAGCAGCCCCAGCTTGTATCTTGCCCTCTCGGCAACCTCAGCAGAGAGAGGGGAATGAATCCCCAAAGGCACCAACCAGAGTTCTGGAATTGGGCCCCAGCGTCTGCCTGTTTGAGGCCACGTGTCCATCTCTGAACCAGTGTTGCCCAGGGATGCAGCGCTCTGATTGGCGAGACTGTGGAGTTAGGGATAAAGTCACTTCTCCCCAGATTGCATGGACTGGGGGAAGGGAATCTCTAAGGAAAATCTGGTGCTTTCATCCAAAAAGGGGGGCCTAAAACCTGGGTAGGT
The DNA here is from genome assembly GCF_949752795.1 of Hyperoodon ampullatus. Taxonomy (NCBI): domain Eukaryota; kingdom Metazoa; phylum Chordata; class Mammalia; order Artiodactyla; family Ziphiidae; genus Hyperoodon; species Hyperoodon ampullatus. The sequence goes on along the minus strand of NC_136914.1, from coordinate 195,878,081 downwards.
AATAACAACAGATGTCTTTTACAGGCCCTTGTCCCATTTCTCCCTTCCCCACCCCCTCCTGCCATATTCTATAAACTTTTCCCAGCTCTGCCTGGTCACCTCCTCACCCTACACCTGATCAGAATATACCTGCCTTATGTCCCATCTGGCCAGGCCCTACCCCCTGCTGGCCCTACTCAGTGCTGATGCTCTAGTGAGCACTTTTTCTGTCCAGGTGAGATGAGTGCCTTCAAAGGGCACTTTCTAGAGACATATAGGCTCATCCTGATGTTGAACCATGCACACTTTCAGATAATGAGACAGACCGGGGGCAAAGCGAGAGATTTGGGGTCAGGTAGGCCTTTGGGTAAAGTTACCTTTCCTATTTACTCACATCTAGAGCTGGACCTCTCAGCATCCTGAGTAGTCCTTGGAGCATGACCCCACACAGGACAGCCGAGTAGGGCCAGACAGCAGCAGAGTGGGCTTCTCAGCCCCTCAGAGCCAGGCCCTCTGAGCCCTGCAAAAGGGACCATTCCTGGAATGTCATCTGAAAAACAAGAAACAATCCAACAACCTTCCTTCAAATTCATGAAGCACTGGGGGATCTCCCTTTCCTTTGGGGCCAGAGGAACTTAGGTGTAATCAGGCTGTGGGGACGTCATTATTATCCTGGGCTAATACTGTCTGGGCGGAAGCAGCGACAACAGGTGAGAACCTGGAGGACACTTATCCCATCCTCTCCCCACCTAACTCTAGGCTGGGGGATCTGAGGGTCTTAGATGACCACGGTATATAAACCCCAGCAATACTTTTCAAAAGCCAGAAATGCCAGGACATTTAAACTCTGCGCCAACAAACGAGTGAAATGTGGGCCCCCATCTCCTCACCCCCGTGTGAGGTGAGTGTACTTGGACATCCTTGGGGGGTTGGGGAGGTCGCTGAGCAGAAGTAACTCCTCAGCAGGGGATATTTCGGTCTGGCCTGGGGATGGCTTGGCTTTGGGAGGATCATCTAGGCAGGCTACAGTCTTTAGGCCAGGAGACATCATCACTCTCCAAACCGCAGGAGTGGCAGCAGGAAGTCACACTGATAGGAACATGGCAGGAAACCTTCTGTTTGGGAATTGCCTGGGACAACCTTTTTGTCACCCAGCTGGTAGTCTTGAGATTTCCTGGGGAGCCCGATTGCCTTATGTCCACCTTGGGTAGAGGGTGGGGTTTCGGGTGGGGATGCAAAGGAGAGAAGAGGCCCCATGCCTTGATGCTGGGTTTTCAAGAGGCCCAAGGGGAGGGTGTGAAGAATCCAGTAATCAGTGTCATTTTGGTTTGTCTGTTCCTGTTGGCATTTTAGGAGCATTTCTGGAGTAAGGACCAAACGGAATCTCGGGTCCCACCCAAACTGGTCATTCAGATATGGGATAATGACAAGTTTTCTCTGGATGACTACTTGGGTAAGGCTTACCTTTGGATACTTTTTTCTAAGAAATTGTGCTTGAAATTAGTAAAAGCAATTAAAACTTGGAATCAATTATTTAACTCTCCAATACTGTGGGGTGGGGTCCCACCCCCTGCCTGGATGCCCTTGGAGCGGGGTGGCCTGCCCATCCGCTGCCCCAGGCCCTCTGAGAAGTGGGCACAGTGACTGGCGCTGCGGGCCCCAGCCACTCCCAGGGCCTTTGCACCAGCTCCTGTCTTGCTAGGAAGACACAGATTTTGTTTTCAGGGATGCCACAGCCTTACCTCCACTTCCAAACCTCTCCCCCTACTCTCAGCACCTCAGAATTGGCTCCCTCCTCCTCCACGCTGCTCTCAGCGGTCACTGCAGTCCCCTGATGCCCCGCCCTTCTCTGGGGTAAAAGGCCCTTGCTACAACACCCTGGCCCCCCCAAAGCACAGTGTTCTTATTTTCTCTCTCCCAGGCCTTGGGTGTCTCATTGGCCTGCTCTGTTTCTTCCTCTTCCTTTATTTATTTTTACTTATTTATTTTTGGCTGCATTGGGTCTTTGTTGCTGCACGCGGGCTTTCTCTAGTTGCGGTGAGTGGGGGCTACTCTTCGTTGTAGTGTGCGGGCTCTAGAGCGCAGGCTCAGTAGCTGTGGCGCACGGGCTTAGTTGCTCCGCGGTATGTGGGATCTTCCCGGACCAGGGCTCGAACCCGTGTTCCCTGCATTGGCAGGCGGACTCTCAACCACTGCACCACCAGGGAAGTCCGCCTCTTCCTCTTTAAATACAGGCCTTTGCCCTCCCTGGGGTTTTGCAGCTCTTCCCCAGGCTCCCTCAGTGACTTACCAGCCCTCACCTCTGTTGAAGGTAAAGCTTCAACTCTCACTTTCAACGAGGTATAACTCCTAGACCTAGAGGTGTAGCCTGACTGCCCACCGTGCCTGCCCCATAGTAACAAGAAATATGATGACTCATACTGCAACATGCAATGTATCAAATCAACACATTGTACACCTTAAACTTACACAATGCTCTACGTCAATTATATCTCAGTTTGAAAAAAAAGAAACTCTCACGATGATTATTCCCCATTCCCCACCAGAAACTTTTACCTTTGTGTTCGGCTGGCACCTCAAATTTATCGTGACTAAGCCCAAACTCAGCCTTTCTTCCCTGACCTCATACCTGCTCGCCTCATGAACCGCTTTTGCTGTTCACAGCCTCTCCCAGCCACCTAGGCAGAAGCACCCAGAGTCCTCTGTGGGTCCTCCTCTCCTTTCCTACCACCTTCCTAACCTGCTTTATCATGCACGTTTATTTTCTTATTTTTATGATCTCTGCCACTTGCCCATTCAGACCTCACTTTCTCGTAGCCAGCTGTTACAGAAGCCCCTAGCTCATCTCCCTGCTTCCAGAGCATCTTTCCTGGCAGAGGAAAAGCCCACAGCGGCCAACGGCTGTGTCTTGCTCATCCCTCTCCCCTTTACAACATGGAGTGTGGTGCCTTTGACTTAGCTGGTTCTTAATAAGAGTTGAGCGAACAAATGAGTGTGAAAGTGTTGACTGAAGAAAAACGTACAACCTAAAAGTTGTGAGTCTGGGGATCTTACTGAGGACTACAGCCCAGGAGACAGCCTCTCAGATAGCTCTGAGGAACTACCCCCAAGAGGTAATGGGGGAGCCAGGACACAAGAGGTTTTTGCTGGAAAAACAAAAAAGTTAGTCAAACATCAAAAGATTACTGCTAATCACAAAGAGCAGACATCTCAAGTTAATGATTTTAGTGCATTTCTGTGTTTGCAGAGATGCGGAGATAGGAGATCCTGGGCCCACGGAAATTATTCCTTAGGTATGCATCGTAACTATCTAGAGGCAGATCCAAAGGTCAGAATGCTTCCTGTCTTTCTCCATCCTGAACTCCCCTCAGGGCACAGCCTCAGTCATTTTTTTTTTCCCCCATTTATTTATTTATTTTTGGCTGCGTTGGGTCTTTGCTGCTGCACGTGGGCTTTCTCTAGCCGTGGTGATCAGGGGCTACTCTTTGCTGCGATGCACGGCCTTCTCATTGCGGTGGCTTCTCTTGTTGCAGAGCACGGGCTCTGGGTACGTGGGCTTCAGTAGTTGTGGCTCGCAGGCTCAGTAGTTGTGGCTCGCGGGCTCTAGAGCGCAGGCTCAGTAGTTGGGGTGCACGGGCTGAGCTGCTCCGCGGCATGTGGGATCTTCCTGGACCAGGCCTCTAACCCATGTCCCCTGCATTGGCAGGTGGGTTCTTAACCACTGTGCCACCAGGGAAGCCCCACAGCCTCAGTCTTGATCCTTGTAGAACTGGGATGATGGGCAACATTCTTTGTTTACTGGCATGGCAGGCAACATTCCCTGTCCACAGTAGTGTGCTAACTTAGAAAGCATAAAGAACAGTAGAGGGTTTTCCCTTGGAATTTAAATGAAAGAGTCTGATAACAAATAAAGAGAATGACTTTATTTCTAAATGGCTAGTGGGCAAATGGTTGCAGTTATCACCAAAAGGAGAGACAAAATAAAAGCAGGCATAAGTTCTAGAAAGGCTTGTGGGCTATGGATGCATTGTAAGATGAAGGGCAGTTTCTGAGCCTAAAAGTTTATAGAGAATCTGCCACAACCTCCCTGTTACTCTCTGCTGCCACTGTTGAAGACCACCTCTTGTCCCTGTAGTCCATAGACATGACCCAATACACACATACCTTGTTCTGAAGGAGAGGTTTCCTGGGAGTTCCCAAGCCCCAAAGACAGTCAGTTAAAGACAGTTTATTAACTACAAAAGAGTTAATGCCTCACATCATGGAAGAAAAATTGTGCTTCTCCAGGCACCCTGAGCTGGGCTTCCTAGTTCCTGGGGAGAACTTTCTGTTGAGAATTCAATGTTCCTTCTCAAACTCTTGTTTTTGAGGTTACACTAGGAGAAACTTGAACTTGACTGTTCAATGGAGCTTCCCATGTTCCAAGTACCAGTTTTCTTTACCCAAAGCCAAATGACTATGTTAGGGGAAGTTTAGAACCAATATGAGCAAATTCCAAGTCCAAGTTTAGTGGAAATTTTGGCTGGAGATGTTTAATTATTGAGTTTGCAGAAGAACTCTGTTTATGCTCCTATCTCTGAGAAATTAAATGGGTTGTTCTCTGTGAGATGCAGAGCAGTGGACAGATAACTTCTTCTGCCACTTTCCATTCTATCTGGAAAGAATTTTAACTGCCTACCAGGATCTGTTTCTCTAACTCACCTGTCACCTGTTCAGAGTCACGGTCTACCTCTCTTCTGACAAGTACATTCTGTTCACTTGTGAACAACGTCTGATCCACTTGAAATTTATTTGGGTTTAATGTTTCCTTGGCTAGGTTTCCTGGAACTCGATTTGCATCACAGCATCATTCCAGCAAAATCACCAGAGAAATGCAGTTTGGACATGATTCCTGACCTCAAAGCCGTGAACCCCCTTAAAGTGAAAACCGCCTCTCTCTTTGAACAGAAGTCCATGAAAGGATGGTGGCCGTGCTATGCAGATAAAGATGGCTCCCGTGTGATGGCTGTATGTATGAGTATTTCCTGGTTGAGGCTCGTTTATTCCTTTTCTCCTTTAGGTTTTGCCCTTTATGAGTAGATTTGCTCTGGATAAGATAAGGGAGGTTAAATTGGTGGTACTTTAAGTTTTGGGAACGGTTTGTACCTGGGATTATAGGAGAAGGTGGCAGATGCTGTTAGCACATGTTTGAGGTTGAGTGGAAGATAAAGGGATTGGAATTGTCAAAAAACTGGGAACGCAAGTGGTTGCGCTGTATTTCTTTAGGACTCTCCTCCACCAGGAATGCTAATTTATGCTGAGCTTCCAGTACAATTCAGTACAGAAAAAGAAACTTCAAATTTGAGCTGTCCTCATCTTTAAAAAAAAAAAAAATTTTTTTAAAGATGGAGGAAACAGGGAGTGTTGACATCCAATGAACGTGAAGGCCATAAGTTACAAGCACATTTGGAAAACTGAAGATAATTTTGATGTAGAAGCAAAAGTGCGGGTTCCCATGCCCTGTCACAAAAAGACTACCTAATTCATTATGTATTATTAATAATAATATTTTACACCACTTATTATAAACCGGACAACATACTAAATGCCTTATATCATAATCTTGTTTTTTAAAACAACTTTGAGGTATAATTTACATAAACTGCACCCACTTAAAGTACAATTAAGGTGCACAATTTGATGAGTTTTGACAGATGTATATGCTCATGAAACCACCACCATAATCAAGATCCAGAACATTCCCATTGCCCCAAAAGTTCTGTTGTGCCCTTTGCAGTCCATCACTTCCTCTACCCCTGGCACAGGAAACCATTTATAAGCTTCCTGCCACTAGAGGGTAGTTTGTACATAACCTCATTTAGTTCTGCAGATAACCCCATGAAGCAGCCATTACCTACATTTTGTAGATTCGAAGAACAGGCTTGGAAAGAAGGACCACCTTGCCATAGTCAGACACCCACCTTTGACTCATCCACAGAGGAAGCATCTGTGCTCCATCACCTAAATGAGCGTCAGGGTCAGAAGCTCTCAAATTGTTGGTGACCTTGTGGGCGCCAGGGTTCTTGAAAGCCTGTTACAACCTTAGTTAAGCCTGGCTCTAAGAGTGGACCAGTTTCTAGACCTCTCGCAGCCTCAGTGTACTCATGTGCACACGAGGATCATAGCAGTACCTGATTTATAGGCCTGCCCTGAGCATTACACAAGATTATCCATATAGAAGGCTTACACAGTGCCCAGTGCACCAGTCAGGAACCTGTGAACAGGGAGGTAGCGTTCATTCATTCACTCACTCATGCATCTCTTCAGCTAGTGTACATCGAATGCCCACTAAGTGCCAGCACTGCTCCACGCAGTGGGGGTACCAGAGGGAGCACGATGGCTCTCTTGGAGCCCACACTTAGCGCTCAGTCAATGTTAGCTATTGTGGGACTTCCCTGGGGGTGCGGTGGTTGAGAATACAGGGGACACGGGTTCGAGCCCTGGCCCAGGAAGATCCCACAGGCTGCAGAGCAACTAAGCCCGTGCACCACAACTACTGAGCCTGCGCTCTAGAGCACACGAGCCACAACTACTGAGCCCACATACCACAACTACTGAAGCCCGTGCGTCTAGAGTCCGAACTCTGCAACAAGAGAAGCCACCACAATGAGAAGCCCACGCACCACAACAAAGAGTAGCCTCCGCTCGCCGCAACTAGAGAAAGCCTGTGCGCAGCAACGAAGACCCAACAATGAAGACCCAATGCAGCCAAAAATAAATAAATTTTAAAAAAAAGTTAGCTATTGTTATCAGCCGTCTTCAGGTTATTCTGGGTCCAAGTAAAGTTACAAAGGGAGGTATGTGAGCAGGCAAGGAGACAGGCGTGAGAAAGTTAGAATGATGGGGATCCAGAGACTGAAAAGCAGGGAGGAGGGAAAGCAATTTGTCCTCTCAGTTTCCCACAAGGAGTCGGTTCAGAAACACATGGAAGAGGAAATGTGATGAAATCTCTTGAGGAAAATTTAAGGCAATCTAAGGATTGTTTTACAAGAATAAAAATCATTGCTCGGGGAATACTCCTTGGGTCGAAGTGAAAATATTTGTGAAACGTGATGTCATGTGTTTAACCTGTTCTGCTTTACTGAAGGGGAAAGTGGAGATGACGTTGGAAGTCCTCAATGAGAAGGAGGCCGACGAGAGGCCAGCCGGGAAGGGACGGGATGAACCCAACGTGAACCCCAAGCTGGACCCACCAAAGTGAGAGACCCTCTTTGTTCTGATCCCCAAACACCTGCAGTCTGAAAGCCCCCCTTCCAGTTGCCTTAATGCAATGGATTCGCTGTTGTCTAAATTTTGTACTGAACATGGGAGCTGGGGGAGGGAGAGGCTGGTGATCTGGCTTCATTTTCACCATTCTCCTTCCCATGAAACCAAAGTCCAGTGTGTCTTCGGCATCTTAGAAAGCCATAAAAGGTTAAAGGCTCTCTCAGCCAACTAAGGGGAATAATATCTTTTCTTGACTTTATAAAATGTTGTTAATCATTCTTTAAACTGTTATGCTCGGAGGTATAAAATATCCGTCCCTCCTGAGTTGGGTAGGTAAAACCATTTCTTTGCAATGCAGCCGACCGGAAACTTCCTTCCTCTGGTTCACCAACCCATGCAAGACCATGAGGTTCATCGTGTGGCGGCGGTTTAAGTGGGTCATCGTCGGCCTGCTGGTCCTGCTGATCCTGCTGCTCTTCGTGGCCGTGCTCCTGTACTCCTTACCGGTATGAGTCCCCGGCCTCTTGTATTGGCTCTTTGGGTGTGAATTATGGTTGGTCATCTCACTTGGTACTTGCCTTTGTTGCCATCAGGTAAAATGACCTATGTAGCAGTTGTGGTGTTACAACCCGTCAACCTTTGGAAAATTTAGAGTACTGTGTCCTGTGATTAGGATTACATTCACAGTTTCATGAATTACAGGCAGAACTTCATGGTCTGAAAAAAAAAAACTGTGGTCTCAGGAATTCTAGGAGCAATCCCTTAGGCCTTTATGAATGTGTGTCTAAACCACAGCCAGCATTTCTGACGGATCTTCCTGCCTTCAGACTTTCTTGTTCCAAACCATCCTGCATCCTAACTCCTGACATTTCACAGATCCTGGGCTCATTATAGGCCTACACAAACCTTGAACTCCACCCAAACTAGAGAGCTGGCCTCCCCAGACAAGTACTGCCCTTACCTGCCAAGATGCCTTTGCCAAGGCTGTTCCTTTGCCCATGTTTTGTCTATTAAAACCTCCCTCATTCTTTAAGGCCCACATTACATAACCTCCCCCTCAAATCTCCCTCAATCTCCACAGTCATAAATGGGAGTCCAAATGGGAGGTTTGTCAATGTGCTGAAATCGAATTTGAAAATGTCTGCATCTCGACTTCATATACTTCTTATCTCAACAAATTCCTCGAATGGAGGAATGAAGGCACTTCTAGGCACACTGACAAACCTCCCATTTGACTCCCATTTATGACTGGCGGTGCTACTGGAATCTAGTGGGTAGAGGCCAAGGATGCTGCTAAACATCCTGCAATGCACAGGACAGTCTCCAACAAGAATCATCTGGTCCTAAATGTCAATAGTACCAAGATTGAGAATCCCTAATTTATTTATATACATGGCCCTCTTTCTGTTTCCTTTTCAGAACTATTTGTCAATGAAGATTGTGAGGCCAAATGCATAATGGAAGCAAGGGCTTCTTTTCCAGAGTCATCCAGCAATGAGGGAATCCTGTCTCTGTTTACAGATCAAAACCGAGAGTGATTTTGTTTGTGTCTGAAACTATATTCCAGGGGCATGTTACACTACTTCACCGAGGCCCATCACTTCCCAGAGGCTCTAAGTCCAAGTCAGGCCGACAAGCAACATTTTTATCTTTTGAAGTATTAAAAGTTTTAACCATGTTTTTTCAGAATATATTTCAAGGTGGCTGGTTCCATTTAAAAATCATCTTTTTTTTCTGTGTCCTAGTTCTATAATTCAATTTTTGGAAATTGCTGAAATCACATTTGAAAATTTCTGCATCTCGACTTCATATACTTCTTTATCTGTAGTCAACAAAAAAGGACTGTGCATTATCAAGTAGTTAGAATAGGTGGAGGAATTTTTATTTATGCCTGCAACCATTGTTATATTTTGTATGGATAAATGTCATGAGACTATTCATCCTCTGTGATGAACCCAAATAAAAACATTCTGCCTCTGACACATACCTGTTTGTTGTAGCTGTGGGCCAAGCTGGGAAGGAGGCAATTTCTAGTCTGGGTCTCAGTGGATGGAATGCCAGGGCATACCAGTTGGCTGTAAACCCCTTATCAGTGTGCTGCCAAAGCTTGGCCAGTGGGCCAAACTGAGGCTAATATAAGAAATTGACACTTATTTAAAGTACTTACTCCATGCACACCATTGTTTTAAATGCTTTATACATATTAACTAATGTAGTCCTCAAGGTAATCCTATAAAGGTAGTAGGTAACATTATTAATCCCATTTTGCCCTTGAAGAAATTGAGGCATACTGCATGTAAATCAATGAAGTTAGAACACACCCTCTCACCATACACAAAAATAAACTCAAAATGGCTTAAAGACTTAAACATAAGACACGACACTGTAAAACTTCTAGAAGAGAAAGGCAAAACATTCTCTGACTTAAATCGTACCAATGTTTTCTTAGGTTAGTCTCCCACGGCAATAGAAATAAAAACAAAAATAAGCAAATGGGACCTAATCAAACTTAAAAGCTTTTGCACAACAAAGGAAACCATAAACAAAACGAAAAGACAGGCCACACAATGGGAGAAAATATTTGCAAATGATGCGATCAACAAGGGCTTAATTTCCAAAATATACAAACAGCTCATACAGCTCAACAACAACAACAAAAAATCCAACCCAATCCAAAAATGGGCAGAAGACCTAAATAGACATTTCTCCAAAGAAGAAATACAAATGGCCAATAGGCACATGAAAAGATGCTCAACTTCGCTAATTATTTGAGAAATGCAAATCAAAACTACAATGAGGTACCAACTCACACCAGTCAGAATGGCCATCATTAAAAAGTCTACAAATAACAAATGCTGGAGAGGGTGTGGGGAAAAGGGAATCCTCCTGCACTGTTGGTGGGAATGTAAGTTGGTGCAGCCACTGTGGAAAACAGTATGGATGTTCCTCAGAAAACTAAAAATAGAATTACCATACAATCCAGCAATCCCACTCCTGGGCATATATTCAGACAAAACTCTAACTGAAAAAGATACATGCACCCCTATGTTCATAACCTCACTATTCACAATAGCCAAGACATGGAAACAACCTAAATGTCCATCGACAGATGAACGGATAAAGGAGATGTGGTACTTATTTACAACGGAATACTATTCAGCCATAAGAGAGAATGAAATAATGCAACATGGATGCAACTAGAGATTATCATACTAAGTGAAGTAAGTCAGAAAGAGAAAGACAAATACCATATGATATCACTTATATGTAGAATCTAAAATATGACACAAATGAACCTATCTATGAAACGGAAACACAATCATGGACATAGAGAACAGACTGGTGGTTGCCAAGGGGAAGGAGGTTGGGGGAGGGATGAAGTGGGAGACTGGGGTTAGCAGATGTAAGCTTTTATATGTAGAATGGGTAAACAAGGTCCTACTGTATAGCACAGAGAACTATATTCAGTATCCTATGATAAACCATAATGGAAAAGAATATTTAAAAAAGAATATATAAATATTATATATACACAATATATACATAACTGAATCACTTTGGTGTACAGCAGTAATTAACACAAGGTTGTAAATTAACTATACTTCAATTAAAAAAAATAAGAATTAAAAAAAATTTTTTTTTAAGAAATTGAGGTATAAAGAGGTTAAGTAACTTGTCCAAGGTCACACAGCTAATAAATGGTATAGCTGGAATTTGAACCCAGGCAGTATGGGTTCTTTTCCTCTTAACTTTTTTGGGGGGGGTCTGGAAATTTCACCTCAATATTTGTATTTATTTGCTTTTTTTTAAATTGAGAAATAACTGACATTATATTAGTTTCAGGTATAGAACACAATGATTCAAATTTGTATACATTGCAAAATGATTACCATAGTGAGTCGTTAACATCTGACACCATCCATAGTTACACAATTTTTTTTCTTGTGATGAGACCTTTAAAGATTCTCTTAGCAACTTTCAAATACGCAATACTGTATTATTAACTATATTCACCATGCTGTACATTACATCCCCATGACATTTATTTCATAACTGGAAGTTCATACTGTTTGATTCCCTTCACCCATTTTACCCACTCCCACCCCTCCACCCCCTTCTGGCAGCTACTATAATCTATTCTCTGTACTTATGAGCTTGTGTTTTGTTTTTCCTTCAGATTCCACATATAAGTGAGATCTTACAGTATTTGTCTTTCCCTGACTTCACTTGGCATAATACCCTCAAGGTCCATCCATGTTGTTACAAACGGCAAGATTCCACTCTTTTATTATGGCTGAATAATATTCTATTGTGTATATATACCACATTTTCTTTATTCATTCATCAATGGACATTTAGATTGTTTCACTATCTTGGCTATTGTGAAAAATGCTGCTATGAACATGGGGTGTATATATCTTCTTCAATTAATGTTTTTGTTTTCTACAGATAAATACCCAGAGGTGGAATTGTTGGTTCATATGTTAGTTCTATTTTTAATTTTTTGAAGAAGCTCCATACTTTTTTCCATAGTGTCTACAGCAATTTACAGTCTCACCAACAGTGCACAACTCAGCAATAATGGCAAGACAGTCCCACTGCAGTATAACATTGTCTAAATGCCCAAAAGCATTGCCATTATCGAACCATTTCTTGCTCCCCTCGATTCTGTGGTGCTCTTAGAATAGAACTGTTTGCTGATCTCACCATGGTCTCATATATTAACAGCACAATGTTCTCACATGTTCTAGAAGATACACACTGGCCTTGGTATCAGCATAGAGCCACACTGGGTTGCTACTGTCACTCATTACCTGACCATCTCAGCTCCATGCTCCTCTTGACAGCCCTCCCACTGGTGGTATAGCACTGTGGTTAAAAGAAGCTAAGAAGTGCACAGCGAAGCAAACCATCAACAAAATGAAAAAGGGTTCCAGACAAGATTGTTATTTAGAATATTTAACCATCATTATGGCACTGGCACCGACCAATCCAAACAGATGCTTCACCCCATCAAAATGGAGAACAGCCGTAAAAAACTAGAACAGCCATACCAAAATGTGCAGGCTGAATATCAGCCTTCCTTCCAGGTACCCCCCACAACACATTCTCCCACAGTGCCTCACTCAAGTAGTTGCTGAGCAGATACATGAATGGCTTTGAGGAAAGTCTTCCTCCTTTGCCTTCAGCACACCTAACTGGTATTCACTAGTGTAGCTCCTTTGAGTAAGTGGTGGCGAAGCCCTATTAGGAATGAGTAATTCCCAGAGAGAATATTGAACTGGGCTTTCTGGGTAGCACCCCTCCCCCTCCTCCCATCCCCCCCAGAAAACACTTCATCTTGTCAAAAGATAATGGTCCCTCATTTGAGGTTGTTAGCCGCCTGGTGACCTATAAATGATAGCTAAAAGCTGGAACTAATCACAGTCCAGTCAGATTGTCGCTTCACTGTGAATTAAATAACACTTAGTCCTAACTGATTCTAGCAAGTGCCACCATTAACGCTGGAGCCTTCATTAGGAAAATAAATCTCCATCAATGTCTTGAGAGTGACAGGGCACTGAAAATCTTGACAGGCTAACGCTTGATTTTGTTTTGTTCTTCCTTTCTCATTTTCAGGCTAGGGGGAAAAAAAAGTCACAATTAGCCCTGCATGTTACTTTAAAGAGCTATTTATGGGCAGAGTTCTGAAACCCATTTTGGAAAGGAAGCTGAGGGGAGTGGAGTGGTCTGGTTTTCCAGGTGCTGGCCGAGTGGCAGCTCCTTGCCCCTCGGAGTTCACCCGAGCTCAGAGGATTGTTTGTCCAAAGACTGGAACTGACTTGTCTCACCACCGTTGAGCAGATGTTATTACAAACACAGCTAGAAAGTGAGGGTGCTTTCCAGAAATGGCTGTTCAGTTCAGAGAAAGTACAACTTGACTACCATATGGGGAACCAACGTTGACAATGATTTCAAGGTTTAAAAACCCTCCACAGTTTAAATATTTCATGCTGAACAGATTTCTTTGTGAGGTCAATACCTTCAGTACTCTGGACCATATGCATGTAGCCTCCCAAGGCAGATGGGAATTCCATTCCAAAGAATGCCTTTCAAAGTCAGCTTGATGTGGAATTAGTTCATGATGGAGTCGATGTTGTAAATAGATTAAGCACCCGCCATCTTGGCAGCTGAGTTTTGTGTGTGTTCAGCGTTGAATGGCAACTCCCTAATCTTTCTCAGGTTAAACATAATGGGGTCCCAAGGAAGATCAAAGGGAGGCTGCTTTTCCCTTAGATATACATCCCCAAAATGAAATGCCAGAGTTCATGAAGTTCAAGAAAAACACCAGAGAAACGTGTAACTCGGACTAACTGCAAAGCTTAACAAGTAAGGAAACATAATGAAAAACACAGGCCCGCCATATGCATGGTCAAGCTCAGAACCTCAGGGGTGCAACTTTGCAGGAGATGCAGACTCTAGATTTTTACTATTTAAATAAACTTAACAAGAAAGAAAAATTGTAATTTTTTTGAGCGACTCCCTCACAGTGAATTGAATGCTTCTCAGGGCAACCTGATTTTGCCAAAATTTATCTCAACTTCTTAAAAAGGCCCATTCAGTCTTTGACTAATATTAATGTGCTACTTCCATGTGTTTTCACAAAAATCCTAGAGCCAAACCCGTAATCCTCCCCCCGACATATTTCAGTGAAGTCCTGCCCCAGCAATTATCAAGAGGAGGACCAGGAATATCCAGCTGGATTCCAGTGCAGCACGGCAGCCGCTCAGATGAGGTTTCACCTGGGTCAACGGGATAAACAAAATGAATCGATGGAATCCTGTCTTAGAGGCAGCAAGAGCATGGGGCCAGGGGTTTCCAGACGTCTGGAAGCCCATGAGCTCACCTAGCTCGGTCTCGATGCAACACTGTGACTCTGGGTATCTCCTCTCCAGTCTCCTTTCCCTCAGTTGTGAAAGTAAGCACTGAATTAAATGACCTTGTCTATCCCTGCATTGTATTATGGTCCTGCTTATCCGTGGCTCAGTTTCCTCATCTATAAAGTTGAGACAATAATCTCCATAGAATGATTGCAAAGATAAAATGATTTAAAAGATGCAAAAGTGTTTAGAACAGAACTTGGCACAAAATAAGCACTCAATATATTCTAGTTATCATCATCATCATCATCATAGGACAGGAACAGCCAAACACATATGGGCCAGAAGGTGACAGAAGTGTTCTGCTTTTGAAATGTCACCTTTGAAAGGATGTGAATCACCACTATCCAAAATGATACTGATTTTCCCCTTCAAGTTCTAACTGCATATTCCTAATTAGAGAAAGCAGATAAAAATGCTAAGGTAGTTCCTCAAAAAAATAAACATAGAATTACCATATAATCTAGCAATTCCACTTCTGGGTATATACCCCAAAGAATTGAAAGCAGGGACCCAAACAGATATTAGTACACCCCAGTTTGCAGCAGCATTATTTATAGTAGCCAAAAGGTGTAAGCAACTCAAGTGTCCATCAACAGATGAATGGATAAACAAAATGTGGTCTATACATACAATGGAATATTAGCCTGAAAAAGGAAGGAAATTCCGAAACATACTACAACATGGATGAACCTGGAAGACATCCTGCCAAGTGAAATAAGCCAGACACAAAAGAACCAATACTATATGGTTCCACTTATATGAAGTTCCCAGAGTAGCCAGAATCATAGAGGCAGAGGTACAGAATGGTGGTTGCAGGGACTGGGGGATGGGGGTGGGTGGGCAGGTTGTTTTTAACGGGTACAGAGTTTCAGTTTTACAAGATGAAGAGAATTCTGTGGGAAGGGTTACGGTCACACAATAATGTGAAAGTACTTAATGCCACTGAGCTGTACACCTAAAAATGGTCAGTTCTATGTTATGTATTTTTTTTTTTTACCACAAACACATAGAAAAAGTCTGAGAGAATGAAAGGTCCCTTCAGACAGCCCCCTCCAGGAAGTCAGGTTTTGCCTGTTCCCTGTGGATCCCAGTCCCACACAACAGGTAGTACTTGCTGACTGACCAAGACATGAATCCTCTCTTGTGACCAAAACACAGGTCACAAAGGGGCCTTCTGACAACTAAATCCAGCACCGACAGTTTGGCCCCAACTGGCTTTCTGTAATGAGCTGCCAGTGTTTAAAAATTGGAAAAATTCACATGAAAAAGTCATGTTTTGAGCTTTTCTCAACCGATTGTAAGGTCTCTCAATACTTCACAGTGCAAACATTGGCTGGAGTCACATGCCTGCGGGTTCACCACAGACCCCCTTACCACGCCCCCCCTCGCTTCTCGGACATTTCCTGCTGAGCTCGGAGATGCCTAGTGTGGGACTCAGATACATTTTGTTGTCAAAGTAGCTAGAGGAGGGGGTCCTTAACCAAGGCATGGAGTAAACTGCAAGCCCCCAGGCTGGGTAGGTAGCTCTTTCAGCCTGTCTCCACCACTGCAGCCAAGCCCCTGCCCCGCTCCACCCTGGACTTCAGGACTCCCTCCCTCCTGGGCCCTCCTTACTCTCCCCAGCTGCCCCAAGTCAGCCACGACCCCAAGGTTCAGGGAAATACAATCAGCTGTCCTCAAACAGGCTTCTCTCAGAAAGAAAATCTGAATGACCAATATGCAAAGAAACTCACCCCATTAAAAGGGAGGAAAATAAAAATTAAAGCCACAGTGAGATATCCTCTCCCACCTCCAGATTGGCAAAAAGATTTAAAAGTTTGACATCAAGGACCCTTGAGGGATGTGAACAGCGTATATTTTTTACACAGTTGGTGGGAGTACAACTGGTAAAACCACTGTGGAAAACAATGTGGCATCTGCTAAGGGTGACTGTCCTGCTCTGTGACCCGGCACTCCGCTCCTCAGTTTGAATCCTAGAGAAACATCCACACACGTGTGCCTAGAGATGGATTTAAGAATGTTTGAAATACCAAAACACTGCAGGAACCCCTGTAGCCATGAACACTAATTGGACAAGTACACTGAGGTGCGGTTCTAGAATAAACTGCCATAAAGCATTTTGAATCGCAGCTACATGGAACAACACGAATAAACCCTAGGAACAGCGCTGAGTGGAAGAACAAAGTCAAGAGAGATTAGCTGCAGCATTGTTTCTCTTATATACAACTTAAAAACAAGTTAAACTAAATATATTGTTTAGGGAGTAGAGACATGGTAAATCCGCAAAGGGATGATAGACTCAGGAGGGTGGAGATCTTAGGGATGAGGAGGGGGTGATGGAATCAGGAAAACATCCACAGAAGGGTCCAAAGATAATGGTGATTTTTTTCTTAAACTGGGTGCTGGCTACAGGAGTGTCTGTTCATTGTATCATTATTCTTTATATTGCATATATCCTATAGAGATATTCTTTTATATCCAATACATAATTTGTTTAAAACATTTGTTTCCTCTCCCAAAATGATTGGGTCATTGGACAGTATGCTGGGGTTAAACACAGAGACCTTCTTTTTTTTTTTTTTTTTTTTTTTTGTGGTATGCGGGCCTCTCACTGTTGTGGCCTCTCCCGTTGCGGAGCACAGGCTCCGGATGCACAGGCTCCGGATGCGCAGGCTCAGTGGCCATGGCTCATGGGCCCAGCGGCTCCGCGGCATGTGAGATCTTCCCGGACCGGGGCACGAACCCGTGTCCCCTGCATCGGCAGGTGGACTGTCAACCACTGCGCCACCAGGGAAGCCCCAGAGATCTTCTTTTTGATGTAGTCAAACTCATTGCAAAGGTGATCAGTGAACAAAGTTGTATAAAAGTTGTTTATCATGGCCATTCAAAACCTCAGGTCCAGCAAAGGTTGGAAGAGTGTCAGGGTCTAATCAGGAAACTGAGTCCACATCAGGGATTTCAGTAGAGGGAACTATATAATTACAAAGGGTCCCTCCCTGAAGCAGAGAGGAGGCGGGTTGCCCTGTGGGAACAGGGACCTCCCACAAAATCTCAGGACTGCCAGCAACATCGCCCAAAGCAGAGCAAGAGAGGGAGAGTGCCCTGTCTTTTCCTTCCTCCTGCCTCCAGTCTCCTGGCCCAAAGAACAGAGTTTGCATAGGTGACCCCTTGCAGTACAGAAGAGCACAGGGAAGGGTGGAGAAGGGACCTGAGCCCAACGCAGACAAGCTGCAGCACCCGCTCCTGGGTCCAGGCTCTCTTATTTAATCTTTGCAACAACTCAGTTGGGTAGGTTATGTGTTTTTCCTCTTCTACATATGAGGATGGCTCAGAGAGGTTAAGTAACTGGCAATTTAGTGGTGCAGCCAGGATTTAGACCTGGACAATCTGACTCCAGAGCCATTCTCTCTGCTGTTCCCACTCCTTGAGATCCTACTAATGATTTAGGTCAGATGAAATAGTAACAAAATCAAACTAGGGGACCAAAACCTTAAGGATTAAATTAAATTATTTAGTGACTGTCTCTTTCTCCCCAAAGGGCTATATTTGTACTGTAATTTTCATTCCATTACCTATATCAATCTTACACCACATTTGTCCCAGTGAATGAGAGGGGGGCTTCCAGAGTAAAAGCAATTGGCCTTCCCAGTCACACCAGTTCCACATATGTCCTTGAAGAGTTTCCACTCCAGGCTCCCACCGGCTCATGCAGTGAGTGTAGTGAAGATTTCTGATAAGGGCTCATGTCAGCCCTGGAGGGAGATCCTGGCATGAATGTTGCAGATAGAAGAATCTGGGAGATAATTCTCTCCTTATACCTACAGCATAAAAGGCCTGAACACATCTCCTAGTAATTTTCTTTTTCTTTTTATTGCTTTTAAGATTTCAAAATTAATTTATATTCATTGTAGAAACTTTGGAAAATGCAGAAGAAGCATAAAAATATCTGAAATCTCACAATCATGAGATAACTACTGTTAACATTTTGCAATACCTCCTTCTAGTCTTTTTTTTTTTTTTTAAATTTATTTTTGGCTGTGTTGGGTCTTCGTTTCTTTGCGAGGGCTTTCTCTAGTTGCGATGAACAGGGGCCACTCTTCATCGCAGTGCACAGGCCTCTCACTGTCGTGGCCTCTCTTGTTGTGGAGCACAGGCTCCAGACGCGCAGGCTCAGTAGTTGTGGCTCACGGGCCTAGTTGCTCCGCGGCATATGGGATCTTCCCAGACCAGGGCTCGAACCCATGTCCCCTGCATTGGCAGGCAGACTCTCAACCACTGCGCCACCAGGGAAGCCCAGTCTTTTTTTTTTTAAAGATATGAAATTGGGATCCCATCCCCAGAACTACCCTGGCCTTGCCTTCACAGCAACACCAGTTTTATAGCTTGTTTTCTTCTCCCTCTTAAAACTGTATTTCATAAAACTTTTTCCACATCATGGAAAAAACTGATTTATAATAGCCATTTAAAATTCCATCATATGTATCTCTTATACTTGAACTAATCCCCTATCATTGGACATATACTGTTTCTAATTCTTTGCTATTTTAAGTAATGCTGCTTTAAACGACCCTGGACAAAGATGTTTGCCTGCATTTCACATCCTCTAGATCTACTAAGCTGTTAACATTATAAAGGCAAGACAGTGTTTTTTGTTTGTTTGTTTGTTTTTTTGCGGTACGCGGGCCTCTCACTGTTGTGGCCTCTCCCGTTGCGGAGCACAGGCTCCGGACGCGCAGGCTTAATGGCCATGGCTCATGGGCCCAGCCGCTCCGCGGCATGTGGGATCTTCCCAGACTGGGGCACGAACCCGTGTCCCCTGCATCACCAGGTGGACTCTCAACCACTGCGCCACCAGGGAAGCCCCTAGGACAGTGTTCTTTGTTCAGCCAACCTAGTATATGACACAGAGCAGCCATTATTGAATGAATGAATGAATGCATTTTCATTAGTTTTTTAAGTTAAATCTCTAGAGGGGAAATCCTAGAGTAAAAAGGCAGGAGCATATTTAAGACCCTTGAGACAAATGCCAACTGCTTTCCTGAAATGTAGTACCAATTTACCCCCCCACCCCACCCCTAGCAGAGTCTGAGAGGGTTCAAGTCACACCTGATAGACATTCCTTAGCCACTCTCCATCTCTATGGGGTGCCTTTCCCAAGCCCTGATTGCTGGACACCCCCCAGAGCAGTGCGAGAAGAAGGGACTGCTGTCAGGGCTTAATAATAAGGCTTCCATAAGTCTTCTCTGAGTACCTCCTATGAGGACAGAGTCTCCCCTCTGTGTCTGGAGAGGCAGAAAAATCCTCCAACGTCCTTCAGAAAAAGCACGTACTTGGAAATTTTTCACTTAGAAAATGTAAATTCTGCTAAAGAACTCTCAACGTGCTTAAAATAACCTGAGCAAGAGTCCCCAACCAGTAAATTGAGATCTAAGTCCATCTTTAAACCTCACCAAGTGTTAAATTAAACTTCTTCATGTTCTTTTTAGAAAGAGGAAGAAGGGGCTTTAAGTTAACTCACAAAAAACAGAAAAGCAGAAGAATCAAACAAAATTTTCAGGAGGTTAAAACAAGGGTAAGAGAAGAAAAACAAATACATCAATTCTAAGAGTCAGCATAGTTTCTCTTATTTAGGTTTAAAAAGTGGCTTGGAGGAGATTGGTTCAAGATGGCGGAGTAGAAGGACGTGCTCTCACTCCCTCTTGCAAGAGCACCAGAATCACAACTGCTGAACAATCAATGACAGGAAGACACTGAAACTCACCAAAAGAGATACTCCACATCCAAAGACAAAGGAGAAGCCACAATGAGATGGCAGGAGGGGCGCAATCACAGTAAAATCAAATCCCATAACTCTGGGTGGGTGACTCACAAACTGGAGAACACTTACACCACAGAAGTCCACCCACTGGAGTGAAGGTTCTGAGCCCCATGTCAGGCTTCCCAACCTGGGGGTCTGGCAACGGGAGGAAGAATTCCTAGAGAATCAGACTTTGAAGGCTAGTGGGTTTTGATTACAGGACTTCGACAGGACTGGGGGAAACAGAGACTCCACTCTTGGAGGGCACACACAAAGTGGTGTGTGCTTCGGGACCCAGGGGAAGGAGCAGTGACTCCATAGGAGACTGAACCAGACCTATGTGCTAGTATTGGAGGGTCTCCTGCAGAGGCAGGGGGTGGCTATGGCTCACCGTGAGGACAAGAACACTTGCAGCAGAAATTCTGGGAAGTACTCCTTGGTGTGAGCCCTCCCAGAGTCCGCCATTAGTCCCACCAAAGAGCCCAGGTAGGCTCCAGTACTGTGTCACCTCAGGCTGAATAACCAACAGGGAGGGAACACAGCTCCACCCATCAGCAGGCAAGCAGATTAAAGTTTTTCTTTTTTTTTTGCGGTATGTGGGCCTCTCACTGTTGTGGTCTCTCCTGTTGCGGAGCACAGGCTTCTGACGTGCAGGCTCAGCGGCCATGGCTCACGGGCCCAGCTGCTCTGCGGCATGTGGGATCTTCCCAGACCGGGGCACGAACCTGTGTCCCCTGCATCGGCAGGCGGACTCTCAACCACTGCGCCACCAGGGAAGCCCCGGATTAAAGTTTTACTGAGCTCTGCCCACCAGAGCAACAGCCAGCTCTACCCACCACCAGTCCCTCCCATCAGGAAACTTGCACAAGCCTCTTAGATAGCCTCATCCACCAGAGGGCAGACAGCAGAAGCAAGAAGAAGTACAATCCTGCAGCCTGTGGAACAAAAAGCACATTCACAGAAAGACAGACAAGATGAAAAGGCAGAGGGCTATGTACCAGATGAAGGAACAAGATAAACCCCCAGAAAAACAACTAAATGAAGTGGAGATAGGCAACCCTCCAGAAAAAGAATTCAGAATACTGATAGTGAAGATGATCCAGGACCTTGGAAAAAGAATGGAGGCAAAGATCGAGAAGATAAAAGCAATGTTTAACAAAGATCTAGAAGAATTAAAGAACAAACAAACAGAGATGAACAATACAATAACTGAAATGAAAACTACACTAGAAGGAATCAATAGCAGAATAACTGAGGCAGAAGAATGGATACGTGACCTGGAAGACAGAATAGTGAAATTCACTGCTATGGAACATAATAAAGAAAAAAAGAATGAAAAGAAATGAAGACAGCCTAAGAGACCTCTGGGACAACATTAAACACAACAACATTCACATTATAGGGGTCCCAGAAGTAGAAGAGAGAGAGAAAGGACCCGAGAAAATATTTGAAGAGATTATAGTCGAAAACTTCCCTAACATGGGAAAGGAAATAGCCACCCAAGTCCAGGAAGCACAGACAGTCCCATGCAGGATAAACCCAAGGAGAAACATGCCGAGACACACAGTAATCAAACTGGCAAAAATTAAAGACAAAGAAAAATTATTGAAAGCAGCAAGGGAAAAACGACAACATACAAGGGAACTCCCACAAGGTTAACAGCTGATTTCTCAGCAGAAACTCTACAAGCCAGAAGGGACTGGCACGATATAGTTAAAGTGATGAAAGGGAAGCGCCTACAACCAAGATTACTCTACCCGGCAAGGATCTCATTCAGATTTGATGGAGAAATCAAAAGCTTTACAGACAAGCTAAAGCTAAGAGAATTCAGCACCACCAAACCAGCTCTACAATAAATGCTAAAGGAACTTCTCTAAGTGGGAAACATAAGAGAAGAAAATGACCTACGAAAACAAACCCAAAACAATTAAGAAAATGGCAATAGGAACATACACATCGATAATTACCTTAAATGTGAATGGATTAAATGCTCCAACCAAAAGAAAAAGGCTCACTGAATGAATATGAAAACAAAACCCATATATAGGCTGTCTACAAGAGACCCATCTCAGACCTAGGGACACATACAGACTGAAAGTGGGGGGATGGAAAAAGATATTCCATGCAAATGGAAATCAAAAGAAAGCTGGAGTAGCAATATTCAGATAAAACAGACTTTAAAATAAAGAATGTTACAAGAGACAAGGACGACAGTACATAATGATCAAGGGATCAATCCAAGAAGATATAACAATTATAAATATATATGCACCTGACACAGTAGCACCTCAATACATAAGGCAACTGCTAACAGCTATAAAAGAGGAAATTGACAGTAACACAATAATAGTAGGAGACTTTAACACCTCACTTACACCAATGGACAGATCATCCAAAATGAAAATAAATAAGGAAACAGAAGCTTTAAATGACACAATAGACCAGATAGATTTAATTGATATTTATAGGACATTCCATCAAAAAACAGCAGATTACACTTTCTTCTCAAGTGCACACAGAACATTCTCCAGGATAGATCACGTCTTGGGTCACAAATCAAGCCTCAATAAATTTAAGAAAATTGAAATCACATCAAGCATCTTTTCTGACCACAACGCTACGAGATTATAAATGAATTACAGGGAAAAAAACATAAAAAACACAAACAGATGGAGGCTAAATAATACGTTACTAAATAGCCAAGAGATCACTGAAGAAATCAAAGGGGAAATCAAAAAATACCTAGAGACAAATAACAATGAAAACACGATGATCCAAAACCTATGGGATGCAGCAAAAGCAGTTCTAAGAGTGAAGTTTATAGCAATACAAGCCTACCTCAAGAAACAAGAAAAATCTCAAATAAACAATCTAACCTTACACCTAAAGGAACTAGAGAAAGAAGAACAAGGAAAGCCCAAAGTTAGCAGAAGGAAAGAAATCATAAAGATCAGAGCAGAAATAAATGAAACAGAAACAAAGAAAACAACTGCAAAGATCAATAAAACCAAAAGCTGGTTCTTTGAGAAGATAAACAAAATTGATAAACCATTAGCCAAACTCATCAAGAGGGAGAGGACTCAAATCAATAAAATTAGAAATGAAAAAGGAGAAGTTACAACAGACACTGCAGAAATAAAAGCATCCTAAGAGACTACTACAGGCAACTCTACGCCAATAAAATGGACAACCTGGAAGAAATGGACAAATTGTTAGAAAGGTATAACCTTCCAAGACTAAACCAGGAAGAAATAGAAAATATGAACAGACCAATCACACATAATGAAATTGAAACTGTGATTAAAAATCTTCCAACAAACAAAAGTCCAGGACCAGATGGCTTCACAGGTGAATTCTATCAAACATTTAGAGAAGAGCTAACACCCATCCTTCTCAAAGTCTTCCAAAAAATTGCAGAGGAAGGAACACTCCCAAACTCATTCTATGAGGCCCCCATCAGCCTGATTACAAAACCACACAAAGATACTACAAAAAAAGAAAATTACAGACGAATAACACTGATGAATACAGATGCCAAAATCTTCAACAAAATACTAGCAAAGAGAATCCAACAACACATTAAAAGGATCATATACCATGATCAAGTGGGATTTATCCCAGGGATGCAAGGATTCTTCAATATATGCAAATCAATCAATGTGATACATCATATTAACAAACTGAAGAATAAAAACCATATGATCATCTCAATAGATGCAGAAAAAGCTTTTGACAAAATTCAACACCTATTTATGATAAAAACTCTCCAAAAAGTGGGCTTAGCTGGAACGTACCTCAACATAATAAAGGTCATATATGACAAACCCACAGCAAACATCATTCTCAATGGTGAAAAACTGAAAGCATTTCCTCTAAGATCAGGAACAAGCCAAGGATGTCTACTCTCACCACTACTATTCAACATAGTTTTGGAAGTCCTAGCCACAGCAATCAGAGAAGAAAAAAAAATAAAAGGAATACAAATTGGAAAAAAAGAAGTAAAACTGTCACTGTTTTCAGATGACATGATACTGTACATAGAGAATCCTAAAGATGCCACAAGAAAACTACTAGAGCTAATCAATGAATTTGGTAAAGTTGCAGGATACAAAATTAGTGCACAGAAATCTCTTGCATTCCTATACACTAATGATGAAAAATCTGAAAGAGAAATTAAGGAAACACTCCCATTTACCATTGCAAAAAAAAGAATAAAATACCTAGGAATAAACTTACCTAGGGAGACAAAAGACCTGTATGCAGAAACTATAAGACACTGATGAAAGAAATTAAAGATGACACAAACAAGATGGAGAGATATACCATGTTCTCGGACTGGAAGAATCAATACTGTGAAAATGACTATACTACCCAAAGCAATTTACAGATGCAATGCAATCCCTGTCAAATTACTAATGGCATTTTTTTTATAGAACTAGAACAAAAAATCTTAAAATTTGTATGGAGACACAAAAGACTCTGAATAGCCAAAGCAGTCTTGAGGGAAAAAAGAAGGAGCTTGAGGAATCAGGCTCCCTGACTTCAGACTATACTACAAAGCTGAAGTAATCAAGACAATATGGTACTGGCACAAAAACAGAAATATAGATCAATGGAACAGGATAGAAGGCCCAGAGATAAACGCAGGCACATATGGTCACCTTATCTTTGATAAAGGAGGCAATAATATACAATGGAGAAAAGGTGGCCTCTTCAATAAGTGGTGCTGGGAAAACTGGACAACTACATGTAAAAGAATGAAATTAGAACACTCCCTAACACCATACACAAAAAGAAACTCAAAATGGATTAGAGACCTAAATGTAAGACCGGACACTATAAAACTCTTAGAGGAAAACATAGGAAGAACACTCTATGACATAAATCACAGCAAGATCTTTTTTGATCCACCTCCTAGAGTAATGGAAATAAAAACAAACAAATGGGACCTAATGAAACGTAAAAGCTTTTGCAAAGCAAAGGAAACTACAAACAAGATGAAAAGACAACCCTCAGAATGGGAGAAAATATTTGAAAATGAATCAACAGACAAAGGATTAATCTCCAAAATATATAAACAGTTCATGAGGTCAATATTAAAAAACCAAATAACCCAATCCAAAAATGGGCAGAAGACCTAAATAGACATTTCTTCAAAGAAGACATACAGATGGCCAAGAAGCACATGAAAAGCTGCTCAACATCACTAATTATTAGAGAAATGCAAGTCAAAAGTACAATGAGGTATCACCTCACACCAGTCAGAATGGGCATCATCAGAAAATCTACAAACAACAAATGCTGGAGAGGGTGTGGAGAAAAGGGAACCCTCTTGCACTGTTGGTGGGAATGTAAATTGATACAGCCACTATGGAGAACAGTATGGAGGTTCCTTAAAAACCTAAAAATAGAATTACCATATGACCCAGCATCCCACTACTGGGCATATACACAGAGAAAACCAAAATCCAAAGAGACACATGCACCCCTGTGTTCATTGCAGCACTATTTACAATAGCCAGGACATGGAAGCTACCGAAATGCCCATCGACAGATGAATGGATAAAGAAGATGTGGCACATGTATACAATGGAATATTACTCAGCCATTAAAAGGAAAGAAATTGGGTCATTTGTAGAGACGTGGATGGATCTAGAGACTGTCACACAGAGTGAAGTAAGTCAGAAAGAGAAAAACAAATATTGTATATTAATGCATATATGTGGAACCTAGAAAAATGATACAGATGAACCAGTTTGCAGGGCAGAAATTAAGACACAGATGTAGAGAACAAACGTATGGACACCAAGGGGGAAAGTGCCGGGGGTGGGGTGGGGTGGTGAATTGGGAGATTGGGATTGACATATATACACTAATATGTATAAGATGGATAACTAATAAGAACCTGCTGTATAAAAAAATAAAGTAAAATACAAAAACAAACAAACAAAAAATACCAAAAATAAATAAATAAATACATAATTTAAAAAAAAAAAAAAAGGTGGAAGACCTAAATAGACATTTCACCAAGGAGGGTATACAGATGGCCAAGAGGCACATGAAAAGCTGCTCAACATCACTAATCATTAGAGAAATGCAAACCAAAACTACAATGAGGTATAACCTCACACCAGTCAGAATGGCCATTATCAAAAAATCTAGAGGGGCTTCCCTGGTGGCACAGTGGTTGAGAGTCCGCCTGCCGATGCAGGGGGTGCGGGTTCGTGCCCCGGTCCGGGAAGATCCCACATGCCGCGGAGCGGCTGGGCCCGTGAGCCATGGCCGCTGAGCTTGTGCATCCGGAGCCTGTGCTCCACAACAGGAGAGGCCACAACAGTGAGAGGCCCTCGTACAGAAAAAAAAAAAAAAATCTAGAAACAATAAATGCTGGAAAGGGTGGGGTGAAAAGGGAACCCTCCTGCACTGTTGGTGGGAATGTAAATTGATACAGCCACTATGGAGAACAGTATGGAGGTTCTTTAAAAAAACTAAAAATAGAACTACCATATGACCCAGCAATCCCACTACTGGGCATATACCCTGAGAAAATCATAATTCAAAAAGAGTCATGTATCACAACATTCATTGCAGCTCTATTTACAATAGCCAGGACATGGAAGCAACCTAAGTGTCCACTGACAGATGAATGGATAAAGAAGATGTGGCACATGTATACAATGGAATATTACTCAGCCATTAAAAGGAACGAAATTGGGTCATTTGTAGAGACGTGGATGGATCTAGAGACTGTCATACAGAATGAAGTAAGTCAGAAAGAGAAAAATAAGTGTATATTAATGCATATATGTGGAACCTAGAAAAACGGTACAGATGAACCAGTTTTCAGGGCAGAAATTGAGACACAGATGTAGAGAACAAACGTATGGACACCAAGGGGGGAAAGCGGTGGGGGTGGTGGTGGGGGGGTGGGATGAATTGGGAGATTGGGATTGACATGTATACACTGATGTGTATTAAATGGATAACTAATAAGAACCTGCTGAATAAAATAAAGTAAAATAAAATTCAAAAAAAAGTGGCTTGGAATGTCCAGGATGCTAAGGTGAGGAAAAGAATATCATATGGCTGTTTTTACCTATTTCATAAAAACATACCGGGTCCAAAGAAGAAAACAAGTATCTCTTATACCAAAAGGTGATCAAAACATCTCCCCAGGATGTAAATTGATGCAGCCCCTATGGAGGTTCCTTCAAAAACTAAAAATAGTGTTATCATATGATCCACCAATCCCCCTCCCAGGCATATATCCAGGGAAAACCATAATTTGAAAAGATACATATACACTCCAATGTTCATTGCAGCACTATTTACAATAGCCAAGACCTGGAAGCAACCTAAATGTCCATCAACAGATGAATGGATAAAGAAGATGTGGTACATATATACAATGGAATATTACTCAGCCATAAAAAAGAATGAAATAATGCCATTTGCAGCAACATGGGTGGACCTAGAGATTATCATACTAAGTGAAGTAAGTCAGAGAAAGACAAATATCATATGATATCACTTATACGTAGAATCTTAAAAATATGATACAAATGAACTTATTTACAAAACAGAAACAGACTCACAGACACAGAAAACATACTTATAGTTACCAGTGAGGAAGTGGGGGAAAGGGATAAATTAGCAATTGGGGATTAAGAGATACACACTACTATATAAAGTAGACAGACAACAAGGACCTACTGTATAGCACAGGGAACTATATTCAATATCTTGTAATAGCCTATAATGGAGAAGAATCTGAAAAAGAATATATATATATATACATATATATCAGCAAAGAGATATATATGTCTATATATAACTGAATCACTTTGCTGTACACCTGAATCATTGTAAATCAACTATACGTCAATAAAAAATAAAATATTTTTAAAAAGTCCCCCTAGGATCTTAGTACAATTCGTTAACATTTGCTATGACCACAATGTATGGTAGCTGACATTGTTGTTACTGTTTGTCAAGTGCAGAAATACCTCTTGTAATGACGTTTTTTTTTTTTGTTTTTTTTTTTTTTGCGGCACGCGAGCCTCTCGCTGTTGTGGCCTCTCCCGTTGCGGAGTACAGGCTCCGGACGCGCAGGCTCAGCCGCCATGGCTCACGGGCCCAGCCACTCCACGGCATGTGGGATCTTCCCAGACCAGGGCACGAACCCATGTCCCCTGCATCGGTGGGCGGACTCTCAACCACTGTGCCACCAGGGAAGCCCTGTAATGACTTTTGATACAAGTCAGAGTGTGAGAGGAAAGCACAGCCCTTTGAAGGACTCTTCTTACGGCTGACATATGTAACTATTATGAAGAGTACAGCTTTTCAATTCTTGCCCAAGTATTTTTCCTTTCCACCAACTTTTGATACTGAACCAGATTATGAGCATGGCAAAAAGATCAAAGCCATGCTCTCTGGGGAGGCCCCGTTGCTGCTGCCTGGGGATGTGACATCCCTGTGTGTCCCGCATGCAGATGGGGTGACATTCAGGAGGCTCATCTGGATGGAAGCCACACCGCCTCTGCCGAAGTGGGTCTAAGCCAGTGCCCTGGCCACATGCTCTGTCAGTCTCTCACTGCCTTACTTGTTTTGGAGGCTTTCTCTGACTTGGAGCTGCCACTGTGAGCTTATCACTCCAGACCTGGTTGCACACCAGCTCCTGCTACCCAAGAAGGCTGGCACGTTCAGAGAGCAGGATGGTATAAAAGTACTAATCATGGTGATACACTTCCTTCACAAGACCCTTGACCTCAGAACAAAAATACCAGTGCTGGGGACACCCAGGAAGCTTATAAGATGTTTTTGCAGTAGCCATAGGAAGAGGGTTGCCACCAGGCATTTTGGAAGGGCCCAAAGAGGGCACTTGGTTGTTCGAGCTGAGTCCAGGCCCCTGGGGTGGACATTTCAGGGGGCCTCCGAGGCTCTGGGGGTCATCCCCATCACCTCCTCTAGAGTCTGTCTCTTCTCTTTGCTTCTCCCCTCTCCCTTTTCTAGTTCTTTCTTATGCTCTCCTTTCCTCTCCACTGTCTCTCCAAGTATGTCTCTTAGCCCGTACAGGTGTTACCTCACAGGACATCGGTATTTAGGGCTAAGAAATCTGCCAGCTCCCAACAGGAGCAGAGACCCTGCCTTACTATCTCCGTGTCCCTGAAGCAACTGGCCTTCTGCCTGGCCATCGATGAGTTATCCTGCCTCGGACCTTGAATAAAGCAGAAAAGACAGCTGTCCTGAGTTTAGTCACTCCATGTGATACCGCCTCCCTATAAAGGATTACCACATGGGCACTTTGTGAACTTTTACCCCAAAACACCCTTATACACAGAGAAATGGACTTCAAGCCTGTAGGGTTTACCTGCAGGTTCAAAGTCTTGCTTTCATTTATAAATCTATTCTAATTTTTGCTTTCTATTTCACAATCTTTTTATTTTAATCAGATTTTGATTCTGTCTAGTACTGCAGCAAATGAAAAATGCCTACAAATTTTCACTAAACACAGAGAACATGTTAGGGGTAGTCCAAATCAAAATACAGGCTCTATGGAATACATGATCTTCCCTTTGGGTCCCCTTCCATCCCAGAAAACCTCAAAGAGAGAGGTTGTCACTCTTCCTCCCCTCCCGCCAGCTGCAGAGAACTGCTTCTCACCAGGGCAACTCTGTCAAGTGCTACAGCATAAGGAACAAAGAAACGCATGTATGGATGGATTTCATAACAGTCAAGATTCACCTGAGCAGTGCTGGGGGGGAGGGGCGGGCAGTTCATATAAAAATAAGGTTGTAAAGAACTAGTTAAATGTATGCTGTTCTTGGCTCTGAATCTTTCTTAATCCTTGTAATAATCTCAGAGATTTTAAAATATAGTCAACATCTTTATCATCAAGTATATATAAAATAAGTCATTAGTGTGTCTAATTAGTTGGCACAATTTTGTTAGTTTTTGTTCATCTTCAATCCACGAGGCTAAAACATCATGTGGATGAGTTTCCATTTAATAAATGGAAAGATTTAAAAGTTTACTCTAATTTTCACTTTTGTCATTAGATAATAAGTTCATTATCATAGAATTAAACAATCTAAAATTCTCAAAAAAAAAAAAAAAAAAGAACTAGTTAAATGACTAATCTCCCTGCTCACCACCTTTGTCATCTCCATTACAAATTATATCCCGGGAACATACTTCACATCTTTCCCACGGCTTCAACACCCTGGCAGGCATACACGAGGAAGATCTTTGCCCCAGTTTAACAGATCTTTATATTCTCTTAATCTAGCACAGTCCTGGTGCATAGCTGGTGCTCAGAGATACATAAAACCCTTTCTCAACAGCGCTGACCAACTCCCATGGGGCTCATTGTCTTGTTGGGGAATCAAACACATAAACAAATTATTAAGACCTGATATGATGGCAGGTACGATGCACTGTCAAAATAGAGGGTTGGAAAGGGAAGAAGAACTTAAAAAAAAAAAAAAAAGGTAGGAAAGAGTTTGGTATAATGGCCAAGAGTTGGGCTCAGAGCCTGTCAGGCTGAGGTCAAGTCCTGGTTCTCCCTTCCCACTTACTAGCCAGGTACAAGTTGTGCAGCTTCAATTTCCTTTCTCTACAGTAGAGATGGTAATAATAGCATAGGCATTAAAGGTTTTTTGTTGTTGTTTTTTAATATAAAGCACTTAGCACAGTGCCTAGAACTCAATAAATGTGAGTTATTATTGTTGCTATAATGATGATGATTTCAACAGAGGAATATAAGTAGGTTAAGCATGGATCTGGAAATATGGCCTAATGTATTGCAAAGGAGACTTTTCCATTAAAGAATCAGCCAAGATTTCTTTCGGAGAAATGGAAGGGTATAACGGCTACTGCTGTCACTTTGCCTATGTTTCAAATTCTGTCCACAAGATGGCAGCAGCAGCCTCAGGTTCCTCCTGGGTCTACAAGGCATTCCTTTCAGCCTGCATTCCAGGAACCCCGCCCAAGACAGGCATCTCTGGGACATATTTTAAGTGGAAGGCAACCAGCACCGCATCTAAAGGATGCCCTTCCTCTGGAATGCTATAGAAGTCTATGGCTAGACAGACAAAGACGTTCTGGCCTTGGGAAAAATTGGAAACCACCCATTCATTCATTCACTCATTCATTCCTTCATCAAATATGTAGGGAGACCTTACTGCATCCCAGGCATCGTGCAATGGAACAAAGCAGAGAAGGCCCTTCTCTCATGACCTTATACACAAATCAAACACAGGTAGATCACAGGAAGGAGTCTCCCACACAGCTAATAGTTACAAGCCTGTGGACTGTGAAAATACACAATTGAAGGTTAAGCAAAGAAAAACACATACATGATCGGAAGTCACATTGACTCCGCTTTGTATGCCGCCAGCAGTGGGAGGGAATTCGAAGGGACAGAAGTTAGTAGAATGCGATCATGATTGGGGGTTTTGCCCCCCGTAAAATTACTTACGTTCTTTCCCCCCTCTCCTTTAAGCTAGAAATCTGGGCCGGGCTAATGGAAGCCATCACCTGGAATGTCTAGGGCAGCCGTGCAAGGTTACATTCCAGGCTCCAAGCAAAAAAATGCCAGCAATTTGCCTTTTGTCAACTGCAAATTAAAGTAATTTCCACGCAGAGGGTTTCTCCTGCTGGCGGTGAGCACCCCAAAAAAAGGCCAGGGCTATTAGTGGCAAGCCTTTACCTGGCCGCCCCATCAGGGCAAACACACCTGAGGTTGAAGGTGCCTCGGGGTTGTAATCAGGGGATCCAGAGGATCGTTTGCTTGGCTCTTCTTTCACTGAAGCGCCAAACCCAGTGGGCATAAAGTGAGGCCTGCAGATGGGAAACAGGGATATGTCTTCAGTCCCTCATAGCACTTTCTAGAATGTGGGACAGGAGAGGCAATCAGCTTTAAAAAATGAAGAGAAGGTAAATTTGTGTGTCTGCCACACCTAGAGCTATGATGACAATAAAAAAACAGCCACCGTTATTGAGAGTGCCAGGCAGACACGATGCTGAGGTCACAGCTACCTATCACTCAATCAATCGTCGAAAGAGGTATTATTGTTTTCACTTCAAAGATGAGGAAGTTGAGGATCTGTGAAGTTATTTAAGTGGTTTAGAGAAAATCGCCAGTATTAAATGATAAAGACGGATTTAAACTCTCATTTGTCAAACTCCTGAACCTGGATCCTTCACCTCCACACAGCCAACCGACTGCAGAGATGGATAGAGGGCTGTGTCATCACCAAAGACAAAGAAGAAGTTATGCATTCCCTGATTCACTCCCATCAGACACTGGGCATACAAAGATGAGTGCTGTCAAATGCAAGCTAAAGTAACCTTCACGCAAAGAACTTGCTGCCATGACAGGTCCAAGCTCAGGGACCAGAGGTATAAACAAATCTGGAATATCCCTTCAACCAAAGAGGGAGGTCAATGCCCAGAGTTTAGATTAAGAGCAAATGGACAAGGCCCCTTCCCTTGTAGACAACATGCTTACTTGGCTGATTAGAAGACATTGTCACAAACACTTAGAAGGCAAGCTTTACGTCCCGGTGTGCACTCCTCACCCTGGAAAGAGCTGCGACCTGTCCCCCAATCCCCAACACACACACAACCTGGCCTGTACCCAAAGCCAGCGCGTGGCTGGGGATTTTGCAGATTCCAGAATCTCTCCGGTCCTGCACCCCCTCCCTCATGTGGTTTCCACCAGAGTCCTGCACTCCGTGACCTCACGGGAACGCCGTCATCTTCCCTAATCTGTGGCCTTTCTGGGCCTCTTTTTCCTCACGTGGTAGCCCAAATAACTGTATGTCTTCCAGCTCAGACATTTCCGACAGCTGCCATTTACTGAGCACCGGCTGTGTGCCAGGTGCCGTTCCAGGTTATGATCAAGACCTTGTTTAATCCTCACACACACACACCCCCAAGGGGGTGTGGCACCTCCATTCCGTAGATGAGTTTTAATACTCAGAAATATCCTGGGTGATGTCTCCAAGGTCACACAACTAGTAAACTGGAAGCCAGGATTAGAAGCCAGGTTGGTCTTGAGCCCAAAAGCCTCCATATTTCTCACCACCTCTAAAAGGAAGAGGCAAAGGTTTACTCTTTGTCAACCAGGTTATTAAGCCACCACCACTGCCCCAACTCTTCTTACCAGAAGCCCTCACAACCACCTACACAGCTTTCACCTCATCTTTGTCACCATCCTCTTCTACCTTCCTTGGCATTGTTCCTGGAGGATTTGGTACCTGACACACCCTTGCCTGTCATCACTCATTCCATATTCATGGAGAGACCCATGACCCCCCGACCTTTGGCCTTCTAAGATCCTTTCAGTCTTGCCCCCACTCTAGACACCTCCGATCCCCAACCACGTAGACCTATGGAAATGCTCTGCATCCAAGATCTTGAGCCCCAAGCTTCTGTCTCCAGCCACAACCTCCACCCATCACCACTCTCACCAGCCCCACTGGTTCTTGGCCTAACTTGACTTCCTCCATAGACAGTACCCACGTCAGCCACTTCCTCTCCACCTAAGTCCTCTCTGCTCTCCTCCCCTGCCCCCAAAAGCACCTCTGAATCAACTCTCTTCTTTCTAACCTTAAATACCACAAGAACTTTACACAATCTCTCTTTCATGTTCTCCCCTTTCTCACGAACAGTCAACCCTCCTCTCACCATCACTCCATCCCCACCACCACAAGTTACCTCCTCTCTAAGCTGCATGTCACTCTCTGGGCCATGTCCTCCAGAAGAACCAATCTCTCGCAAATATTCCCTCCCTTTCTGGCATCTTCAAACTCCCTCTCTCTTGGAGCATCTCCCCGTGGCTTGGGAAACCTCCCTAGCTGGACCAATAGTGATGTTTCTGCCCTTGGCTGTTTTGGAAGACTCACTCTTCACACCCTCCTCTCACCACATTTGACTTGCCTTTTCACTCCAGTGAAACGCCTCTCTCCTGCCACCACCAACTCCTAGCTTCTAAATCTAATGATTGTTTCTCAGCCTTATTTCTTTTGACCCATAAAAGTAGACTCTGCTGTCAAACTGAGGCAGGAGATAGATGGGCCCCAGGCTGAGCAGCTGGAGTTTGTCCCCTGTGGACAGGTACTCCAAGATGAAGATAGCAGGGGAATAATAGGAAAGGCTGAGCCCTGCCCAGATACAAGATAGAGACCACATATTTCTCTTTCTCCAGGTCAAGGAGACCTTCCTGACTATACATGCGCAGAAGGGCTCCTTGGAGGTCAAAAGGGGAGTGATGCCAACCTACCCATAGGCCTCTTCGCTGGAAGCCATCTTGGCTAAGAGTTGCACATGCACACCTGGGAGGATCCTGAGATATACCACATACAGACTCAGAACCAGGCAAAACAAGATGACTGGGCAAAGGAAACCCAGAGGAAATGCCCCATATAAGTGATTTAAACTACCACGAGCACGCGACTCTCCCTCTGAGTCTGCCCGTGTGTGCCTATTCACACGTACTCTTTTTCCTCCTAGTAAACACTTTGTTTCAATACTTTCTGTCTTTGTGGGCATTCATTTCTGCAAAGCTGAAGGGCCAAGGGGCTTGTCACTGGCCACTGGTCTAGTGGCTAGGATTCAGCGGTCTCACTGCCGCAGGCTGACCTCAATCTCTGGCTGGGAACTGAAATCCTGCTTCAAGTGGCTGCAGGCCGAGGCCACCCAAGATCCAAACCAGATCATTATGACTCCATTGTTCTTAACCTTTCCTTTCTATTGCCTCTCAGATCTAAGTCACCCAACTTCTGTGAGCCTAGGTTTCCCCATAGAGGGAAGGATGTTTCTGCCCTTGGAGGAAGGAGGAAAACGAATGCCAATATCATAGGTTTGTCGCCGGTGTTGAATGAGGTACCATGTGCCTGATATATTGAAGGGGCCCCTAAGTAGTTGTTACGATTAGTGTCCCTACAACAGCAAACACTGAACACCTCTTAAGGATAGACATCCTTATGGCCCTAAGAAAACCCAGGAATTTGCCCTGCACGCAGTAGGTACAGAATCAGTTCACTGTTGACAGTGATGACTGGCTTATAATCTCCAGCTATTTCCCCAGTCTTTTAATTTCAATAAACCACAAATGCTTTTTCCACCATGGATTTGGCTGTCTAATGGTCTCAATTCTTTGAAAAGGAAAATGACTCCCTTATTTTTCACTTACTTGCTATGTGTTAAGAGCCCTTTGATGTTCCAAAGGCCTTTCAAGAAAGCCTCCTTAGAAATAGGAGCTTGGCTTTTGCCACAGGGAAGTGAACTTGAACCCCAAAGGTTGAGCTGGGACCCTGGAGTCCCAGGCAGGCGTTTTCCTTGCAGGCTCCAGGCCTGACCCCAGCCCCAAGCTTGGAGAAAATGCTATTTGCAAGCTCTTCATCCTTCTCAAAGCTGTCATTTTCGTCAGCCCCACTGGGCATTTTGACAAATGCCTTTGCTAATTACTTAATTATTTTGGCCTGCACAAGCACGGGGGCTGTTTCCTTAAAGAAAAGAGGGCTTAAGCCCATCCATTCTTACCCAGGCAGGGCCTGAAAGTAGCCCACCTCAATCCCGCTTCAATCCTATTAAAGTGTTTGGCTAACTAAGCTCCCCCACCAGTCAAATTAACTCGTGTATATTATGATGCAAGAACCAGAGGCACAAAGCCCTCCTCCCCCGGAGCCAGGCTAAAGCTGGCATTTGTTTTTTTATGCCCTTGGCTTGTTTCTTCTAGTTCAAACCTCTTTTGCATGGGAAAGAAACCTGTGCTTATCTGCTGACTTTCAATTAAAGAAACAATTAGGTTAAATGGTAAATGCATCCGTGGGTCCCTCCTGGAATTAGCGGGGAGTGTGAGCCTGTCACCCAGTCGTCAGCACAGTGGGGTGCACGGCAGCTGGAAGGTGTGGAAGAGATTCCGCAGGATGGGAGGCTGAGCTGGCCTTCCCCAGGTGGCCAGCCCGACTTTCTCAGTCTCGCTAGGAAATGCTCTCTCTCTGAGCATCCTCTCCCCTCCAGTGCCACGCCTGCCCGCTGGGTCTTCTTCACACCCTGGAGAAAAGGCCCTTGACTAGTCCATTGGCTCAGGGTGCAAGGAAGCCAAAACAAACTCAGAATCTACCCTGAAACGCAAGTTGTGTTTGGAGGTGTGGAGGTGTGAACTATTCAAAGCGGTTGTCCACCCTGATCAGATAAACAGCCAGGGGCCCCATCCAGAGGCTAGCACTGTGTCTGGCACATAGTAGATGCCAAAGAGTGGCTGATGTGGAATAAAGCCACTGCCCATCCTGCGGGGTGTCCGGCCTGCAAGTGAAGTCAGGCGCAGTTGAGTCTTGGTGAATCACTGGAGGGGGCAGGAGACTCACAGAGGCTTCAGTTAGGGTTGACCCAGGTATTTGTTTGCACAGCTGGGACCAGAGAAACTGAGCTGACCCTGGGTCTTTCTCATGAAAATGCAATGAGGGCAAAGCTGCCCCTGAAAATACCAGCATCCTGCACAGAGCCCTTGACTACTTTACAAACTCCCTGGCTAGCTTGAGATGCAGGGATCTTAGCGACATGCTCCCTTCTCCATGGACAAAGGAATTGAGGCTTAGAGAGGGGGAGCGATTTGCCTAAAGTCACAGCCAGTTAGAAAATATAAGAAGCACATATTTCATTTGCTATAATGACTGAAAAGATAACATTCGTGGGGGATAAATTTAACCAAGATTCTGTAGGATCCATGAGAAAAAAATTGTCAAGTTCTAATAGGGTTCACAAAAGAAAACTGAAGTAAATGGGAAGACATGTCCTTCTTTTGGATGTCATTCTCCCTAAAGTAATGTATATACTCCATGCATTTCCAAATAAAATATCAGGAGGATGGAAGAGGGCTGTAAAACGATATTAAAATCTATCTGGAAAAATAAACATGTGAAAACAGATGGGGAAAAATCCAAAGAAAAATAATGACTTAGCACAGCTCCTACTAGATTTTAAAATGCATCATGAATTAACAGTAATTAAAACAGTTTATAGTGGAGAAAAAAAATAGTGCAACAGAATAGGAGGGGACCATAAATAGACTGAAATACACGTGGACATTTAGTTTGTGATAAAAGTGGCATTTCAATTTAGTGAGGAAAGAGAGATGATTCAGTTAATGGTTTGGGGGGGACCACTGATAATCAGTTGGGAAAAATCATGACATTAGACCCCTTCCTCAGTCCTTAAAACCAACAAAATTCTAGATGGAGCAAAGATTTAAATTTTAAAAATGAAACCATTAAATGTCAAAAAAAAAAGTACGAAATGTATAATCTAAGAGTAGAGAGGAACTTTCCAAGCAGACCATGAAACCCTGAATCTAAAAGAAATGACTGATGCATCTGATTACATAAAAAGGTACCATTTCTGTATGGCAAAAATAAATGCCATAAACGAAATAAGACAAATAACACTGGGACAATTTGTTTGCAACCTGTGACCACTGATAAAACGTTAGTTTTCTATTTTACAAAGAGTTCACTCCAATCAGCAAGATCTGTAAGTGCAGCGCAATAGAAGAACAGTCACAGGAGGTGAACAGGCAGTTCAGAGAACAAAAGACCCAAGGTTACTGGGCAGAACTTACAATGGCACCACTTCAGCTCATTGAACAATCTTTCCCGTGACTTAGTTTCATCAGAAACTCCATCAGTGGCATTTTCAGCTGTGTATTTGCTTAGGATTATCAGTGTTATTTATGTTCTTCCTGAGCCAGCTGTTCAAGGGGAGGAATCCCAGCACAGCCTGCGAAGCCAGGACAACACAGTGGGCCACCTCCCTGCCCCTGCCAGTCCCCGAGACCCCTGCCAACCCTCCCGCAGGTACCAGGGCTCCATGCCGGGGTGGGGAAGGAGGTGACCACTGCACTTGAGGAAAGGGACCAAACCCACACCATTTAAATGTCACCAAACATTCACTGGTGCTGCTTCCTGCTAAATTCCTCCCTCACTGTTCTTGGCTCCCATCAGAGCCAGAAACGCGGTATCGACTGTTATCACTCATCATGGGTTTAGGCTTCTGTAACTCCAACCAACTATTGATAGAATGCAGAGAACCCAGAAGGTTGGTGTAAAATCTCTGATAAACAGTTACCACCCTTTACCCCATAGGACTGACTCTCCCTTGGCCCTTGTCAGTCCTGGCTTTCTGCACAGCCCCATCAAGATTGGTCGTCTGCTGCTTTCTCAGAGGGCAGCATGTTAAAGACCAGACCAGGGCTCTGCCACAGAAAACCAACTGATGGCAGAAAAAGGCTGGTCAAAGGCACAGGAAGCGGAGGGCAACACCGGGGTGATGCCTCAGGGACAAATGGAAAGAAGGCCAAATGCAGTTTCCCAGGCACGTTTAAGGAGAAAAATAAGAAGATGTTTTACCCTGGAAAAGATCAGCTTCAATGACTGCCTTAAGTCACGTACCACAGAGTATCAATAAACGAGGTACTGATGAGGCTCAAGGTCAGGAATCTACCTACTAATTTATTGGGTTTAAGCAAAGACCACGCCACAGGAGCCACGAAGAGAACAGTGTGGAATCAAATAAAACTTCCAGCGCTGATCTGCACATGAACACGTGACAACTATTGTATTATGTGGTCGGCATAAACAGGAAACTCAAAGGACCAAGTTTACATGACTTTGTTTTCCTATTACAAATTAACCGAAGTCTCAGTGTCCCCATCTGTACATTGGAAATGATAATACCCGCCCCCAAGGCTGTTGCAGGCCTTAAATAAGGTATGTCAAGGGCCTGGATAGCATCTGGCACACAGTAGACAGGTAATGAATAGAAGCTTGTTATTGTTGTTGCACTTTCTTCACGTTAATTTCTCAGTTTCCAGAATCAGAATCTCAGAATCAATCATTATTTCTTTCCTGTAATATATTAAATCATTATTTTCTCTCTCTCTCTCTCTCACACTCACACACACACACACACACACACATATACATACCTTACATACCTTAAAAGACAAAGATTCAAGTTCTTGGGGGTGATCATAGGCTAAAACTTTGTTTTCAATGCCCATGATAATAATAACAGCTAACACTTTACAGTGCTCTCTGTGTGCTGGCACTGGTCTAATGACTTTACAAGAATTCACGCATTTATTTCTCACCACAGCCCCATGAGGTCAGTAATCTTATTATCACTCATTTTACAGAGGAGGAGATTGAGCACAAGGGAATTAATGACATTAACAGGTCTCACGGCAAGTAGTAGGCCTGGAAAGCATTGTTTTGCGAAAAAGAAGATGAAAGAGAGTGTATTCTGTAGCGAGTCATTAATGTAAACACACACACACACATACATACAGATATATACTCAGAGAGAGAGAGAGAGAGAGAGAGAGAGAGAGAGAGAGAGAGAGAGAGAGAGAGAGAGAGAAAGAGAGAAAGAGAGAGAGAGCGAGCACAACTTGAGAGCTCGGGGTAAGAGGGACACTTGCTTTTTCTCCTCTGAACCTTTTAAATGTTTTACCCATGCAATAAATTAATCAATCCTTGAAAAGTTCTCCCAGCTCATGCTGTCACTCCTTTCTGGAGTCCCCTACCCCTTTAAGCACGTTCAGACCTATTTCTGCGCCCTGAGCTGCCAGCACACACAGGCCATCTGTCCTGAGGGCTGGGATGCCAGGCAGGGCCTCGCCTGCTTGGGGGAGGAGATGGCTGGGCCCCAGGTCCCAGACAGGCGACAGACCCCGGACAGGGCTACAGAGCTCACTTCCAGACACCTTTGAGGGTGGAGGTGGGGACCAACTGCTCTGGTGACACGCCCCCAGCTGGGGTTTTGCATCCGCACCAGGCTTGGAGGTAGAATGTTTGGGGGGGCCCTGGCCAAAGAGGGCGCCCTCCCCTCTTCACCTGATCTCCATCGGCCTGCCTTCCTTTCAGAGGAGACAAAGCTTGCATTCCACAATTAGCGACAGAAGGTTTAAAATGCAGGTCATGGAGGAGTTCACAGTCCCTCCTCAAAGAGTTTCCACTTAGGTGTTAATTATTTCAGCCTCCTTCCTGGGCTGAGCAGGGTGAGAGGAAGAAAGAGGCTGTGGGTCCCAGAGGCTGTCAGCCCCAGGTGGGTGCCAAGGGGGGGAGGTGGGGGACACCTCCCTAATCCTCCTTCTTCCTCCCTCCCCTCCTCACGGGGCAGAACACCCACCCCACTGGGTGTTCGAGGCCCACTCCCCTGCCACCATCCCCCATCTCTTCAGGCCAAGGGGTCCACAGAGGAGGCAGAAAAATCACTCCCATCAGTTTCCTGCTCCACAAAGCCCGACCACACCTGAAGAAGGTGTAGGCACCCACGTCCCTGGAGGGAAGATCCAAGGAGCCCAAGATACTGAGTGGGGCGGGCACAGACTTGAGCGAGTCGAAAGATCCTCTTCCCTGGTGCCCAGAGAATAGGACAACTGAGTAGAAGCCACCAGGAGTGAGAAGGAATAGGCTAGCACAGTACCCAGAGCGATAAACACAATAAATGATAACTCACAGCTATGTATTTTAGGGCTTTAAAATGGCAGGAGTTAACACATGCTTACTGCAAACATTCAAACATCACAGAAGAATGTGAAAGTAAAACTCCCCGCCCCTGCCACTGGAATTTAGTGTAGGTTCTTCCAGAACTCTGTGTGTGTGTGTGTGTGTGTGTGTGTGTGTGTGTATTATATGCATATGTAATCAAATACATAGGTAGGTTTTTTTTTTTTTTTACAATAATGAGATCACTTGAGATGTTTTGTCCTGTGGCTGCCTACTTGCTCTTTTTCTTCACTCAGTAATATACTGTGGATTTTTTCCATATCAGTATATTTGATACCTATGGTTAATATCAGTAGTTTAAATAAATACTTTATTAAAGGTATAGAGTATATTGTTTTAATTTTGTTTCCAATTCTCAAAGTAGTGCATATTTAAGATAGAAAGTTTGAAAAGTATACAAAAGGATAAAGAAGAAGACAGAAGCACCCACGATCGCCGTACCTGGAAACACCCACTGCTCACAGTTTGGTTTGCTTCCTCAAGGAATAGCTTGGTACAACCAGAGCCCTGAGTGGCAGGGGATTCTGGCAGTAACAGTAATGATGGCAACTACCAAGTCGTTTGTCTTCTGGTTTCTTTCTTTTCCCCAGAAATGTATCACAAATCCTTCCACAGTTGACATTCGAACTCCTGCTGGCTCTCCCATCTCCCTCCTTCCCTCCCCAGCTCGCTGGACCATAAAGTCCATGAGAACAGGGGCACGTCCAGTTGGCTTGTGCTGAGCACAACACATGACCAGCTCCAAGCAAATGCTTTTTGAATAAATGCATCAACCAAGCCAATCTCCATGCACCCCTACCTCCAGGCCTTTGCTTATGTCCTTTCCCTACCTAAAGCACCCTTTCCTTCCTCACATAGTGTCTTCAGTCCTGGCACAACCTGCTAGGGGCTGCTGTAGGGTCTGCTTCCAAGCTCATCTCCTCCAAGCCTTTCCTGGCCGGCTCCCCTTCCTGTGCTCAACCAGCCTCATCTCTTTACGTTCTGACTTGGCCAACCATTCACCAGATGACCTGGGATTCACAACCCCATCTTCAATAATTTTTTCTTCTGGAAAGCTGAGCCAAGGGAGACTGCTTTGGTAGGTGGTATTGCTTTTGTTTCAAAGTGGAGGTTAGGAGGTTAACTGTGTGATCTGTGTCTGCCACTCTCTCTCTCTCTCTAAGGCTTAGTTCCCTCTTCTGTGAATGAAGGGATTGTCCCACTGTAATTCTGTGGTTTCTTCTGAGTGCCAAGTTTTATGATTCTGGGCTTTGATGTATACTTCATTTCTTATGCCCTTTCGCTTTGATAAGAAGTCTCACCTCCTGGAAAGATTTCTTGAACCTGGATTCCTGGCTTCAATTCTAAGACTATGCAGTTGGAAAACACCAATGGCCTTTGTTTAATTAGAGCTGATGTTCAAGAATAATCCCAGAGTTTGCTAATTATGCTTTCTTGTTCTGGATCATAGTTGGAATTTATGATAGACAGACATTGCATACTTCTGAACAACTTGGTAAGAGCTGGTGATGCCTCCCTCTCCCATCCCTTTTCCATTTTTCCCAAAGAAGTACTGGCTTCTTCCCCTGAGGATCTGGCCCTGATGCTGATGCTACTATTGTTGTCAAGGGATGAGACAACATCCGCTGAGATACCTGTAGCTATGAGAAGTATAGTTTCCAGAGGTCTTGTATATTTCCCTTCCCCCACCACGCACAGCTCCACTTACACCAAGCCTACTGCTCCTTTCCATGGGAGGCCCTGCCTCTTATCTTTTCCCAGCTAGAACAGTCCCCAAATTGGTTTATGAAATTGGTGCGCTTAATTTCAGTTCTTATAGGTTCTACTTCTGGAAGTTCTATTTGGCTTTTCTTATATCTGCTAGATTTTTTTTTCAGAGTTTATGTTCGAATTTATAATTTATATAATAAATTTGTTTGATCATCTAACTTCACTACTGAAATTAGGTGCAGGTTTGTTTCTGCTATATGTTTTTTCTCTCGATTTTTACTCCTGTTGCATTCCTTGCACTACCCAAAATCTTAAGGGATAAAGATGCTTTAAAAGATACACTGAAACAAAATTCCTCAATCATTCATAAAATCCAGTAATTCACAATCATTTTGAAGTGGCGAAAAGGGATATGTGTTTGGATATATATGTGTAAACTCTAGATCATCCCTCAAGTTCTATTGGAGTCAGTCTACTGAACTTCTGATCTCATCTCTTTGTAGAGCTGACTTCCTGTGACCTTCCTTCCTCATCCTTGGCTATAGCTCACCCATTGTCCTCAGGTTTACATGATAATTGCATGAGATGTTTGCAAAGGTTGTCACATCCATTACTACTGTGATTCTCTTCACAGTCCTTTGAGATAGGCAGAACTGGATCATTTTATCCCCATTTTCAAGATAAGAAAACAGTAAAGTCAAGTGTCTTGCCCAAGGTCAGAGGGGTAAAGAACAGGGAGGGAGATAACAGACCCTGGTGCTTTCTGTCTCCCCGTAGCATCTCTTCTTCAGTGGAGAGTGAATCCACCCGTGCCCACGATTATAGACAGACTTCACAAGGCTCTGTATTTATCACCCAGATACATTTCCTTCTAGCAACTGGGTTGAAAAACATGACATTATGGGAAAGAGCCACATCTTCCCTGGTCACTTGAACTGGCTGGAAGATGACAGGCCCTCAAGTCACCTTCAGTGAGGTCAGGGTTCCCAGGCACAGCCAGCCCAGAAGCTCCTGTGATTACTCTTGCGGCCCCTGAGTGAGAGGAGGAGTAATCATCCAGGAGAGATGGAAGGAAGGAGGAGGGACAGACCTCATTAACAGGAGCTGGAGAATTGGGCCTGCTGAGCTCAGACTTATTGGGGCTGCAAGTCCCTAGAGAAATGTTGCACCTACTTGCAGAAATCTTTACAGCAGGAAGAGCGAGAGACAGACCACTGTGTCCTGGAAAATGAGATCCTAGAAAAGACCTACAATAGTCTGAAAGTGGACATTTTGGAATGGCTGGAAGTCTCCCCTGGGGTGTGGGAGATAGGGAACAGTAAACACCATTCTCAAAGTGCCCCTGGCCTCTCCGTCAAGCCGATGATTGCTGGAATGCGAGGAACGAGAGAGAAAATGGGCCAGGCATTATTTTTTTTAGTGAAGCAATCTGATAGGGATATAAGAGAGAGGGACTCCTTTTACAGCTACGAGGACCCTTGAACCCATGAAAGGGTGTGTGATGCCAAAGTCAGACAGACCTGGTTCACAAGTCAGCTCTCCAGGGACTGGCTGGGTGACCTTGGGCAAGTTATTTAATTTCTTTGAACTTCAATATCTTCATCAGCAGAATGGGGATACTAATAACAACACCTACATTATAGGACAAGAGATCTAAAGTCTATTAAGTGTATGGCATATAGCTAGCAGTACTACCCTTCATTTTACAAACAGACACTGAGGTCCAGAGAAGTGACTTGCCCCAGGCCATCCAGGAAGGACGGTCTGATGGATGGTCACTACAGTTAAGCACTTACTTGGATTTTTAAAAAAATTTCTCAAGGATTCAGTTTCTTCATCTGTAAAATGGGAATAATACATATCCTCAATACCTTATCTGAACCAGGTATTCAGACCTTAGAAAGTTAGTATGGTGTGAATACCATCCCCACAGTGGGGTCTGGGGCAGTACCTAGTAATTAAACACATTAGTATTTCTGCAGCAAAATGTGAGGTACTTAAATTAAGCAGGAGAAATAAAGACTACATAGCTTTATGTTGGTTCAGGTTAGATTTTGTCATAAGAAGAATTTTGATTTCTAGAGCTCTGAAATTTTCAATTGTGGGCCTGTGATACCTACTTCAAATGGTCTGGAAGGTTCTGCAAGTTAACCCACATCAAGTGGCTGGCATAGGTGGGAGCTCTGTATCAAGGTTAACTATTACTATCAGCTAGTCTGGTGCTCAGCCAGTGCTACCAGTCGTGGAGAATATCTAGCAGGATGTGACAATCTCATAGACCCTTAAGAAGACGTCCTACCCAGGCACTCAGCCTGAGTGCACCATGCCCTTCCCGCAGGGCTGGGAAAGAGAGGAAAAGAAGCAATGCTCTGTGAAGACCTCCTGTGCAATTGGGGAATGTATATATATAATGTCCTGATTTTTACCTATTGGTCACCAATATCTTTAAACACTGTACAGCTGTGGACCTCCGATCTAAATAATCATAGTGAGTATAATTTAATTGAGAGTTTGCTATGTGTTAGGCAGTGCCTTACAAGTGCTATATGCATTATATTTAACCCTACAGGAGAA
The DNA here is from genome assembly GCF_949752795.1 of Hyperoodon ampullatus. NCBI lineage: Eukaryota > Metazoa > Chordata > Mammalia > Artiodactyla > Ziphiidae > Hyperoodon > Hyperoodon ampullatus. Next base: position 195,833,277 of record NC_136914.1, on the reverse strand, counting down.
ATATTAATGCCATTTTACAGAGCAAGAAAACTGAAGCTCAGATCACATTAGATAAAAATGGTTAATGCAAAAAAAAAAAAAAAAAAAAAAAAGGTTAATGCCCTACAAGTCAATAAAACCGTAACCTTCAGGGCTCTTATTTCTACAAACAGAAACCACTGACATGCCTAGAGGGAAGACAACTCGTCAATCTTCTACAAGTTAATATGCAAAGTTACAGACTCTGGACTTGAAGCAGTAATTAGGGCTTCAACATATAGATTTGGGGGCACACAAACATTTAGCCTATAACAGATAGTAAATAGTAAGTCAAACAAATTGATAATTTCCCAGAGCCTCAGATGATCCTTAAGTGAGTGTTTCAGACAATTCTCTAGTATGACATTGAAACAAAAGTATGCAATAACTTCTCTGCCTTATTTCCAAACTTTGGATAATTTTTTCTTAGCAAGAACCTCAAAAGCAAGTTTTAGTGAACCATCACTAGATAACCCAGGAAAGCAGTTTTGTTCATGTGAAAATAAAGTTAGCACTGAAAACTGCGAAAGAAACACTAGCAAAATTTTATCGATTGATTCCCTTTTTAAAATATTCTTTGTATCTATCACCAAATGTTTCTGTTGTTATAGCACTTCCTTAGGACAGGCTGGAAATTTCATGATTTTGGCTTCTCTTTTGTTGGTTACATTTTAAATTGGTGCTTCCTTTTTAGAGTCACTGTAGCCCTCTTGCTAAAATGGATGCAGTCCTCTAATTTTGTTTAACAGACTCCACATTTATTAAGCACATATCACTGGGTCAGGTATTGTGCTCAAGCCTTTTAAATATGCTATTCCATTTAATCCTACCAGTAGTTTTGTGAGCTAGATGCTATTGACCCCATTTAAAGATGTGAAAACAGATGCTCACAGCTAGTTACTAGAAATGCCAGAAATCAGACTTGGGCTTTCTTACTTCAAATCTAATATACTTTCTATTGCTTAGCGGTTTAAATGCTGCAACATTTCCTGGAAAGACTGCAACAATGATATTAATTAAACAAATACTTATTGAGCATTGAATATCCTATTGCCAGACACTAGAGATAAAACAATGAATAAGGTCAATAGAGTCTCCGTCCTCACAGAGCTCACAGTCAAGGAGGTACCTTATCTTATCCATTTTGCATCACTTTCCTCTCTTTCAATCTCAGGTAGTCACATTTTATGAACTTATCCCAGGATCTTAGGCAAGAACTCTGTTTGGGTTCCTCAGTCCCCTAAAACCTGAAACATGGCAGTTTTGCCAAGGAAAGGAACAAGAGCAGTGTCATGGCCAGAGCCCCCTAGATACCTCGAGGATGCAATTTCCCAAGGGCACTGGTGTCAAAAGCCTCTAATGCTGAATTAAGCCAGTAGCATCTATACATGTGAAAGGGAGCTCCAAGAGTATTTCAAACACTCCTCCAGGAGTGTTTCGTAAACAATGGCTATCTTCCCTGGGTCCACTGGAATTCTTTCTGCCTCTTTGAAGGGCTCACTGGCAATATTTTTCCTTGGATTTCCAAAAGAATGGCTTTTTTCAAGATGGAGTCCAAGAAAAACAGGATTCCTTTTTACATTTAATTATATGTCTTGCTTCATTTCTCTAGCTCTACTATTTAGGATGACAAAGAGGAGAGCAACCACATCCATATAAATTCCATTGATGGACAAAAACCTCAGAAAATTGGCTGTCCCTCTCCATAAACAAGGAAAAAACACCCAGGGATACTGTAGAGCCAAAAGTCGAGACTTGGCTATTATTTCCAATCAGGAAGCTATTTCGAAATTCCTAATTGAACTCCAACATGGTGTGAGTTCAACAAATGTCGATAGTGAGATGGAAGGATGGAGGGATGGACGGAGGGAAGGAAAGGCGGATAGGTGGGTGTGTAATTAATTGAACTTATGTTTAGGATAGCTCTATGACTCAGTTTTCCTCTGCTACAGGGGCAAAGTGGGAAGGCTTTCTGGTCTAGCCAAGTATCACTTGGGCAGTTTGGGGGATTTGGTTCTATACCAGGGAAATATCTAGGGGCTTTCTGGTCCCCTCTACGTGGCAGAAGGAAATTGAGCTTGTTGGTGTTGGTCACATCACTGGGCTGAACACACATGAATGAGCCCTGACGCGTACCCATGAATTCAGTGTCCTCTGAGCTATTTTTATTCTTTATCTTGTATCCATAGCATAATTTCCCCAACCCTGGATAGCTGGGCTTACTTGATTATATTTAGTATTTACCTTCTCCGGAGGTTTTCTTGCCATATTATTGTTCTCATTGGCCTGTTTATGCCATAGAATGAAAACACTGCATTCTGAAAAGGACAGTGTGTTTTTTTTGCATGAGGGAAAGAAAGAGTCATAATTGGTTTTGATTGTTAAACATTAAGAATAGGCCCTGTCATCTCTATTTAAACTCAGTGAAATGAGAAAATGATGCTCCAGCTCTGAATGAATTATCCATATTGCCTAAGTAAAGTAATTATAAAGGGATAAGTGGAGAAAAATGGAAGGAAAAATCAAGGCCACGATGCAGCATGACTATGAAGCAAGGGCTCTGGTCCTTGCAATGCTACTAACTAGCTATGTGTTCCCGAGCAAGTCAGTTAACCCCTCTGCCCTTGTTTCTTCATCTATAAAACAGGAGGATGAATCTTGAGGATTTCCTACCAGAGTCTTGCTATTTACTAGCATTATGGGTTTTTCAAAGGAAAACTTTCATAAGATCCTTTTTCAGGTAGAGACTAACTTTATTTTCCTTCTTTCTTTGACTTTATCATACTTTCAGCTCCAAGCCATCATTTCTATTTCAGTTTCTTCAGTGTTGTTTTTCTTGCTACCCTTGACTTTGTCTTCCCTTTCTCTTGACACGTTCTCCTGGGCATTCCTGCTGCTTACTGCAACGTCAATCTCAGAGAAAACTCTGTTACAAGAGTTGTGAACCCTGATGTTGAGTCAGAACAGATAAATAACATGCCATGGGAAAGGTACTTGAGGTATTTGCCTCTGAGGTAACTGCCATTAGCCAAGATTCACATGAACACTTTCTAATATTTGATTGCTTTTGACCCTGCAATTCCCTTCTAGGAATGCACTTGCACAAGAGTACAAGTGATAGGTTCAGAAACAACCTTTGCAGCATTGCTTGAAAGAGTCAAAATGGAAACAACCTAAGTGATTCTGCAATGGTTAGAAAAATCATGGTCCGGGCTTCCCTGGTGGCGCAGTGGTTGAGAGTCCGCCTGCCGATGCAGGGGACATGGGTTCGTGCCCCGGTCCGGGAAGATCCCACATGCCGCGGAGCGGCTGAGCCTGTGAGCCATGGACGCTGAGCCTGCGCGTCCGGAGCCTGTGCTCCACAACGGGAGAGGCCACAACAGTGAGAGGCCCGCGTACAGCAAAAAAAAAAAAAAAAAAAAAAAAAATCATGGTCCATCCAGGCAACAGGCAGCCCATCTGGGCTCTGTGACATGTGAAAACATATGTTTTGAGGGATGGTTCCAGGACATGAAGAAACCTGTTGAGGGACCTAGACACTGTAACAACTTTCTCTGTATGGAGAAGCACGAGCTTCCTTGTTAGATATTAGTAGGAAAAGGCCATGATGCTCCACTCCCTAAATAAGGGCTATCACCTATAAACTTCTCCTTGAGGTGAAAGATCTGATGCTTACTCTCTTCCTGATCATAAATGCAGTCTTCTGTCTGGATTAACTGACATTACTGAGCTCTAACCAGGAATGCTGGGGGCTGGGACTAGAGTGATTAGGTTCCCGGCCTTGAAAGGCACATAGAGACCCAAACAGATAATCATAGTGCAATGTGGTGTCTTCTATTAAAGAGATAACCTTAAACAGCTGTGGGAATGTGGGGTTTGGAGGGTGAGAGGGGGCAACCTAATCCAGGCTAGCAGGGGACAGAGGGGGCGCATAGTGCGGCAGTGAGGAAAGATTTCCCAGAGGCGATGACCCAGAGCTCAGGACCATTAGAGAGTCTGGCGTTTCTGGGATCACTCATACTCGGCAGTAGGTGCCAAAACTGCCTCACCCTACATCCTAAAAGTCTGAATAAGGCTCCTATCTGTGCCTGTGACTTCCTTCCTCCTCTTTTCTCTTCCAAGTCAGCAGGTGACATCCAGCCTGTTCCACCTGGTCCCTCCCTACTTCCCATTCTGATACTCCAAGGGCAGTGTTGCTCAGTGTTCAGTGTTGTGAGACATGAACCTCAGTTTCCCACCTGTGAAGTGGCATTAATCATAGTATCTAAGCAACAAAAGCAAAAATACACAAGTGAGACTACATAAAACTAAAAAGCTTCGGCACAGCAAAGGAAACCATCAACAAAATGAAAAGGCAACCTACTGAATGGGAGAAAATGTTTGCAAATCATATATCTGACACAGGGTTAATATCCAAAACAAAGAAAGAACTCATACGACTTGATAGCAAAAAAAAAAAAAAAAATCTGATTAAAAAATGGGCAGAGGGTCTGAATAGACGTTTTTCCGAAGAAGACATGCAGGTGGTCAACAGGTACATGAAAAGATGCTCAACATCACTAATCATCAGGGAAATGCAAATCAAAACCACAATGAGATACCACCTCATACCTGTCAGAATGGCTACTAACAGAAAGACTAGAAATAACAAGTGTTGGTGAGGGTGTGGAGAAAAGGCAACCCTCGTGCACTGTTGGTGGGAAGGTAAATTGGTGCAGCCACTGTGGAAAACAGTATGGAGGTACTTCAAAAAAATTAAAAACAAAACTACCATATGATTCAGCAATTCCACTTCTGGGTATTTATCCAAACAAAACAAAAACACTAACTCAAAAAGATATATATGCACCCATGTTCTTTTATTATCATTATCAGATGTTATTACTAATTCTTTCTGCCAATAGGAGTTAGTATAGCCAGTGATATGCTGGTAAATATTTAACAGGCTCTCCAAAAAAGAAGGGAAAGAAAAAGCCCTGGTTCAGAGCATTTGCTAATTTCCATGGTGTAAATACTCCCAACATGGTTGATTTTAAGCTCCTGAAATGAATGTCTTTGAATGTGGAGTTTGGAAGGTGACGCTAACAACAAGCTTTGAGCTGTTCCCAGTGATCGGGGTGTCATCTCATCCAAGGATACTCACTTTAAAAAGTGTTCATTACACCCCTCAGTTCTGCTTGACTTATTCCTTGCTATCATATGAAGAATGAGATATATTACACAGGAGGCTGAGTGAAGACTGAGCCAGCCTGCTGGGTCACATCCTGGCTCCATCATGTACTGGCTCTGGGACCCCGGATAAGTTATTTACCATCCCTCTCTGTCAGTTTCTTCATTGGTTACCTGGCACTAAAACAGAACTTACCTCCTATATGTACACGGACGTTGTGTGAAGTACTAACCTCGTGCCTGGCACGTATGTGTAGTATGTGTTAGCTATTATTATTAGAAGTGAGGGACGTTTTGCTGCCAACACAATAATTAGTACCCTGCATGTGTACAGCATCTCATCATTCATAAAAGTCTTTTTCACACATAATCATATTTGACTTTCATAATAGCCCTGTGTTGAGACGACCTTGTCCCATAGTTGAAAAACTCCACACTGGAGATGCTGTGGCTGTTAGGCGGAACCCTTGTGTTTCAACACTTGGTCCTAGGTTCAGAATTGTGTCCTAATCAAGCACATTGGAGGACATGAGCTTATATCACTAAATTGAGCCTGTTCCTGAAACTCCTTTAAAATCGTTGAAGTTCTCAGAAATGAATCAAGGAATACATAAATTGCTATGTAACAAGGCAGACAGCAAATCAAGAGGCCTAAAACTGTGTTGCAAAGACCCGGAATGGGATTGTCCTTGTCTTGATAGCTCAGGGGAATCACTATGATCCAGGAATGTCTTAGGTCATAATACCAGGATGGACTTAGCTCACAGGCTCCCCCTTCAGGCCTTCGTCTCACACTGAAGGAGGTCCTTAGAGCTCTTTGCCTCCTGATTCTCAACTGGGCTCTGCTGAGGTGAGGTTGCCTAAGGAGTTCCAAGATGGGCAAGGTATTACTGTACTAAAAACTGAGTCACTGCTGCACTATTTACAACAGCCAGGACATGGAAGCAACCTAAATGTCCACTGATGGAGGAATGGATAAAGAAGATGTGGTACATATATACAATGGAATATTACTCGGCTATAAAAAGAATGAAATAATGCCATTTGCAGCAGCACAGATGGACCTAGTGATTGTCATACTGCGTGAAGTAAGTCAGAGAAAGACAAATATCATATGATTTCGCTTATATGTGGAATCTAAAAAATGGTACAAATGAACCTATTCACAAGACAGAAATAGAGTCACAGATACAGAAAACAAACTTATGGTTACCAAGGGGGAAAGTGGAGGAGGGATAAATTGGGAGATTGGGATTGACATATACACACTACTATATATAAAATAGATAACTAATAAGAGCCTACTGTATAGCACAGGGAACTCTACTCAATACTCTATAATGACCTATATGGGAATAGAATCTTAAAAAGAGTGGATATATGTATATGTATAACTGATTCACTTTGCTGTACACCTGAAACTAACACAACATTGTAAATCAACTATACTCCAAGAAAAATTAATTTAAAAAAATAAAAATTGAAAAAAGAGGTTGCTGAGAAAGAATGCACCTGAAATGTGTTTAACGTGTTCTATTTAAATATTTGCTCCTTGCTGTTTTCTTTTTATGTTAATTGTGGTAAAATAAACATAATGCAAAATTCACCACTTTAACCATTTTAAAGTGTACAATTCCATGGCATTTCGTACGTACATGATGTTGTGCAACCATCGCAGCATCTAATTCTAAAACATTTTTATCCCCCAAAGAAACCCTATCCCCATTAATAGTCACTTCCATTTCCCCCACCGCCTACCTGCTGGCAACCACTAATCTGCTTTTTGTCTCTGTGGATTTGCTATTCTGGACATAACATATATTTAGAGTCATATCATGTATGTTCTTTCGTGACTGGCTTCTTTAATTTACCATCATGTTTTCATGGTTCATCCATGTTGTAGCATGTTTCAGAACTTCATTCTTTTCCATGACTGAATAAAATTCCATTTTATGTGTATACCACCTTTTGTTTATCCATTCATCAGTCTGTGGATATTTGGGTTGTTTCTGTGTTTTGGCTATTGTGAAGAGGGATGCTATGAACATTCATGGTCAAGTTTTTTTTTTTTTTGATCATCTGCCTTTGATTCTTTTGGGTGTATGCCTAGGAGTGGAACTGCTGGGGCAGATGGTAGTTCTGTTTAATTTATTGAAGATGTTTTCTCTTTATCAAAGTTACCTTTGATAAAAAGAAAAAGTTATCTTAGAATGAAGAGTATAAGCTTTGGGACCAGAGAAACCTGACTGAACCCCAGCTCTCTGGCAAGCAGCTGGTTGACCTGTTAACCTTTCTCCTACGTAGTTGATGGAAGAGCAATACCTTAACAGCCATGGCATTACTAGTAAGCAATTATGTGCGTGATACTTTACTATGTCCCAGACTCATAAAAAGAAGAGGAATTTCTCATTTTTTTATGAGGACAAGGCCTTACTTATTATGTCCCAGGCTCAAAATAGAAGTGGTGAAAAGGTGGTAAACAGTTGACCCTTGCTAGCTCCCAGCCCCATCAGCTTATCAAATTAGGCCTTGTTTAACATCTCCTCTCTCTCCCAACACTTGTTTTCCAGAATTCTCAGGGGAGCCGAGTCTCCCTGGACACAGCAAGGAGTCTGCTCATGGTCTTCTGCCTCTGCTAGGTACTGTGCCCTGTCCTCACCAAGCCACTGCCCTCCACAGGGACTCTGCTGGTGGCCCCCTGGGGTCTGCAGTGCTGCCCTGCAGTCTGGGCAGAAAGGAAAGGGTACAGGAGGAGACTAGTCCTCTCTCCTCACTCGGTGTGACATTCTGTCCCTTAGGCTCTGACCCAACAGTGCTTGGGCACAGTCTCCACAAGTCCATAAGTACAGCTCCTTCCCCACTGCAGAGGGCCAGTATCTGCGACAGGGGGACAGAAAGAGTGGTCAGTTCCTCCGTTCGTCCTCCTTCCCCAGACACTCCTGAGGGGAAGATAAAACATAACAACCACAGAAAACCTCCACCCACCTCCGTCGACCAAGAACTAAACTTCTGTGCACAGCAACTCATACAAACAGGTCTTCTGGTGAGGGGTCACCCTGCTCCCCTCCCCGCTGTGTCTCAGCTCCAGCTCAGCCTGGGCTGCCGCTTTCATACACATTATCTCAATCTGTCCACAGTCTTGGGAACTAGCTAACATTATCCCATTTCATGGATTACAGTAGGAGATACTCAGTATTAAAACAGAACAGACTAAGCCTATCCAGCAAGCAGCAAATGTAGCAAATCCCCATCTGTCACCCCTGGCCAGGGACTCGGTTATCTTAAGGCACATTGCTGGAATGCCTGGACACCTGCATATAAACTTCCCTTTGTGGCCTCCTTTTTTCAGCTAATTGTTTAAGAATATCCCTTCTGATCCCCTATCTTTGCTGGCTATCATCTTTTATGACCCCTGATAGGATCCCAGACCACCCCCGGTTTGTAAAAGTTTTAGACAACTTAGAGTCTATAAAAACAGATGCCAATCTTGGCTCCCAAAAGGCTAGGATGCTAGCAGAAGTCAGGGTCTGGCTTAGCTGTGTTGTTTACCCAGGACAGCAGGAAGAAAACAAGGTTCTGGAAAACATGGATGTAACAAGCCTGCTATCCTGCCATCCATTATGGATGGAGAAGGGAATTTTGAGATTTAGATAAACCTGGGCCAAAATGCTCGCCTGGTTTTATCTATCTTTTAAAAGGAAACTCAGGAGCCATAGGAGGCTGCGAACTCTGAAGGATGTGTACTGGTATCCAACCACAGGTGGAGAAACTGAGGCTCAAAGAGGTTAAATAACCTGTCCAAGTTCACACAGCTGGACCAAGCCAGAAAAAGGTTACCCAAGCCAAAAAGTTAGAAGTTGGAGCTGTCACTTCAGACCAGGATGGTTAAAGAACTTTTCTTCAAGCTCCAAAGCTGAACTCTCATCACGGCCCCTGTAGGCTGTAATTTCCTAGGACCTGCAGAGTGAATTCCAGGGGGTCCCAGACTTGTATGGGAAATAATTATATCTTTCTTTTAATGAATCTCTAACTGAAGTTTAGCATTTCCTTCAATTATCAATGTAGACCACGAACTACAGGAACATTGGCAGAACCTGGGATTTTTGTCACCAGAATCATGGATATTTTACATCATATTCTAGTTACTACACATATCTCAAAAATATCATTTACACTCCTCACTGTTTCAAAATTAAGACAGTTATTAGGCCTGCGCCTAGATTTTATTTACTGCATTAGTAGAGAAGCTGATATATTTCTATGACACAATTTGTTTTTAAAATATGCATAGATAACTGTATATCAATATAATTGTTTTTGTAATCATGTTATATCTAATTTATATATGTACACACACACTTAGAAGCATCGTGCATATACACACACACACACACATAATTTTATGCATTTTAAAACATTCTTTGGCACATATTTGCAATAGTCCAAAGATAGAAGCAACCTGTGTGTCCATTGATGAATAAAATGTGGTACAGACCTACAACAGAGTACTATTCAACTTTAAAAAGGATGGAAATTCTGACAGATACTACAACATGGATAAACCTTGAGGACATTATGCTAAGTGAAATAAGCTAGCCATAAGATGACAAATAATGTATAATTCCACTTATATGAGGTACCCAGAGTAGTCAAATTCATGGAGACAGAAAATAGAATGGTAGTTGCCCAAGGCTGGGGGAAGGAGGGTATGGAGAATTAGTGTTTAATGGGTACAGAGTTTCAGTTTTACAGATAAAAAGAGTTCTGTGGATGGTAGCACAACAAAGTGAATGTACTTAATGCCGCTGTACTGTACACTTAAAAGTGGCTGATGGTAAATTTTATGTTCTATGTGTTTACCATAATTAAAATTAAAAAGACATTATTTGGCAAAGGGACTTCATAGACTTCATTGGACTGCCAAAGTGGTCTGTGACACAAAAAATCGTGAAGAAGGGCTTCCCTGGTGGTGCAGTGGTTGAGAGTCCGCCTGCCGATGCAGGGGACATGGGCTCGTGCCCCGGTCTGGGAAGATCCCACATGCCGCGGAGCGGCTGGGCCCGTGAGCCATGGCCGCTGAGCCTGTCCGTCCAGAGCCTATGCTCCACAACGGGAGAGGCCACAACAGTGAGAGGCCCGCGTACAGCAAAAAAAAAAAAAAAAAAAAAAAATTCGTGAAGAAGGCTGCTGTAATCCAAATAATGGAAATTCCACCCTTAGTGATACAAGAAAGTCTGTGCCCCATCTCCATACTCTACCCACAAAATTTCCATGGGTCCCTGCTCCTTGTAAAATGGAAGGCATCCAGGAGTCTGAGGACCTATTTCTATCACTTATAGCTGGATGACCTTGGGCAAGTCACATAATCTCTTTCAACTTCCACTGTTTCAGAATGGAAGGGTCACCCCTGTCCCTCGTCCCTCATGGACTGTGGGGGAGATCAGGGGAGACGATGGCATCTGTGATCATCCTCAACTGTCCACATTGTCCTTGCGCTTCCTCACTGACCCCTCCCCTCAGCCTGCAGAATCCTCCTGCATCCCAGCCCTCCGCAAAGCCTTCTTTGATCACTCTGACTGACTCAGTGGCTTCAAAATCCACCTTCAATTAGTGGGTGATCTTTCACGGGTAAATATACTCCCCCCTTGACTAGCAATTAACACCAAGGACTTTGGGGTTAGACAGAGTCTGGATCTGAACCGTGGCCTTGGCATTGACCCGCATGCAGCTGTATGTTGTAGATGGAGAGTAAGCTACAATACTTAACGTCCCTGAGCCTCAGTCTCTTTATCTATAAAACAGGCTGACCATAGCCGCTCCATGACAACTGTTGTCACAACTCAGTGAAATCATGAACATAAGCCGCCTGATACATAGTAGATATTAACTAAGTGGTAGTTAGTAGTCTTATTCTTATGATATCAGTAGTTATTACTCTTGGGCAATAAATATCTTCAGGACGTGGACGGAAAATGTGTGTCCCCCACAGAACCATAGACACAATAATAATCTACTGGGCTTATGGGAGACACGGATGAGGACAGAGAAATAGTTATCACTCCTTGGATAGTTACCACAGCGGTGAACTAAGCGGGTATTAGGATTCCCCCCTCTTGGAGGCAGGGCCTTTCTTCTAAGTGCCCTCAACCTCTCTGCGTTCACACCTGGATAACTGACTTAATCTTCTAATCCTTGACTTACCATCTGGAAAATGAGAACCAGCCATGGGTCCCTTTTGCCGCCTGCACCCGATCCCTCTCACAGGCAGAACCTCCATCTTCCAGACCTGGTCTAATCGACCCCTCAGGATCTCTCTCCACCATCCAGTCCCAGATTTCCTCCCCCGGGGTGCCCAGGCCAGGGTGCACGCTCCGGCCTCAGGGCTGGGACCCCCAAAGCTGATCAAGGACCTGACCGGCTAGGCAGGGTTGGAAACGCCTGCTTTTTAATCTCTCAGAAACACCCCACCTCCACCCACCCAGCAGCCAGCAGCACAGCTGGGAAGTAATTAGCGGCCACCATAATCGTGCTACCCTGGATCGCCTGCCCAGGCCACTTGGGGAAGGGGAGTTCCTCAGGAGGCCGGCCACAGAATGGGTCAGCAGGTCAGTGAGGGCCGAGGCATAGCTGCACCTTAGTCATCTGATGCCCCATCCCTCCCTCTCACCATCCAGCCTTCTCCCTCTTTTGTTCACAGAAACATCCTTCATGAATTCACCCAGCCACCACTTGGCTATTTTTCTATCTTACATTTATATCCCATATGTGTTTATAAGGCAACCTGCAAAGATGATGATGATGGTGGTGATGGTAATGATAGTAATTAGCCATTAGTTGAGGCACTGGCACTGTACCAGGTCCTGTGCTAAGTATCTTATTGCTTCTTTTTATTTTCAAAACTCTAAGAGGTATTTTTTAAAATAAATTTATTTATTTTAGTTTTGGCTGCGTTGGGTCTTTGCTGCTTGCGAGCTTTCTTTAGTTGCAGCGAGCGGGGGCTACTCTTCGTTGTGGTACGTGGGCTTCTCACTGCGGTGGCTTCTCTTGTTGCGGAGCACGGGCTCTGGGCGCGCGGGCTTCAGTTGTTGTGGCACGCGGGCTCAGTAGTTGTGGCTCGTGGTCTCTAAAACGCAGGCTCAGTAGTTGTGACACATGGGCTTAGTTGCTCTGCAGCATGTGGGATCTTCCCGGATCAGGGCTGGAACCTGCATCCCCTGTCTTGGCAGGTGGATTCTTAACCACTGAGCCAACAGGGAAGCCCAAAGTAAGTATTATATTATCATTATTCTTGTTCTCCCAAGAGAAATGAGGGATAGAACACAGCTCATGAGGGGCAGAACCCTCAGCAGTCTGTCTGCAGAGCCCAATTGCTAACCTCTCTGCATACTGCCTCCTAGGTGGGCATAAAATGCAGCTACAGTAAGTGCATCAGAGCTAGACAAATCATTAAGGCAACAAGAAGCAGAAAGCATAGAGCCCTCTCTATATCTCACACATTCTAGCCCTATGTGTACAATCTTGGACGAGCCACAGAATCCTCAGCCTCAGTTTCCCGACTTGCAACAAGATGACGCTGCTCAGCCTGCAGAGTTATTGTGAGGAGAAAATGTAATAAAGATGCAAAGCACTTGGCATGTAGTAGGTACCTAATAAATGGTAGTCGCCTCTCTCAGTCCTGTATTGGAATCCCTTGCTTTAGCTATCTTGGGAAGGAACTTTGTTTCTGAATGAACATCACTGATTCCTATGTGATGGAACCCCCGCATCACCAGCAAGAAGCTGGAGGCAGAAGGAGGGAGAAAGGCAACAGTCTACGCTTGCCCCAGTCCAGTGGCTCATTTCAAGACACTGCGGAATTGGACCCAGTGGAAGGCAAAGTCCTGGCCTCCTGACACCCCATTTGGGATTTCCAGTTCATGTTCACGTGCACAGAGCAGAGGCTGAGAAGCTGAAGTAGTGACAGATGTGTGTTCTCTTGGCCCAGGGATGGGAGCATAGGAGAGGAGCGGGAGGGGAGGAAGTGGGCACTGGGAAACCAGAGCAGAGCCAAGTCTCATTTTGCAGCCTAAGTGGAATTCGTGCAGCTCCACGACTCCTCCAAACAAACAGCCTGGCTCTTTATATCAGTCCTCATGTCTGCACTGTGTTCATTGAACTGCCAGCTCCACAGGCAAGTTCAGGGTTTCTCCTTACCCCACCGTGCCCAGGTCAGCCTCCTCCATGCCAGAGATATCTACTCCCTAACAGTGGATTGTTTAGCCTGTGATCTCTCTTTTTCTCTCTCTTCTTTTTTTCATGACTCTATAAAGAATTATAATTGACTTCGAGAGGTCAAAGCATTCTTCAAGGACAGCCTCAGCCAAGAACACCCTTGCACACAGCCTGCCATACATCATTTTTGGAGCCAACTTAATAGCACATGATGCCGTGTGCCATGGCGGAGACCTGAGAGGGAGATGGTAAGTTGGGTTCCAGCAGGTTGTGTAGACATACGGCTGGAGGTCCTTTGAGGGACAGGCTGGGAAAAACTAACCTTCAAATCAGTTTTCCTCTCAAAGTGTGGCCTCAAGCCACCTGCGTCTGAATCACTAGTAGTCTTGGTTAACATTCAGCTCGGACACACTGAATCAAATTCTCTGGGAGGGAGGTATCCCATGATGGTCATTGTGAAAGCAGTCCTTCTCCAAGATTCTGATGAACTCCAGTGTTTGAGAACCACTACTTTCCACCTTAACCAAATTGATCTCAAATTGGCTTCCACTGGCACCTTAGCAAACTGAATGCCTCCCTTTCCAAAACGGGTCATTTCTGCACTCCAGACGCCCATACCTCCCACACTTCAGTGTGTCCCCTCCCTTATCACACCCACTTACCCATTTCATTTCCCTGCCATCCTCTCATATCTAGCTTGATGAGCACAGAGCCTCAAACCAAAATTAGTCTTTTAAGAATAAGACCTAGAAATAAGAATTCCAAGGAGTGAGATGGGGGGAAGAATACTGTAATCATAGTTTCTTGCAAGGGGGAGTATAAAAGTAGATATAAAAGGACCCTTTCATCTCAACTTTCTATAAATGTTTAAAATAGGGTTGGTGATAATTAATGTTTCTATAAGTATATGCTTAAGAAGTCGTTACAATCGGCCTTTGTCTGCTCAGAGCTGGCAGCTTGGACCCACTGCATTTCAGAAGGGAATGTTTGAGGGTCATTTCACATTGCCTCACTCCTGGCAATTCGAGAGCTGCTATAATTCTGCCAAAGAACATAGAGGGTTTCCCAGTCAAGTTCCATCCTGATTTTGATTATTGTTTATCTCCAGTCCCTGTCTGAATAGTTGTAGTAAAATAGAGGAAGTTTTACTCCTGAATCCAAGGTCAGCTTGTAATGAACCATGGTTTCAATTGCATGAACAGCTGCTTCTTTTATAAGCAAGAAGGGTTCACTTACAGTTCAGGGTAACACAGAAATAATTTAAAGAACAAGGAAGCTTCTATTCATTTATTTTTTTATGTTTTTGAAACATTTTGACATTTGAGTGGCTGGAGAATGTGGATTATTGACTAGACTCAACAGGGCAAAAAAAAAAAAGCCAATAAAGTTTTTTAAAAAAGAAATACAATATTTCTTGACCTACCCCCAACCTAATCATTACATAAGAATTTAATTTGTATAGGGAGAGTTCAAATACTAGACCACACATTTTTAAAAAAGGTACACTGGACGTTTTAAAATTTTTTACACCAAATACCTTCAGAAAGGTCCAAAAAATAAAGCAAATCCCTCTCTCCACCAAAAAACAAATATTACAATGTGAATAAAAAATTGGCTCTCAGTTTCAAAATAACTTAAAAGAGTATTTTCCCCCATTACCACCAATTGGACATAAAATGGAACATTTTAGCTTTGCATTTTTGTGTTGCAAATATGTCTGGCACTTAGCCAGTAATTGTAGGGGACACACTATTATGTTCCAGGTCTGCGGGGACCTTGCAGGCCACACAGCCCAGCCTCCCATCTGCAGAAGGAGTTGTTGCCACCACAGCCCTGAGAGCTGGTCACACAGCCTAGTGACTAAATAAGCACGTCTAGTGAAGGAGCAGCATCCTCCAGCGTGGTTCAGTTGTGCTCATCATTACTGATCTCTTCAAGTCGGCTTTCTCTCTCAGAATCAAAAATGCATGTACTCTTGGACCCAGAAACCCCACTTCTAGAAATTCATCCAACCACTAGACTTGCCCATATGCAAAATGGCATTATGTACAAAGTTCTGCATAACAACTCTGCTTGGAAACCACCTCAGTAGAAGACCAGTTAAATAAATTATGGTACCTCCCTACATTGGGATACTCTAATAGTAAGAGCCAACGTAAAACGAATGTTACAAGTGCCAGGCTCTGTTCTAAGTGTTTTGTTTTGTTTTTTAAATTTATTTTATTTATTTATTTTTGGCTGTGTTGGGTCTTCGTTGCTGCGCGCGGGCTTTCTCTAGTTGCAGCAAGCGGGGGCTACTCTTGGCTGCAGCGTGCAGGCTTCTCATTGCTGTGGCTTCTCGTTGCAGAGCATGGGCTCTAGGCGCATGGGCTTCAGTAGTTGTGGCTTGCGGGCTCTAGAGCGCAGGCTCAGGAGTTGTGGCGCCCGGGTTTAGTTGCTCTGCGGCATGTGGGATCTTCCCGGACCAGGGCTCGAACCCGTGTGCCTTGTACCAGCAGGCGGACTCTTAACCACTGCGCCACCAGGGAAGGCCCTGTTCTAAGTGTTTTAAAGGTATACATTTATTTCATCTTCATGGCTATCATTATACTATTGTGCCAGTGAGGAACCTGAAGCAAAGAGATTTAGTAAGTTGCCTGAGATTTTACAGCTAGTACATGATGGAGCTGGAATTTCAAACCAGGCATTCATTCGCGTGTTTATTAGTTTGACCATTCAATAAATATTTATTGTGTGCCTACAGCAATACACCCTTTGTGGCAATGGGACAAAGTCCTTGCTGTCACAGAGTCTGCTTTCTAGTGGGGGAGATGGACAGTAAACAACTACACAAATGCATACAAGTTGTGCTGAGAAGAAAACTAATGCAAGGTAGGGGATAGAGGATGGCGGAGGGCTGCCATTTCAGATAAGCTGGCCTTATTGTTTCACAGGTCTGAATGCAGCAAAGGAGCGGGCGCAAAGGCTAACCAAGGGCAGTCTGACTCCAGAACTCGCTTCTTCCCAAATAGGACTCAAAGTCTCTCTGTCAGTAATACGACCATGGCCACTCTGTGTACAGGTTAGGAAGATTCTCCAAGTTTCTCTCTGAACCAATGTGTGAGACAGTGTGAAGAGTGTGCAGTAACTTCTGGTTATGTACATGAGTGTGTGTAATGTTTGTAAATGCACAGATTCTCCAGAAGGACACAGAAAAAGCAGAGAATAGTGGCTGCCTTCAAACCAGGGCAAAAGGAGTGACACCTACTTTTACTATATGCCTTTTTGTGCGTTTTGTATTAAAATTTTGTTACGGATTATTTGACATCTACAAAAGAATATGTGCAACACATATGCAAGTTATACAGTATAATTTTTAAAAATAAAAAAATATCAGTGAATGCCCCCAGAGAGTGTACTTCTCCACTAGAATATTTTCAGCTCCATCAAGGCTACCTGTGGGTTCTTCATCTACCCAATTTTTTTTTCTTAATTTATTTATTTCATTATTTTATTTTATTTATTTATTATTTCTGGCTGCGTTGGGTCTCCGTTGCTGCGCGCGGGCTTTCTCTAGTTGCGGCGAGAGGGGGCTACTCTTCGTTGCGGTGCGCGGGCTTCTCATTGCAGTGGCTTCTCTTGCTGTGGAGCATGGGCTCTAGGCATGCAGGCTTCAGTAGTTGTGGCATGCCGGCTCAGTAGTTGTGGCTTGTGGGCTCTAGAGCGCAGGCTCAGTAGTTGTGGTGCACGGGCTTAGTTGCTCCGTGGCATGTGGGATCTTCCTGGACCAGGGCTCGAACCCATGTCCCCTGCATTGGCAGGCAGATTCCCAACCAGTGAGCCACCACGGAAGCCCCATCTACCCAGTTCTTACACACATACCACCCCCCTCCCCCCGCCAAGTATCACTTTCCTGAATTTCATGTCTATTATTTTCTTGCTTTCTTTTTTTTTTTTTTTTTTTGTGGTACGCGGGCCTCTCACTGCTGTGGCCTCTCCCATTGCGGAGCACAGGCTCCGGACGCGCAGGCTCAGCGGCCATGGCCCATGGGCCCAGCCGCTCTGCCGCACGTGGGATCCTCCTGGACCAGGGCACGAACCCGTGTCCTCTGCATCGGCAGGCGGACTCTCAACCACTGCGCCACCAGGGAAGCCCTCTTGCTATTTTTTATAACAACTTTATTGAGATATAATTCACACACCACACAACTTACCCACTTAAGGTATACAATTCTTATGGTTTTTGCTGTTTGTAGAATTGTACAACCATCACAACAATCAATTTTAGAACATTTTCATTACCCCCAAGAGAAGCTGTATACCCATTAGTAGTCACTCCCTATTTCCTCCAAGTACCCTCCACCCCAGCCTTAGGCAACCAGCAATCTACTCTCTGTCTCTACGGATTTATTTATTCTGGAATTTCACATAAATGGAATCATTGTGACTGGCTTCTTTAACTTAGCATAATGTTTTCAAAATTTATCCATGTTGCTGCCTGTATCAGGACTTTGTTTTTTTCTAATTACCAAAAAATATTTCATTGTATGGATATACTACATTTTATTTACCAGTTGAAAGACAGGTTGTTTCCACCTTCTGGCTATTAAAAATAATACTGTTTCTTACTATCTTTTAAAAACCCTTTTATTATATAGGTATATCTTTAAGCAATATATTGTTCCATCTGGCTTGATTTTGAGTTTATAAAAACTGTATCATGCTGTATGTAGTCTTCCACAACTTTTTCATTTCAACATTAAGTTTCTAAGGTTTTCCCATATCATTGCATGTATTTGTAGTTTTTTCACTTCCATCACTATATACTATTCCACTGTATGAAAATACTATAATTTATTTACCTATTCTCCTGTTAGTGAACATTTGGTCACTGAGGCTCTTACAGTCTTTCCCAGAACATTCTTGTATGTATATTCTGTTGCACATGTGCTAGAATTTCTCTGGGGGCATATCCTACATGGTAGATGGCTGGGTCATGGAAAGTGTAAATGGTCACTTTCTCTAAGTTATTATACCACCAGCAATGTGTAAGGATTTCTATTGACCCACATCCTTACTCGGTATTAGCACCTTCTGAATTTTGTACCATGTGTTTATAATGCCTTTTCAAAAATAAGGGAATTTAAAAAAATTCTCCCCCATTCAGAAGTGAAGTCCACTTTCCTGGAATCCAACCATCGACCCTCACCCTGTTATTTGGAGCTATACAGAGCAAATCTAATTCCTCTGGGGACTTGCCTGGTGGTCCAGAGGTTTAAGACCCCGTGCTCCCACTGCAGGGGGGCACAGTTCTGTCCCTGGTCAGGGAACTAAGATCCCATAAAAATAAAAATAATCCCTCTGTCTGAAGTGCCAACCCTTCACACATTTGAAGACAATTATTTTATTTGTCTAATCCTGTCTTCTCTAATGTGCCTAGGTAAGTCAAGGTGAGAAAACAGAGAAGTTAGGATGGGATGTACCCTTCCGTGATTAGATGTGAAGCAGAATTTCCTGGTCCCTCAGGAGGCTGATGGGATTTAGGTCTGAAAAGGAGTGCCATGGGCAGTAAGTTTGGAAATGCTGGACTAAATGAAGTTAGGGCATTTTCTTGGCTACAGGACTTCTCAGAACTAGTCCACATTATGAATGTCTGAGAGAGGCCATAGACTTTACAGAACACCTTTTGAGAAGTACTTAGGCCACACTGTTCTTAAGAAAAAGTGAGGACTTGATCTTTGGTTCCCTTAAGCTATTTTCATTCACTTTTGTTTCCTTTAAGCACCAATATGCCTTTGTCTTCCTGCTCCCCGTCCCCGCCCTGCCCACCAAAAACATTTCTTGTAAGAAAAATTTTCTATCAGTCATTTAGAACACTGATAGGAATTTTTGTTCAAGTCATGTCTTTCCCAGAGATTCCAGCCCTCATTAGAATAGAAGCTTTGAGCCTAGATTAAAGATAATTCCAGAAAGAAGAGGCAACTTCAAAGTAAGTACTGAAAGCCTTTTCCTTCTTTCCTAATTTCTGCTCATGGTTGAGGTCAGGAAATGCAGTTCTGAATGGCAAAAGCCAAGTGAAATATTGCATGGTAATGTGTTTTGTCAGTGGTCATGGACAAATATTCTGATGATAAGGATTGTAGATCATTGAATAATAGCTAACATTTCCACCTCACTGATAACATGATATTTAACCCTCCGAAAAACCCTGAGAAATAGATATTATCTGCATCTTACAGGTGAGGAAACTGAGGCTTACCCAAATCATGCAGCTCTGGAAGTTTCTGTCTGACCCCAAAGTCAGCTCTCTCAACTCCTTGCTCACCCACCTTATGGTCAGAAGAGGCCTTGTCAATTACCAGCTTTACAAAACCTGCCATATGTAACCCCACCTGATCAAAAGCACAGCAGTCTTCTAATTGGCCCTCCCATTTTCCCTGGAATACTAAGTATTCCATCTCCTTATACGTCCATTTGGGCTTCCAGGACGTAATTCTCAGCTAACTTCTCTCTGACAAGAACACTCCGGGCTTAATTTTTGGTCTCTTATACTTTTCTATGGGCCCCAGCCATCTTCTCCAGATGGATTAAACCAAATCTCTCTATGTGTTCTTAGAAGATCCCATTCTTGATCTCATTCTAAGCAGAAATCTGCCAAAGACTTCCCTGACTGATGCTCCACCATGAGCTCAACCTGAAAATTAGCCACATGGATAGTCATTCCTTTTAACCACGACCAAGGGTTCACCCCGGCCCAAGCTTACCCTGAACCCAGATATCTGGGATTAGATAGGGATTCAAGAGCAGTCAAGGATGCCAAGGAACCCAAATGAGGCAGCTCTCCCCTCCCCATTTTTCTTTTAATTGTATTCACAGACACCTCGGGGGGGGGGGTGAGTTAAAAAAAAGACTGAGTTCCTGGGTCCAGTTCTGGCTGTTTGACCCCCAATCCCTGACTTTGCCCAGAACACAACACCATGGGGTTCAGGAGCAACCGCGGGTATTCCCAAAGGTTCTGATCTGAGAGGAAATACCACCACAAAATGAAACGAGTTTTAGAGTGCTTGTCCCCAAACACTGCCTTCTGGAGGAATATGCTTCATTTTACATGTGACGCTGCCCTCAACAGTCGTTTCTGTATCATCTGACTCTGGCCATGACTAGTTAGACCAGGAGTGACATCCCAATGAGGGGACCATCCATAAACTAGCCAGCAACATATACTTACATGGCCTGGCTTAAGAAAATGAGTCAGACCAGTCAGCTTCCTCTCTTGAGAATTTAACCTAAAAGCCTCCAGGGGAAATTGCCAGGTAGCAGTGGTGGTGGCACCACCTTGAAAAGCTCAGCAGAACTGAGATGGGAGTGGCCATTACGGCCCATGTGCGAGGTGAGATTTGGAGGAAAGGGGAAATTGGAACCACACAGAAAAGCCAAGGAGGGAAAGAGGGGAGAGTAGATGCACTGAGAAAAGCCAGGAAACCATTAGAGAGGGAGAAGAGACAGAGACAGAGACAGAGAGAGAGAGAGAGAGAGAGAGCGCCAGCCTTGCAGAGACAAGCCTCTGTTCCCAATGGCTCTAGGGCTTTCCACTCTAGTCCCAGTGAGATGCCCTGTGTTGGGCTCTGGTCCACAGATTTTGCTGTGTTTCCTTTTGGGTTCTCATAACTAAGGCTCTTTTTCTTAATGATATTCAAATGGGTCACTGTTCTTTGAAAACAAAAGGATTCTGAGTAGAATCCCCCAAGTTCTACTATCTACTTGCCCCATCAGTTTGGCCCAAAGCAAACACTGCTAATCCTTTAAATCCTAGAAGCCCCATTAAGAGAAGTAAAATCTCTAGAAAATTTAAGATTCAAACAGGTCAATTTTTTGGTTTGTTTTAGTTTTTAAAAAGCAACAGAAATGTGCAAATGTATATAATAATTTTATCTCAAATCTTATATATCTTAAATATAGTCTTGTTTATGAACAAGAAAATATATTATCTGTAACACTGCTTTCACATAACATTATTGCATTGCACGGTTAACATTTAAAGTTATATTTATTTAGACAATCACTACAAACTGCCTACTGGATTCACCTCTAATATTTTACCCACTAAATTATAATTTCCAAGAGGGAAGAGCTTTTAGGGTTTTTTTTGTCCATTATTATATATTCATTATTATCATATTCATTTTTTCTCCTGATTTTTTTTGCATATACATATATTTTTTACTTATTTATTTTTATACAGCAGGTTCTTGTTAGTTACCTATTTTATATATATTAGTGTATACATGTCAATCCCAATCTCCCAATTCATCCCACCACCATCCCCACCACTCCCCCCGACCAGGCTTTTAGGTTTTTTGTATGTTTGTTCAATGCTATGTTCTCACATAAATATTTGATTAACAAATTTTATATATCCATTTTTTTTTTTTTTTTTTTTTTTTTTTTGTGGTACGCGGGCCTCTCACTGTTATGGCCTCTCCCGTTGCAGAGCACAGGCTCCGGATGCGCAGGCTCAGCAGCCATGGCTCACGCACGGGCCCAGCCGCTCCGCGGCATATGGGATCCTCCCAGACCAGGGCATGAACCCGTATCCCCTGCATCGGCAGGCAGACTCTCAACTACTGCGCCACCAGGGAGGCCCTATATATCCATTTTTAAATGGAGTTACAAACTCATAATTTTAAAGGATTTTCCATAGAGTTAAAAAAATTTTTTTTTAGTTTACCTAAATCAGGCAAAACCTGACAGCAAAAGAAATCACCCCCATTATCACAAAGTCCTGAACAATGCTGTCTTTTAAGGACAAGCAGACACTGAAAGCATTAATTTGGGAAGAAAGATCCAAGGAAGAAATAAAGGGCAGAAAAATCCCACAACTTATTAAGCATATTTCTTGCCATAGAGAACCTGGCCTAAATTTTCTGAGTTAGCTTGCTCTGTAGTCCCCACCTCACCCAATACTTGACATTTATTATCTTCACATATGCCTAAAAGTGGGGGAAGGGTGTTTGGACCAAACAGAGATAAGCTTCAGAGACTGGGGGGGTGCACTGCAGCATCCCCCATACCCCACTGCCACTCCTGAGTCATTGGCAGAGACCCATCTCTGACACTTCCCAGCCATGACAGAGCTTGGATCTCAGCTCCCCAACCCCTAAAATGGTCCAAGAGGAGAACAGGACAATCCCTAACTTCTTCTGAGTGTTAACTGTCCCTGATTCCAAACTCCCAGCTTTCACAGATATATTCAGGACTTTGCTGTACTTCTAGACCTAGACAGCTTCCTTCCCACATGGCAGAGCCAAAGCTGTCAGAAGCCAGGGGAGACAGTGGCTGAGCCCTGCTGAGAACCTGCCAGCCTGGCACAGGCAGGCTCTGCCTGGAAGGCACCCAGACCACATTCCTGATCCAAACACCCGGTGTCTGCGACATTTGAAAGTACCTTTCTAACTTCAAGCCCAAGCTGTGGCTTGATTATTTAATCTACTCCAATGCAGTAAGTACTACTTACAGTGCAGACTTTGAACCAGACAGAAGAGATTTACCATCGGATGACTGGAATGATCAAGGAAAAGTTTCTTAAGTGTGTCTTTATTTCTATTCTCTATTTTTAAGTAGAGGTACATGGAGAGTGGGAAAGTCCCTTAAAGGCCACCTCTGCCCTGGGGTTACAATCCTCATTTCCAAATGAGCTATGCCTGGGCATTTCTCTAAAACTATGGATTCTGGGGTCTCCTTGAGAGAAGCTGAGTCAGAAACTTGGGGGGTAGCGTCCAGCATCTGTGGTTTAATGAGCCCTGTAGGTGATTATGATGAGCTACTGGGTTTAAGATACACTGCCATGGACTTGGTCCTAGAATTTGGAATATTCCTGTGGGCATGCAGCACTCTGTGTAATGGAGCTCTGATTTATAGGAACTCGTTCTATGGAGGCTCCTGGGATTTCATCAGAAATACCTATTCCAGGGAAGGGCTGGGGCTCAGTGCCTCAGGGTGAGTTTCCTCACCGCACCAGGTCCCAGGGGGGTGAGAGGAGTCAACAAGAGGCACCTGGTGTTCAGGAACTGATCTTCTGAAAGGTTCGAATCCTTTTCCTTTATCTGTTCCAGCACTGACCAAGCCTCAAACACGGGCTCAGTGGGAAAAGTGGACTGTGTCGAACAAGCCTCCAGACTCCAGCCATAAGCTGGCTTTTCCCCAAACTTTTTATTTTGATGTTTCTCAAGTCTACAGTAAAGGTGAAGAAAATAATGCATTGCACATCTATATGCTCTTTTTTTTTTTTTTTTTTGCGGTACGCGGGCCTCTCACTGTTGTGGCCTCTCCCGTTGCGGAGCACAGGCTCCGGACACGCAGGCTCAGCGGCCATGACTCACGGGCCCAGCCGCTCTGCGGCATGTGGGATCTTCCCAGACCGGGGCACGAACCCGTGTTCCCTGCATCAGCAGGCGGACTCTCAACCACTGAGCCACCAGAGAAGCCCCCTTATGCTCTTTATCTGGAAAATTCAGTTAACACTTTATCATATTTGTGCCATGTTGTTTCCTTTCTTCCTCCATTCTCTTCACATACATACTTTTTTCCCTCCCAAATCATCCAGGAGTAAGTTGCAGAGATCATAACACTTCATAGCTAAGGACTTCTACATTTATTCCCAAAGACACTGTGCTACATAAGCACAGTATCACCGTCGTATGCAGGAATTTTCAATATCAATATGGTATTATTGATATTAAATAATCATATTGATATGAAATAATTGATATTAAATAATATGGTATTATTGATTTATGGGCCCTAATATAAGGCCCATATCCAAATTTCCAAAATTTTTGCCAAGATGCCCTTTGTAGCTTTAAAAAAATATATTAATGATCCAATCTAGGATCACACATTGCATTTAGTTGTCATAATAGCTTTTTTCTTCCGTCTTCTACGATAGTGACATTTTTTAAGTATAAAGATAAGTTACACTGTAGAATGGTCCTCAGTTTTTAGTTCCTTTCCAAATTTGATTGCTTCTTCATGATTAGGTTAAAGTGAAATGTTTGGCAGGAATATTAAGAGGTGACCTTGTACCTTTCCTAGTGTCTCACATCACAGGGCACCTGTGCTCAGTTTGTCACACTGTAGACGATGTAAGTTTGATCATTTGATACAGAAGCACTTTGCTCTTCTAATGCATGGACATCTATAGGGTGATATTTTAAGACTGTGTGAATATCTCATGCCCTAAAGGTTTTATCCAGTGGTTAAACATCCATTTATGAACTTTCACTTGCCTCAGTTATCAAATGGTGCTTAGAAAATAATGATTTCCTAATTTTGTCACTCCTTATACATTTATTTGGTAGCATTATTCTATAAAGAAGAGCTTTCCCATATCACCCCCATATAGAGATATATTTTAGTATCTCAATGGATTCATTCATCTTTTATTTGATGTGTTACTATTTATCACTTTCACTATTCTGTTTGATGCTCCAATTGACCCAAAGTTAACCAATGTGAGCTCCTTCCCGATGGTTCCTACGTCTTGACATCTCCTCATGTTTTGAACACTTCCTTACTTTGAGTACTTTCCGGCATAACAAGACATTCCAGACCCACCTAGTACTTTCCCTTCCCTGGCCCTGGAATTAACCACTTCTCCAAGGAGCTCTGGTGCCATTTAGAGCTCATTACCAATGATGTGTCCTTGCTTCCAGACCTTTCGAGGGAGCAGAACTAGAAATACATATCTATTTTAACAGCGTGTGTGTACTGATACTCCGATTTCAACCCAGCACCTAAAGTTCCTTGTCTCCTTCCCCCATGCCATATTCATCTCTCTCTTCTTCCACCATAAAATCCTACTTCCCTCAAATACCAATCTATTTACTCATTTACTGCAATATACTCAAAATGGTTCAGGAACTACTTCACCACAACCACCAACAACCACAAACCACCTAAGTGAAGGGGGAGAGCTTTGTAGTTCAGTCATCCTTGGCCTACATCCCACGAGGGTGTGCAGTTAAGAACTGTGCTCACAAGGTCCTTGGATGGGCTCTTTGCTTTCCTCTGTATGGTTATATTATCAACTTGATCTACAGTTAGGTTCAGCTAAGCTTTTAATAAATATTGAGAACACACTCAAGATTATAGTCACGGACAGAACCTGGAGGGCAAAGACCCATGCTGATAGTTTAGGGCACACTCATTCATCCAGTCGCTGACGGGGTAGGAGCGTCCACATCCTGCTAGGAAAATAGACCAGGACACCCCTTCCTCCACATGACACAAAACTATCAGCAAACACACACACACACTCATCTGCAGAGCTAAGGCCAAACGAAGTCCCAGCTCAGACCTTTCAGTGCCCATGTGTGTCTCATTGTTTTAATGCTTCTTTGATTTGGAAAAGGAAAGCTGTGTTTAGAGAACATGAGAGACAGACAAAGGGAAACAAGGAAGGGACTGAAAGAGAAAGAGGGAGAGAAAGCCAGAGGAGAGAGGGAAAAAAGAGAGATGGAGAGAGCGGCATCCACACAGAACCAGGGCTGTGTAGTACCCTACAGAGCCCAATCTGCATCAGTCTGCCAGAAACCTTCCCTGAAGTCTCCTCTTTACAAAGGGGGTGAGTTTGAATTGGAGGGTCGGCCCTCCTGTCTGGGCTAATTAGATATTTGGGAGAACCCAGCAAGCACTGGTGCTCCACAGTTGCAGACGTTGGCTAAGCCTCTGGTCCAGCCATGGCCTAAGAACCCTGAGCAGCAGCTGTGGGCGTCAGGGCAGATGCCTGTGTTATCAGGGTGCCACAGGGTGGTGCTGGCGACCTTGTAAGACTCCCTCCCTAGTTTTCTGGGTGTGAGTCAGCTCAAACTAGGGATCTTCACGTTCGTGGGCCATGCCATGGGCAGGGAAGAAGGAGCCGAGCCCATCCTTTCTGATGTCTACTTGATGCTGTCATGGCACAAAAGGAAGCCAGAAAATTCACATCCGACTTGGACGTGAGAACTTTGGGTGAGGGGTGAAGATAAAGAGGAGCTAAGGGTCTGCAGTTCCTACAGATGTGCCTTCCTCCACCCTCCTCGGTACTGCTCTCCCCGGACAAACCCACTAATGGAGGGCCCATCGTCAATTCTGCAGGGTGTGGTGGGCTGCAGCCCCGCGGAAGCGCTCCCTTTGCTGCCCCTCTACCCAACCTACTCTCCGGAAAGCAGCTTATGTGTATTCCCCCTAAAGTAAAAACCCGGATGTAGTTTAAAGTGGGCTCCTCCGAGAGAATTTCAGCAACAGATCCGTAGGCAGGAGAGGTTAGAGCACTAATGGTAGACATTCAGGAAGCCTTTTCCAAGCAGAGTTGATATTCAGGGGCAGGGATTCCGCAGGACTCCCTTCACATCATGGCACTGACCACTATAAGGCTGGCTCTGAGTGGAATAACAAGATTTGAGGGATGCTTGGAGGAGTCTGTTTCCTCCTAAATGATTTAATCTTTTGCGTTACCATAAAACTTGAGGGCTTGAGTAAATTCAGGGGGCACCACAAAGTTTACTTTAGCAAACAACCAGGCCAAAATCTCACACAGATCTGCCTCAGACATTCCAATCACAGGGTGAAATCAAAGCATTGGTAGGACCCAGGTAAAGTGTAACATCATGCCTCTTCCCTTCACCCTACGCTGGATTTTTCTTTTTCTTTTTTTCGGTACGTGGGCCTCTCACTGTTGTGGCCTCTCCCGTTGCAGAGCACAGGCTCCGGACGCGCAGGCTCAACGGCCATGGCTCACGGGCCCAGCTGCTCCGCGGCATGTGGGATCTTCCCAGACCGGGGCACGAACCCGCGTCCCCTGCATCGGCAGGCGGACTCTCAACCACTGTGCCACCAGGGAAGCCCTACGCTGGATTTTTGATATGCAGTGAGATGCTGACAACATTCTTTTAAGCAGACAGGTAAGAGAAGGTGGCTGAACACGGGTATGGAACCAAAGACCCAAGGGAGAGTGGAGATGTGGCTGTCACTATCTTCTAAGCTCTCCTGGTTCCCTTAACCACGGCCAGGAGGCCTAGAGCACCACAGGTCCTGGAGAAGAGAGGAAAGAAGGCTCCAGAAGCACCATCTCTGGGAAAATATGAGACTGACAGACCAGCTGACAAAATTACCAATGGGAAAAATTGTACTGAGAAACATTTTTGGTGGATTAGAAGATGTGGGAAGACTTAGCCAAAGGTTCAAAGAAATCTAAACAATGAAAAAAATGAACGGTAATTAGCCCCAGGAAACTAAAAATGTTATACAAGGAAACAAATGTCATAATAGTACACCACTTGGCTCAGCATTAAACAAGATTAACTGTATTTTTTTTAAGTTATAAGCTTGTTAGCATTATTTGACTCTTTAAACTCTGTTCAATTACTTTTTTTGATAAAATTTAATTTGAAAAGCTTTTAGTGACTTTAGGATGTTCTTAAATCTGTTAGGGCAAGTAGGTCGGACCTGAACTCAGTGTGGCATTTGGCAAGAGGTTAGATGTTCATGTCCAGTGACTTTGTTATCCTACTTCTTTTCTCTAAAGGGTTCACATTCAGAGGGAAGTCAGGGGCTTGGAATGTGACATCAGATCACGTCCCTTGGGGTAATGGGAACCTCCAAAAGTCACCCACAGCTCAGGTCACCCTGAGAGCATCAGGCATCCTTAGGAGCCAGAAATTTCCCTGGCAGGGCAGCCCCGGGCTGAGAGACAGTGGACTGGGCTCTAGTCCTGGCTCTGCCACCCGTAGGCTAACAGTGTGGGGTGAACTCAGACAGTTTACTTCACACACCCCACCTTTCACCCTGGGCTTCAGTGTGCTCAGCTCTGAAACTTATGAGGTAGGGAAAGGGAACAAGACAATTATATATCTAATGTTTCAGTTGATCAGGAAAGCTTATCCAGCACCTCCCATGTCTCTGCTGGACACAGGAGTTAAGCCATGAACCCGACGCTCAAAGGCTCTGCCCTCACGTAGCTTTTACAGTCTAGCAGGGAGACAGATAAGAAACCAGGGAGCAGGTAAATACATAATTCAAACCACTGAGATAAAAAATAATGGAGGGCAGGGTATTGGGTGCTTAATAGATGGGGTGGTCAGGGAAAGCCTCTCTGAGGAGGTGAGTTTTGAGCTGAGGTTTGAGTGATGATGAAAAGCAGTTTGAGTTTTATCCAAAGCACCAGAAGGGGAGGGGATTTAGAGGAGCACGGGAGGGCTTTAAGTGGGAGCAGTGTGATATGGGCTGATTTGTGGGTTTAAAAGCCTCCCCTGGCTGCTGTGGTAGGAGAATGGGGTGAAGTGGCAAAACCCCAGGAAGCCTGCTCCTGGGGTCTGGGCAAGTATGCGGGTGGCTAGAGAGGAGTGAATAGATTCGCCATGTCACTGAGGTCTTAGACCATATCTGTGGTTCCTTCCAGATGGAGTGAGTCTGTCAGCTTGCCTTGAAAGTACCAGGGTCATCAAGCCATAAGCAGTGACTTAATGGCGACTCCTAAGGAAACTACGGGATAGAGATTTCCTTCTTAAAAAGGCACCACCGGGGCTGGTGGTTTCGTCAGTGAAGATGATCTGAATTTAAGCGCTGGCTCCCCCTGGGCTGGTAACTTTGTGCAGTGCACAGCCTGCCAGCGCCCCGTACCCGCCGTCTGCCCCACCCGGTCCACCATCCTCTGCTCCCCTTCCCGGGACCTGGAATTCCCAGGGGGGCCCTGGATCTCACTGGCAGCCCAAACAGGCCCGGAGAGGGAGGAGGGGAAGCCAAGAATCAATAGCAACAGACAGAAGGAAGAGAGAGTGGGGGTGGGAGAGAGAGGGGAAAGATGGAGGAGGAATCAGGAAGAGACACAAAGGGGAAAAAGAGGAGGAGAGCAAGAATGAGCTCACCTTCATGAAGCTTAAGACACTGTCTGGGATCTAGACTCCTCCACCCCTCCACCATATATCTGGTCTGTCCCTGTCTGGCCCCATCTATGTTTCTGTGTTCCTCCCTCCCTCCCTCCCTTTCTTCCTTCCCTCCTTCCCCTCTATCCTTTCCTTCCCTCACCTTCCATCAATATTGAGTGCCAGGTGCTGGGGTACAGACAGGAGCCGAGCAGACCAGTGCCTGCCCTTGTGGAGCTCAGACTGACAGACGTCAAATAAACAAAATACAAAATTAGAAATCATGGTAAGTCCTAAGACAGAATAGAATGACCACCCTCTGAATACATGACAGGGAAAACGGGCATCATATCTGGGGGGTCTGGGGCCTTGAGGATGAAATAAGGTTCCTTCCTCCCAAGTTTTTGTTTCAAACTTTTCAGCCCTATAGAAAAGGTGCAAGAATACTACAAGGAATACCTTATATCCTTCATTCAGATTGACCAATTATTAATATTTTGTCACATGTGCTCTCTCTCTACATAAACTTTTTTTTTTTTTTTTTGCTGCATCATTTGAAAGAAAGTTGCCGATATCATGCCCCTTCACCCCTAAACATTTCAGCATTTGTATCTTTCCTGGATGGTTAGGGTACCCCCTTGGGAACGGCTGAGATCAAGCCCACGGAGGACGAAAGATAAGACACAGAGTTTGATTTGAGCAAAGGAGTTTGGTGGAGGTCAGGGAAGCTCAGTCTCCAGAGGCCAGCTCCAGACTGAGATGCAGTCTATGAAGTTCCTGGTATGCAATAAGCACCAAATAACCATTTGTCTCCTCCTTTTGTTTTGTTCTTTTGCAAACGACTTTCACATTGCCTAGTTCGTTTCACCTAAATACTGACCCTGTACAGTGATAAAGAAGATGTTTTCATATGACAGATCTGAAAACTCGAGGCTCAGAGAGGTTCAGAAACGGCTCACGAAGGAGTTCGTGCTGGGGTCTGGGGAGCCCTGCCGATGCCCCAAGGCCCTCCAAGGCAGACCCCCCTGTGTCTCTAGACATTTCAAATGCCGTGATGTTCCCTTATCTCTCTCCAATTTGCTGTGTGAAAACGGAGTTGAGAAAAAAGGTGAAGCAAAGGGGGCCAGGCTCCAGGTTTGAGAAAGGATTTTCTTGAGGACAGCAGTTCCTCCCGTTTTGCAAACCCATTTGTGAGCACAGAGGCAGCTGTGCCAAAGAGGTCCCGAATATGGACGATGAGCCTGGCTGGGCACAGACGCGGAGGGCAGTGTACCACATGGCGTCACCACTAAGTTCTGAGACCCATGGGCACCTGGAAGTCCTTCCCAGGGAGCCAGGACCAGCGTGACATCATGCTCAACCACAGACAGCAGACTGAGGGAGGAGAAATGACCCCATGGCTGCTGGCCCTAAGGGAGGACCAGGGGCCTCTGCTAGGTCCTGCGATCCCCTCTGGGGCCAGGCCTGGTTGATAGTCCTGAGACCCGAGTGAGAGCCTGCAGGCAGCCAGGCTGCCCAGGTCTGTGCCAGAGGGAGAGGCTGCCGGTGGACACAACCAGGCTGTGCCCTGACGCCTCAGGGCCGGCCCAGGCCACACATGGCACTGACCATGACACTGCAGACCTGGCTAGGCATCTCTAGGGTCTGTGATGGGCCTGCAGGAGAATAAACAGCAGGGACATAGGCCATCAGGCTCAAGTCGCCGAAGTGGCTGCCAAAAAGAAGGCACTCAGTCATAGCCCCCCAGCACTTTCCCACATTCCCCCTCTTGGAAAGGAGGTGCCATAGCCTGTCATTGTCGACAGGGACTTATTGAAAGGGACAAAGTGCCAGGCACCGTGAGTTACAGAGCTGAGCAAGACCTAATCCCTGCCGTGAAGATGCTTTCATAATGAACGCTGAAGAGGTCAGTCACCATGCACTTTGAGGGGTTAGTTAATGGGGAGAAAAGACAAGTGACAAATAAATCCAATACAGTGCCTGTCACAAAGCAAGAGCTCTGTAAGCTTGAAATGAAATACAGAGAAGAAAAGAAGGGAAGGATGGAAGGAGAGGGAGGGAGGGAAGGTATGGAGAGAGGGTAGAAGATACTAGATAATAATCTTACTGCAATTTTTTGTGAGAGAAGGTGAGCTCGGGGTCTTTCTTCTCTGCCATCTAAAATTGCAACTTACTGCAATTTCTTGTAATGCTTTGGTGTCAGCAGGAAATGCTCTGACTTCTGATACAAAAAGGCCACAGAACACATACTCTAGGGATCCATTCAACCTTCAGACACATAGCCACACCCACCTGGGCAGACATTCAACCTTACACTATAGGCTCAATGCCCTTAATTCCCCTTAGGTCTACAAAGACTCCTTCAAAATCGCTTCTCCACTCCTGTTTACTCTCCACTCAGCCAGGCACTGGGACGGACCACCTCCACTTTTCAGCCTCTACCACTTCCACACCACACTCAGCTCACACCCTCAGACACACAACCATACCCCCAAGGCTGCAGCCATGCACACAGCCCAATGTACAAGCAAAGCCAAATATGCAAGGACCCTCAGACCAGACGATCAATGCCCCCATCCCTCTCTGTATTTACGTTTATAGTTACCTCCTCTTCCCACCTGGAATCACACTGACAGTCTCTGCTTTGGTCAAATTCACACCTGAATGCAGTGGTCAGGGTTAGACTGGCTGGTAGGGGTCACATCCCTGTCACCAGCTCCAGCGTGTCAGAGTGTCAGCATGTCACACAGAGCTAGGGGATATGTGAAAGGGGTCTTTGCCTTCCAAAAACAATGTCTTTGTCAAGGAAAGCAGAGGAGATACTCAGCCCAAAGCAACAGGATGGCTTCTCTGACCTGAACCTGCTTCCTACATCGTCCCAAGGAGAGAACATTCCTTACAGGATCAGCATCTAGCCCCAGGAAGGAACCTTAGATGTCTGAGTTCCAGAATGAGGCAGACATCTTGGGCGGGGATGGCAGGGGGGAATCTGCCCCTCTGAGTAATCTCTACGGATACTTCTCAGTCCAGTTATGCTCCTCAGAAAAGGGCAAAAATAAGAGCAAATGCCATTTGAAACACCTTATGATACTATTGTCATGTTATTACCATTATGTACTTTCAATCCCTCATCTCACTTTATGCAATCTGGCCTATTTGTGATGTCCCAGCTTCCGTGTAACTGTGGCCAGGAGAAAAGAGGTCTGGGTTCTTGGGAAGCCATTTAAGCTCCTTGTGTGTCAGATTCCTCATCTCGAAAGTGCGAGAATGCTCCAGATGATGCCTGAGGCTCCTTTCAGTGTTAATGTGTTACACCGTCTACACATCTATAGAGCAGCACTGTCCAACAGAAATTCAATGCAAGCTATGTACATAATTTAAAATGTTCTAGTCACCACATTAAAAAAGTCAAAAAAGGTAGGTCAATAACTTAAGTAATATATTTAGCCCAATATATCCAAAATATTAGCATCTCATCAAGGAATCAATGTTTAAAAAATTATAATGATTTATTTTACATTCTTCTCTCAAAGTAAGTCTTCAAAAATCTGGTATGCATTTTATATTTACTGGCACATCTCCATTTGGATGCTAAATTTTCATCGGAAATACTGAATCTGTTTTTAGATTTCATAAGAATTTATAGCTGTAAAAGTAAAAGGTATGATCCACATACCTAAGCTGTTCCAAACAAATTTTAAAAATTCTTCCAATAACTGAATTGAGCATCTGTTTTTCAATTAAAATTAAATAAAAGGTAAGGTCTCGGTCTTCAGTGGCACTAGGCACATATCAGCGTCCCATAGCAGCATGCAGCTGGTAGCTACCATATTGGACATCTGGACAGAGGGGACTGGAGCATGTAAGGGGGACTCCTAGGGGGCCATCCTCCCCTCTGTTCACACCTGTCCCCAGAGCACTGGACAAACTGCTAGTTGAGAGTGAGATGGGGAGTGAAAAGATTTAACAGCCAATGTCACCCCATCAACACCTGCCCCCACTGCCTCACTGTCTGCAAGCCAAGAAGCCAGAGAAGGTGCCAACCCCACCTTGCCCACAGAAAGAGTCTCCAGCTCATTTCCACAGAGCTGCTGCCAACGTTTCCGCAGGCAGTGGCCACATTTCCAGCTCAGACGCAAAGGCACGGGCGGGCGTCTGAGCTTCCTTTCCTTATTCAAAGGAATGCCTGCCAGGCAGCCGGCCAGGGCTACAGCCCAGACTCTACGTGTCATGTTGGGTATTTGGGCTTTATTACCACAAGTCAGATGCAGGGTGATGGGAGGTGGGGAGACAAGCTACCAGAGGGATAGCAGGTGAAACATGAGCATCAGAAAGCAAGGTCAAGAGGACATGTCACTCCAGGCTCTGCATTCTAACAGGGGCTCAGGGAGAGTCTCTGGGTTTCAGAAATACCACCCTCACTCAGGGAACCTCATCCCTGAGTGAGGGGAAGCTTTGAAAGACACCTCCAGGACTTTTATGCTTCCCCGAGCAGCAGAGAGAAGTTAAAACTAGCAGGGGCTTCACATACAGTGTTATTATCTTCATGGAAAAATTGAAACGCAAATAAGTAACTTGCTCAAGGTCATGTAGCGACAAAGCTGAAATTTAAACTCAAGTCTGTTTGAATCCAAAGCCTGTACTCTTTCTACTAATAACACCTAATGATAATAGATGATGTTTATAGCACAGCGCCATGTGCCTGGCACCATGTTGCATGCTTTAAAAAAATGAACTCAGAGATACAACATTTCTGTAAAGTATGATCTGATGCCCATTTCATAAATAAAGAAAGCTGAGTCTCAGAGAAGTTATGTAACTTGCCCAAGGTCTTGAAACTTGTAAGTGATAGAGGTTTGAACCTGAGTTCTAAGCTCATGCACTTAGCTATGACATAAGGCCTCTTAATAAGTGACAATACTTACATAGCAGACACTGCCGATCCTGCCCGTGTTCACCCTGAGCTCACTACAGCCGGGATGGTTTCAGCCCATCGACAGCGTCCCACCTCGAATACTTGCATCTCTATTTCTCTGCCTCAAGGCTTTCTTGGGCACCTGGGGAGCTTCAGGGGAGCTCTCTACCTTCTGGGGTGTCTCAGTTGGGGCTGCCCTAATGAAGTACCACAAACTGGGTGGCTTACAATAGCAAAAATTAGTCTCTCACAGTTCTGGAGGCAATAAAGTCCAAAATCCAGGTGTCAGCAAAGCCATGCTCCCTCTGGAGGCTCTAGGGGAGGATCCTTCCTTGCCCCCTCCTAGCTTCCTGTGGTGGCCAGTAATCACTGATGTACCTCGGTTTGTGGCAGCATCACTCCAATCTCTGCCCCAGTCTTCATGTGACCACCTTCCCTCTGTGTCTCTGTCTTTGCGTCTCTTCTCCTCTTCTTACAAGGACACCAGTCACATTGGATTAAGGGTCCACCTACTGCACTATGACCTCATCTTAACTAATTACACCTGCAACAACCTTATTTCAAAATAAGGTCACATTCTGAAGTTCCAGAAAGAACGTGAATTTTAGGGAGACACTTCAATCCAGTCCAGGGGCCAACCCTCAACCGATGGCAGAAGTGAGCGGATAGGTGAATGCTCCAGCCACTCATCCTCAGGTGGCACAACTCCAAGGTGTGCTCCTCATGGTTTCCCAGAGGTGCCCCAGTCTGACTGAGTCTCAGTTTCCCACAAGAACCCACTCATTAATGTACCCATTATTGGTTTTTCTAATTTCTCTGTCTCAATTTCCCCACTTCTTCATTTGGGCTTCCTGGGATCACCTGCCAAAGAAATTCTCTGTCTCCAAGTTTGTTTTGTGGGGAATCCAAACAAATGACCTATTTTAGATTAAATGTGAAAAGAAAACGAACTTTGGGCCCTAAATCTGTTCGGTATGCCCTGCCTCATCCCAGGAAGCTGGCAGACATTTCAAGGGTCATAATGATGACGACTTTCTATTCCATGTTGGCTTAAGCAGACTGCTGGGGGCCCACAAACACTTTGTAAAGGACTGTGTGTGTGTGTGTGTGTGTGTGTGTGCATGTGCGTGCACAAGTGGTGGGGGACTGAGTTGGAAGAAATAGGATATATGTTGAAAGTTGGTCCTAGGCCTGTGGCATCATGTAAAATAATTTTGCTAACAGTTGTACAATCACCGTTGAGGATTTATCAGTCATTCCTAAGAAAATCCGATATACTAGCAACAGAGGAAAGCACTAGGAAGGGAGGACTACAGAATGGTAATAACATACATTAGGAATTTTCCAAGACTATTATGGACTGCATTCACCTATTCTGTGGTTTTCTTCACTACGGGCTCATCCATTTCCTAGTTCAACATTTCTCAAAATGCATCCTGCAAGATGCTCTTGGGAATAAAGTTTCTGCAGCCCAATCGAGTTGTGAATGCCGATTACTATTTACTCCTCTTGAAGAGGCACAGTCCATATTAGTATATTAAAATTTCTAAAATCTCGACGCTGAAAATAAAATTCAGTTTAGTATTGTTTCCCAAACTTATTTTGCCACAGAACCCTTCCTTTAGGTAATATCTATTTAATATCCCACAGAACTGATATTCCACAGGATCCACTTTGGGAAACCCCAATCTATTTGACCAGTGTGTGTGCAAAAATGTCTGCTCCAGCCCACAAGCCTCCGACTGCAGAGTGTTCCAGGGCACAACTGTCCTTTTGGGTCCACGTCTCATCCCACCCCAATCTCCAACCTCCCTTCTTCCTTTTTTTTCCTTTTTCCATTTTTGGTTTAGGTCACATGGATTCTTGGCCATGAGCTAAATCCCCCACCATCATGGGCCAGACATATAAGCCCTCCTGCCTAAGTGCTGCCCCCTGGTCAAGCAGGGCTTATGAATGGCCCCCTCATACCTACCTCTTCCAGGTGCAGAATGGGGCAGGGACCCCCGGGAGATGGATATCTACACAGGAAGGACTCCATCGCCAATAAGCATCTGTGAGCATCCATGAGCAGTCAGCATGATTCAGACCCTCCTGCTTGGCTAGTGACACCAAAACCACTTTCCAAATATGAGCTCTGTTATAGGTTACATTGTGTCCCCCAAAATTCATATGTTGAAGTCCTAACCCCCAGTACCTCAGAATGTGAACTTATTTGGAAATAGGGTCATTGCAGGCGGAAGTAGTTAAGATGAGGCCATTGGAATAGGGTGGGTCTCTAATCCAATATAACTGGTGACCTTATAAAAAGGGGAAATTTGGAGACAGGATGACACACAGGGAAAATGCCACATGAAGACTCGAGTAATGGTAACAAGAGCCAAGGAGTTACCAGAAGCCAGGAGAGAGGCTTGGAACAGATCTTTCTTTAGCACCTTCAGAGGGATGGTGGCCTGCTGACACCTTGATTTCAGACTTCTAGCCTCCAGAATGTGAGACAATAAATTTCTGTTATCTAAGCCACTCCATCTGTGGTGCATTGTTATGGCAGCCCCAGAAAACTAATACATGGGGGTGAACTCTGCCTGTTCTCCCATTCAGTATCTACCCGCAGTGTGTTCCTGACCCAACTCCCTCTAGATGGAAGAAGATAAAAGATAGCCCTGATGGCCATGTGGATAGACTCAGGACCCCTCTGTTGGCTGGGGTGTTTATGTCTTCCTCTTGATGTCCACTGTGTCTGTGACCTCTGACCCATAACATCCCAGGCTCTCATAATTAGTGGAAGTGGTACTCCTAGCTTCCCTCCCAGTCCTCTGGGTTTACTACAGACCCCTGACAAAGCGGCTGTGAAAGTGGAGGCAATGTAGCCTGGCTGGGAAAGCATCTTTGAGACGGATGCTGAAGTTCAACCCCAGGGGCATGGATCCTGGACCCCTCAGAAATTCAGTCAAAGCTAGTGGCCTTCCCTACCACTTAATCAGGCTGGACCCTCTGTGTTGTGGTTTGTTGCCGTGGAGATGAGCAAGATACAGCTGCCTGTTTCCAACACTGACAAAGCCACTGTGTTTGGAGGCATTAGATAGACCAGGGTTCCCAATCTCCACACTACTGACATTTGAGGAGGATAATCTGTGTTTCAGGGACTGTCCTGTGCGTTGCAGGACATTCAGCAGCATCCCTGGCCTCTAACCACTAGATGCCAGGAGCCCTCCTTTCCAGGTTGTGACAAGCAAAAATGTCTCCAGCTATCTTAGTCTGTTCGGGCTGCTATAACAAAATACCACAAACTAGGTACCTTATATGCAACAGAAATTTATTTCTCACAGTTCTGGAGGCTAGGAAGTCCAAGATTAAGGTACCAACATGGTTATGTTCTGATAAGGGCCCTCTTCCTGGCTTATAGCCAGCACCTTGTCCCTGTGTCCTCACATGGCAGAAGGCACCAGAAAGCTCTCTGGGGCCTCTTTTATAAGGGCACTAATCCCATTCATGAGGGCTCTACCCTCAGGATTTACGCACTTCCCAAAGGCCCTACCTTCTAATACCATCACATTGGGTACTGGGATTTCAACATATGAACTTAGGGGGAACACAAACACTCATACCATAGCACCAGACATTGCCAAATGTCCCTTGGGGGGCAAAATCACCCACAATTGAGACCCACTGAGATAGACCAAATTCAATACTCTCTAATCTGAGGTCTTTATAATCTGAGGTCATTTTATTTTATTATTTCAATGATTTTAAGTTTTAAAAACCTATTACCATTGCCTGATAACAGTTATATAAGAAAAACTTACAAAGAAAAAAAAAGACTAGAAAAAATGATAGTCATAGTCGTCTCTGTATGCTGGGTAGTAGATTTGCAAGTGGATTGTCTATTTTTCTAGATTTTTCTCGTATTTTCTATATTGAGCATTTATTTGTTTTATAATTGAAAAAAAATCTATTTAATTGGTGACAGGCATTTTGTGTTAAATACAACAGTAAGACTCTACTGCACACCTGACTTAAAAATCTAATTAAGCATAACCAGAGCAAGGTGATAAAGGAGAAAGAGCACAGTTTTTAATCCTGGCAACTCTACTCACTACTAGCCATGGGGATGCTGTTAACATCTGCCCTGCTAGGAGGAGTCAAGGCTGAATGTGGTAGTATTTGTAAAGTATCTAGAGAATAGTAGGGGTTTAATAAATGGCAGCTCAAACAATTATTAGGCTCCCTTTTTAGCTCAAGGTTCTAGGCCCCTCTTTATCCCCTGCCTGTGCTAGTGTGGAATCCTCATCACAGAGTCACCAGAATGCCCTTGCAAGGCCCAGTAGGATATCCCTTGGCAAGTGAGTCCTTCTTCCCAACCCCTCCAGACTCAGGAACCCTTAGGAAGAGACAATGGCAGTCATCACTTATCATTATCATGCCAGGCACTGTGCCCCACACTTTTCACACTTGGTCTCTCTTCTTCTCAACCACCCTACAAGGCAGAAATAATGATCCTCTTCTCAGAGATGGGAATCTAGCTCAGAGAGGTTATGTTACTTCCGCAAGGCTACATAGCTGGTAAGCAACAAGTCAGCATCAAACAGTCCAACCTCTTCATTGTACAGGTGATAAAATTGAAGCTCAGAGAATGAAGAGACTTGGTGCCCAAGGTCACCCACAATGATGCAAACAAGAGCCAGACTCTTTGTGCCAGTGTAATAATGTTCAAGCACACACATGAGCTGCTCCAATGGGAGGGGAGGACGGGGAGGATGTTGACATTTCACCAAGCAATTACTGAAGTCAGGAGGCAAGGATAACATGGTTTGAGGAGTAAGATCTGGAGCCAGACAGGCTAAGTTCCAAGCCTGGCTCTATCTCTTACCAGCTATATTATCTTGAGCAAGTTACTTAAAGTCTCTGGGCTTCCATTTCTCATCCTAAAAGGAAAATAATAATATATTTAAGAATAAATAAGTTAACAATGAGGTACCACCTCATACCAGTCAGAATGGCCACCATCATAAACACTACAAATAACAAATGCTGGCGAGGGTGTGGAGAAAAGGGAACCCTCCTATACTGTTGGTGGGAATATAAGTTGGTGCAGCCACTATGGAAAACAGTATGGAGGTTCCTCAGAAAACTAAAAATAGAATTACCATATGATCCACTCCTGGGCAATCCCACTCCTGGGCATATATTCAGACAAAACTATAATTCAAAATGATACAGGCACCCCTATGTTCATAGCAGCACTATTCACAATAGCCAAGACATGGAAACAACCTAAATGTCCACTGACAGATGAATGGATAAAGAAGATGTGATACATATATACAATAGACTACTACTCAGCCATAAAAAAGAACGAAATAATGCCATTTGCTGCAACATGGATACAACTAGAAATTATCATACTAAGTGAAGTAAGTCAGAAAGAGAAAGACAAATATTATATGATATCATTTATATGTGGAATCTAAAATATGACACAAATGAACCTATCTATTAGACTCACAGACATAGAGAACAGAATTGTCATTGCCAAGGGGGAGGGGGTTGGGGGGTGGAAGGATGGAATGGGAGATTGGGGTTAGCAGATGTAAGCTATTATATATGGAATGGATAAAAAAACAAGGTCCTACTGTACAGCACAGAGAGCTGTATTCAATACCCTATGATAATGGAAAAGAATATTTAAAAAGAATGTATATATGTATAACTGAATCACTTTGCTGTACAGCAGAAATTAACACATTTTAAATCAACAATACTTTAATACTAATAAAAAAGAATAAATAAGTTAGTCCACATATGCATTTGGAATATATCCGCCACACAGTAAACACTCAGTAAACATTTAGGTGTTATCAAGCTTTGCACAGTGAGCTAAGAAATTAGGGAGTGACTTAATTTTTTGCCACAAAGCATTTTATTTCTTGCCACAAAGGATTCTTCCCATTATTTAAAGTAAATCACCATCATTGTGAAAAACTTGGAAAAGACATAAAAGTATAAGGGGAAAATAACAATCACCCAGAATGGTAACTAATTAAAAACAACAACAACAAAATTTTTACTTTGGGAAATTTCTAATATACTGAACCTCCATCTCCCATTACCCAGTTTCCTTAAATACCAACTCCTGGGACTTCCCTGGTGGCCCAGTGGTAAAGAATACGCCTTCCAGTGCAGGGGATGCGGGTTCAATCCCTGGTTGGGGAACTAAGATCTCACATGCTGCAGGGCAACTAAGCGAGCGCACCACAACTACAGAGCTCATGTGCCACAACTAGAGAGAGAAAACCCACATGCCACAACTAGAGAGAAACTTGCACCACAGCGAAAGATCCCACATGCTGCAACGAAGATCCTGCATGCTGCAACTAAGACCCAAAGCAGCCAAAAAAATTAAGAAAATAAATCAATAAATATATATAAGAAGATACCAACTCCTGGAGATCTTATTTATAGCCTCATTGATTTTTCTTTCCTCCCACCTCCAATCTCTTGGAGCAAATTCCAGACATCATATAATTTCACCTTTAAATATTTCAGAATGTATTTCTGAAATATCTGA
The DNA here is from genome assembly GCF_949752795.1 of Hyperoodon ampullatus. Classification (NCBI taxonomy): domain Eukaryota; kingdom Metazoa; phylum Chordata; class Mammalia; order Artiodactyla; family Ziphiidae; genus Hyperoodon; species Hyperoodon ampullatus. The sequence goes on along the minus strand of NC_136914.1, from coordinate 195,792,521 downwards.
ATTCTCTCTCTTTAAAAAAGTTACAATACTCTTCAGAAATTGGCTATAGAGGGAGCATACCTCAACATAATAAAGACCATATATGACAAACCCACAGCTAACATCATATTCAACATTGAAAAGCTGAAAGCATTTCCTCTAAGATCAGGAACAAGACAAAGATGTCCACTCTCACCACTTTTATTCAATATAGCTTTGGAAGTCCTAGCCACGGCAATCAGAGAAGAAAAAGAAATAAAAGGAATCCAAAGTGGAAAAGAAGTAAAACTGTCACTGTTTGCAGATGACATGATACTGTACATAGAAAATCCTAAAGATGCTACCAGAAAACTACTAGAGCTCATCAATGAATTCGGTAAAGTTGTAGGATATAAAATTAATACACAGAAGTCTGTTGCATTTCTATACACTAACAACGAAAGATCAGAAAGAGAAATTAAGGAAACAATCCTATTTACCATCACATCAAAAAGAATAAAATACCTAGGAATAAACCTACCTGAGGAAGCAAAAGCCCTGCTCTCCAAAAACTATAAGATGCTGATGAAAGAAATCAAAGATGACACAAACAGATGGAAAGATATACCATGTTCCTGGATTGGAAGAATCAATATTGTCAAAATGACTATACTGGGGCTTCCCTGGTGGCACAGTGGTTAAGAATCCACCTACCAATGCAGGGGGCATGGGTTCGAGCCCTGGTCCGGGAAGATCCCACATGCCGTGGAGCAACTAAGCCCGTGTGCCACAACTACTGAGCCTGCACGCCTAGAGCCCATGCTCTGCAATAAAAGAAGCCACCGCAGTGAGAAGCCTGCACACCACAACAAAGAGTAGCCCCTGCTTGCCGCAACTAGAGAAAGCCTGTGCGCAGCAACAAAAACCCAATGCAGCCAAAAATAATTAAAAAATAAATAAATAAAAATGACTCTACTACCCAGTGTAATCTACAGATTCAATGTAATCTCTATCAAATTACCGATGGCATTTTTCACAGAACTAGAACAAAAATCTTAAAATTTGTATGGAAACACAAAAGACCCCAAGTAGCCAAAGCAATCTTGAGAAAGAAAAATGGAGCTGGAGTAATCAGGCTCCCTGACTTCAGACTATAATATAAAACTACAGTCATCAAAACAGTATGGTACTGGCACAAAGACAGACTTACAGATCAATGGAACAGGATAGAAAGCCCAGAAATAAACCCATGCACATATGGTCAATTAATCTATGAGAAAGGAGACAAGAATATACAATGGAAAAAAGACAGTCTCTTCAATAGATGGTACTGGGAAAACTGGAGAGCCATATGTAAAAGAATGAAATTACAACATCCTCTAACACCATACACAAAAATAAACTCAAAATGGATTAAAGACCTAAATGTAAGACCAGATACTATAAAACTCTTAGAGGAAAATTTAGGCAGAACACACTTTGGCATAAATCGCAACAATGTCTTTTTGGACCCACCTCCTACCGTAATGAAAATAATAACAAAAATAAACAAATGGGACCTAATTAAACTTGAAAGCTCTTGCAGAGCAAAGGAAACCATAAACAACAAAAAAAGAGAACCCACAGAATGGGAGAAAATATATGCAAACGATGCAACCAACAAGCAATTAATCTCCAAAATGTACAAACAGCTCACGCAGCTCAATTTCAAAACAACAAACAACCCAATCAAAAAATGGGCAGAAGATCTAAATAGACATTTCTCCAAAGAAGAAATACAAATGGCCATCAGGCACATGAAAAGATGCTCAACTTTGTTAATTATTAGAGAAATGCAAATCAAAACTACAATGAGGTATCACCTCATACTGGTCAGAATGGCCATCCATCATCAAAAAGTCTACAAACAATAAATGCTGGAGAGGGTGTGGAGAAAAGGGAACCCTCCTGCACTGTTGGTGGGAATGTAAATTGGTACAGCCACTATGGAGAACAGTATGGAGGTTCCTTAAAAAACTAAAAATAGAGCTACCATATGATCCAGCAATCCTACTCCTGGGCATATATCTGGAGAAAACCATACTTTGAAAGGATACATACACCCCAATATTCATTGCAACACTATTTACAATAGCCAAGACATGGAAATAACCTAAATGTCCATTGACAGATGAATGGGTAAAGAAGATGTGGTACATATATACAATGGAATATTAATCAGCCATAAAAAAGAATGAAATAATGCCATTTGCAGCAACATAGATGGACCTAGAGATTATCATACTAAGTGAAGTCAGTCAGATAGAGGAAGACGAATATAATGTGATATCACTTATATGTGTAATCTAAAAAATGATACAAATGAACTTATTCACAAAACAGAAACAAACTCACAGACTTAGAAAACAAACTTATGGTTACCAAAGGGGAAAGGTGGGGGAGTGAAGGATAAATTAGGAGGTTGGGATTAACATATATACACTACTATATATAAAATAATCAACAAGGACCTACTGTATAGCACAGGGAAGTCTACTCAATACTCTGTAATAACCTACGTGGGAAAAGCACCTGAAAAAGAATAGATATATGTATAGGTATAACTAAATCACTTTGTTGTATACCTGAAACTAATACAACATTGTAAATCAACTCTATGCCAATATAAAGTAAAAATTTTTTTAATTTATAATACCACTATCACACCTAAACAAACAATAAATGTTTAATATCGTATTACCAGTCAGTGTCCAAATTTCCCCCAATTGTCATATGTTACATCATTTGTTTGACTCAGGATCCAAATTGCATCCACATGTTGGATTGTTTAATGATGCTTCAATTTCTTTTAATCAACAGATTCTCCCACCATCTCTTCCTCCTTTGAAATGTATTTGTTTAGGAAATTGAATCAGTTCTCCTGTAGAATCTCCACTGTTTGGGTTTTGCTGATTGTATCCCTAGATTATTACTTCACAAGCTCCTCTGGATCATGTGTTTCTTGCAAATTAGTAGTTCTAGAGGCTTGGTCAGATTCAGGTTTGATTTTGTGCCTAGAATACATTACGGGTGGTGCAGTGGCCTTCCATTAAAAACACGTAATGTCTCTTGATCGGTCCCTTTGAGAAGTGAGCACCCTTTAATAATCATAGCTCAGATCCACAGATTTTGTTAAAGGTTACAAAATAGTGATATTCTAAACCTATCAGTACTTTTCATTTTTTAACTGGAATGTTTCTATAAAGAGAAACTTACCTTCATCTTGATATACAGACTACATAAGAAAAGAAATAACTGCTTGATTCTTTTCCTTTAATAGCCAGCTTTCAATATAAAGACTCTAATATCCACCAAAGGTGACAATCAGGTTTTGTTGTTGTTGTTTTGTTTTAGTACCATTACCAGTTGGTGTCTGTATTATCAGCTCATGGAAATGAACACATTTTACATGTTTCAATCCATTGCTATTATTCTTATAATGCTCAAATTATTTGAAGTTTTCTTTTTCCTTTTTTTTTTTTTTAAAGGTTTGGTAGAGTTCCCTTGTGAAACCAACTGGGCCTGGTGCTTTTTTGTTGGGAAGCTCTTTAATCATTTTCTCTATTTCTTCTATGGTAATTGGTCTGTTAAGACTGTCTCTACTGGGATTAATTTAAGTAAATTGTATTTTTCAAGAAAATTATCCATTTCTTCTAGGTTTTCAAATAATTTTGCATAGAACTGGGAAAAAAACAATCTCTTATGTTTTTATTTTAGATTTCTCTGCTTTGGTGATTTTCCCTACCCACCTGCTGCTACTATTTCTTATGTAGTGTGTCTATACTTTCTACCATTTATTTTCTTAATTAGTTTAGCTGGTGGTTTGTATATTTTGTTGATTGTCTCAGCTCTGAGTTTACTTATTAATTCTACTCTTCTTCTATTTTCTAATTCATTAGGTTTTTTTTCTTTATTGATTCCTTTTTTCTAGATTCTTTTGGCTTACTTTGTTATTTTCTAGCTTTTTGAGAGGGGTGCTTGATTCATTTTTTCATTTACATTGATACATGTAATTAATGCTAAACTTTTCCCTCTATTAACTGCTTTAGCTGAATACCATAGACTTGATTATTTGTATCCATTATTATTATTTTCAAGAAATTCTGTAATTGCATGCTTTACTTCTACCTCTGATCAACAGTTGCTTATTAACATGATTTTTGTTTTTTTAAATTTTCAGATGGTGTGGTCTTTTTGGTTTTTTATTTGTTAGTAATTACTAGTTTTATTATACTGTGATCAGAGAGTACTCTTTCTGTTCTTTGGAGTTTATTGAAGTTTTCTTTGTGTCTCAAGGTATGGTCATAGAGAAGATGGTATTTTCTCTACTATCGGGGTTCAGATTTCTACATAGATTTATAAGACCTATCTTATTATGTGTTTCATTCTCCTTTATCCTCACTGTTTACTTGATTTGTGTTGGATACAGAGATGTAGTTAAATCACCTATTAGTAGTGGGTTTCTATTTCTCCTGCATCTCCAATTGTTAGGTGCATAAATATTAACAACTTATATGCTTTCATTGTGAATTACTGCCTTTAGCATCTTATAATCTCCTTCTTTGTCTCCTGTAATGCTTTTTGGTTCAAATTTTGTCTTGTTAGCTATCAAGATTGCAACTCTACTTTTAAGTTTTAATTCGCATTTGTCTTAATATTTTTATCCATCCTTTTATTTTTAACCTTTTGGGATCTCTTGTTTTAAGTGTGCCTCTTGCGTAGAGCAGAATGTGGGATTTTTCTCTGTTAGCCAAATTGAAAATCTTTTTAATAGGCAAATTAAGCCCATTTACATTGATTGATATGTTTGACCTCAACTCTGTTATCTTATTTTGTCTTGTGACTAACTTTTAGTGTAATTTTTCATCCCTGTAGCTTTCATTCTCGCCTTGTAATCCCTTTGCTGGGCAAAGTACCACACGATTTGCTTTTGTTTCCACCATCCCTCGTGCTGTTTTTGATGCTATTTTGTAGTTCACACTGATCATATATCCATCTTGTGATCCTAAAGCTTGGAAACCTCCTCAGCCTGTTAAAACACTTAGAGTGAAAGCATTAGTTTGTTGCAATGTGTTCCATCACGAATGAAGGAGTTGTTTAGAGAGACACCCAGGCTTGCTTGACATAGGAATGAACCTGGAGTTTGGAAATTAAAAGACAAAGGGTGTTAGGAGAAGAGAGCAATGTTTCTGGGAGCGCTTCTCTTACTTAATGAATTACTAGGAGACCTGTGGCTGTGCAGCGCATCCGGGTAAGTCTTTCAGCATGCGGACCCAGAACTGTCATAGGCTGGCTCTACCATATCCTCGCTGCCCTTTCTGTGAACCGTGACACTTCCTGTCACCAGTTTATTTTCACTTCTCTCCTGGCAGCTGTCCACTGTGGTCGGCATGCATTTGAAATCATTTGCTACTTACTTGAGAATTCACGCTAGGGAGAAAGGGAAGAAAATAACCATTCCTGGGGACACCGCACTGTCATGAATTTGAAAGAAAAGTCAACATTGAAGAAAGCTCATTTCCACTTTTTTTTTTTTTAACCACCCAAATGACTGTCGATTAAGGACCCAGAAAATGCCAAATAAACTGTAGGCGAAGGGAAAGAAAAGTTCAAGTCAGTTGTGGGGTCTGCCTAAATGAGACCTTAATCCCTTTGCTAGCCTGCTCAGGCCCGGTAGTTCCATGGTCCTTCGTACGCCTTCTCACAGCTGCTCTTGGGTTCAGCACCCATTCATCCATCATGGGCAGCAGCTGCGCATGCTCAGGATTATCTTGGGATTTTCTGGAGAGCTTTGGTTTGGTCTTAGACATGTGGGTTTTGTCATTTGTAAACTAGAAACATAGGAAGTCGAAGTGGCCTGGAACCTCAGAAGGCAGTATGTTCAATGGTCATAGCAAGAACTTTGGTTCAAATAGTCTTGGGTTCAAATCATAGCTCTGACTCTATATGATCTCTCAAATATCAGTGTCCCCATCTAAACAACTGGGAATATAATATCATACAGGGTATTCGTAAGTCTTAAATGAATTAATGTAGGTCAGTGGTCCTCAAAGTGTGGTCCCCAGATCAAGAAGCATCAGCCTCACCTGGCAACTTCTTATAAATGCAAATTATCAGGCTCAGCCCAGGCCCACTGAATCAGAAACTCTAGGGGTGGGCCCAGCGATCTGTGTTTTAAAAAGCCCTCCAGGTGGTTTTCGTGCCCACTGAAGTTTGAGAATGACTGGTGTAAATAAATCATTTAGCAAGGGGTCAGCAATATAAGTCCTAGATAATGGTAGCTCTGAGCACTGCTATTCTTCAGAGTTCAGTTCAATCCTTGTTTTTATAGCTGCATCAACAGGGGCCCAGGGAGGTGGCCGTTTGCTCAAGATCACAGAGAATTAGTGGTGCAACTGGGGATGAACCCAGATCTCTCACTTCTCGGAAAGGTGCCCTTTCCTGTCTTTTCTTTCTCTCCCTCTTAAAAAACTTATGACAATAAACCAATGTGTCTTCCTTACAGTTAGTTTGGGAAATAGGGATAATAGCCAAAACTAAGGCTAAAACTTACCTACAACCCTAATTCTCCCCCTCCTAAGAGACAGCATAGTTGACTTTTGTTTTCATATATATTTTTTTTTTCTTTTTTTTTTTTGCGGTACGCGGGCCTCTCACTGTTGTGGCCTCTCCCGTTGTGGAGCACAGGCTCCGGATGCGCAGGCCCAGCGGCCACGGCTCACAGGCCCAGCCGCTATGCGGCACGTGGGATCTTCCCGGACCGGGGCACAAACCCATGTCCCCTGCATCAGCAGGCGGACTCTCAACCACCGTGCCACCAGGGAAGCCCCTGTTTTCTTCTATATTTTTTAATGTGCATAGATGCAGGTTAACAATGTAATCTTTATATAATATATATTGTTATACATATAATTCATGTAATGTGTGTGCATATATACATAGGTATATACATACCTATATCTATATACACTTGTATATATAGGTATATACAAACAAAATTGGGATCACACTGATTTAAAGTCAAATGCTACTACTAGGTTTATAATAAAAAACAGCTCCATCTCTCTCCACTCCCAGTTCTTGCTCCCAGCGTCAACTACTTTCTATCTTTTCAGTTATTTCTCATATTTTACTGTTATTTTAAAAATAGCATGCTTATAGTACTCTTTCTTGACTCTCTCAGTTTTAGAGATTATCTATTGGCTCTCTACTAGGGAGGAAGAGGACTAAGCACCCCCCTCCAGCTCCCCAACACACACACACACACACACACACACACACACACACACACTCACTTTTCTTTCCAGCATAATCCTATTGTCATTTCCATTTTTTAAAATGAAATCAGCATTAATTGTATTACTATGTAAATTATGTGCACATTTAAACCTTGCACTAGGGCACAGAGTTGGTGGTAAACTGGGTTTATCTCCATTCACCCAGGTGGAGTCTAAGGGATGATTTGACTGGAAACCAGGACTGTGCGGAAGGGAGAGGAGGGAAACATTTTGCAGCAGCACCGTGTGGATGGATGGGATCTTGGGACAGCATTAGGGGGACCACAGACCTAAGGAGCACTTCAGGGTGATTGTGACAAGGTCATGTGGGGATGGGGGATATGAGTATGATTTGGGAGGTATCAGAGTCTCCTTATGGATCAAACTAAGGAATTTCAAGCTATTGCAGCTCCTGTGATCTAGCTGGTTGGGAAAACCACAGAATAACTGTCGTTTTCTATTTCTTGTGAGCCTATTGATTCTTCCTTAAGCATCGTCAGCTTTGTGTAACCTCATAAAGATGAGCCCCTTCCTGATTTAGTCCAAGCAGGGAGTTGCTGTTACTGAAACAACAGTCCAACAACCAAAACATAATTATAAAATCTTCGTCCCTCTGCTCCCCCTATTCATACCTTCAGATACTATAGATAGTTTAAACAACTCCTGGCATTTAGCCACTTGTCCTTGTCCAGTGCACCCTGAAGGTGAGCTCCTACCCTTGTTGGATGACCCTAATGCCTCCTGCCTTCCAACCTAGAAATAGATGTCTTGCTCCATCTTCCTGCCTTGGCTTCCATCAAACACCAGCAACTGGGTCCTCCACCAACTCCCTCCTCCATCCCTGCCATAATCTCATTTTCAAGCTCAGTCCCTCTTAGTCCTAGCTTTCCTGACATTGCACAAGCTCCCATTCTGAGAAGGCAATTATTTTATTCATTCATTCTTCATTTATCTATTAGTCTATATTATTTGTTGCACGACATCACCCCAAAACTTAGTGCCTAAAAATAACCATTTATTATCTCTTTTAGTTTCTGTAGGTCAGAAATTTGGGAGTGGCTCAATTGGGCAATTCTGGCTTGGGGGTCTCTCATGAGGTTGCAGTCAGATAATGGCTGAGGCTCCATCATCTGAAGGCTTGACTGAGACTGAAGGATCCCATTTCAAGGTGGCTCCCTCACATGGCTGGCAAACTGATAATGGTTGTTGGCTAGACGTCTCGGTTCCTCTCTACCTGGAACTCTCCACAGAGCTGCTTGAGTGTCCTTGTGACATGGGAGCTGGCTTTCCCCAGAGTGAGCAGTTCAAAGATGAGAGGGTACCAGGTGGAAGCTGTATCCTTCTTATAATAGTCTCACAAACCACATAGCATTCCTTCTGCCCCATTCTATTTGTTAGAAGTAAGTCACCAATGGCCCACATTTAAGGAGAGGGGAATTAAACTCTACCTTTCAAAGGAAGGCATGTCAAAGAATTTGCAGACATACTTTAAAACCACCACAGCAACTAACATATCTGTTTCCAAGGAATAAGGGGAAAACTAGTATGGTTCTTTCTTCCCTTTATTCAATATTGAATACCTACAATCAGGAATGACTAATAGGATTCAAATCCTGTGCCTATCCCTACTGATTGCTAGTGGCTTCCAGAGGAACTGTGTAGCAAAGGATTCTGAGGGCATATTCAGGTTTAGCAGCAAAGAGTTCCATGGTTGATTAGTGATGTCTGCCATTGGCATCAGAGTAGGGAGAGCTGGCACATGAGTCGAGTGTTTGTTACCAATATTTCTGCAGCAGGTGTTTTATCCTGTCATTGGGACAAATGTGAATAAGACAGAGGCCTAGCTCTCCAACTGCTCACAAACTGTTTATTGAAGTCTGTGATGGACATAGTGAGCTACTTACCAAATTTTATTCATCTCTTTTTCATAGTAATAGAACTATAGCCAAACAATTATCTGTCCAGCAGATACTTTTCCCAGCCTCATTTGAAGTCAGATGTGACTTCTGTGTGACGGAGTTTTCTCCAAAGTAAGTAGAAATAATATATGTCACTACTGGTCTGATACCTTAACACTAGGCCATACCTTGGAGATGATGGAGAAAAAATACAGAAGGAGCCAAGGTTCCTAAAGGGCCATGTGGAGTGTAGCCACCAGCCAACGTGAAACCTGCCTCCTTGACTTTTACATGAGAGAGAGATAAATGTTTTTGTTGTTTATGCAACTGGTCTTGGGGACCTTTTTCTTACAGCAACTAATATAACAAACACAGGTGAGATACATAGTAAACACTACAAAGTCTTCACAAAGTACAAGATAAACACACAAGACATCATCAACTCATGTAAGGACCAAATGAGTCATTCTGAATATTGGTGGCACACAGTCAACAACAACAGTGCCTAATCGTAAATAGTAATGACTCCTAGAAATGTTCTCAGGGCTAAATGAGGTAATAGCTGTGGAGTGCTTTGCATAGTACATGGAGTAATATACATGCTCAATAAATAACAGCTATTTTGTCCTTATAAATTCACTTCTAAACTTGGCATCATGCTTTGGCAAAAGGTATATTTGCCAAGAATTGGACTGTTTTTTTAAATACTTAAGCATGATCCTGGTCCAGTATTTCATTTGTTTTCATGGCCACATCCATTTCTTGCCCACTAATCCATTACTTGTTTTGCTACCAGGATGATGTTTGAGGCAAGAAAGCTAACACACAGCACAGATGTGGTGCTGGTCTCTGAGGAATTCACTGTAGTCATGAAATTGAAACACTAAAACCATAAAAGGAATTTAAAGCATTAGAAGTAAAATCAGTAATAATAATTCTAGGTCTGGGCCAAGGCAGTCTAAGTATTGGACATACATTAACCTTCATGAGCAGAGCTGCTGAATAAGCACTAATTTTTTCACGAAGAGATGCATGTAGTAGAGAAATACACACTGCACAAATACATGGTGGCAGAGAATGCCCCTTCCCTGCTTCTCAGAGATCCCCCAGGAAGAAGAATGCAATGCAATTATCAGCCATTATATGCTTCGTTCTGCCTCAGCATTAGGAAGAAACACACCTTTTACCTTTGTTCCCTCTGCATGTTCTTTGAGGCCGGGGACTCTGACAGTCACTGGGCTAACGTGTGAATGCTTGGGAGGGAGGTCGAAGGTCACCGCTGTGGGAAATGAGAAAAAATACATGATCAGTTCCTGCTCTCACTGAGCTTACAATCTTATGGGAAAGATGGATGCTCACACAGGGAAAAACTGAAGGTGAGAGTTGTAAACCTGCAGCTAATGGATGGTTAGACCACACAGCACAGGCCGAATGCCAGTGGAGGCTCAGAAAGACTGCTCCTTGTGAACTGGGTTAGACCCATAAAACATTAGAGCTGGAAGGGACCAGTGGCCTGCTATTGGTTTCCTTCTTGTGGTTGGTAATTGCTTATTAGTCTGATTCCTGCTCACATTGTGTAACAACACCCATCCCAGAGCCAGGTAGGGAAGAAAACCCACCACGGGTTGTTTTCTGTCTGGACAATATTTGTGGGGGAGGAGTTTTGTTTTTGGAATGGGAGGAGGTGGTAAGAAGAGGAAGACATGGGGACTCCCCTGGCAGTCCAGAGGTTATGACTTCGCCTTTCAGTGCAGGGGGTGCAGGTTCGATCCCTGGTCAGGGAGCTAAGATCCCACATGCCTTGTGGCCAAAAAACCAAAACTTAAAACAGAAGCAATACTGTAACAAATTCAATACTTAAAAAATGGTCCACATCAAAAAAAAAAAAAAAAAAAAAGAGGAAGATGGGATAAAAGAAAGAAGCAAGAGAACTTTCGTGTCCCTCCTGCTGGCACCAACTCTGAGAACACTCCCAACCCAACCCACATCTCCCCTTTGGCCTTGAGTTGATTCTATTCCCACCTGTATTCAAGAGGAATCAAATGAACATACTTAAAGTGTCATATGGCCTTCCAATATATTTGTTTTTACTTGTATATAAATGATCACAGGATTTCTTACTGGGATTTGAAGCTTTAAGGGCTCCCTTCCATTCCAAAGATGGCTTTGTCTTTTGAAAGTCTGAGAAATATCCCTTCAACTGTATTTGAGATGTGAGAGAGTCAAGTTAGGGTAAAAAAAAAATTTTTTTTTAGCTTAAAAAAATTCTCAGACATTTTTTGCTAAGCCATAAATCAACAGTGGTTGAATTAAAACAGATCAAGCTTGGCTTAGGTTTAGACCTCCATGAGGTCTCTGGCTAAGCTTGAAGGGAAAAAAAAAATAAGTTAATACTTTTTAAAAAACCAACTTCTGTGCATGTCCAGTTGGAAGAGAGCAAATCCTATTTAATAGAGAGTCGGCTCTTCTAATCAACCCCGTGTTTGAATCTACATAGCATTTCTTCACGTTGCCCCCAAACCTGGTTTTCTGTCCTTTTCCCTATACGTGCACCAAGACTGTGGGTAGGGAAGAAAACAGAACCTATTTGAAGAATCCAGAGCCCACCTTTCAGATAGTGTGTCTTGCCCAGGGAATGGGTACCTAACCCTTAATATTAACTTTGGTGAGAACATAATATTGGTTCCTTGGTCTCTGGTTTCTAATCAGCAGCTTATAGAGAGAACCGTTGTGGCCCATCCCCCAAGACAGAAAGTCTGGGCTGGACACTGGAAGGATGCTATCTATATAGGATGCTGACCATCTCTCCTTCTCCTCAGTGGGTCAAATCTAATGGAAACATCTTTGTTTTCAAAGCCAAAAACCAAGCAGAAAGTCATTATGAGTGATTTTCAGAGGCAGTGTCTGCACAGAACCATGGCCTTGACCCTTTTGATCACAAATCTTTTGGGCATCTCTCTGCGTAGCAACATAAAAGAAGTTTCCAGAGCCATTAGATTTTTGAGAATACATATTACTTCCCAGGCCACTACAAGCATTTGATTCTGTGGATCCACAACTTCGGGACTTGTATTATCAATGTAATGTAAGCATTTTGTAATTATATGTGATTTTTTTCTTGTCTTTTTTTTTTTTGTAATTTTACTATCCATGTTTAATTTGGGGGGACATATGTCAAAAGGAGCCCTACCCTAACCCTAATCTCAAGTTATAACTATCAACTGATCTGCCTTGCTTTCTTTTTGGCTAATGTAATGAGCAAAACAGTTATTTCATGGGCAATTTAAGTCCTGGAAAGCTAAAACCCAGAGAGATACTTCACCAATGTTTATATAGGACAGACAAGTATCCATTGGGCTTAAAAATGTCTAGTTAATTCACTTAAACATAACTGTAACAATATCACATAAAGAAAATGAGAAAGTCTAAGTACCGAAAAGGTGTATTTGATCTCTGATCTTGACTATAAACTTGTTGCTTTGGCTCTTTTAAGCAAAGTTTCAAAGGAGAAGGTCTTTACAATGCATGTTAACACTACTGTAGCCTATAAGATATTAACATTATTTTAGCCTATAGGATGTTAACATTGTTTAGCCTATAAATTGGCTAAAAGTCGCAATATCCTTAATGTACATGCTGGCCCTTTCTTGCTTCTCAAACTATCAAGTCTGTTACTACATCTTTCTTTCTGAAAGTCTCACTCAACACGTCCCAGAAAGTCCTGAAGCAGCCCTCTTCCCCTTTTTTCTGTATCTACTCTTTTATAGTAGAAGCCTACGATGTTACTTTATTTCCATAGTTCCCAATTCTGTCTCCAGCTATGTAAATGCATACTGCATTATCATTTGGGGGTGGAGAAAGCAACCAGACAAGGAATCATACTTTGCGTACATTAAATGCACCAGTTCACAAATTAAATGTATTTCAAAAGTATGTTATTTGGAACTGGACATGCTTTTTAAAAAATTTTCATAGAGACCGTGCTATGAATGATAAAGACAGTCTAAATGGCTCTTAGAAGTGTGTTGATTTTATTATCAAGCTGAATGATTACATTAGTTGCCCTCTAGTTTCCAATTGTTTCTTTGTGTTACACCTGGAATTCTAAATTTTAACCAAGAAATCCAGACACAGGGATGGCATCTTTGCCAAGGCAACCCCGGAAACTGGAAGCGAACCTCCACCCCGAAACCCCACATCTAATGCCCCAGTAGCCAAAAGGATTATTTTCCCTCTGCTCCTCTTTCCAGATCAGAGACAAAAGAAGTATCATAGTATTGCAGGTAAGAGATTAAATTGATTTCCAGCTCCGCTACACACTACCTGTGGGAACTTCAGGAAGTTATGAAACCTCTCCGAACTTGTTTCCTCCTATCTAAATGGCAATCGTACTTCCCTCCACCCTAAAATGAAGGAAATAATACCTACTCACCGGATTGTTATACTAACTGGGGTAATGTACAGAATGCCCTTAACACATGGTAAGTGCCTGATGAACAGCAGTAATGATTTTCACCCCCCCTGGCCCCCTCCCCCGTAGTCTCGGTGATGGGTGAGGACTCCATTCCTATCTAAATCCCCCCATTCCCTTGACAATGAGTCAGGTGCCCACCCACCTGTACTGTCTTTGCAATGAAACGTTTCACCCCCAAACTGCAAGTCAAACAGATTTCTTCAGGTTAAAATAAACAAGCAAAAAACACCGGTTGTGTTTACGAAGATGATTTAGTAAGCCACATCTGCTCAGCCCTGTTGCAAATCACTTCCAACCACAAGCCAAACTGGCAGTAAACGCAGGACTCTCCAGCAGATAGGGGAGAGCTGCTGCTCTGACCAGCTTGCAGTTCTTAAAATCAAAGAAAAATGGTGAGATTGGCACACTTGATGATGGCTGAAAAGTAAACATTTAGGACATCTTAACTACCCTTGAAATATAAATTCCAGTGCCAGATCTATTTTATAAAGAGTTCCAAGATATTATGTAGGCCACCGTTTTCCAAACTGCAGAGTGTAACCCACTAATACACTATAAAATCAATTTAGTGGGTTACTGTCAGCATTTTTTTAAAGCTTTTTAAGAAAATTTTATTTATTGTATTTTATTTATTTTTGGCTGCGTTGGGTCTTTGCTGCTGCGCGCAGGCTTTCTCTAATTGCATTGAGCAGGGGCTACTCTTTGTTGCGGTGCGCAGGCTTTCTCTAATTGCATTGAGCGGGGGCTACTCTTTGTTGCGGTGCACAGGCTTCTCATCGCGGTGGCTTCTCTTGTTGCAGAGCACGGGCTCTAGGCGCGCGGGCTTCACTAGTTGTGGCTTGCAGGCTCAGTAGTTGTGGTGCACACACTGTTGCATCTGTGGCATGTGGGATCTTCCCGGACCAGGGCTCGAACTCGTGTCTCCTGCATTGGCAGGCCGATTCCTAACCACTGCACCACCAGGGAAGCCCACTGTCAGCACTTTTTAAAGAAACAGAATAGGATAGAAAGGAAAGTAGCAGGATGCTTCAAACAAGGGAATGGTGAGTATTGTTTCATGAAACTAGGTTGGGATATAATAAGTATTTTTTATTGTGGGCTGCAGTCAAAAAATCTGAAAGCTGCTTAAAAAGGGCTTTTTTCTTTTAATTTATTTTTATTTTATTCTTTTATTCTAAGTTTCATTTTGAAAGTTCCTCACAGAACCAAAAGTACTGTCTCCTCATTAAAAAATAAATATACAGGATTACCAACAATTTTAGTTCTACTCCAGAAAAAATCTGTAAACTTTGTTAGATTCAGAGATGCTTGGGGTTCAGTTGTCCAGGACAGACCATCAAGTCAAACAAAACTGAGACTTACCAAAAAAGTCAAGCAGATGTGGTTATATAAATACAGGTCCAAATGGAAAGGATTACTTGGATTTTTGTTGAAAATGGAAGGTGAAATGATCCCCATGAATGAGAAAGATGGGGAAGGGGCAAATGTAGGACCTTTCCCAATAGTGTCTGGTACACGATATGTACCCAATAAATAGTTTTCAATAAATGAAAATGATATTGTTACAGGCATAGCCAGCCATGACTTTCAGAAAGTATTTGTGAGAGGGGAAAAAAAACCCCCAACAACCCACAACCCTCTGGGAGGTTTGACCAATAAAATAACATTTAGCACGAGTGCTGGAAAACAATGCTCTGAGTAATTCCATGCTCTGAGTATGAGAGAGTGTTAGTGTCTGTGCTGTTTATTCTCTGAATTCCACTCACCCCTGCCCCACGCAATCCATTCTCTACTTATTTCTGCCCTACTCTCTGTCCCAGGAGGCTGATGCCTAGGGATTGCATCATCTGCTGCCTTTGACCTCTCCCTTAGGCTCTCTGGCTACTGGTTGGGTTTGGCCAATGGAAATTAGCGAATGGGAGGAGAAAGAGGTCAGGGTATTTCTTCCCTGCCCCTATTCTGCTTTAGCACCCTGATTCTGGTAGAGATTACACTCCTCTGAGACTGTGGCTCCAACCAACTCCCTCCGCTATGGCTCCTGCTCTCCCTGATTTCCAGTAACACTGGCCCCTCTTCCTCCCCCTTCAGGCCCAGAGGTGGTAACGAATGCCCACTGCTGCTAGTCCTGGTGCCTCAACTTCCCTTGTGGGTTCCCTCAGCTGATTACCCTTCTGTAAGTGGTCATTTCCCGAAAGTCTCCTAATTTGAACCATGTTTCCTGCCTGGACCCTGAGAGATCCTGTATCTAAAGCATATACAAATTAGCTTTTTTTTTTTTAATTGAAGAATGGCACCAAGCACATAAACCAAAAACTTCTCAAAGCACCATTTTTTTCTATCCTTAATAAATTAAAAGGCTCTTGTGAAATCTCACAGTCATAGTAAATAGTGTGTACTCTTATAGAGAACTGTGAGCATTTCAGTGGTTGGCTTCTGGTTGCTTGGTTTCTGGATAAAGAGAAATGTCCTGTGATGTGACATGAGTGTCAGTTAGGCCCCATTGGGCTGGTTGTCTGGGAAAGTGCTCAGCAGGGACATTCAGGCCTTTGGGGTAAGAGAAGAGAGGAGATTGGTGGTAACCAAGGAAAGGGGAGAATGGATCTGGCTTCCTTCCCCGCAGAGTTTCAGCAGGGAATAAAAATGAAAGGAGAATCTTTAAGAACAGTAGTGGGCAAAGGTGCAGCTAGGAGACGTTCCTGGAAAGAGACTGGACGTGGTCTCCATGCTTTGGATTTACCAAAGCCCAACATGGCTGCAATGGCACATACATTTCAGCATCTCTCTTCTTTTGTTCCTCTTGCCTTGTTGGTATTGGCCTCTCAATCATCTCATCCTTTTCTTCTCAGCCACTAGATGAACCCAGTCACTCACTCTCCTCCAGCAGTATCTTTCCTTTCACTATTCTTTGGCTGTAAACATGAGCACTGCCTAGAGTTTTATTTCTAACTCAGCATATCCAAGGTGATGGAGTGTCTGGTATGATCACAGGCTAGGTATAGACCAAACAACAGACTGAGGTTATTAATGATAGAAAGTCAGCAATCTGTCCCCAAGTGCAAGAGGACACATGAGGGCAATGTGCCCTCTTCTGGTAGAAGTGAGCTCCCTGAGTAATAGAGCACATCTGTATTGCTCATTGCTGCATCCCCAGTACAGGGCACATAACAGATGCTCAATAAATATTCATGTAATGTGTGATGGTGTCATAAACCAACCAATAGCTTGTCCAAAACACCTTTGGACTGAGCAATGAACCTAATGGTCAGGTGGGCAGCATCTAATAAAAAGCATATTCCCCTAAAGTTAAAGGACATTGTAACTCTAACATGATACACTTACATCTTAACATGAAACACTTCACCAAAAACTAGAGCCTCCACTGGGGAAGTTCCTCGGACCTACAGAGGCTCCTGTGTCCCCCCACCGCCCCTCTCCCCAGATGAAAGGGAGCCCATCTGGCACACGCTGTAAACCAGATGTGCTGCAGGAACCAGCATAAAGGTCTCCCTGTGTTCACAATTCCTGTCTAGGAAGTCAGAGAACTTTTGGGAAATGCAGAGAAATGGCCAAATTGGTTTGCCATGGAATGTATAAACCCAACTGACCCCATGATTGGATTTCATTCTCTGACCACAAGAGTGCCAGGCAAGGGAAATGACTGAAGTTTTCCCCATGAAGGGCTCATGAAGACAAACTGATTGACTGTAAACTTTCAGGTTTTAATTTGCCCTCTACCCAGATGGCCCCTAGAGATGGATGGAGCAGTCCTACCCCCCTGAAGATTGGTTTAACTTTTTTCTCTTTGGTTTCTTTGAAGATGGTATTATCTGATGGAATTTTTAAAAAGTAATACATACTATTTTTCTAATTATAGAAGTACATATTTATTGAGGAAAGTTCTGGAATTCTCAAGAACATATTAAAAAACCATCTAAAAATCAACTGTCAGCCCTCTACCCAGAAATAATCTCACAATTGACATTTTGGTATATTTCTTAACTGGATTTTCATAAGAATATATGTAGGTATAGACATGTATTTTTTAAAATCAGGATAAATACTTTTCTAGCATAAATTACCCAGTTATAAATGAACATCCCAGAACATAAGCTTTCTCTATACCTCTGTCTACATTTCCCCAGGCCTGATTTCTAAAAGAGGAATTAGTAAATCAAAAATACATTTTTGAAGCTCTTGATGCTTATTGTCCGATTGCCCCTAGAAACGCTGTACCAAATGTGGTTTTATCTGTTGGTTTGATTTTATTTTCGAAGGAAGTTTGCTTTTTTCCCTCGGAGTGTTCCATGAGTTGAGATTCTAGGGCAGGGTGAGGCCACTGGGTCATACGGTCCTTCTGTGACCATGGATGGTGTCTCACATGTACTTTTCTCCTCTACAGGTGAAGAGGTGGATCAGACCAGCTCACGAATGCTTTCCATCCAAATATCCTGTGACTCCAGAAGTCAAAGACTGTGCTTTCAGGGATCCTCAGTCTCCAGTGCCTCTCATGTATTTGAGTACCAAGGTTTTTCTTGGCACTATTAACATGTATTTTGTTTATTATAAGCACCAATATTTATACAGAACCAAGAAAATACCTGTTGAGGGAAAGAACCTGGGGTCTGGTTTGGCAACAGTGAGATATCTGACTTGGAGAAGGCAAATACGACTCCACACAACCCACAAAAGGTCACAGTAAGGGAGGTGCAGGTGTGCTCAGGTTGGCGAGGAATCCTGATTTCTCAATGAGGTAGACATTTAATGGTTTGGGGGCTACCCTAGTGTCTGATTCCCTTTCTACATTTGGGGGATTTCCTCACCAAATAAGCCTTGGAACAGACTATTCCTTTCCCCCTAAGCCAGATACTTATTTTCCCAGCTTCTCTTGCAGTAGAGCGGGAACATGTGATCCAAACTCGGGTAAGCAGGTACCCACCCCAGGCTTAGAATTGGGGGATACAGACTCATGAAGATGAGGAAAGAATTCTTTCTGCTGCAGCAGCAGTGAAGCAACATCCAGCTTCCAAATAGCTGCAGTGACGGTGGCAGCTCCCACAGTCCAGGGCTAGTAGTTTTGGTGAACAGTTCTGCAGTGTGGATTTCACTGTAGTCCTTAGAGTATTTGTTCTGAGCCTGTTTCTGCCCTGTTTTCTAAGCCTGTCCCCTAACCTTCTCAGCAATTCTGTGGGCTGCCTGATATCCTTTTCTGCTTAAGTCAATCTGTTGCTTGCAACCAAGAACCTTGACTGACATTAACAGCCTCTTCAGACTCAGTGTGTTCATCTGTAAGATGGGACCATCGGTGTCACCTCAGAAGACTGAGATGAGCAAGCACATGAAGGCACCTAACTCCACACCATGGCACATAGTAGAAGCTCAATAAATAGTTATGACTGTCACTCTTTGTTTTCAGTTTGAGGAATCTCGGGTTACCTTGCCCATAGGGATTGGAATGTGCTGGAGAGAAGAAAAATCAGGCTGTTTTATTCTCAATTGTAAATATCACTGTCATCATCCTGGTTATAGCAGTCACTTATTGAGTGCCCTGCTGTACTCCTGGCAATGTGCAAGGCAACATACATAATCCTCACAGCAGTACCAGGTACATGCCCTCCCATTTTACAGGTGAAGAATCTGACACTACAAATGGTTAACAGTTTGCCAAAGTTATCCCAAGGAATTTAAGCCCAATGGAGCAGAAACTGTAGGAACTGTGCAAAAGTTTGCAGAATTCTCACAAAGACTGAAGAACTTGAAATAAAGCCATATTCAGACATCCACACATAACCAGTTCAACCATTTTGACCATATCAAAACTATTAAGTGGTTTGACTGAGGTTTCAGAATTGAAACTTTGAAAGTCCTGTGAGTTTACTCAAAGGGGCCAAACACTTGTGTCTCTATTTAGACCTGAGAGTCTCAATGGGGCTGGGATGGTGTTTATCAGAATCATCTTGAGAATTCTTTCAAATCATATGTACCTGCCCTCCCCACCCGCCTAAAGAACAGGGATTGAGTGGCAGCTGCTGATACAAGCAGATGCTGAGACCAGTCTTAGACAGTCTGCAATTTGGAGAAACGCAAGAGAATTTTGTTTTTTTTCCACAAAGACTCATAGTCCAACTTTACTGTCTCTAGGCGCTAGGAGAGAAAAAAAAAAATTCCAAAGGTCAGAAATAAAAATACTAGTTTTGTACAATGCAGCTGGAGTGACATTCAAATGACAGGAAAATGTGAACTATGTGGGAGAGGGAGAGTCAGACATGCACACAGACAAGCTTCTCAAAGTGGGGACTCCAGAGCTCCAGGCGTCTGGGAGGAAACCTTCAACCCACCCAGTGCAGGCCTTCTGCTGCTTGCATGTCTTAAAAGCAAGCCTATACTCTGGCTTCTGAAATGAAAAATTACACCAAAAGAGATGCCTGATTTTTATTAACTATCCTTAAAAGGAGTCTTTCACTAATTCTGGGGAAGATATTTTGCTTGAGTACTTTCCCACTTTGGCAAATGTGATCCAGAGGGATTGGATGGAAGGGGGTTTGCCCTGGGCAAATGGTGGAGCACACAAACCCTGTCGGCTCCAGGGACAATTTAAAGAAGAGGGAAGAGATTTCCTTGAATTGATATGGTGGAGCCAAAATACATGGCTACCCTGGTTCTCTTGAGAAAACACTATTGTATTTTTTAATTTTTTTTTTTTCTTTACAAAAGAGATCTCTGATGCAGTTGACCAGAGAGTGTACAAAGAGACCTGGGTCAGGGTTCAAAGAGGCTGATGCCGCGTCCTCAAGCCTCTGAAGCCGGTTGCTCAGCCGCCATGTGGCCGGAGCAGGGGGCGGAAGTGGCTTTGGACAGGAGCCACCCTTCGCAGCATGTGAGAAGATGTGGGTTTTGACAGATTAAAGATGGCTCCGCAGATAAGGCCGGAGTGGGTGGTGTCAGGGCATTTACCCAAAGCTCTCCGTCAACAGGGGCAAAGCGAAAACGCACATGGACAGTCCTGGATCGGCAGCGAAGACTTTGGACGGAAATCTTAGCGAAAAGCCAGAGCAAGAGACGGGAGCAATAAATCAGGCCGGGAGAAAGTCTGAATTGAAGGATGCTGCTGCCTCGTCTATCAGTCCCCGGCCAGCGGAAGCACACGTGGGTCCCAGCCGGCGTTGACTCTAGCACCCTGCCAGCTTATTCTGGCTCCCGAGAAAATGAGAACATCTTGGTTAAAGATGTTGGGGGCAGTGAGTGATTTTCAGCTAAATTATTTTTCCCCCGAGGGGAACCGAAGGCCTAGGCCTCCTACATCAGGCAATGGCGATCTCTAAAGCATGGCGGCCCAGGGCTGAGGTTTATAGGAGGCAGCTTCCAGGATCCCGAAAAGCTGATGGAAAGGAGAAAAGCAAGGCAAAAGAGCCAATTCCCATCTTTCAGAGAGATTTCCCTGGGTACCACACTGGTTTTTTTGTTTTGTTTTTTCTTTTTTTTAAATTAATAGTGAAATACCAAGAAAAACACCCCAGTCACTATCACAGAGTGATTAAGAGCCTAGGATTTCAATTCAGACCTCTGAGCCTCAGTTTTGTCATCCATATAATAGATACAACAATTCCTGCCTCACAATGTAAGGATGAGACAAAGCACAAGACCCGGGTGTGACAGTTGAGATCATTTACAACCACTTCATTTTCCACGCAGCATGGCAATTCCTGGGAGAGAGGCTCCATTCTTTGAAATTCCTAAGTGAATGGCTAAGGAAAAGCACAGAACAATTAACTTACTAATTGTGTGTTGGTAAAAATACAACCGGAAGGAAGAAAGGAAGGAAAGAAGGGAGGGAGGGAAGAATCTACTTTGGACTTCTCAGCCTCTGCCTCTTCCAGTCTACCCCTCACCCTGAGATCAGAGTGACCTTTATAAACCCAGATCCCTCTGAGCAGGTCTTTCCCTTGTCCAGAATTTGCACGGATTCCCACACTCTAAGGAAAAGGCCCAACCTTCCTCAAACAAGAATCTATAAAATATGATGCCCCCCCACCCCAAAAGTCTCAAGCACTCACTCCAGTGGTTCTCATGCAGGGTGGCACTGAACCCTGCACACACCCTCACCCACTCCTCCTTTCCCTGGGTCTTTGGAAATGTTTGGAAAGCTCTGACTGTCATTCTGGGGTGCTAGGTAGGGAAGGGATATAAACTGTGTGCTGTATAATTGGGGAGTGGGCAGTATCCTATAACAGTCCTGGCCAAAATGCCAATAGCAACCCTGCTTAAAAAAACAAAAACAAAAACAAAACCCTGAGCTCCTCTGTGTCTTTGTTCCTACAGTGTCCCCTGCCTAAAATATTCTCTTCACTCCATTCCACCTGACTTTCTCATCCTCCAGGGCCTAGTTCAAAATTGATCTCCCCTAGGAAGGCTTCCTGGACCTCTGTACGTTCCCAACAGCAGAACTGCCGGTTCTTTCCTAAATGCTCCTCTGAAGGGGCCTCTGTGGGATTCCTGTTCACACTGGATCAGGTAGCTCATCTGCAGCCCCTACCCCAAGGGCTGAGAGAGGTCTCTTGTCTTTGCATCCTCAGGGCCTAGCACAGTGTCAGACACCCAATTCATACTGAAGGAAGGAAGAAGGATGACCTCTCGCTCTCCTCCTTGTCTACAGGCACATGTAAACCAAGTCTGGAGGGCAGGTGTCCATCTTCTCCAGGAAACTGCATGGGATTCTTGCAAGATTAACTGGGAAATCGCATTGCTACCAGCATTCTCTGAGTCCACTGAGAGCTGTGTTGCTGAGCTGTCTGCTCTTCTCTTTACTTTTCTCTGTGAATCGAATTATTTTTTCTGGGTCATTAAGAGTTGTTTGATTTGGTTAATACCTTATTTATTTAATAATAGATTCCACCCTGGAAGCCAAGTTCAGGAACTAGGAGGCAGGGTTGCTATTTCTTTGATAGAGATCTCCTTGGCTCCAGTAATCTTAGGCCAGGCGTGCTCTAGGAAACAGACTCGAACTGGAAATGTGGATTCCTCAGGGAGGTGCTAGAGTGGTGGAGACGGACATATACGTAACTATATGAAGCGGAAGGCAGCCAATGCTAAACAGAGGGACAGGCACGCTTCTAGAACAGAAGAAATCTCCAATAATATGTGGTGGATGAATAGAAACCAGCAATCAGTTTGAGAGCAGAGGAAGCAGCAGAGACATGAGTTATTCCTATAATGATCATCTTTGTGTCAGCTTAAGAGGCAGCCCAAACTGTGATTATGACATTTGATTATTGTCTGACATTAGTTACCAGATTCATATCGTACCATCCGTTCTGCACACTGCTACAAGGTTCATATTCTGAAAATATACTTCCTGCCTTTCTCCCTTGTACTTCATTTTCAGTAGCCCCCCATAACCTACAGCCCAAAGTCCTTAGCCTGGCATCTGAGGGTCTCCCCGAGCCCTGCCGTGGGGGCTACTCCCTCCTCCTCCTTTCCTACCCTTCCCCTGCACTCACAGCAAAGTGGTCACTGATCATCCCCCAAACAGAGTGGAAAAGCCTTGTCACCTTCATGAATTTGACCATGCTGTTCTCATTATGTAGACTGGCTTCCCCTTTCTCTCAGCTCTTCCAAATCCTGCCTTTTCATTTTCAATTTCCCCTGCACACTCACTCAGTTGCTCAGTTCCCCAAATCCTCTCAAATGGCATAGCTTGTTTTTATCAGCCCGATTCAGAGCTCAGCAACCTTCACATCCAATCAGCTCTGGTGTGGAGGATGCAAACACGGCTACCTACACCACTGCCTTCGGCACCACCCTGGCCAGACAATGAGAACAGAATGGACATGGAAAACGCATAGCAAATGGAGTTTGGTTTTGACTTTTTCTTTTCTCATCGCTGACAGGTCTCCCAAATTATCCAGGACTTAATGAGTCCATTTAAAAAGAGCTTTATTCTTTTTTACCAAGTCATGTTGGTCAGGAATCCAGACTCAAAACCTTGCCCGGCTGTGGCTGCAGAAAGGATGCT
Source organism: Hyperoodon ampullatus (assembly GCF_949752795.1). NCBI lineage: Eukaryota > Metazoa > Chordata > Mammalia > Artiodactyla > Ziphiidae > Hyperoodon > Hyperoodon ampullatus. The sequence goes on along the minus strand of NC_136914.1, from coordinate 195,768,866 downwards.
GGGATGCACCTGGCCAAGGATGTCACCCCGGGACATCCCTGGGGCTTCTCAAATCCATCCCGGAGCATGGAAGCACAGACCCAAGCAGTCCTCCTGGTGGGCCATCCACAAAGGCAGCTATTTCTGTCCTCACCACACAAGGACTCAAGTGCGGTCCTTCTCTCCTTGAGGCCTCATGTCAGGGGAGTTGGCTCCCAGATCATCCCTGCCACTTTCTAGTGGGTACACTTGTTAAGTCATTTAACCGCTGGGCCTCAATTCCCTCAATCATAAACTACAGATCCTAGCACGTATCTTTCAGGACCCTTTAAGGATTAGAGATAATATATGTATAAAGATATCGATACAGAGAAGATGACAAGTAACTACTAGTTATGGTGACCTCTGGACAGCCTGTGGAGCGTCCTAAAAACTAATGCAGAGTGAGATCCATCTAGGCAGCTAAATCACAGGACAGAGCAGAGATCCACAGTGAGGTGAAAGTTGTACTCTTTTTCAGATGGCATCTGAAATGCCATCTCCTCCTGCCCACCACACATACACACCCTCAGTTCAGCCCTTCCTAAGCCTGTTCAGACCTCCTCAGCCCGACCCCCTCAGAAATCTTGTTTCTTTCCTGTTTTCCCATACATATTCCTTTTATCCTGGGGTCACTGCCATGTGTACTCCTGTCCCTTGAGAACCCGTGTCCCCTTCTCACTGTTGTACAGACACAACCAGGGGTGCAGACCAGACCACAGCCCCCATTCCCCGCTTGCACCTCCTAGCGTCTCCCCCAGAAGTCTCTTTCTCTTCCCAGCCGACCTCTGCCTGACCGGTCCCCGTCGTTCCCCTGAAGTGCGTTCTCCATAAATGCTTTCTGAAGGCACAAAACCTCCTGTCGTTATTCACTGTCTTACAAGCCCTTGAAAAGAATGCCACCAACTCCCTCCTGTCCTGGCCTCATCAGGAGACACGCAGTCCCACTGTGGAGGGCAAGTCAACCAGAAACCAGGCTGTAAAATCTGGGCAGCCCGGTTCATCCAGCCACAAATGCTGTGACCTTTGTTTCTCCTTCCATCCTCACAACCTCGGGAAGACAGACCACCTTTAACTAGGTCAACAAGATTCACGGTCTCCGTTCCACTCTCTCCCCCTTTGTTATCCTGGTTCTTGGTTGGAGGCATGAAATCTAATGTGATGATTTCTGTCTGGAAAAACACAGAAAGTTTCACCAATTCTTGACTGAACTGGACAAGAACCTTCCCATATAGAGAAGCACAGCGGTGAGGACTGTAGGACAGCATCGGACAGTCCCTGCTGGGGGATTTTTCTAAAAAGTGTTCTGAGCTGGCTAGAGCTAGAATCCTAGCAACTTGAAGATAAAAGTCAGGGAAAAGGAAAACTGCTTTAAAAAAGCCAGTCCCATTAAACTCATGAGGAGCCGTCCGTCACAGGACATGACCTTCTCACCCCCTCTTTTCCTCTCTGCTTCCACAAATGACCGAGCATAACTTTCTACTTGTGACCCCAGAGACCAAACCCTCGGTAAATAAAGGGGAATAAACAGCTGCTGTAGAAAAACACACCTTGCTCGGACCTACCCCCTGCCCCAAACCGTCTGCCTCAAGTGGTCCCTTCACATTTACATGCTGCACCATAATAAACCAATGAGCAACCCATTTCCTTGTAACAAATGAAGAAAATGTTGATGCAACGTGAAATCATGTTCACGGTATCGAGGACTCGCTGGAAACAAGCTGAAAGACAGCTTAAGTGAGTTAGTTATCTTGTTTGCTTTACCCCGTATGTAAGCTGCACAAACACAAGTCTTACAAAATGAGGGGTTCTTGAACTTGTGTGTGTTTGTGTGTGAGTGTGTGTTTATTAATAGACAAGTGAAAGCACAGCATTATTCTCATTCCTGTGCAACTTTCGCTCCACCTCCACTTGTGTAACCAGGTCAGATCAAGCCTGAGTTACATGAGAACATGGATTTTAACTTTAACAAATACATAAAGTCATGACCCTTTTGTTTGGATATGCTGCCTGCTCCAGACAGGCAGAAAAGCCACCACTAAAACCAAGAAGTATACAAGACTTCACAATTTATTAAGAAGATTAGCTGGCTTGAGTTTGTCCACTAATGATTAGTTGCAAATGTGTGTTCCCTCAGAAGCCTCAGAGGGCAGGTAATTCAAGGAATAGTTTGGTTTAATTTTGTTTCCTTTTCTTCTTGATGTGTTACTGTGCTGCTGTAAATTAAGGGCTATTTTAAGTACACCCATTCCTAACCAGATTATATATAATATGGCAAGCCTACCTTAAATATTGTATGTTTTTTCACTTCCCACTATATTTGTAGAACTGCCTGCTGTGAAATTACAAAGTTCATGGTTCAGCTGAACTTTTGAACTCAAGTGAGGATTTGACACAGCAAAACAATCTAAATGAACCCAACACGAAGTTTTCATAGTCGAAACTGCTTTTCAGCCTATTGTCTGGGGTAATTGGGTAGGAAAGTTCTTTATTGATGTTGTAAAAACTACCAGTTTAATAACAGGCAGAGGGAGTGGAGAGGAGATGGGTGGATGTACCTTGGAGTGTCTAAAATCACGCTTCTTTGCGAGTTCACTGAACTCTACCTGACCCCATGAGGAAGGTCTTCCCAGGATAAGCCACCAACTCCAGGGTTTGTGAGCGGATGGCTGCAGCCTGCCAGCTCTTAATACCTCAGAGCAGGATGATTTCTCACATGCTACACAAAATGATAATAATATCCATTTAAAAAATAGTAGCCACTACCATGCATCAAATGGCTACCAAGTGCCAGGTCCTTCACATTCATTTTTTTTCATTCAGTCTTCCCCAAAACTCAATGAGGCCGCTCTTACCATCTCTGTTTTATAGATGAACAAACTGGGACCAGAGAGATTGAGCAATTTGCCCAAGATCACACAGCTAGCATGTGGCCCCTCTGTGCCTCAGTTTTCTCATCTGGAAAACAAAAAGTTGGACAACGTGATCTGAGATTTGAAAGGTTTTGGGTGCTGGCATATGCACATGGGGAACTGGAGCAAGAGAACTCCACACAGAAGACAGAAGAGCTTTCGTTCACAGTATCTCATTTAACCCTAACAAAACCTGAGGCAGGTAGGATTTTGTTAACCGCCCCCCCCCAACCCCACACCGACTTTATTGAAGAAATTGAGTTTAGGTGGGTAAATTGACTTGCCCAGGGTCCCACAGCTGGCAAGAGCAGAGTCAGGGTAAAATCTCTGACTCTAAAGCTTAGTCTCCTCCTGCCTCTTCACTGAAAAGTCAGTGTGATGTCATTCAGAGTTCCGTGCTTCCACATCTCAAATTTGGACTGAGTTTGAAGGTAAGGGCTGGCAGGCTGGGGGTGGGAATGAAGGTTTGCTTTGCTTGGCTAAATATCAGATTGATTCCTGCAGTGTTTTTATTTTAAAACCCAAAACATCACCTCCTGGATTTGGGAGCAAATGAGCCCAGAAAGCTCTCCTACAGTGTGATGCTAACTCTTGTTATCACTATGCACCCACCACCACCACCCTTTGGAGGGACAGCTCCTGAAAATGCTAACAAAAAAGTCTGCTGTACACTAATAGTTGAGATAAGCTGCATAAAATGCTTAGTCTAGCCCTTTAGTAAACACTTAACAAAATTACCTATCATATTTTTATTATTCCTCCTTTGAAAGTAAGGATATGGGCACCACCACTACACACCCCTGTCATATGGGGTCCAGCAAATTTTCTCTCTTATATTTTGCATATATCTCTTGTAAAGAATATATAGTTAGATTTTCCTTTTTATTTTGACACTTTTGTCTTTTAATTGAGCACATCATCCATTAATATTTAATGCTATTAATTAATGATTTATATGGGTTCAAACCTACCATTTTATAATTTGCTTTCCAAGTTATCCTACCTGTTCTATGTTTCTTTTGCCTCCTTTTATGTCTTCTATCAGGTTAATTGAATATTGTTTTATTACTCCACCCATCCCACCATTTGCTTGGAAATATATACACTTAGACTATTTTTAAGTGGCCACCCTAGAGATTATAACATGCATCCTTGATATAAGTTCTAGTGTTATTTGAAAATTTTACCCCTTCCCTATTAACCCCACCTACAAAATGTCATGCCAGATTAGTTTGTACTTTGAACTACCATAAATATTATAATGGTTTCATACAGACAATATTAATTTAGATTTACCAAACATTTGCCTTTTTTGTTGTTCTTCTATCTTTCTGCATCTCTGAGCTTCCATTTGGGATTTTTTCCTCTGCCTGAAGAACACCCTTTTATATTTCCTTTTTTTTTGCAGTCTGCTGATGATACAGTTTGTTAACTTTTGTTTGTCATTCTTAAGGGATATGGTCCTGCATTTAGAATAGTAGGTTGGCAGTTCTTTACTTTCAGCACATCGAAGATATCATTTCATTGTTTTCTGGCTTCCACTGTTTCATTGAGAAGTCATTCATTGTTTCTTTTAAGAAGTTAGATGTCAGTCTAAATGCTCCTTTGTAAGTAATCTATATTTTTTCTCTGGCTTTTTAAAAGATTTATCTTGTGTTTGGTTTTCAGCAGTTTTACTCTGATGTATCCAGGTGTGTGTTTCTTTACATTTAACCTGTTTGGGTTTGAATCTGTGGCCTGATGGTTTTAGTAGTTTAGAAAAATTCTCAACCTTTATTTCTTCAAATATTACTCCTGCCCCATTTTCTCTCCTTTCTACTTCTGGGATTCCAAACACATATATATTAAATCTTCTCACTCTTTATGTCTCTTACCCTCTCTTCTGTATTTTGTCTTCCTGTACGTCATTCTGGATCTTTTCCACTGACATATCTTCCACTTCACTAATTCTCTCTTCAGTCCAGTCTAATCTTCTATAAAGACTATCAACTGTATTTTTCATTTGGGTTATTGTGTTTTTCAGTTCCAGATTTTCTATTTGATTCTTTCTCAAATCTACTATGTCCTTTATTTAGTTTCAAGATTGCTGCCAAAATTCTCAATCTTGTCATTTATTCCTTTGAATATTAAGCAGAGTTATTTTAAAGTCTGTGTTTAAAAATTCCAATATCCAGAGCCCATATGTGTCTGGTTCTATTATCTGGTGTTTCTCTTGGTTTCATTCATGTTTTCTTGTCTGCATGAGTGCTTGTTTATTTTTTATTGTATACTACATGTTGTGTTTGGAAAGTTATTCGTAGAGTTATTCTGAGACCTAGAGTGTTATCCTTCTCTAGAGAGGATTTATGTTTGATTGTTGCAGGTGCATAGGGACACTAGTAATCAAAATCACCTTAATCTAATTTCAAAGACTGATATCATCCAAAGCTGTGCTGAGAAAGCCCAAAGTTTACTCTTTCTCCTAAGGTGCAGACTTTCAAGAGCTCAACTCAAAGGGGCAATGGTGAAAGGGGTCAGCCAACCACTTTTATAGGTCTTGAATTCCAAATTTGTTTTTTTTTTAATTAAAAAAATTTATTTATTTATTTATTTATTTATTTATTTTTGACTGCATTGGGTCTTCATTGCTGCGCATGGGCTTTCTCTAGTTGCAGCAAGTGGGGGCTACTCTTCATTGTGGTGCACACGCTTCTCACTGTGGTGCCTTCTCTTCCTGAAGTTGCAGAGCACAGGCTCTAGGGCATGTGGGCTTTCAGTAGTTGTGGCACCTGGGCTCAGTAGTTGTGGCTCTCAGGCTCTAGAGCTCAGACTCAGTAGTTGTGGTGTACAGGCTTAGTTGCTCTGCAGCACGTGGGATCTTCCCGGACCAGGAACCCATGTCCCCTGCGTTGGCAGGCAGATTCTTAACCACTGCACCACCAGGGAAGCCCCCAAATTTGTTTTCTTAACCTCATGATACACAGTTAAAAGTGCTGATCAGCCTCTCAACTACTACCTCATCTAGGTTCCACAAACACCCTAAGTGCCAAGCTCATCTTTTCTGGATTTCCTTCTTCTCTTGGATCTTGGACCAGTAGTTCTTCACTATCTCTTTGTCTCTTTGATGTCTTCAAAAAGATATTTTTAATATATTTTGGTTAGCTTTTCTCATTATCCTCAGTAGGAGGGTTAGTCTGAATTACCTCAGCTATAATTATTGATATTATAAGTTTTGAAGTCTTTAAAAAAATGTTCTTTACTTTGAGATTGTTCTCTTTATAGATTTGTTTTTGCATTAAAATACTTTTTTTTTTTTTTTTTGCGGTACGCGGGCCTCTCACTGTTGTGGCCTCTCCCGTTGCGGAGCATAGGCTCTGGACACGCAGGCTCAGCGGCCATGGCTCATGGGCCCAGCCACTCCGCAGCATGTGGGATCTTCCCAGACCGGGGCATGAACCGTGTCCCCTGCATCAGCAGGTGGACTCTCAACCACTGCGCCACCAGGGAAGCCCGAAAATACTATTTTTCATACAAACTACTATATATAAAATAGATAAACAACAAGGTCCTACTGTACAGCACAGGGAACTATATTCAATATCCTGTAATAAACCATAATGGAAAAGAATATGAAAAAGAATATAAATATCCCAAAATTATTTTGAAGTTTTAAGCATTCATAAAATGATTTATTAGTCCAGGAACAATTAATAAGCTCATAGGGTGGGTACTGTCATTATTACCATTTTATAGATGAGGAGACTGATTCATATAAATTTCATAATGTAACTTGCTCAAGATGGTACAGTAAGCAAGGACTGAGTCAGATTTCAAATCCAGACTTAATCTTTCTCTGGAAATTGAAGAGTAACTTTTTAAATTTTAATTTTCTATTGTGACCAAATATACATAACATAGAACTCATCATTTTAAGTGTACAGTTCTGTGCCATTAAGTACATTCACTGTGACCACCTAGAGGGGTGGGATAGGGAGGGTGGGAGGGAGGGAGACGCAAGAGGGAAGAGATATGGGAACGTATGTATATGTATAACTGATTTACTTTGTTATAAAGCAGAAACTAACACACCATTGTAAAGCAATTATACTCCAATAAAGATGTAAAAAAAAAAAGTACATTCACAATGTGGTACCACCATCACCACCATTCATTTCCAGAACTTTTTCCTCTTATCCGATTGAACCACTATACCCATTAAACACTAATTCTCCATTCTCATCTCCTGCCAGCCCCTGGCAACCACCATTCTACTTTCTGTTGCTATGAACTTGACTACTCTAGGTACTTCATATAAGTGGATTCATACAATATTGTCATTTTGTGACTGGATTATTTCTTTTAGTCTAATGTCTTCAAGATTTATCTATGTTGTAGCATGTGTCAGAGCTTCCTTCCTTTCTTAAGGCTGAATAACATTCCATTGTATGTGTATTCCGCATTTTGTTCATTCATTCATCAGTTGATGGACACTTGAGTTGCTTCCACCTTCCTTTTTTTATTTGCAATTTATGTTATTTGAAAGCCTTAGTATGTTCATTTATCCTTTCATCATTCATTCAACAAATATCTGTGAGTTCTTAGTGTAAGCTCAGGAGTTTACAGCTGTGATAAGATAAACAAGATTCTTGCTCTTAAACAGCTTTTATACTGGTGGGAGAAGCAGATGATAGACAAGCAAATGTATAAATTACCAAAAAAAGTCAGTCAGTTTAAGTGATACACATAGAACTAAGATAGGGTGATGTAATAGAAGTGAGTTGGAGGCTACTTTAGATAGGGTGCTCCAGGAAGACATCTTTGACAAGGAAACTATAAGCTAAAATTTGAATGTAAACAGGAGCCAACATGTGAAGAGCATTCAAGGCAGAGAGACAGCAAGTACACAGGCCCTAAAGAGGAAACGAGCTTGAATGCTCAAGGAAAAAAAAAAAAACAAAGGCCTGTGCTCAGGTCTCAGTGGTGAGAAGAATGGTGAGGAATGAAGAATGGTAGGCAATGCTTTTTTAAGACAGGATAGGCAGTTTGGGCTTTTTTTTTTTTAGTAGGATGGAGTAGTAGGCATGTAAGGGCCCTACCCACATCATCTCAGAACTCTCATCTAAATTACAAATGTTACTTACTGCTAACACCTGTGATTGTCTGTCTGAGGACTGCATACATGGCAAGCCAAAATTTCTGGGGATCAATGCCCCTGGAAGCCACTCTCTGGCAAGGCATAGATAGATAAGTGCCACCACCATTGCTGGATAAATACAGGGAGTTGGTGGATAAATACCTAACCATGTACCTTGGTTGGTATAACTGAGGCATGGCCTCACTGTTTTTCAAAGTTCCTCAGCCGAATTGAGCTCCAGTTGTAGCTCATTATTTATTTACACACTCTTTGTTGGCTTCCACATCTCATGCCTCCACTCCCTTACAGGTGTTCCCTGGGATCACCTCCAAAATAAATAAATTTCACTAAAAATCCTTATCTCAGAATCTGCTCCTGGGAAGCAGATGGGAAGAAAGATGGGAAGCCACTGGAGGAAATCTAATCTGTATTTTTAAAGAATCACTCAGGAACTTCAGGCTTCCAGCAAAATGTAACTTATATTGGACTAACCTTCCTATTAGTAATTATAAACCCTGGACAAAACAAAAAACAACAGTTTGAAGGCAATAGAGAGCAATTAAGAGCCAGCAAAAACTGGAGGGGATAGACTCTTAAAGAAGGGAACAAACATGGATAAAATCTACTTTTATATAGATTTTCACCTAAGGGCACACCTCTGTCTGCAAAGTGCAGGACGGATGGAGCTCAAGCATCAAGTGTCAGTTTTTATCAGGCTGAAGATTCAGAGTTGTCACAGCAGCTGAAAATAGAAATGAGAAATCCCAGAAAACAGTGAGTCACAGAGATAGAGCCTCAAATTTTCCATATAAATTCTCCTCAACTCCTTGACCAATCCCAAACTGTGTATTCAAGGGAAAGACCACAGAAACCCAGTGGAAAGTAACAACTGGAAGACTGAAAAAAGCTAAACAGCTATGCAGTTCTGGGGATCCAGAGTTTGGAGTTCAAGTCCCAACAAGTTCCAGGGAGTTGGCAAACACCCTGAGCCTTCCACTGAAACCCAGAACAGTCACACCTTAGGAGTAAGGATCACATCCCAGGACTAAAGGCTATGCCCTAGAACAAAGGGCAAAGTCCAAACAAATATACTCTAACAAAGCATAAGCCATGCATTCGCAGGATCAAGGTGATCTGCCAGCTAGAACTAAATTCAATACTCTCTGCAAGAAGAAAACAGAACCCAGAATTTCTGTGATGTATCACTGTCAAGTAAAAATTACTGGATATATGAAAAAGCAGGAAAATCTGATTAAGACATGGAGAGAAAAAAAAAAACAGTCAATAGAAACAGATCCAGAGGTGATCAAATGTTAGAATTAGAAGACAACTTTAAAATACCTTTGATAAATATGTTACAGAATTTATTGGAAAAGATGAATACAGTGGGTAAAGAAATGGAGAATTTCAGGAAAGATGTAGAAACTCTAAAGAAGAATCAAAAGTAATCCCTAGAACTGAAAAATGCAATGCTAGAAATAAAAATTTCATTGAAGAATCAAAGCAAATACGGCAATACAGAAAAAAAAAAAAGATTTGTGAACTTTATAAGTTAATGGAAATTATACAAACTAAATACCAGAGAGAAAAAGACTGAATAAAAGAGTAAAGCCTTGAGGACCCCTAGGAAAGTATCAACTGGCCCAATATATATGTAATTGAAATCCCAAAAAGTGAGATAAGAGAACTAGGTAGAAAAAATATTTGAAGAAATATTTTCCTTATCTGATCAACCCACAGACCCAAGACACTAAGGGAACCCCAGGCAGAATAAAGGAAAATAACACTTCTGCACATCAAAGTAAAACTACTGAAAACCAAAGATAATGATAGTATCTGAAAAGCAATCAGAGAAAAAAGATATTACAAAGGGACATCCACACAAACCACAGCCGACTGCTCATGGGAAACAATGAATTTTGGAAAACAATGAAATACAATTTTAAAGTGCTGGAGTGAAAAAACCCTGTAAATCTAAAATTCTATACCTAGAGAAACTACTCTTCAAAAATTAAGGTAATATCAAGGCATTTATAGATAAAGGAAAGCTGAGAGAACTCATCACCAACAGAATTACACTATAAGAAATGCTAAAGGAATTCTTTGGGTTGATGAGAAATGAAATGAAATGGAAATGTGAATCTACATGACAGAATGAAAAGCACTGGAAATGGCAAATATGCAGGTAAAGAGAAAGGACTATTTTCTTTTTCTTAAATACCTTAAAAGACAATTGACTTTTAAGCAAAATAATACCACTTTATTGTACAGTTTACAACTTATGTAGAAGAAGAATAGATGAAAATAATTGCACAAGGATAGGAGGAGGAAAATGAAATCAATTGTGTTGCAAGTTTTTTCATTATATGCAGAGTGGTAGAATATTAATCTAAGGTAGACTGTGATTAAGATGAAGATGCATATTACAGTCCTTAGAACAGCCATTTAAATAATAAAATAGATGCAGCTAAAAGTTCAAAATAAGAAATAGAATACCAAAAAAAAAAAAATTTCAGTTAACTCAAAAGAAGGCAGAAAATTAGGAACAGAGAAAAAACAAAGGGAACAAACAGAAAACAAATAGCAAGATTATAGACTTGAACCCAATCAGACCAATAATTACATTAACTATAAATGGACTAAACATTCCAATTAAAATTCAGATTGTCAGACCCAAGTTTGTCCCATTTAAAAGAAACACATATTAAATATAAAGGCACAGACAAGTTGAAAGAAGAATGAAAAAAGATGCAAACACTAAGCATGTTAATAGCAGATGAAGTATACTTCAAGACAAAGAGAATTACCAGACATAAAGAGGAATATTTCACAATGATCAATGAAGAGAATATAACAATCCTAACTATATATGTACCCAGTAATTAGTCTTCAAAACACACAAAACAAAAAGAATGACAGAATTAAAGGGAGAAATAAATAAATCCACAATTACAGTTGGAGACTGTAACACTCCTTTCTCTGTGATTGACAGCACAAGAAGGTAAAATGTCAGTGAGGATATAGATTTAAACAACACTATTAAACACCTTGGCCTAATCGATGTTTATAGAGCACTGAACAACTGCAGAATACACATTCTCTTCAAGTTCACGTGTAACATTCACCATGATAGACCAAATGTTACGACCCAAACTTTAAAGTGAATATTAGACATTCCTTTCCTTAACATCTCCTGCCACCCTGCCCTACTGCTTCTGTCAGGTGCTCTGCAACTGCCACCCCGCTCTTTCCTCCATCCTTTCCTTTCCCTTTCTGTTCCATTATAATGATAACCAAGTTGGTTGTCATGTTTGTTCCCTAGACTTTGCTAATTCATGCTCTCAGAATCTCATCTTCTGCCTGAGGAGGCTTTTTGAGGTGTCTTTAAACAAAGACATTTTCCTAAAAAAAAAAAAAAAAGATATTTTCCTACCTGATGGGAAATTTTGTTCCTTGCTGTTATTTGATTTCTTACCCAACTCTCAACTAAACTGAATTTTATGGGCAGCTTGTTCCATGTCAAGAGCCCTGGGTATAACCTGGCTCTTCATGATGATCTGAGGTCTTCTTACTCTCTTACTGCCCACCTGTGGGCATCCACCATGGCTGAGCTGGGAATACACATTCAGTAGACACACCAGAGTATATTCAGTTCATAATGTGCTTCCCCACATTACTGCTTTGAAATTGCCTTATTTCAGGCAGGGGTAAATTTCCCAGTGGCAGCCATCCATACTGTGACGATGTGCTTCCCCAGAAGAGGAAAGTGGCTGATTCCCAGGAACCAGCAGTAGCAGACAGTGTGGCTCCTCACTGGCAGAGTAGGAAACAGAGAGGCCAAGCCACAAACAGGAGCAGGCTCAGCAGACACTGGGCACACACAAAACCAAAGGCCAGGCCTCCCACAGCCACACCATGTGGGGGCCTCCTCACGCAGGCCAGCCTAGGTGGGGAGCGGAGCCACCAGCAGTACCTTCTACAGACAAGATACAGCTTGAGAACCATGACCCACCCACTGCAGTTCACCCAGACTGGCAAAGGAATAGCTTTTCCTAAGTGAACAACATGTCAATCCTCTAAAGAAAGGAAACTTCACTACATCTGCTTCCCTTGGGATAGTCAAAAAATTTTAAATGCAGGCTAAGAATAATAGCAATTCCTAATTATTTCCAGGCATTTTACTAAATGTTTGTATATATATTATTTCTAATTCTCATAGTAATCCTGCATCATTATGTGGAGTGTCATTATCCTCATTTTACAGGTCAGGAGATTGAAGACTGGAGAAATTAAGATACTCATCCAAAGAATACAGCATGGACATGGTGGGGAAAGGGTTAAAAACAAAGATTATTGGTTCTACAGCCCATACCACAATGCTTTTTCAATAATTCCCTTAGAAACAAAAGAGAGATTCATTAAACACCCATATCTGTAAGCTTAAAAGAAACTAACTGCTTCTGGCCACTTGCAGGACCTCCCAACTTCACAGATACTCTTGCCTTTGTTCTCATCCCTTCCAGTTCTCTGTTGTCTCTTGGCCAGCGGGCTTCTGGACACAACCTGGTCCTTCTGGCCCTCTGCTTGTCCAGTTTAATACTTCTCACTGAAAAACATGAAATCTATGTTTCTGGGCTCAAACTTGTGACACCCCACTAAGGTCTTCCTTTTCACTTCTGGTTTCTGGTCAGAAGACCATGTCTAGACCCAGTGTGATTTGTAGGACTGTGACAATTGACAGTCATAATACCCAGTGAAAAATGTAGCCCTTCCCACTTCTGGAGCACACGAAGGAAGTGATCCTACAAAGACCACCCATTAGAAGCCCACTACTGTTAGAGTTACCGTTTTTAAAATATAGACTTCATTCTTTAGCACAGTTTTAAGTTCACAGCAAAATTGAGAGCGAGATTTTCCATATACTCCTTGCCCCTACACATGCACAGCCTCCCCATTATATAATCATCCCCCATCAGAATGGTACATTTGTTATAACTAGTGAGTTTACGCTGACACACGATTATCACTCAAAGTCCATTGTTTACATTAGGGTTCTAGAGTTAGCTTTTTGGAAAACAAGCCTTATTCTCCTGCTTAAAAGCCTCTACTGGAACTCTGTTACTGAAGTCCACATCCCCTAGGGTACAGATCATCAGCATCAAGCCATCTCCTCCAGCCTCATCTCTACATTCCCATCACACTAAATTTCCCTCCTTTCTCTGTGTAAGCATGGTCTTTATAAATTCATGCATTTATACTTGTTTTTTCTGCCAGAAAAAACCCTTTCCTCATGTCTAGAGAATGTGAGGCCCAGCCAATCTTTTCTCAGAGCTCCCATGGCTTTTGCATGTATCCCCATAACAGTAGTTCAGTGCAATCCAATTCAACAAATACTTCATGAACAACCAAGTGCTGGGAAAAGTGCTTGGAGCCATGAAGATGAGAGCCAGAGTCTGTTTCCAAGACACTCCCAGCTCAGTAGAGGCAATAACACCAATGCCATCATCACAAACATATCTATCAGGGAAGTAAAATACAATTTAAAGAAAAATTAGACATGCAAAGAGGAGAAAGCTCAACCCAGTCAAGGGAAGTTAGGGAAACCATCACAGAGGAGGATGACTTGAGTACAACTGGATGAGTATGAATCTGTGGATGAATGGGATAAGGAGAGAACTGGTGGGGAGAACATTCCCCCGAGTACTCTGGCATAAAGTCAACAAAGTAAATGTGCATGTATTTCTTAGCATTTCTTGAGGAGAAATGAGATTAGGGCTATTTCATCTATGGAATCCATTACAGAATTCTTGCCAGATATATACTTAGGCTAAATAGAATCAAAACTTACTGAGTAGGGGCTTCCCTGGTGGCGCAGTGGTTGAGAGTCTGCCTGCCAATGCAGGGCACACGGGTTCGAGCCCTGGTCTGGGAAGATCCCACATGCCACGGAGCAGCTGGCCCCGTGAGCCACAATTACTGAACCTGCGCGTCTGGAGCCTGTGCTCCGCAACAAGAGAGGCCGCGATAGTGAGAGGCCCGCGCACCGCGATGAGGAGTGGCCCCCGCTTGCCACAACTAGAGAAAGCCCTCGCACAGAAACGAAGACCCAACACAGCCATAAATAAATAAAAATAAATTAATTAAAAAAAAAAACTTACTGTGTAAAATACAAGAGGAGGCACAATATTTCTTAACCAAAAGAGGGATTATCACAGTCTTCTCTCTTGGGATCATATGTCACAACTAACATCTGAACCAAAAGCATTTTAAGTGAATTCTACAAAGCAGAACACAGCACTGAAGCAGACACAAAGATCACAATTCAGTAAGCCACCTAGGGTGGTTGTTGATGTGGCACTTTATAAGCAACATGGATCATTTTGAACAATAAGTTAATTAATAAGATAAGAATGTACCTGTTGGCAAAAAAAATGAAAGAAAATATGCAAATGGTGGATCGTTTTCATCACATCATGCAGAAAAATGAAAATGAGAACTTTGGGGGGTTGTGCCTCGCCTCCAACTGACCTTTGCTTGGGTTAGCTACCTCTGTTGCTGACCCAGCTGTGCATTTGGGGATTCGCCACCAAGCACAGAGAATGACCCAGAGCCAGAACCAGACTCAGCATGTGCCCTGATAGAGATGCTAAGGGCATGCGCTTAAACAAGTAAATTTAAACGATTTCTCTACTGTGGCGGCTCCAGGATTTCAATATATGAGTGATTTGTGACCATATTCTAGTTATAAGAGTGAGCTAAGAGCTTTTCTGAGGAGCACTATTTTTACTTAGATTATTTATCCGGAGTAGTTTTGTGAGGGTTAATAGAGCTGATGGGGAAACTACAGCCCCAATCCATCTCCCCCTCAAGCCATCTCAGGCACCACTAGTGTTTATCAACCACCACTCATCTTTTTTTTATTTTTTTGCGGTAGGCGGGCCTCTCACTGTTGTGGCCTCTCCCGTTGCGGAGCACAGGCTCCGGACGCACAGGCCCAGCGGCCATGGCTCACGGGCCCAGCCACTCCGCGGCATGTGGGACCTTCCCGGACCGGGGCACGAACCCGTGTCCCCTGCATCGGCAGGCGGACTCTCAACCACTGCGCCACCAGGGAAGCCCCACCACTCATCTTTTCAAGAAAATGGTCTGTACCACAGCTCCTCCCTCCCCCATCTCTTCTTTAAGCCAGCTTCTACTTCCTTCACTGAGGCCATTTTCTCAAAGGTTATCAATAGCCTCTCTTGGACAAAGAAAATGGCATTTTCAGTTTTTGTTGTCGTCAGTGTCTCCACAGAATTTATATCCTGACTATACAATCTGTAATCTTCCTGAAACCCCCACACTGCCAATCTTGGCTTCTGTGGTAACATATAATTTCTTATTTTTTTCCTGTCCTTTCTCAATTCTTATTCTCTATCCCATTGCCCCCACACATATGATAATTTTTCAAAGTTAAATCTTGGCCTCTTGTTATTTTTTCTCTTCAGTATCTCCTTTGGGATTCACTTATGCTGAAAACTTTAATTCTCACCTTTACACAGAGGACACTGAAAACCTTTTCATTTTTAAAGATCCAAAAGAAATTTGTTTCTTGTTATATTGCATTGTCTGGGGTTTCTAGCCCAATGTTGGTGGTAGGGATACTATGGGAATCCTTGCTTATTCCTAACTATAATGGGAAGACATCTAATGCTTTACCATTTAGTATTATTAGTGTGGGCTTCTAGTGGATACCCTTTATCAATGTGAGGAAGTTAGCTTCCACTCCTATTTTACTAAAAGTTTGATGTTTCTTTCTTTGTTTGCTTTTGGGCATTTTTTTGTGGTAAGTACACACACCATAAAATTTACCAGTGGTGACATTTATTACATTTACAGTGCTGTGCAAACATCACCGCCATTTATTTCCGGGACATTTTTAGCACCGCAAAAAGAAATCCATGCCCACTAAGCAGTTGCTCCCATTTTCCCCAGCAACCATTAATCTGCTTTGTGTTTCTGTGAAATTGCATATTCTGGATATTTCATGTAAAGGGAATCACACTTCATTCCTTTTCATACATGTGAAAATAAAATATTTATTTTCATACTTATGAATTATATAATATGGCTTTTTGTGACTGGTTTCTTTCATGTAGTGTAATGTTACAGTTCATCTGTGTTGTAGCATGTATCAGTACTCTATTCAAACAATATTTTGTTTATCCATTTGTCAGTTAATGGACATTTGTGTTGTTTCCATCTTTTAGCTATTGTGAATAGTCCTGCTAAGAACGTTTATGTACAAGTTTTTGTTGAACATCTTTTCACTTCTTTGGGTGTATACCCAGGAGTGAAATTATGACATCATATGGTGATTTTATGTTAATTTACTAAGGAAATGCCAAACTGTTTTCCACAGTGTCTGTACTATTTAACATTTCCACCAGCAGTGAATAAGAGTTCCAATTTCTCCACATCCTTGTCAAAATTTGTTATTTTCCCTTTATAGCTAACCTAGTGGATGTGAAGCAGTATCTCACTGTGGTTTAAATTTGCATTTCTTAATGACTAATGATGTTGAGCATCTTGTCACATACTTGTTGGCCATTTGTATATCTTCTTTGAAAAAATGTCTCTCCAGATCATTTGCCCATTTTTTAATTAAATTGTTTGCCTTTTTGTTGTTCAATTGTGTATGTATATATATACACACACATATGTATATGTATACATATATATGTATAATTTATGTATTCTGAATATTAGACCCTTATCAGATACATGATTTGTAAATATTTTCTCCCATTCTGTGGGTCACCTTTTCACTTTTCTGAGAATATATACTTTGATGTATAAAAGTTTTAATTTTGATGAAGTCCAATGTATCTACATTTTTCTTTTGTTGCTTGTGCTTTGGGCGTCATATTTAAGAAACCATTGCCAAACCCAAGGTCATAGAGATTTACTTATATGTATTCTTCTAAGAGTTTTATGGTTTTAGCTCTTATATTTAGGTCTTTTATCCATTTTAAGTTAATTTTTGTATATGGGGTGAGGTAAAGGTCAACGTTCTTCTTTTCCTTGTGGATATACAGTTGTCATAACACCACTTCTTGAAGAAACTAATTTTCCCTTATTGAATGGTCTTGGCACCATTGTTGAAAATAAATTGGTTATAGATGTTGGGTTTATTTCCAGACTCTCAATTCTATTCCAATGATCTATATTTTTATCCTTATGCTAGGACTACACTATTTTTATTACTGTAGCTTTGAAATTGGGAATTAAGTTTTGAAACTGGGAAGTGTAAGCCCTCCAATTCTGTTCTTTTTCAAAATTGTTTTGACTATTCAACATCCTTTGCAATTTCATATGAATTTTAGGGTTAGCTTTCTTATTTCTGCAAAACAATAAAAAAGGAATCGAAATTTTGATAATGATTGCATTGAATCTGTACATCTCTTTGGGTAGTATTGCCATATTAAGACTTCCAATACATGAACACAGGGTGTCTCTCCAGTTATTGATATTTACATCCTCTTTCAGTTCTTTCAGCAATGTTTTGTGGTTTTCAACGTACAAGTCTTACATCTCAGCAAAATTAATTTCTACGTATTTTGTTCTTATTGTTTTTAACTGCAGGAAAAAGGTATAAATTTTGTTAAATGTTTTCTCATTCTATGATCTTATGGTTTTTCCTTTACTTTGTTAACATAAAGAATTACTCTGATAGATTCCCTAAAATTGAACCATCCTTGTAACACTGCATAAACCTTATTTGATTATGTTATATTATGCTTTTTTTTTTTTTTTTTTTGCGGTATGTGGGCCTCTCACTGTTGTGGCCTCTCCCATTGCGGAGCACAGGCTCCGGACGCACAGGCCCAGTGGCCATGGCTCACGGGCCCAGCCGCTCCGTGGCATGTGGGATCTTCCCAGACCGGGGCACGAACCCGTTTCCCCTGCATCGGCAGGCGGACTCTCAACCACTGCGCCACCAGGGAAGCCCTATGCTTTTGATATACTTTTAAGATGGAGGAGGGAAAGGATAGAGAAGTAGAGATCACAGAAATGGGAATCAAAACCACAGGCTTGGTGACTGATTGGACGGGAGGATTGAAAAATAAACAGGGATGATGCCTATATTTCTGGTTTGAGTAACTGGGTTGATAACAGTGCCATTTACTCAGATGAGTGGGAATATATTTGGGAAGAAGATAAATTCTGTTGAGGACATATTGAGTTTGGATGTTTTGGGGACATCCAAATGTGCTGAAAGTGTAGATGCCAGGGAGTTTAGAACATTGACCCAAGATTGTTTGAAATAATTGGCCATGAATTCTCAATTGGAAAATGAAGTGAAAATCGGAGTGGGGTATAACAGATACTGATAGTTGCTTACCCAGTCTCCATTATCCCCTTCTTCCTAATGCTGATTTTATTGGGGGACACCAAACTTAAAGAACAACCAAAACACCAACTTTATTTCTCAGCCTACTTTACAGCTAGGGTTGGGCAGTCATTTTACAGTCTGTCCAAAGAGACAAAAGCAGCGGCTGCTGGGTGGATCTTCCAGGAAAGCTCTTATTAAAAGAGCTGATGTGGAGGGTCTAAGCCCCTCTTCCTGAAAAGTACAATTGAAATAAAGCTGGTTTGCCCAGTGACTCACTTTGGGGTGATGGAGGCTGCTTTGGCGGCCAACACATCTGAAAGGGATTTGGGACAAAGAACCTATTTTCTGTTTAATTCTTGGGTAGGGAATCTAATAAATGGGGTGACTAAGCACCATTGGAATTCAAAGTTCTGAAGAAACATTCTCATTTGCCAGATCTATCCATTTCTATTCAAAGTCCTAAACTTCAAGTAGGAGACTCCTTTCTCACTATGAGGTAAGGGGCAGTATAGGGTAATAAATCAGAGCATGGGCTTATGGATTCAGACAGACCTGGATTCAAGTCTCAGCTCTGCAAGCTCTGTGGCATAACTTAATCTCTCTGAGCCTCAATTTTCCCACCAATTAAATGATGATAATGACAGTTCCCACCTAGTATGATTGTTGGGGGCTAAAGAATGAAATGAAATGATGCATGTAAAGTATATGGCACAATACTCAAATATTAGCTGTTGTTATAATTATTATATATATTGGTTTATGCTAAAGTAGCTATTGCATTTTTAAAAACAATGATGTGATTGGGGAAAGTCCTCCATTTGGGTTACCTGAGTGGACAGCATCATTTGTCAATACCCAAGGCACATAAGTACTGTAGAGCCTCAGGGAAAAGAAATTAGAAGCTTTGAGTAAAACTATCTACCTCGAATGCAGAACTGACCTCTGCTGAGGGGAAGGGAAGTCTAGACCGAGAGAGCAGGGTCAAGAGTGGAGTCACACTCGATGGACATAGAAGGGAAGGGAGAACCTCAAAGGAGACAATGTGACCAGACAGGGACAGGGCGGCCTCCTCCACTCTCTGGGCGCTCAGGAGACTGGCCAATAGTGACAGAAAGTAGAGCCCCGGCATCCCTCGGAGACAGTTACCTCCACCAGCCTCAGTCAATACAGTTGTTTTTGGTGGAAATAGGCTTTTCCTGAGGTGACTAGAAAGTCAGCACAGGAATCTGTAGGGTTCTAAAAGGAAATAGGCTTCTTCCTTTAGGATTCTGAGGCCTGAACAAGCTGAGAAGAAGTATGGCATGATCTGAAGCCTACTCAGGACATCTGAGCTTGGAAAGATCAGCTTTCTCTAGAGGCAATGTGTGTCACAAAAGCCCTGACCAGGAGTGGGACTAATAGTCACAGGCTAGGGGGTGGGGAGACCAGGCCACATAAGAAGAGGAAATACTTGAACAAGGAGCCTCCCTGGTGTAGCAGAGGATGTCAGTGCTCTGCCCAGACCTGCTCAGATCCCGACGCCACCTCCGGGCATACTGGCTCTCACTGGGCTTTCATTCCCAACAGCACCTGTGCCTCTGTTGATGGAGGGCTCCCCTCAGGCTGTCAGAATTTCTTTCCCTGGGTGCCCTGAGAGCCAGAGTGCCTAGGAATTTATGTCTCCCTGGAGGCAGCCCTTAACCAATGACAATTGCCCCTGATCAGGACAATCCAGGAGCGATCTACATGTCTCAGAGTGCCCCTGGGGAACTGATCCAAAGTTACTCTGGGCAGGATTTGCTTGAGAGAGCACCCTTGGTTGGCTTCCTCCCCTCCCTGCCCCATTCCTCACCTCCTTCTGGTATTTGCTGGGAACACCTGTGAACAAATCACTTGACAAGGATCTTCCACATCTCAGGGGAACTGTGTGCCTCTGAGCAGTGGAGCCCACCATGATGCTGCTCACAGGAACACAATAAATATTTAAGAGAGAGACAGAGGGACGTTCTGACCTGAGCTGAACCACTTCTGTCCATAGACCAGAAGCCAGGCCTGGCCAGGATGGCACATGGTCATAAGAGAAGGCTCACTCTAGAAAAATCGTCATAACTTGGGGGCAGATAAAGCCAATACTTTGTCCTGTGGGTAGAATTTCCTCTTGGTTTCCTTTAGTGAACGCCTCCCCAAACCACAGTGGGTTGGGTATAAAACCTCTTTGATTCAGACCTGAAGGAAGTTCAACATCAGGTCAAGAAACAGGGAAAGGGAAGTGAGAGAACAAGCCCAGAGGGCAGGTCTGGGAGAGGCATGGCCACAGAGCATCGCCATCCAGCGCCCCCTGGACAGCCAGGAGAGGTGGCACTGAGACCACACCTCAGGGTCGGCAAACATCCTGCCTCCTTCCAATCTCTTTTTTGTTTCTGCCCCAGTGGCTTTTCTGAAATGGAGTCGGGGAAGACCTTGCAGCAAAGGTAGCATCTGTGCTGGGTCTTTATGGTGGACAAAGTAATGCTCCCCACCCCACCCCCAAAGATGTCCATGTCCTAATACTCAGAACCTGTGCCTACATTATCTCACAAAGAGGCTTTGCATATGTGATTTAGTTACGGATTTTTTTTTTTTTTTTTTTTGTGGTACGCGGGCCTCTCACTGTTGTGGCCTCTCCCGTTGCAGAGCACAGGCTCCGGACGCACAGGCTCAGCGGCCATGGCTCACGGGCCCAGCCGCTCCGCGGCATGTGGAATCTTCCCGGACCGGGGCACGAACCCGCGTCCCCTGCATCAGCAGGCGGACTCTCAACCACTGCGCCACCAGGGAAGCCCCCAATGTCACTTTTCAATTAAAAACAAAAAACAAAAACTTCAGAGTTTTGCCCCAGGTCAGAGATCCCTTTCTCAAGTGAAAAAGGCATCATAGCCATAGAAATGGGGCTACGAAAAGGAGACCCAGTGCTTCCATATTCCAAACGGCACCTGACTTCTGGCTCTCCATGGGTATGAAGATACCAGGAGCTGCTGAGGAATGATTCACAGTCCTAAAACGGTCAAGTGAAGAGTGATCAACACTACCACGGTTTGAAGTATGAAGGAGATCTGTGGCCAACCTGCACGTGGAGCGTCATAAAAGATGGGCGATGAAAGATTTCTGCTTGGGAAGCAGCGAAGGGTTGGCCTCCACCTTCAGTATGACTCCCATTCAGCCCCTGTATTTCTATATGTTAATATATTACAGTTTGCGATTTTTCAGGTTATATTTCACAGATGACATTTTTAATCTGCCTCAAAAATGTAAACATAGCAAGGGTGTTCTGCAGACACACTGCCTGGAGCAACTGTCAAATGGAAAATTCAGTGGAAAGTTTAGCCAGTCTCCAGTTTAACCAAGTTGAGGAATGCTGCAAAAACAGGTGTTGTCTGACACAAGTAATAATTATCTTTCACCTTGATGGATGTTAGTTTAATCTCTTCCTTACATGGTAGTTTGGTCTCAGCTGACTGAATTTAGTGCCAAAAAAGCAGATGAGGGTGAGTGCGGCTGGTCTGTGACACTACTGACAAGACAAAGCTTTGGGGGTCAGTTTTGATGGATTTTGCATACAGGGATTTCATCGTTTCTCCTGTTTGCCCAATAAATATTTAAATCTAGATGGATGTCGTGGTACAAATGTACTAACATTTTCATTAATGTTTTTAAAAGAGTTTCATTGAGAGGATGATTCAATGCAATGACTTTAACAGAAAAGAGAAAATGAGTTACTAGAACGTTTTCCTAAGACGTTAATAGACCCTACATATTAATGTCCCAGGATAAATTACTCAGCTAGAGGAACTGCAGTGTTAGCTGGGGGAAAACAGAAGAAATACCTTGCACTGCTGATCATAAGTAGCCTTATTCAAAGTCTTTCAAAGTGGAGAGCTTATAATTTGAGATATTACTCATTACCCACAGTGCCAGAGAGGCCTGTCCGTACTAAGGATGAAGCAGCATTGTCACCACATAACACTGTCTTTTCAATCTTCTGGCAGCATTTAAAAATTCTGTAGTTTCTGGGCTTCCCTGGTGGCACAGTGGTTGAGAGTCCGCCTGCCGATGCAGGAGACACGGGTTCGTGCCCCGGTCCGGGAAGATCCCACATGCCGTGGAGCAGCTAGGACCATGAGCCACGGCCGCTGAGCCTGCGTGTCCGGAGCCTGTGCTCCGCAATGGGAGAGGCCACGACAGTGAGAGGCCCGCGTACCGCAAAAAAAAAAAAAAAAAAAAAAATTTGTAGTTTCTGTTTTAGCAATGACAGGCAACTGAAGACACTGGTCATCTTCAGAACAAGGCCTATGAAGATGAACATATTCAATTCATGAGCTATTTAAGTTCCTCCCATAAAAGTCAGAGGAGAGTGCAGTAGGTAAGGCTGGGATCCCAGATTGCCTGGCTCTTGGCTCCTTCACCCACCAGTTGGGTGGCCTCTGAGCAAGGCACTTATCGTCTTTAAGCCTCACTTTCCTTAACGGTAAAATTAGGATATTGCTTACTTCGCAGGACTTCATATTAGTTTTGGCAAATATTACATGACCCCGTGGGGCATAAAATGATGACTAAGAGACACACGTGTCATCTCTTAAAGGACTTAAGGAACAACTTAAAGAACTTACAACTCGATAAGGGAAGCAGAGGTCTGTACATTATTGCAGAATGAATGGGATAATGACCAAGGCTAACATGTAAATAAAGAACTCTGGGAGCCAGGAATGATTGTTCCAGACCTTGAAAAATGAGTGGGATCTCAGCAGGAAGAGGGTTTCAGAGGTGGAGGGAGATGAGCTGCTGCAATGGAGAAGTGAAGAGAGTAATTTCCCTGCTGATAGAACAACGTGAAGAAATCCAAGCAAGGTTTGTCCTGACGTACACCCCTGTCCCAAAGGCCAGACGTGGGCGATCGTCAGAGCTTTTCGAAATACTGTTCCCATGACCCCAGATCAACAAGAGAAAAGAGCCATCGGTCTGACATGGACAAATCAACCACCAGCTTTATACAAACCGTTGTCCTCCTCTGGGCCCAGGACCACAGGCCAAGGGGACCTAAGAGCAGATCCTGCGGGCACTTACTCAGGGGCCATCTTAACCCTTCAGGGAGCACAATGGTCACATTTAAAGCCATTCGCCAAACTGCCCACTCTTTTCCCAGGATTTTACTCCCAACTATTCCCTCCAGAAGTTCCCCTGGGAGATTGCTTTCCAACAATAAGGCTAACATTTACTGAGGTCCTACTGTGTGCCTGGCACTGTTATCAGCTCACCACCATCTAGGAGACAGGTGCTTTATAGAGAGGTAGAAACACACTACACGAGTCCTGTGAGAACAAGTGTAGCCCAGCAGCCTGTCAGTCAAGGCTGCACTGCCCTGCGATGCTTTGGTTGCTGTTGTCCTGACCCCCACAGGGTGCTGCCTGGGCTACCACCAGGCTCCTCCTGCCCGCCTACCTGCCAGGATCTTCTCCCATTCCCTGGAGTTCCCATAGCAGAGGTGTTGGGCTTGAAGCGACAGTTCTTACCCTTAGCACCCAGCCCTTTTCTAGAGCATCCTTTGGGGAGAGGGTCGGGGAGGGAGTGGGCACAGGAAATGGGGTCAATGCATACCTGGAGACCTCTGATTGCTCTGAGCCCCACTGCTTAATCTGTCTTTGCCAAACTTCTTTAGTCCAAGTGACTTTCTCTCCTGGGACTCTGTGGTCCTCCCTCAAGCCGAACCCTTTAAGAGACCCCCCTCCCAGGCTATGAGACAGAACTTAACAGGTTCAAACTGAAACGGTGAGCCAAGTTCAAGTCTCCTGTCCAAGTCCCAAGTATAAGATGAGGTTGGGCCTCTGGTTAAGTGTTCCTCAATGGTCCATGAAAGAAAAGAAGTTTCCACAACATTCTATGTGCCCAGAGCACACAGAAGCCCTCTGACCCCAGCCCCAAACACCCTATTCCATGTGGAAATAGCCACAGGCCTGTAATTCTGAGGTCTCCCTAGAGGCCTGGGTCTGTGCTGACAGAAGACAAAGGAAGCCCTGCCTCACTCTATAGCCCAGCATACACCTCCCTCCCTCGCCTACCCATGCACACACAGGATGCAGCTCTTGCTCTAAAGCCAGGGGGAAACGGCCTGATGTGATCAGGAATTATTAATGCATAATGACTAAATGATGTTTGCTGATAAGTGCACAATGACAATATTAGAACTTTAGTGTTCTGAATATAACAGCATCTACCATTTGGGGGGGCATTTCTCATGCCAATAGTTCAGAGAGTCTAACCCATTAGTTCTCCCAGTAACAGTAATAAGTGGGTAGTATTATTCTATCCATTTTCTCAATCAGAAAATTAGGGTTGAGAGAGGAAAAAAATCACTCGCTCAAAGTTGCAAAACCAACAAGTGGCAGAGCCAGAATTTAAACACATGCAGTCTAACCCAGAGCTGAGCTCTTGTTCTGCAAGCTCCAGATTCTTTCCTTCACAGGCGTGAAATTTAATGACATGGGTGTGTTAATGAGCTTCAGATCTTGTCTGTAAATTCAGGAACATGAATCCCAGCGTAAGAACTAAATTTTTCATTTGTGTTTTCCTGGGAAAAGCTTTCTTATCCACTCACCCCATATGAGTGATCCTATGTGCTTTTCCTCCCTATTCTGCACCCTCCAGCTCCCATGGCTCTGTTGACCTCGCACAGCACCCCTTCTCAGGCATCCTTCCTTCTGGGTCACCTGGCACCAGGGAGTGATCTAGAAGATTCACACTCCTGCAGTCCTCCTCATCTTTGGTGATGAACAGTGAAGGGCTCCTAATTCCTTTTTATTATTTAATAAATTTTATAAATTCAAGTTCTCTTTATTGTCTCAGTCCCATTTGCTGGTCCCTCTTCCTCCTCCACCCCTAACTGGGTGGATGCCTCTTGTCTGTTTCTTTCCCAGGTTCAGCCCTGAGACATCTATTCTTCCCTAAGCCAGAGGTTCCAAGCCATAATGCCGAGAGCTGGCAGAACCTGAGGAAGGGCCCAGGGCTATCTAACTGCAAAGCTCCAGCCAGCGAAGAAGGTATCTTCTCCACCAGAAATGCCCCAGGAAAGATGGTTCTGCTATCCCTTGATGGGGTCAGGAGAAGTTGTGGGCCCACAGCAGTCCCCTCAGCCTCTCGGTGGGAAGGAGGCAGTCAGCAGGGCTAAGAATGGTGACAGTGAGGGGCTGCATTTCAGGAACTCTCCGCTCAGGTCAGCGGCCAACCTCCAGACCCAAAATCCAGACCTAGAAGTTCAAAGAGCTTCACAGGCCTAACCCATGTCAGCTCAACCAAAGCCACAGAACCAGAGTGATGCTAACACACAGCTGGAGTAAAGTGATACTCTGGGGGAATCAAAGACTCCAGAAGGACCAATGTGATCAGACCTTAGTGAGGTGCTGTCCCAAGTCAGACAGTAGGAGCGTATCCCATCCTGATGATGGTGACTGAAGGGAGACTCTAAGGTCCTTCCCTTGCTTCCCCTCTGGTCTCTTTTGTCCCTTCACCCTCATGAACACCTGGGTCTTATTCTAACGCTCTGGTCCTCCCTCTGGGTCTTGGTTCCATTCGAAGGGGTAGAGCAGATTCTTGAGGTCCTCCAGACCCCTAGGGGGCACCAGAGCTTTCATGCTCTCCAGAGTAAACATCTACACTACAGACAAATGCATATATTGGTAATATTGGCCATAATCCCAATGCATTGTCCTCCTTACAAAGTCTCCTTTTCTACACTGGAAAGAGTGGAAGGGAAAGGAAAGGAGATAAGAAGGGAAGGAAAAGCTCACCTGCCATTCACTCATCACTCTAGTAACTACTTAAGTGTTAAGTGTCTTAACCCTTCCAGAAAAGGTGCCTGACACACGGTGAACATTCATACATTGTAAACACTTATACATTAAATTTCTACCTTTAAAGCTCCCAGAACCTAAGGGGTGACAACAAAGCAAGCACTCCGAATGCCCCTCTATACATCTACACTGGGAACTCATGTAGTGCATGAACCACATTGTGACAAGCCTAGCAGAAAGGCCCAGAAATAAAGGTAGTAGATTTTCAAGAAAATGGCAAAGCTCATCAGTAATCTGCAGACCTAACGGGCCTTTCCCCTTCATGACCTCCTCCAGTTCACTGTGAAAACTGGATTCCTAAGGATTTAACTCCAGGGCCAAACTCAGGTAGGTCAGATGCAGGGAGCTCTCCTTCCAGGAAGGCTCTTTCAGTCTTGGTTATAATCCAAGGACAGATAATATAGTCAGACCTATAACCCCAAAACCTATGGTCAGGCTGAAAACCAAAAAGTCTAGGATAGGAAAAGAGGAAGAGGAACACAGACTCAACCCAACGAAGCTAGACCAGAAGAAGAGTGAGAATTTAAATGTATGTGTGCATATTCACACATACATATAAACACACACACACACACTTTTTTTTTAAGAACAGGAAATGAGTGAATCCCAGTATTCTGAAACTTCACTTTGACAACCCTAAGAAACAGACAGGAATGAAAACTGACCACAGGTGATTGCAATGAATTTTTTGCAACTCAACATTTAGTTGACTTAAACATAAATCTTTTGAATGCTTACTACACTCCCTTGCTATGGCTGGTGATACAAAAATGGAAATAACATCGCTGCCCTTGAAAATCTTACAACCCAATAAGCTATCACTTCCATTTCTCTGACTTCCATTTGCAATCATTTGACCATCTTAAATGTTATACAGCCCTAGAACAAGAAATTTAGAATCACAGTCAGTCTTCGTTACTGATAAACCAGCCATGGAAAGTTAAAGCAAGAAGTAAAAGATAATAGCAATCAATCATTTAGCAAACACTTACTGGGCACCAGCCCCTATGCTAAGTGCTTTACCATGCATCATTCCCTTAGCATACAACAACCACATGAAGTAGGCACCGCTATTACTCAGCTTTATACATGAGGGAACAGAGGGTGAGAGAGGCTAAAGAATTAGCCTAAGGTCATGCAGCTAGTAAATGGTAGAGCTGACATTTGAACCAGGATTCATCTGACACCAGAGCAGCAGATTCTTAACCTCTAAACTGCATTACCTCCCAGGGTGTCACAGTGGCTATTGGGGCATCTCACAAGTCATGTCTTATTTGACTCCAGGATGTTAGCCCCAAAAATGGAATGAAGAAGTGCACATTGAAGGAAGTATTCAAATGTCAGAAAGGATTGTGGTTCCAACCAACTGATTAAGAAAGAGTCTAGAGGACTTCCCTGGTGGAGTAGTGGTTAAGAATCCGCCTGCCAATGCAGGGGACACAGGTTCGAGCCCTGGTCCGGGAAAATCCCACATGCCACGGAGCAACTAAGCCTGTGCACCACAACTACTGAGCCCGTGTGCCACAACTACTGAAGCCTGCATGCCTAGAGCCTGTGCTCCACAACAGGAGAAGCCACCACAATGAGAAGCCCGTGCACTGCAATGAAGAGTAGCCCCATCTCGCCTCAACTAGAGAAAGCCCATGCACAGCAAAAAAGACCCAACGCAGCCAAAAATAAATAAATAAATTTATATTAAAAAAAAAAAAAAAGAAAGAGAGTCTAGGAGGCCTCCTAGATGGGTGGAAACTACAGAATGAGGTGGGGAGGTGGGTAGATGGAAGGGTTTGGCTGGAGAAGGGAATGACAGTTCAGTAAGTGGGTATACATGGCCGGAGCAGAGAAAGTGAGAGATTAGGTCTGAAAGAGAAGTTGGGCAGACTGAACTAAAGAATCTTTCCTGTAGATCACATGGAGCCTTTGAAGGATCGTGAGCAGGCAAATGGCATAAAGGAAGCTGAGGAGGCAGTTGAGTTGGTGGGGGTGTGGGGAGCAGTAGACGGCAGGGTAGATGCGAGAAGCTAATGCCAGCGTTAGAGAAGGTTCCGAGTTTACAATCTGGGATGGGGTGAGAAGACCTATATAGACCCATGGACACTTTTATCATATCTGAGCTGCCGTCTCTGAGACTGGCTTGAATAGAAGGGAGGTGGGGGGGGGGGGTGGAAGAAGAGGGAGGAAGAAGGAAGGAGGCTTTAGGTGGATTTGGAGGCTGATTGGATGCGATGAAAGTCAAAGAGGAGAGAGACAGCTGATTCTAAGTTTAAGTCTGGGCATCTTGAACAATGGTGTTATCATTAACAGAAAAAAAGAAGTATGAAAGGAAAACCAGGTTTGCTGGTTGGGGTTTGTGCGTGTTTGTCGTGGGTGGGGTAACAGAGCAGAGATGAATTTTATTTTGGGACACTAAGTTCAACATGGTAGAACTACAGTTTGTAAACTTTCCATATAAGCCTGAAGCCTGAAAAGATATCAAGGCTGGAATGTAAATTGGGAGCCATCTACCTCAGGAGGATCAAATTGTTCTCTGCACCTAAAGGAAAAAGAAAAGACAGAATCTGCAGTCTTCTGAACCTGCAGCCCTTTTTTTCAAAGTGGGGTTGACTTTAAGGGGTAGAGGTAGTTGGAACACTATCAGACATTGACTGTACACTCGACAAGCTTTGAATTTGGTACTTTATATACATTATCTCATTTTATTCTCCTCCCCGTAGCCCTGTGAGGAAAGGGTTATTTCCCCATTTTACAAGTCTCAGAGAAGTCGATTAGACTTTACAAGGTCACACAGCTTGTACATAGCAGAGCTGGGATTAGAAGCCAAATGGGATCCCAAAATCCAGAGTTGCAGGACTTCCCTGGTGGCGCAGTGGTTAAGAATCCGCCTGCCAATGCAGGGGACACAGGTTCGAGCCCTGTCCAGGAAGATCCCACATGCCATGGAGCAACTAAGCCCATGCACAACTACTGAGCCTGCACTCTACAGCCTGCGAGCCACAACTACTGAGGCCCGCGCACCTAGAGCCTGTGCTGCACAATAAGAGAAGCTACCACAATGAGAAGTGCACGCACCTCAACGAAGAGTAGCCCCCTCTAGAGAAAGCCCGTGCACAGCAACAAAGACCCAACACAGTCAAAAATAAATAAATAAATACAATAATTTAAGTCTAAAAAAACAAACTCCAGAGTTGCTTGTTGTTGCAGTCATGGTGCTAGGTCAATGGCACTAGCTCACTGGATTACTCAAAGATCAAGGTCAGAACGGTTCTCTGAACCATTAGCACAGACCCGTTCTGAGACCCAGGAATGTTGCTGCCAGTTTTCCAGCTTGTAATGCTGGGCCGTACATATCCCAAAAGTGCCTGGAAAATCTTCTGTCACAGGTATTTGGCCCTGATGAGATGCTCATGGCTCATTCAACCCCTCAGATCTGATTACAACAGTGCTAGCAGAAACAGCTACCTTTGATAGTAATATTAAGGATTTTTTTAATCCTTAGAAAGTTGAATAGAAGTATCATTCAAATACAAATTAATTAGAAAAATCCATTTATGAAACCAAGTGTTTGCAACTGTCCATGGGTCATTGTCCAAGAAGACTCAGCACAGCAGAGCAGCTCCAAAGCCATTTCCTGAGATGTGTGTAAAGAATTCTTTTTCTTATACATGTACACAGCAGGTGGGAACTAAGATTTTTTTGTTAATTTAAAATGCCAAGTTTGATTCTACAACACATGCTTCACTCAAAGACAATCATTCTGAAAAATAAAGCCGCCAATAATTGGACCCTTCCACAGTCTGGCACCTTTCTTTCCCCTTGGGAAGCAGCTGGCTCCTAGAAATGCAGACAGCGTGTCCCCAGACACAGGGAGTCGTCACCAGGCTCTAATAACTGCTTGTCTTGCCAGGAAGACGGGCAAGCCGGGGCAAGCCCGTGGCCTGCAGCATCTGTGTCCTATTCACTCTCCTCAATAAGCAAACTTTCTTCTCACCCTCAGAGTGGGTCAGAGATCAGGCAGAACCATTTCATAGGCTTGGACCTAGCAAAGGTCCATCTGGGATGCCACCCTCCATGTATGGAGCATAAGAGGTTTTCATTGCAAGAGAACCCTTCACCTTAGCCTACCCACATTTCCCGTAGCCCTTGGGTGTCCAAACCTACCCTCACACCCCCCTCCTAGGCAAACAACTCCCCACTCAGCATCAACTACTCACTTCATGCACAGGCTGTTTCAAATGGGTCTGTCCAGGAATCCCACTGTTATGATGGGAACTGGAAGGAAGTTTAAAACCTAACTTTGAAGTCATGAAAAATTGCCCTTGACAGTTTTTGAATGAGCAGAGTTGGCTTTGGGAGCAGAGTTGGAGCCATTTGTTCATCAAACAATGAGCTATGGCTTTTTTTTCCTGGGGTGTCAAGATGTTTGTTTTGCTTATTGTTCTTGTTTACTTTTGTTGGCTTCTACACTCAAATTGGATTTAGTTTCACAAAAGCAGGCTCCCCAACTTCAAGATATTTTAAGATTTTTATGATTTCATTGCTAAATGCAGCCTTTTATGAATGATTCTGGCCCCCTAGTGGCTGGGTAATAGTAGCTTATGTGATAGTAACTGCCATTTAAGGAATGAGAGCTAAAGACAAAACTCAGCAGCTTCCATCTCTAAGGAGGAAGAGTGGTAGCCTCACAGGAATGAGTGCCCATCTTTGCCAGTGTAAGCCAGGCTGTAGAAACATCCATCCTGGCTAAACAGATCCACACGGACTTTTTGGCATTATGGATTAAGGGTGATTTTTTTGTTGTTGTTACTTAGGACATTGTGGAAATCCCTTTTCTAACCCATTTTCTTAAAGAAGAAGGTTCTTAAAGGCAAGGATGGTATCTCCTGAGTGCTTAACACTCAGTACTACGAACTCCCATTCCACAGAAGAGGAAACTAAGACTCAGAGCTAGTCTAACAGGTAGTGTGTGTGGCAGTGCCAGGACTCAAATACATGCCAGTGGCCAGTTCTCACTGATTTCCCTCCAGGGGTCATGGTCCCAAGAGTAAAGGCTCTGAGCTCAGCCAATCCTACCCAGGTCCCATGGGCTCTATAACAGTGTTTCCTGTTTCATTATTCTCTTCCTCACCATCCACAAACCCTCTCACCTATATGTGGAAGTATGTAGCTCAGGGTCAGGATGGGAGGTAGGTAGAGGGGGAAGAGAGATATTTATAAGCAGTTGAGGGTCTGTTTCTGTATACAGACAAAGATGTGTGTACATTACCCATTTACTGAGTACTTACTAGCTAAAGGGCATCCTGGGACTTGGCATAGAGAAGATGTTCGATTAATGTTCAGTGAACAAAAGTCTAAATGAATTCACAAGCAAATTTTTAAAACTAATAATGGGTTTTTGCATTCATATCTTTGAGGAAAGTCCCAGGCACTGCTAACCAGCTCTGTGACCCTGAATGAAATGCTCTACCAATCTACTGATCTGCAAATGAGAAGCTAGTCTAAAGGAGATTTTTGGCCCTTCCCATCCAAGCATTATGGGAATAATGCTTGTTTGTGAATCTTCAACAGGAGGGGCTGCCCTCTGTTAGAATAGCTCCTCCAGTCCTTAGCAGCCCTGGGAGCTCAGTAAATACATGTTGAATGTAAGCTTTGTAAGCTGGCTAGACTGCAGAGTTAGCCAAAAGAGTCAAGTTTCCTAGAAAGTGAGTTTCCAATAAGTGATTTACATTTTTCTCCTGGTTTCCATTGTCAGAAATTAATTTTGCTTGGGCTAGTGAGAAATAACAGCTGAAAGGTATAATAAAAGCACACTCAGAATGTGATCAATAAGAGAAAAGCACACAGATTTCCACTTCCTCAATACAATGGCCTAGGTATCCTGAAATAGCATGGGTACAAATAAAGTTTAAAAGTCTAGACCAAATAGAAAAAGCCCTCTTTAAATAGATTAGCTTCCAAGAAAATAAGAGTACTTTACCTCCCTGAGGCCAAGATTGAAGCAGGAGACCAGAGCTAAGTGACTATTGCCACCACTGCCTATGCTGGGGCCACCTATGTATCTTCAAGCATCTCAACTAGGGTGAAGAGCCAGACCACCCTGCAAAAAGCCACAACTCAAGTAGGCTATGCCCTGGGAAAAAGGTGACCTGGAAGAAAACCCACCCAGCAGTGGCAGACAACAAAGAAAATGGTCTGTGTCAGCCCTGGCTCTGGGTGGAGTTAATAGTAACAAAAATAACAATAAAATTTCCCTGAGATTTTGTAACCATAAACTTGGCCACACACAGACGTTTGGGGGCACAAATGGTTGTACCTACAGTGCCCACAAAAAGAGTGAGGAAACTTTTATTTCAAAATAAGATTTTCAGCAAATGAGTTCACAATCAAAAAATATATAAAACAAAGGAAACAAGCCACCAAGAATGAAAGTCAGCAGAAACAACTAATAACAGAAGATGATTCATAAAGACTTTAGGTATTAGAATTACTGCATACAAAACATAAAATAAGAATGTTTAAGATGTTTTTCAGAAATAAAAAAATCAAAACCCAATAAAAAACAGATCTGAAAATGAACCTACTATAACTTCTAGAAATTAAAATATGAAAATTTAAATTTAAAATTCAATGGAAGGGTTAAACCACAGGGAAAACAATCACAACTAAAGAAACCAAATAGATCTGAGGAAATTAAACAGAAAACAACACAGAAAGAAGACCAAAAACTATGAAAGAGAGGGTAAGTAAGCACAAGGATAGTAAGAAAGTCCCGTAGACACCTAATTGATATCCCAGAAGGAAATAAAGATAATGCTGAGAATTTTCCCAAACTGATATGATTCCAATCTGTTTATTCAGGAATTCCAATGAATTTGAAGCAGGATACATCCTAGACAAGGAAGTTAACAGTAGCCAGAAAGCAAAGATGGAATCCTTCAAAGGAATGAAAATTAAACTGACAGAAGACTTCTCAACAACAAAGACAGAAGTCAGTAGAGAGTGGAATAAAATCTTCAAGTGCTGAGAGAAAAGTATGTACTTAGAGAAACTCAAGAATGAGAGTAAAGATAGTTTTAGATAAATAAAAATTGACAAAATTTACTGACAGATTCTCACTAAAAGTGCTCTTAAAGGATAGATCTCAAAAAAGAAAATTACCCCCAGAGGAATATCTGAGATGCAAGCAGGGGGATGAAGCACATCCCCCTATGGGTATGGGTATGAGTAACTCTATATGATTCTTCTTTTTTTTTTTAATGGAGTAAAATTGCTTTACAATGTTGTGTTAGTTTCTGCTGTATAGTGAAGTGAATCAGCTATATGTATACCTATATCCCCTCCCTCTTTGACCTCCTTCCCACCCCCCGCCCCATCCCACCCATCTAGGTCATCACAGAGCACTGAGCTGAGCTCCTGTGCTATACAACAGGTTCCCGCTATCTATCTATTTTACACATGGTAGTGTATTTATGTCAAACCTAATCTCCCAATTCGTCCCACCCTCCCTGTCCCCCCGTGTCCACATGTTCGTTCTCTATGTCTTCATCTCTATTCCTGCCCTACAAATAGGTTCATCTGTACCATTTTTCTAGATTCCACATATATGAGTTAATATACAGTATTTGTTTTTCTCTTTCTGGCTTACTTCACTCTGTATGACAGACTCTAGGTCCGTCCCCATCTCTACAAATGACCCAATTTCATTCCTTCTTATGGCTGAGTAATATTCCATTGTATATATGTACCACATCTTCTTTATCCATTCATCTATCATTGGACATTTATGTTGTTTCCATGTCCTGGCTATTGTAAATAGTGCTGCAATGAACACTGGGGTACATGTGTCCTTTTGAATTATGTTTTTCTCAGGGTATATGCCCAGCAGTGGGATTTCTGGGTGATATGGTAGTTCTATTTTTAGTCTTTTAAGGAACCTCCATACTGTTCTCCATAGTGGCTGTATCAATTTACATTCCCACCAACAGTGCAAAAGGGTTCCCTTTTCTCCACACACTCTTCAGCATTTATTGTTTGTAGATTTTTTGATGATGGTCATTCTGACCAGTGTGAGGTGATTCTATGTAAATAACCATGAATAATGTTAACAAGAAGCACTTCAGTTTCTAAAAAATGTAGCAATGCTCTGCTTTAAAATTTCTCTGAATTATATTCTTTTTTTCCATCCAGGTTTATTGAGATATAATTGACATACAGCACTGGATACATTTAAGGTATATAGAATAATGATTTGACTTACATACATCATGCAATGATTATCACAATAGGTTTAGTGAACATCCATCATCTCATATAGATACAACAATGAAGAGATAGAAAACAATTTTTTTTCCTTGTGATGAGCACTCTTAGGGAATTATATTCACTCAAGAGAAACACAACTTTCACAAATATTTTTACTTCTCTCTACTTCTTCCCTCAAGCCTCCCTGCCTTCACTTTCTCCACCTTTGGGTACAGTTAAAAGCTAAACTGGCCAAATCTCACCTAAAGATGGAAGGAGTCAGCAGATTATCAAATGCCATAAAAAGATCAACAGGAACATCTTTAGTGCCCTGAGTAAGAGTACTTTTCGTGGATTGTGGAGGCTGGAAGTGAGACTGGGTAATGAGCGAGGGAGAGGTCGGTAGTGAGTAAGATGTGACACGTGGGGTCAGTTCACTAGAGGATGAGGACGAGGGGCACAAGGACAAACACAGAGGTCAAAGGTTACCTTGTGTGCCTGCAAAGACCTCACATAAGCCTCCACTTGAAGCCCAGAGTAAACGGGACTCATTTAAAAGAAATTCAAACTTCAGGAACACATGAATTGGTTGTAATTCCAAAGAATTAGTACCCTTCTCTTTTAAGATTTATTTCTTCAAGGTTTGTTTCAAACTTATATTTATTGAGTGCTGACTCCACACAAGTCATAGAGTGCTTTACATACATTATTGTGTAATCTTCAAATAACCCTCATGAGAGGATTACCGTTTTTATTCTCAGAGGGAAACCAGAAACTCAGAACAATTGAGTAATTTGCCGAAGGTCACAGAGCTAGGAGGGGATCAGTCAGTACTTGAACCCAAGTCAGTCTGACTTCAAAGCTCATGCTCTAATCACTACATTTTTTGCTTCCATTAACTCTTCCTACTATAGGGCCCTATTTATGTTTTTTAATGTGTAGCCCACCATATGATAGTAAAGCAACTGTGTGTATATACACTTAATTTATATTGCCATATGTATATTTTATATACTATGTTAATAACATTATATCTGTATAGATTATATAATTTATATTATTTAATTTAATACAAAGCAATGACTTGAAGACTTTCAGGAACCCTGTGACCCACTATTTAATAACACTGTATGTCTTATTCATCTTTGACTTCCTTGTATTTAGCACACAGCAAGTACTCAATAAATGTTTGTTGAATGTAGTTCTATGACTTTCTCAATAGACTGTATGTAAACACTTGCATGCTTTTGTGTGAAGATTGTTTAGAGACCTTAGAGTATGTCAGTAAGGTAAGGACTGAGAAAACAACTTTTCAAAACATGGTTCAAAAGCACTGGTGAAATCAAGAGAAATGGATTCCACTTCCAGTTCTGACATTAGTAACTTGGCTTTTTCACTTCTCTAATGTGGTATAAATGCAGTGGTATAAATGTATAACAAGAGTAAAACATGGCCCTAATTTGTATCACGTGCCCATTTCCATGGTGTAAATACTCCCACCATGGCTGATTTCTAGAAGACATGCAGTAGCCTATTATTTTCTAATATTTCCACCACACACATACAATAGACACAAATAACCTCAAAAATTTCATCATAGTAAAACATAGTAAAATAATTAGGGAGTGATAAGTTTTGAGTGTTTATAATTTTTGCTTACTTAACACATAATTTATTTAACTACAGTTTAGTTATGTTTATGTAATTTTATTTTTAAAAAATGGCTGTGTTTAACAACCAGATTAAAATTTCCTGGAAATGTAACAATTTACTCTCACAAACAGGCCTAGACCTCATTTGGCACATCTATAAAATGCTGTGAGTTATCCTAAGGAAACAATGAAGGATTTGTGCAAAGATTAAACTACAAGAGTATTTATCACATTATTATTTATAAAATCAATAATCAAAAATTAAGCCTCTATTAATAGATAGTTAAAAAGAACAACAGTAACATTCTTTGAACACTCATAGTGTGCCTGGCACTGAGAACTTGGCACGAAGTCACTCACTTGCTAGCCTCTGGCAAACAGATTCACTGATTGGCCTCTGATCATCATCCTGTAAGATGTTCTGCCTGCTACGAGCTGAACATCCAGCCCAGTTGGCCTCTCTCTAGAAGCCTCCTGCATCCTGTTCCTATGACTGAGCTCTGTGCTTTTCAAAAGTAAAGCGTCCTTGTCCCCAAGCCTGTTATGCCCACTGTACTTGTTAGAGTGTGGCTCTAATTAATATGTATAGCAAAGAAACAAGAGTAATAAGAGAGAGTTACTGTTTCTTTGAATCTCATTTCAATACTTTGAAAAGATCCCTCAAGACAAAAATGCTTTCAAATTATGTGTGAGACATACAACTCAGAAAGACGGAGGAAATCACAAACATACCAGACTGTGTCCTCAGGGTACACCCATATACTGAAAAAAATTATTTGTTGTCTATCTGAAATCCACGTTCACTGAGTGTTCTGTATTTCACTGGCCACTCTGTTGGTGAACCCCTCCACATGCTCCTTCTAAGACCCCCAAATAGCAGCTTTACTCATAAGGAGTTTTATCCTTACAGTAACCTTTGTGTCCCAACAGACCTCTGCCGACAGAAAGAAAAGCTTTCACCTCCTCTAGGACAAGGTTGGGCCTCTTCTAGCCTGCAGTGAGGGGCTTCCCTGAAAGTTGCCTGAGCAGCTGGCCCAGTGGGAGCCAGAGGTCCCTACGAAGCCCATGATGCTCTTAAGTGTGTGGGGACAGTGAAAAGGCCTTGTTTTCAGGGCGAGGCCCAAAAGTCAGCCTTCACTCACTTGACAGTTTTGCCCAGGACTAGCCTAGGTCTTAACTAGGGCTGGGAAGTCAACCGAAACTGCCCACGGAACTCCCTCCTGCCATCCTGAGCCATTTTTCTTTATTGAGCAGTTCATCTCATACTTCCAAATCCCTTGGACATCCCCACTCCTGGATTGAACAACCTGTCTTTAGTTGCAAATGAAGTCATGTATATCCTTCAAATGAGTCTGAATCCCAGTTACAGGAAAAGGCCTCACAGGTCAATTCTGCCCCAGAACGAGAGGTGAGACATTGTCTAAAGGTGCTAGAGCATTGCACAGAACACACGTGTGTGAACTCTCCCCTTGTCTTCGGCACCATCTATTTGGATGATGCATTGTGACCTGCCCATGAAAGTTGGGGTTGCTGCTGCAGTGAGGAAATTGCCTATGATTATGGGGAAACGTGAAAGGATGGGAGTGCCTCTTTGTAGCACCTCACCCATGGTAATAGCTGTCATGAAAATGACCCCAATCTTGCCTCTTCTCACTTGGGAAGGAGGGAGGAACTTCACTTCCCAAGCTTTTGAAGGGATATCCTTGGTGCTAGTTTTGGATGTAGGGGATTTCTCACTTTCAGGAAAACCCATAGGTTTATGCAGGGCATGAAGGCCCAAAGCTGGAAACCACATCTCGGAATTTGGTGATTTGGAGTTTAACAATGATGTTATTCCATAGTGGAAAACCTGGAAAGGGTCTGAATGCCTGTAAAAGGACTGCTAAAATAAATGAGGTGCCTCATGGATAAAATTGTTGCCATTAAATGTGACACTGAAGACTAGTTAATGATGTGAAAGACAGCTGATACAGAATTAGGTGAAAAGTTGCAAAACATGTGCAGTAATAATCCACCCAAAGGCGGACAGTGGTAATCTCTGAATGGTAGAATTATCAATTATTTTCTTCTTTTTCATGATACTCATTCACTTTTTAAAAAATCATTCACTTTTTAAAAATCAATGAATATGAACTGCTTTTGTAAAAAAGCAAAAAAGTTCATCTACACACATTAAAAATCTTTAAGCATGCCAGAGCCTAGAATAATGCTTTTAATTCAGGTGAAAACCAAGGAACCAAAGATCCATTTAAAACCAAACCACAGCAAGAAAATTCAGCAAGGCTTCAAACCATTCTCTACACAATAGAAATGGAAACTTACAGATTTATAGACTCTCCACAAAGCCAATCAAGTATGTGTGAGCCTCAAAGATCCCAGTGATGACACAGTGAACCATTATCATTTCCAGAACTCTTCCTTACTCAGGCATCAGGCTAAGCACTGGATTATCTCATTCAATCTTTCAACAACCCTGTGAAGTAGATACTACCAATCATTATCCCCAGTTTTCAGGTGAGAAAACTGAAAGCTGGAGATGTAAAGGGATATGCCGAAGGACCCACGGCTAGCAAACAGACAGCCCTGACCTCTGTCCCTGCATAGATGCAAATCCTTTCATTTGATTTTTCCAAGTACCACACCCTATGGATGTTGCCAACAAATAATGTCTCTCAGCCATATTAGGCCAGGGTCCTCACTTCACTGTCAAAATCAAGATCTTTTCTCTTTTTTAATTATCAGAAGAGAGAAACCCTGAGGTCACAAAGAATCTGTGTACTTTCTTCAAGCAGTTACTGGAGGAAAAAAGCTAACCCAAGTCTACAGTCTTGTGCACCAGAACCAACACCAGCGAGCATAGAAAAAAGGTAGAGTTTGGTCAACCAGCTGGTTATTTGTAGACTAGCCAGTTGGCTAACTGACTCAACAGGATTTTTTTTTAATGTTTTAATTGATTGCTTGACTTACATTCCCCACTTCTCTCTCTCCTCCCATTCCTGCCCCCTCCCTCCCATCCAGGAAGGAAGAAAATCAAGGTGGGTATATAATAAAAACACTGCACAACTGGGCAGAGAATCCAGGCTAGCAACCAGGTGTTTTTCTACATTTTAAACAACCTTTTGATGTTGGCTTTGTTTTTTGTTTTTTTTTCCCCCTGAACTGATACTCTGTCGTGTTCAATTAAGTCAAGCCTGTTTGGATATCCTGTCCTTGAAAAATACAGCAACATAGAAATATACTGGCCCCACTACTCCTGGGGTCTCTGAGCTCCCCTCCCCATTACCTAGACAGAAGTATTGCAATCTTGACCTCTCAATCTGAAGGTATTTACCACTAAGACTATCAAACATGCTTCTTATGAGACTTAACTCCTGAAACACCCCAGCCCAGGTCTCACGAGCAACATGGCAGTGAGGTCTATTTAGAAAGAGCATAAACAAGCTGAAGGTATGAGGAAGCTGGTGCCTTCCCCACGCAGGCCTCCTTCGAGTTAATCAGGGGAAGGGTGTGTTTCAGAAGTCCAGCTTAAAGGGAGTGAGAAAACCTGAGGCTTCATTGCATAATTCTTATTCGCTGCTAAAGCCATGAGGCCAGGATGTGTGTTTAAAGCCTCCTTAATTCAAAGACCTGTTATCTTTACTTGACCTTATTTCCTGTCATTGGAGAGAATCAAGCTGCTTCCATTCCCCCTAATAGCCATATAGTATAACTCTTGCTGGGAACAACCGCTGTGTGTACCTTCCTTTGTGGCAGGCCGCAATCTTGGGAAGTAATATGTCTGTTTTGAAAAGAGTCATTTACAGCCTGCTGTTTGACCTAAGGGATCCAGGAGCCCACCCTTTTCTGGCCTCACACACTGTATTTCCTTCCTGGGTTTTTTCGCAGGTTTAATGCAGCACAGGTGGCGGTGCGTTTCCAAACCAGGTGTCGGAGGCTAAAGACATTCGCTAAAATATTTGGCTCGGATTTTTCTTTTTGGCTTGGGATTTAACACTGTAAACTGCGGAGACATGGCGATGGCTTGACTTGATTTTTTAAATACATTTTTTTACTGTCCTTTACATAGTTTTTCCTCCCTGCAGTTTTAACACTCCCTAGAGATGCTATAAAATCCCTGCAGTTTCCCTACCAACACCTCTCAACGTAGTGATGCCGCACACGCAAACTGACGGCTCTCCAGCTGACTGGGTGTAGGGCTGGGCCTGCAAATACCTGATGGGGTCACAGAAGGGCTGGCCACAGAGCAGAAACACCTGGGCAGGTGTGTGGCTAGAGATGGAGCAGGTCATTATGCCTGTCACGTTATCCAGTGGTCCTCCTACGCATATCACCAAAGAGCATCCAAAGTCCAGACTTTAACAATGGCTGGTGGGAGACCAAGCCAGGTACGGCACAGGTTTCTATATGCATGCCAATAATAGAATTTATAAAAATACTCACATTTCTTGAGCACGGACCATGTTCCAGCACTGCACTTGATAAACGATGTCTCGCTTTATCCTCACAATAAACTTCTGAGGTAGGTGCTGCTGTTAGTCTCTGTTAAGAGATAAGAAAACAGATTCAGGTTAATTTGCCCAAAGTCACACAGCTAATGAATGGTAGAGCTGGGTTTAAACCCAGCTGATTCAAACCTCACAGTCTTTAACCACTGACCATGCCATAGCATCCTGGGGTGTGTATGTCTGTGCACCCAAACTATGTAATGCAGGATATCTAAACATGTCAAAGATGGGAAAGTTGGGCTTCCCTGGTGGCGCAGTGGTTGAGAGTCCACCTGCCGATGCAGGGGACACGGGTTCGTGCCCCGATCCGGGAAGATCCCACGTGCCGCGGAGCGGCTGGGCCGGTGAGCCATGGTCGCCGAGCCTGCGCGTCTGGAGCCTGTGCTCCGCAACGGGAGAGGCCACAACAGTGAGAGGCCCGCGTACCGCAAAAAAAAAAAAAAAAAAAAAATGGGAAAGTTGTTGCAGATGGTCACTGACATGACACCACGGTCGACTGCTCACTTGGCCTAATTTCATCAGAGGTCCTATTACTAATACTCTACTAAACCTTTTTCCATCGAGACAAACCTACTCTAGACAGTTTCTGGTGGCTGACAATGACTTTTTGATGGAAAATACTGGAATGGGTTCTACATCCTTCTCTCACTCACTAGCTTGGCTAACTCATTTAGCTTCTCCGAGGGGTATAGTTGGTGTGACCATCTGTTCGAGTTTGCCCAGAACAGTACCATCTACACCTATGGCCCCACTGTAACTATGAATGGGGCCCCCTATTACTGTAAAGTATTCCAGTCTGGATCATAAGTTATATGGTCACTTCAAGTACAGTGTTCCTCTCTTGAGGTTATTCCCGTTCTTTTAATAGCAGCACCTAGATGTCTGAGGAATTGAAACCGTGGGTTAAATTCTTTTCACCTGCCTTCACTAATCAAGGTTGTTTTAAGACTTGCACGTCCTCCAAGCAGCACGTAGCCTTGGAGGTTTTGCCCGAGCTATTTTCCTGGAACTTGGGGTCAGCTGCGTCTAGTTCGTGCTGAGCCGGTTAAGACTGGATGGGGCCACCGACCCCCGAACTGGGCGTACATGAGTGTCGCATGCCCTTTCAATATCAGAGCCGAAAACTCCACCCTCAGAAGGTGCCGAGACCTATAGCCTAGTTATGCCTGCGCAGAATGACGATTACCGCACCTTTTCCCCACACTCTCCGTGCCTCAGACCGCCCTGCTTCTTTATTCTTTACCTCAGAAATACTCCAGCCCCTTGGCTTCAGGGAGGAGTATTTGAGATTCGGTCTCCCGTCTGCTTGCATGGCTGCCTTGCAAATAACCTCTCTCTTTGCTGCAAAACTCTCAGCATTTCGGCTTGCTGTGCATCGCGCAAAACGAACCTGGTTCCGGTAACAGTATCTTCCGGCCCTATATGGCTTAGGTAGCCCAAGCTGGCCAATTATCGTTCTGCATCCCCCGGCCATGGCGATTGGTTCAAAGCTGAGCATGTGGCCCACACCTGGCCAATAAGGGTAGACAGGCGGAACTTCCATACAAACTATCAAGGAGGAGGCCCTCTCTTTCCAGGGAGGTTGCTCAGGTGCTGGTAGGATATCAATTTAGAGTTGTTGGCGGCTACATCATGAGGGACACCTGCCAGATAAGGAAGCCACACAATATACAAGAACTGAGAAGTGGAAAGAACCAGCATTCTGATGATATGGGCTTAAACCCCTGCACTGAAGCCAGACCCATGCGAGGACCTTCTAGTTAAGTGTAACAATGATTTCCCTGTTCTGCACAGGCTAGTTTGACTTGGGTTCTGTCCCTTGCAGCTGAAGGGGGGCTGCCTGAGAAAGAGAGGTCAGATTAGAGCATTTCAGCTCTGGCACTTCATGCTTCCATTGTTAAATTCACACATGTGCATGTACACACACACACACACACACACGCACACAGAGAATAACATGCATAGAGCTCCAACCCCACTGAGGAAACCCAGGCATTACCCACCCAGGTCTTCCAGGTCTTTCATCGTTCGGTAATACTTAGAAGAACATCAAACAGTACCTAATCCAGTGTTTTTCTGACTTCTCCATGGAGACCTAGGTTCTTTTTTTTTTTTTTTTTTTTTGCGGTATGCGGGCCTCTCAGTGTTCTGGCCTCTCCCGTTGCGGAGCACAGGCTCCGGACGCGCAGGCTCTGCGGCCATGGCTCACGGGCCCAGCCGCTCCACGGCATGTGAGATCTTCCCAGACCGGGGCACGAACCCATGTTCCCTGCATCGGCAGGCGGACTCTCAACCACTGCGCCACCAGGGAAGCCCTAGGTTCTTTTTTTTTTTGCGGTACGCGGGCTTCTCACCG
The DNA here is from genome assembly GCF_949752795.1 of Hyperoodon ampullatus. Classification (NCBI taxonomy): domain Eukaryota; kingdom Metazoa; phylum Chordata; class Mammalia; order Artiodactyla; family Ziphiidae; genus Hyperoodon; species Hyperoodon ampullatus. The sequence goes on along the minus strand of NC_136914.1, from coordinate 195,725,838 downwards.
CTGCGGCCCCTCCCGCCGCAGAGCACAGGCTCCGGACGCACAGGTCCAGCGGCCATGGCCCACGGGCCCAGCCACTCCGCGGCACGCGGGATCCTCCCAGACCGGGGCACGAACCCGCGTCCCCTGCATCGGCAGGCGGACTCCCAACCACTGCGCCACCAGGGAAGCCCTAGACCTAGGTTCTAAGGACATGTCTCAGTGGCCATCCCGGGTAGGGGGAAGGGAATAACAGGGATAGAGCCTGAGGTGGGGCCGGGCTCAACAACCGTCCCCTGCTTCATTCAGGGAAGCTCCACTCTTACCTGCTTTATGTATTAGGAATCAGCTTGAGAGTTCATGTAGAGGACAAAAAGGATTCCATTGCTCTAAGAAGATTGGAAAAACACGTACTTGGTCCAAACCCATCATTTTAATGATGAAAACTCCAGAATCCAGACATAGCTCACTCCCCGCCAAGCCCCCTCCCCTCTTCCACTGACACCCTCATCACCACCACATGGTCACACATAGTTGATATGACAGGGAAGACTTGAATCCTGCCCGGTTCTCTGATGTCACAGTGGCTTCCTTAGTATAATAAAAAACCTTTGACTTCACAGTTACGAAGACAAATAGAGTTATATTTATAGCATAAGCAATGCATATTTATATAGTATATAAGTATAATAGGAATAAAATATCCTGCTTGTTTGCTTGCTTAGTGTCTGTGTCCCTCACTAGGTCCTTAGCCCCATGTGGGAGGGAACTAGGTGGATGGGAACCCAGCACCTAAAACACAGTAGGAGCTCAAGAAAATTTTGTTAAAAAAAAAAGAGAAAAAGAAAAATAACCAATTTATAGATGCTAAACAGCACCATAGGGATGAAATCATCAAAATCCAGGTTGCAAAAAATTCTACAGGACAAACACTAGTTTCTTCAACAAATAAATCTCAAGTGGGGAAAAAAAAACCAGTGGAGAAAGAATCTACAGATTAAGAGAGCTCTGAGCAATATATGAAACAGATGTGATATGTGGATCTGATTCGAACCAGACAAATGTTAAATTTATGGGATAATCAGGAAAATTTCAAAAACCACATGAATGTTGGTTAACATTATTATCGTTTTCGTTTAGGTGTAACAATGACATTGACTGTCCCTTGCTTTGAGTGTCCTTTGCCAAACACTCCCTTGATTGTGTTTAAATAAGAGTCCCTATCTTTTAGAAATATACATGGAAATAGTTACAGCCAAGATGACACAATGAGGCTTCCCTGGTGGCTCAGTGGTTAAGAATCCGCCTGCCAATGCAGGGGACACGGGTTCGAGCCCTGGCCCAGGAAGACCCACATGCCGCAGAACAACCAAGCCCGTGAGCCACAACTACTGAGCCTGCGCGTCTAGAGCCCATGCTCCGCAATGAGAAGCCACCGCAATGAGAAGCCCACACACAGCAACGAAGAGTAGCCCCCGCTCGCCACAACTAGAGAAAGCCTGCGTGCAGCAACGAAGACCCAATGCAGCCAAAAATAAACAAATTAATTAATTTTTAAAAATAGATGACACAATGGCAGGAATTTTGTGCAAATAATCTGGGGGTGGGAGGGGAGGTTGGGGTAGAGATGGAAGAAGAACGGCCTCAAGTTGGTCATTGTTGAAGCTGGGAAAAGCCTATATGGGGGTTCTTGGTACTGTTTTGCTATTTTTGTGTATATCTGAGGTTTTCTATAATAAAAATTTATTTTTATTATAAAATAATAAAATATTATTATTGGGGATGCTGAGGGATGGGAGGGAGAGAAAGAAAGAGAAAGGAAAAGAAGGAAGATCCTAGCCTTTGCAGTCAAACTTGGATTCAAATCTTGGCTCTTCCGCTTACCAGCTGTGAGACTTAAGATACTACTTGTCATCAGTTCCCTTAACTGTGATGGAACTAAAAATAGCACCTGTCGCCTAGCATGGGTTGTAAGAATCAAATAAAATCATATATGTAACGTGTGTCTAATAAATTGTATGTAATAAATGACACCAGCAATTAAGACCAAATATAAAACATGCTGCCCTCGTTATCCAAGTATAATTGGTGTTTTTAAAATTACACCTTGGGAATTCCCTGGTGGTCCAGTGGTTAGGACTCTGCACTCTCACTGCCGAGGGCTGGGGTTCAATCCCTGGTCAGAATCTGCAAGCCACATGGTGTGGCCAAAAAAATATATAAAAATAAAAATTACGGGGGCTTCCCTGGTGGCGCAGTGGTTGAGAGTCCGCCTGCCGATGCAGGGGACACGGGTTTGTGCCCCGGTCTGGGAGGATCCCGCATGCCGCGGAGCGGCTTGGCCCATGAGCCATGGCCGTTGAGCCTGCGTGTCCGGAGCCTGTGCTCCGCAACGGGAGAGGCCACAACAGTGGGAGGCCCACATACCGCAAAAAAAAAAAAAAAAAAAAAAAAGATATTAAAAATAAAAATTACACTTTAATAACAATAATAACTAAAGTTAGAGTACTTATTATGTACCCAGCACAGTTATAGATGTTTTACATGTAAAAATTCATTTAATCCTCACACTTAAAGTGAATCCTCTTTAAACAAGATTAAAAAGTTTGCAGTAAATAGTGACATAATAGTGACAAAAATGGATGGACATTTATCTTTGAAAAATGAAACTAAGTAAAAATAAGTTTATTTTATCTTATATTAAACCACATTTGGAAAATAGTAGTAAATGTGCTCTAATTCTTAGAACAAACAGCAGATAAATGTTTTTAGGATTTCTTTGGTGCAATTTTTTCTGACAACGTTCCATGATAGCACAACAGTAATATTCTTCACATTTTATTTTTCAGCACAGTCATAAAAATAGTAATTCTCACAAAAATATTAGAGGACTTCATCCATTTTCTGAAGGCTTCCTTAATATTTCATATTCAAATCATTCTCTCTTGAAGCATCCTGTTGATTTTCTCTCCTTCAATTGTTAAGTGGACTAATCCTGCCAAATCCACATTTGTTAACAGCTTTGTCTGAAACCATAGGAATTCTCCAACATCACCCTTCAGAATGCTTCATGAAATCCTGCATCTTTGCAAGGTTTTTTAATGTGCTGTTAACTTGGATAGATGTTGATGTTACGTAGGGTGAAGGTATTCAAAGGGCATTGATTGTATAAATTGTTAGTTATTAGGGAATTCTGCTTCCCTGTGCTACCTGCCAATTGTTGAGACTAGAATACTGTATCTCAGATGATCTTGTATAAAGTGAAAGTCTCGTGTAAATCATATATAGCTCCAAACTCCTGAAAAGCATTATTAGAACTGACATTTCAGTATTTCAGCCTAAAAGGTTTTTGGCCTAATTATCTTGACAGTTCCCCTAAATCTCCATTTCTCTTTGATTTTATGGATGTAGATTAAACCACCTCCTCTTAAACCCATTCAGATGGACAAAGCTGGGAAGAGCAGCAGGGCCCACCAAAGGCAAGATTAAAAAGTTAACGATGGGGACTTCCTTGGTGGCACAGTGGTTAAGAATCCGCCTCCCAATGCCAGGGACACAGGTTGGAGCCCTGGTCTGGGAAGACCCCACATGCCGCGGAGCAGGTAAGCCCGTGCACCACAACTACTGAGGCTGTGCTCTAGAGCCCGCAAGCCACAACTACTGAGCCCACACGCCACAACTGCTGAAGCCCATGCACCTAGACCCTATGCTCTGCAACAAGAGAAGCCACCGCGATGAGAAGCCCACGCACCGCAACCAAGAGTAGCCCCCGCTCGCCACAACTAGAGAAAGCCGCCGCGCAGCAATGAAGATGAACGCAGCCAAAAATAAATAAATAAATAAATTTATTTTAAAAAATAAGTTTAAGATGAACTTCGGCCTTTTGTGACTTAGTGTTAACCAGAATTCAAACTCCTGCTGCTTAACCAGAGAATTCCTTTTAATTCAATTCATGCAAATAAATATTTCAGCTCTAACATACAAAGTAAAACAGGGAATGACACCACAGGGAGTAAAATGTTGCTGTATTTCAGCCTTACCACCAAATGTAAACATAATCTCCATTGATTATTTGAATAATGTCACGATGTAACAAATCTCAGCAGTATCTGACAGAGATCAGAGGGAAAGTCCATAAATATAACATGAGAGATTTTACTTCCTGAACCACATAAAACCTTGCAAAGATAAACCATTTACAGCCAACTGAATTTATATTCATAAATGTGACAATCTGCCTTTACCAATGTTGACCAAGCTGGCCCCAACACATGGGAATCACATTTGGAGCATGTTAAAAATAGATTTTTTAGATATATCCCACAGACATGCTCATCAGTAGTTCTAGGAGGAGAGCCCAGGAACTGATATATTTTAACAAATATCCCAAGAATCCTTCAGTTCACTTAAGTTTAAAAAACACTGACTTAGTCAAGTTGGGACATTAAGAGTGAGGATGGTTAAACAATAAACACAGTACCTCCAGCTGATCTCTGGGGTCAACATGGAAAGTAAATCGAAATAGGCTTTGGCAGCAGGCAGATGTCGGGGTGGAACTTGGCTTTCCCCCTTCCTTGCTCCAAGCCCTTGAAGAGGTAATTAACATTTGTAAGTTTCTTTTTCCTGGTGTGTAAAATGGGTATAACACCAACCCATAAGAGAATGAAATAAGGTAAGTAAATGAGAGAACTCAGCATGCTATTTGACATATAGTAAGTGTGCAGTAAATCACTTCACCTTGTATATTGCTGGGAAATGGGTCCAATGAAGAATAATATGAGCCAATACAAGCTACAAGTGTGGCATTCTTTATATCAGCCAGGTGCACCCTGCCAGTATCCTTCTCTACCAGCCCCAGCCACAATCACACTGGACTTCTGTAGATAAAATTAGACACAACCGAGCCGTATTGTGCCAGTGCTGCCACCTGTTGACAGCTCTTCTCCTCTTTCCCCTTGAGGGGCTCATACCCACACGGCACTCCCCCTTTTTTTCTGTCACCACTTCCCCTTCTATAACTAGCAACTGGCATTGTCTTTCACGTGAAACATCTAACTTTTTTTTCCCCTTCTTTTGCTCAAAAACCTCTGAAAACACTTCCTCTTACCTGCCCCCAACACTCTCCATCTGTGTTCGATCTGGGTGCCAAGACCAACCTCAAAAGGAGCTGACGAGCATAAGGGGGCTGTAGGGGCAATTCTACCCGTAGCACAGAACAGAAAAGCGAAATTGGAATAAAAAGCATGGCTGTCAACCTGGGAAGTCCTTGAAGGTACCCAGAAGTTCCCTTCAGAATCAGTCCAGAAACTCGTGCCTTTCTTAACCTTTAAGAAAAACTTTCTCAGGCTTCCCTGGTGGCGCAGTGGTTGAGAGTCTGCCTGCCCATGCAGGGGACACGGGTTCGTGCCCTGGTCTGGGAGGATCCCACATGCCGCGGAGCAGCTGGGCCCGTGAGCCATGGCCGCTGAACCTGCGCGTCCAGAGCCTGTGCTCCGCAATGGGAGAGGCCACAGCAGTGAGAGGCCCGCGTACCGCAAAAAAAAAAAAGAAAAACTTTCTCAAATACCAGCGCTCATGATCACTCACAAGCAATTTCTCTTTTAATCCTTTTATTGCTGCTCATGAAGGGAAGAAACCCTGGTCTAGGTCACAGGTGTGGCCCTCGTAAGAGGTAGTGCTAGAATCACTGAGGCCCACGTATGTGAAGGTGGTCATCTTTCTTCTACTCCGAACTGCTTCTTGGCACCCCATTCTGGTGTGCTCTACAGAGTGGAGAGGATGTTGTGCTTACTGGACTCCTGCTTATACCCACACTGGATTCCTCCCCTCTTTTGTCTTGCTCCCCTTCCTTTCCTCCCGAATTCATTGTTTTTCCCACTCCCCAACTTAGCACCATCAGATCTGGATTCAAATTCTGGCAGTACCACTTACTAGGTGTGTGGCACGGGGTACACCATCCTTCTGAGCCTCAGTGTTCCCTGTCTTTAAAATGGGAGTAGTGAAAATACCAAAGTCACAAGGTCACTATGAGGACTCAATGAAATAATAAGTTCAGAAGACAGTTATTGTGTGTGTCACACTTAGCACTGGGGCTGGCACAGAGCCAGCACTCAACACCTGTTAGTTCTTGCTTTTAGCTCCTCTGTGTCTTTCACTTGTGCTAGCATGGGCTTGCCAGCAAACCTGGGGGAGTACTCCTTGGCCCCTCATGTGCCAGACTCATTCTCACTACTGCCAGAGGATGTGTTAAAGTAGCAGAGGAGAAGGGATGGACAAACCTTCATGGGGGTTAAGGAGCCTGCAGGACTTTTCCTGAAGGAGATTCACTTTTCCTCTTGCCTATTTTCCAAACCTCTGTAACTCATTCAGGTCAGGAAGTAGCAGAAGCAGTTTAACCTTTGAACACATTTCTATTCTTTACCTAAAAAGTAAAGGTACATTTTTTTTTTTTTTTTTTTTTTGCGGTACACGGGCCTCTCACTGCTGTGGCCTCTCCCCTTGCGGAGCACAGGCTCCGGACGCGCAGGCTCAGCGGCCATGGCTCACGGGCCCAGCCGCTCCGCGGCATGTGGGATCTTCCCGGACCGGGGCACGAACCCGTGTCCCCTGCATGGGCAGGCGGACTCTCAACCACTGCGCCACCAGGGAAGCCCTAAAGGTACATTTTAAAATGTTTTTCTCCTGATTAGAAATGAGACGTGATTATTCAGGATATTTTGGAAAAACACAGAAAGCTTCAAAGAAGATGAAAATCCCCTGAAATCCCCTCCGCCCTGAGATACTAATAACATTTGCCATCTTTTTCATGTGCATAGATCTCTATGTTTGTTAAAAATAGACTCCTGGGCTTCCCTGGGGGCGCATTGGTTGAGAGTCAACACGGGCTCGTGCCCCGGTCCGGCAAGATCCCACATGCCGCGGAGTGGCTAGGCCTGTGAGCCATGGCCGCTGAGCCTGCGCGTCCGGAGCCTGTGCTCCGCAACGGGAGAGGCCACAACAGTGAGAGGACTGCATACCGCAAAAAAAAATAAAATAAAAATAAAAGACTCCTACCATTGTTGAATGTTTTTATCATATTTGTATGTTTTGCTTTTGTCACTTATATGGTGAACATTTCTCAGGATTGAATATTCATTGGAAATGATTGTACCATAATCCATCATGAAAAATATGATTATTTACATATATTTCATGGTTTCCAATTTTATACAATTTACACTACCCTGAAAAATACATTTTTTATCAGAAATCTTTTGTCCTCAATTCCGATTATTTCTCTGGGATTAATTTCTGGAGGGGGATTTTTGGGGTCAGAATGCAATGTCCTTCTTAAGACTCTTGGTAGATATTGCAAAATTTCTGCAGAAAGATTGTACTGCTTTACAACCCCATCAGCAAAGTCTGAGGGACCTAAAAGGCCCGCTTTTAGTCTTGGCGTCCTGATGAAATAGCCCCTTTGGTATCTGAGTAAAGGTTGTAAGGGCTACTTAATGAGCATTCAAGAGGGATTGACCTTGCTTCCTGCTGCTTACTTTCTTCAAGAGAACCACTGCTGTATTAAAGAGGCGTCATGCTTCAAACAACCCCTACAGCCTGAAATCATCCTAAATTTCTCCACCATCTTTTTAGTGAGACCCCAAATGCACCTGCACTAAAACTGGCTTGCATGCCTCACGACACCCAGAACCCCACCATCACCACCCTCATATGTTGCCTTCATAACACTAATTGCAAGTAGTAACTTTTTGTTCACTTGTTTCGTGTGTATCTCCCCCAGTATAATGTAAGCTCCATGAGGGGCCATCTTACTTTTTCACGACTGTAAGCTCAGCCCTGGCCCTCTGTCCAGCACAGAGCAAGTGCTCAATAAATATTGTTCAGTGACTGAATGATTCATCTTTGTCTTTCCCGTGCCACACCTGCCCTCATCCCAGGTTTACAAGAGTAGTTTTGGGGTCCATAAACAGATGTAAATTTTTAATAGTGACCTGCAGTATAGCCAGTTACTATATCACCAAGGAGCACTGAGTTTCTTGACTGGCATAGTCTATTTTGTTAACAAAATTCACGGTTATCCACAAGCTGCCCAGTTTAGAAAATCACTTCAAGGAGCGCCACCAGCACCAGGTGATAGCTTGACCACTGGTGGACTGTCATACTAGTTGTACGACGCTGGGTAAGTTACTTAACCTTACTGTGCCTCAGTTTCCTCATCTGTAAAACAGGAATACTAATGGTATCCTCCTCATATTGTTTTCAGGAGGATTAATGAGCTAATACACGTAAAGCACCTGGAACAGTGCCTTGCACCCAGTAAGGACCAGGGAATATTCACCATCATGATTGCTGCTGTCCCACGGCCACCAGCCCTTGCATCACCTCCATCACCTCCAACTCCTGCTTCCTCAGCCTGACTCTCACCCCCTACCCACTCTTCCTTCTCACATCTCAGATTTAAGTCCTCCCACTATTAAGATCTATCAAGCACCAGCTACAAGCCACTGTGCTAAGGGCTAAGGAAATGTGTTTGCCTTTCTCTTGGAATCTAGTCCAGGACACAGACAAGAAACTGGGCAGTCATGACACAGCATGAAAGGAGTTAGGATGGGGGCAGGTGTGCTGCCATGGGGCCACCTAACCCAGGCTTGGCGAACCAGAAAAGCTTTCCTGCACAAAGAGACCCAGAAGATGAACAGAAATGAGACCACTTAGGGGGTCACAGGAGACAAAAGGTGAAGAAGAAAATTACAGGAAGAGCCCACAGAAAGGCCCAGAGACAAGTGAGGAGAGACCAGTTCAGGGCAGTAAAAAAAGCTTCTATGACAGGAAAAAAATGGGGGAGGTGGGGGGAGAGCAGGGAGCTCTGAGAGGTGACGATATGGACCCCAGCCTGACCAGATCATCCTGAGGAGCTTGAAGGCAACAGGGAACATCTGAAGGGTTTTGAGCTGGGTAGTGATGTGATCATATTTCCTTTTTAAAACATCACTCTGGCTGCTGAGGTTAAGAATGGAGAGTCTTCCCTGGTGGTCCAGTGGTAAAGAATCTACCTTATAGTGCAAGGGACAAAGGTTCGATCCCTGGTCAGGAAACTAAGATCCCACATGCCATGGGGCAACTGGGCCCACGACCCACAACTACTGAGCTCGCGCGCCTCAACTAGAGAGCCCGCGTGCCACAAACTGCAGAGCCCGTGTACTCTGAAACCTGCATGCCACAACTACAGAGCCCACACACCCTGGAGCCTGCGTGCTGCAACTAGAGATAGAAAAAACCCACACGCCGCAACGAAGAGCCCACCTGCTGCAACTAAGACCCGATGCAGCCAAAAATAAACTAACTAAATAAATAAATAGTAAATCTTAAAAAAAAAATAATGGAGCCACAGAGACCAGTTCAAGGGCACCAGATCCAGGTGGGATGTCAGTGGGAACTGGGGATGGAAAGGGTTGGATGAACTTGTGAGTATTGAGGAGAAGCAGTGAGCCAGATGTAGAGATGGACTGGATAGTGGCGGGGGGTGGGGGAGGGAGTTACCCTCTCCCAGGCCCTGACCACTTGCCCCTGGGTCCTCCAGTGCCTCCACTCTTAATGCACACCCCCACTTGGCAGCCAGATTCTGCTTCCCCAAGTACCATCTTAAACTGGTCCCCTCTGATCCCCCAAACTACCAGGATTCCTAATCATTGGCTTGGTCACCTCTGCTCACCTGGGAACATGGTGGCTTCCACTTCCATTCCTCATTCACACCGTTGACCTGCCCGCTGTCCCCCTGCCTGGATGTGTCTTCCAGCTCTTTCTCATCCTTCAGGTCTCAGCTTCAGCATCACCGGCCCAGAGAGGGCTCCCCTGAGCACCCCGTTGTTCTCACAGCGCTGACAATGAGCGTGCATTTGTGTCTGTGGCCCACCGGCTGCCCCTTCACACACACACTTCAAGTGTCAGTCCATGAGGACGAGGACCCTGGCGCCTGTTTTCCATCATCGCCGAGACTCTAGCACTATGTCTGCCACACGCTGGTGCCCAATAAATATTTGTAGAATGAGGAACAAGTGAAGGAAACACACTTTGCTCCCAACCATCAGTCAAGGCAATTCCCTTCATAATCCAACCCTCACGTGCCTCTGAACCTCCATCTCCAACCTCACCCCTACACTCACACAAACCACCACAAACACACGTGCGTGCGTGTGTGCTCACACCCACCCACCCCCACACACACTTTAGGCTCAACAGTGTGAACCTGGCTACAATTTCCCAAATACCAAACCGTTGCACACATGGTTTCCCCTGTAGTCCTCCTATCCACCCAGTCAACTCCTACTGGTCCTTCAAATCCCAGCTCAGACATCACTGCTTTCAGGAAGCCTTTGCTCAGCACCTCATGCCAACGAAGTTACTCTCCCCCTTCCTCTCTGCTCCCTCTGCACCGTATTTACTGCACCTGTATGTCATCATTGCCTTGTATTTGAATTCTCTGCACATCTCCCCTACTAGACTTGACTGAGGGCAAGTCCTACCTTTCAACTCTGGAACCCCAGTCCTCTCAGGGTTTTTGGAAGAATAATGCTTTGTTACACAGGTTACCTCTCCCTTCCTCTCCCTCCTGAAAGACCTGCACCAACCTCCTAAGGCCTTGGCACAAAAGCAGCTCTTCTGCTTTCAGACATGACGCTGACTGTTGATTTGGTTGGCCTTGTCCTTGTCCTTCAACAGCCAAGGGCCAGCGGCAAATCACAGTTCCTCCCTCCCCATCGTCCCCAACATTTTCATACAAGTAAAAGTAAATACAAAAATGGACATCCCAAACCAGATGCAATAGCAGTGGCTTCCTCTGGGGGGTGAGGAGAGGGAGCCTGAGGTCTGAGGAGGGAAGGTTTTCTTTTTGCTAAATGCTCTTTGTTGAGTTTTTACTATGGGAATGTATTCATTTTTCAGTTACGTTGTAACAATAAAGTAGTTACTAAACAGCATGTGCATCAAGGGCAGGAAGCCTTAAGAAGGAAAAGGCACCACAGGTCAGACCCTCAGGGAACGTATGAAGGGGATGGGGCCACCCAGATGCGGAAGAGGCAGCTGAGGCCCTTTTTTAGAGGCATCTGCTTCCCCATCCTCCTGCCCTGCTGCATCCTCCATCATTGGATGAACAAGGAGAGACATCACCATGCTCGACACCAGCAAAAAAAGAAAAAGTTTTGACAAAATTATACACCTGTTAAACACGCCCACTATCAAGATATAGATCATTTCCATCATCCCAGAGCATCCTTCATGCTGCCTTCCTGTCAGACTAACCCTTACCCAGTACGCAAACAGGCAAACAGTGTTCTGATTTTTATCACTATAGATTAACTTTGCCTATTCTAGAACTTAATAGAGATGAAAACATACAGCATATGACTTTTAGTCTGACTTCTTTCACTTAGCATACTATTTTGAGGTTTATCCATGTTGTTGGGTGTTTTAAGAGTTTGTTCCTTTTTATTGCTGAGTACTCTTCTATTATGTGAAAATGGCACAGTTGTTTTTATCCGTTCTCCTGTTAATGAACATTTGGGTTGTTTCCAGTTTGGGGCTCTTATGAATAAAGTTACTAAGAACGTTTTTAAAAAAAGAAAAAAAGGGGGGAATTGGGACCATCACTGAATCTATCTGACCCAAGAGTGACAGATATCATCCTACAGGGGCAGGAGAGAAATCTCACGCACCCATAAGTCATGCATCTTGGGGCCTGGCTATTTGAGGCTATGTCCCTGGGCTCTACCAATGAAGAGGGCAGTATGCCTTCCAGGGCCTTCTGGGGCTGCAGATGTGTAAACAGCTGCCCACATGCAATGCAACAACTCATCATAAACACAAGCACTGGGTACAAAGGTGAGTGGAGAGGAAAGTAAGGATTTTTTTCCAGCCACAGCTTCAATCGGCCAGTGTCTCTGGGACTGTCTCTCCCCATCACCCCCTCTGCACATTAAGGACCCAAAGCCTGGGAGGCCCAGCTCCCAGCCACCTGGGGGGCCTGGAACACACACTCTTTTCTTCAGCACTGAGTCTAGGGACCACCTGGTGACCTGTGCCACCTCTTCTCCCAGGAGAAAGTGGCTTTTTTTGGTCCACAGTGTTAGAGAAAGGAGACCTCTTCATGGGCTAGAAAACAGTTGCCTTGTTTGTTTTTTCCCTCCCCTTCATGAACCCAGGTTTTGAAAGTCCTGCGCTGAACCTACCCTGGCTACTTACATCTCTTCATAATTACGCACAAGGCAACAGCTGCAACAACTATAACTTGACACTTGGCAATGCAACTTGGTCCCCTAAATAACTGCCAGCATGGGTATAAAACCTGCAACAATGCCAGCCTGGTGGCTATTAGGGTGATTTACTCTGGACTACATCAAGTTCAGAGGCCGGGAAAGAGAGCACAGCCTGAAATGGTCTTTCACACTTGTGTCGTAAATTCAGATCACAGCTTCAAAGGTGGTGCCAAAGTGTGGTAACCCAAAGTCATGGGGCCTAGGTTTTGTTTTCCAGGGCAAAGGGACACCATCAATGATGGGAGAGTTCTGCAGAGTGACCCACAGATGGGTTCCCGGCCACCTCTCCCCTCGCTGAATTCCCTTGGCCTCAAGGAAGGGACATAAAAGGTGTCGGTGGCCCCCATGCTCGGTAAATCACTGAGTGTGAACCCAGACAGGCTGGGTGATGGCCTTCGGGGGCCCCTTCTCCTGGAGGCTACACCCAGCAGGCCTCATGCTCAGTGACCTCACTGATGGGTCACCAGGAGTGTGACCACTCGGCCTGCTCAGCCACCAGAAGGGACATTTCCCAGGGTTAGGAAGAGGTGACGGGAGAAGCGTCCTCAAGTCCCCCAAAGACATGGCCTCGGCTCTCTCTTTGGGTAGGAATTTTACTTCACAGAGCTCTTAGGAAAACACCACATGCCGATACTGACAGCTTAATCATCCTCCAGTGTTCACTGAGCTCAGGCTTGGTGCCAAGAAGAGTGCTACTGAAAAAAAAAAAGATTTTGTTTCAGGACCAAAAAGGCCAATGGGAAAAAGAAGTGGATATATTGCATTAGAAGCAATTATCAAAGTCATTCGTCAACAACAGGTCCCACCTATTAAGGGAATACTTTGTCCCAATATTGACCTCGAGAGGTAAATATGGTCAGAACTGCCATTTTACAGGAAACAGCAGTCAAGGAACTCTCCCACAATCTCACCACTAGCTGCATCTAGGTGGGTGAAAGCTTTCACATTACATTGCCACATTTAAAAATTCAGCACTTGGGGGACTTCCCTGGTGGCGCAGTGGTTAAGAATCCATCTGCCAGTGCAGGGGACATGGGTTCAAGCCCTGGTCCAGGAAGATTCCACATGCCGCGGAGCAAGTAACCCTGTGCGCCACAACTACTGAGCCCACGTGCCACAACCACTGAAGCCCACGGGCCTAAAGCCCGTGCTCTGCCACAAGAGAAGCCACCGTAATGAGAAGCCCATGCACGGCAATGAAGAGTAGCCCCCGCTTGCCGCAACTAGGGAAAGCCCGTGCGCAGCAACAAACACCCAACACAGCCAAAAACTAATTAATCCATTAATTTTAAAAAATTTAGCATTGGGGTGGTGCATTTACACCTAGTGATCAGATCCTTTCAGGCACAAAGCACAAGCGTTTTAACCATTTTTATGCAATTTTGGAAAAGAAACATCTTTCTCTTCATTTTATTCAATATAGTAGAAAAACAAGTTGGCACGAAATGTATCTTAAGCTTAGATATTTACCGCGTGGCGAGAGTTAAGAACCAGCTGGTGATCCAAGGAAGTCCAGGGACTCAGGAGACCTGGGGTCCAATCCCACCCTGTCACTCACTTGCTGTGTGACCCCAGTCAACTCCCTTCCCTTTTTGATGTCTCAGGTTTATCTTCTAAGATGAGGAGGCTTATTTCTCAGGTTCCCTCCCACCCAGCTATAAAGTTGGAGTTTTAATACATGCGCTGGGAGGGGAGCCTGTCACCCAGACACCCCAGTCCAAGAGTGTAAAGTTGTTCAAGGCCCTTTCTACTTTATCTTACCTCACTGTGCTTGTTCAGTTAGGTTTGCACTATACTGGAACCATAGAAAATCAAGTTTTATGTAGCAGAGCTTCTGCCATTAATACCACAGAGTGGCCTAGTCCAGGGATGGCAAATAGGTTTTATTTTGTTTGCATTACATCAATCAAGGTCGAGTCAGGGGACAGAAATCACACCAGGTATTTTAATAGACAGAATTAATATAAAGAATTGTTAACTAGGCAACCCAAAAAGTAAAAAGAGAACTCTAGGGTATCATGGAGGTTGCAACTGCAGGAGTAGCTATACCCCTACAGCCAGGGCCCAAAGGGAATTAATAAAACATCGAAGCTTGGATGAGGGTCCCTCAGAGGCAAGATTCAGACCCCTGAGGAAGGGGCTGGCAGACTGGTGCCAGTGTCTCTAAAGGAGCACAAGGAGGCTGGTTTTATAGGTGTGTTGGGAAAACTACAAACTGGGTTCAGCATTTACTACAGGAGGAAACTGCCACTGCTGGAGTGAAGGACCGTTGCCCAGGTGACATGCACAGGAACACAACCAGACCCCAAGGAGCCAGTCCCTTCCGTCCCCAAGCCTGGCAGCTTCCCTCTAGCTCCCCCTGCTGGGCAGAGTCCCAGCCCCAGCATCCCAAAGCAGGTATGGAAGGGTGAGGTTGGAATTGAGAGACAGGCATTTGGGTTTGCTACCTGGCCCAGCTACCTGGTATTGCTTCTGGAGTGCAATACTGAGGCTTATGAAGTCTAGTCTAGGCTCAGCAAAAAAAAACTCTCGTGACAAATTGGTGATGTGGACCAGAAGCCTAGAAAAGAGAAATGGTGGCATGAATACCACATATTTGCCCTTCCTCTGGTGACTAAATGACCTACCACAGTGAGCATGAACAGTAAGTGCTACTTCCCAACCTCCAAGATCATGGACAGCTGGGCGGGCAAAGTGAGCCACAGAGCCAAGATGGCGACCCACCAGACCCACTCCTGTCCCTCACGGCCAGCGATCACTCACCTAATGTTCATGATTAGGTTGTTGTGTCCAGAATCTGAAAGTAAATTCTAGACCCATCACCCAGTGATTTCCAGGGAACTGTTGGTTAGAGCACGAGAGGGATGGTTTGAAAGGATGACCCTGACTACTGCCTTAGCCCCAGCCGAGGATATTCTTCTCATAGGACCATGGAAGGGCAAGAGTGGAGGATGGGGGCAGAATCTCAGACAACACCGCAGGCCAGGCTTCCCCACAGGGCCTCAGCCTAGAGAAGAGAATTCATCACAAGGCTGGCAAGGCTTTGGAGTCGGGTAGCCCTGTGTTCAAACCCCAGGTCAGCCACTTTCTTGGTGTTTAGATTAAGTAACAGATACAATCTCTGTTCATAAATCAGGTAGACAAGAAAGATCCATTCGTATGTTTTGAAAGCACAACTTCATTTCTATTTTGCATAAGAAATGATGATTCTAGACTTTTCCGGGAGTGTTCCAGAAGGGTTTCAGTGGTGGGTGGGAGCCAGCTTGCCCCAGCTCATGAGAGCAGACTGTACACAGCTTTTCCCAACTCTGCATACAGTGACCTCACGTTGGTAGCTTGAAATCAGCTGTGATGGAGCAGTTGCACCACAAAATCAGCAAGTGCTACAAAATCAGGGCTTCTTTCTTTTCTTTGAAAGCCAGTTCACCAGACTCCACTGGTCCCCTTCCTTTCCCAGGGCTTGCATTCAGGTTGGGAGGGGAAGAGGGTGGAGGGTAGATCTGGAATGAAGTAGGGCCCGCCAGGCATGGCTCCACACAGCTCACCCCCAGGATAACCCTGTTCCTGTCTGCAAGGCATCTGCAGACACTTCTCTCTTCCCCCTTCTGTGCCACCTCTGCTGAAGGGACAATCTGGGAGGCTGCCCCCTTGTTCCCTCACTTAAGACTCACCACAAAGTCCTTCCCTGCAGTTCTGGGGGGTGGGAGTGTTTCTTCACTCTCCTTACCTCTTACCCCCAGCCCCAGGAAGCTTTTTTTTAAACGTAAATAAAATCCTTCCCTTCTCAAAATACTATCCTTAAAGTTTTTAAGCTTTTGGAAACAAAAAACCAGGAAGCTCTGTCTCAAATCTACCTTGAGCTCAGGAGCATAGGACGGACTTTCTGTCTGAATGGGAAAAAGAGGAGGGCAGAAATACTAGAAAGGAAAAAAAGGTTAATATGACAAAGAATTCAGGTCACAAGCACATTCCAGAATTCTGAGCCTTTGGGGTTTTTCTCTACCACTAGAATGAGCTAATAGCTTTATCACACTTCCCTGTTGAGGCTGGAAGGACAAATAATGTTAGTAAATGGTCTCTACAGTGCTTAGCACATAGTAGGTGGCTTCTTTTACCTCCATTGAGACTGTGCCCAACAAGTCGAGACACTGGAGAGAGAGAGCTGGCGTGGGTGCCTCATCCTTCCCTGTCTTGCCCAGGGAAGGGTTGTGATCCATTGAAATGTCATAGGACCCATCCTCCTAGGCTTTGAGACACAGATACTGCTACATTAATATGGAATAAAAACCCCACCTGCTCAATTAATGTGTAATGTTCTCTTAGGTTAAGCAAAAAGGCAAATGGAATATTTAACAAGTGAATAAAACCAGTAATGGTCTCTCCGAGCGTAGAAGCTTGGCAAGCCACCCTCTTCTTGGATGGTTTCCCTTCAGTCCCTTTCCAAGCCTCCTTTCTTTCCTGTTATTCTAACTCTACATGTTCCCTCTGGTCAGTTTTATCCGTAACCACAGCTGCCAGGCACCTCCCCTCTGCCATCCATTGATGAATCCCAATTCCATTATTCTCTGCCCTGAACACCAGACCATAGCTGCAGCTGTCTCTTGGACATCTCCAGATACACTTCCCACAGACATACCCAAATTCAACATGTCCCGTCTTGAACCCTTCCTCTTCCCCCTTCTCCTGACATTGACCATGGTCTGCTTCTCTGTCCTAGTGAATGTTACTTTCACCTCCTTCATTCTCGTTCCTCACATTCATTCGATTATGAGGTCCTGTGGTTCAACTCCCTGTAGTGCCTGCCTCTGTAGCCTTTCTCTCCAGGTGCCTTGGAGCAGCCATTGTTTCTCACAGGGACAACCAACTGCTCCTGCAAACTCCTTTCTCCGCTCTCCCACTTTGCCCCTTTCCAGTCCAGCCTTCGTTGCCTAAAACAAATCTGAATGTATTAGAGTTCCCTATTCAGTGGCTCCCTAATACCTATGCACTGGAGTTGGAACTTCAGCAGGATACACATGGCTCTCCATGAACCAGAGATTATGCCCTAAACTTCAGCCTCATCTATTCACTCTCGCCATGCTGCCTGCTGCTGCCTGCTCCAGACACACGGGACTACCTGTACTTTCTAGTTCCTTCTGCCCATGGCACCATTTTTCTCTTTTTGCTCCTGGTAAGTCATACCTATTTTTACACCTCCAAGTTTAGCACCTCCTCTGTGAAGTCTTCCTGGATTCCCAACCTCTCTGATCTAATTGGATAAGTCCCTCTTTGAGACCACATATGCCTCCTTTTAAGGCTTCCCTCTCTCTTTATCTCCCTGAAATACAATTCTTCCTTTACATATCCATTTTCTCCCCTGTGCTGGGCTCACTGACGGCAACTTGTCTTAATCTTGCCTATCCTATGAAATAAGAGGTCTCTTGTAAATGGGAGTGGGTAAATAGAATTTTTCTGTTGGAAGGTTATTGCGTTTGTGAAGTAGGATGTCAGAAGTATGAAGTTTCAGTATGAAGAGTGATATATGAAGTCTGAAGTGGTAAAATCGAATCTAAACAGACTTTAGTAAGTTAAGGATGCATACTGTTAGTCCTAGAGAAACCACTAAAAATATCTTTTTAATGGCTAAGAAACAAATAAAGTAAAGTGAGATATCAAAAAAAATTTGATTAACCCAAAAGAAGGCAGAAAAGGAGCAATGGAGAAACAGAAAAACTGAATAAACAAATGGAAAACAAGTAGCAAGATAAGAGGTTTAAACACGGCCATATCAATCATGACTTTAAATGTAAAAATCCTGTTTGAAACTCAGAGATGATCCAACTGGATGAAAAGTAAGACTCAAACACATGCTATCTATAAGAGATACAGGTTAATTATGAAGATGCAAATACATTGGAAATAAAAGAGATGATTAAAGATATAATGATAATGGGGGCAATTCTTCAGGAAGGTATAACTATCTTAAATTTGTATGTACCTAATAATAGAGATTCAAAACTCATGAAGAAAACCTAAAAGAAATAAAAGGGGAAATAGACAAATCCATAATTGTGGTTAGATGTTTTAACACTCCTCTCTCAAAATTCGATACAGCAAGTAGGCAAAAAAGTCATTAAGGAGCAACACCATCAACCAACTTGGTAACCACTTTGAAAACATTTTGGGAATTTCTTAAAAAATTAAACATACATCTACCCTTTGATCCAGCAAGTCCACTCCTAGGTATTTACTCAAGATCAATGAAAATACATGACCACAAAAAGACTTGTTCACGAATTCTTAGAGTTACTTTTTTCATCCCCAAACTGGAAACAACCCAAAAGTACATAAACAGATGAATGTATAAATGAATTGTGGTGTCAGTAAACTAGATTTTTACTCAGTTATAAAGAGGGACAAACTACAATGAACATATCAACATGGATGAATCTTTTTTTTTTTTTTTTTTTTTTTTTGCGGTACGTGGGCCTCTCACTGTTGTGGCCTCTCCCGTTGCGGAGCACAGGCTCTGGACGCGCAGGCTCAGCGGCCATGGCTCTCAGGCCCAGCCGCTCCGCTGCATGTGAGATCTTCCCGGACCGGGGCACAAACTCGTGTCCCCTGCATCGGCAGGCAGACTCTCAACCACTGCGCCACCAGGGAAGCCCAACATGGATGAATCTTAAAAAACATTATACTGAGCAAAAGAAGTCAAATCCAAAAGAATACATACTGCATGATTCCCTTTATATGAAGTCCTAAAACAAGCAAAACTAATTTACAGGGACAGAAAACATATAAGTGGCTGACTGGAGGACAAGTTGACTCCACAGCCATGAGAAACTTTCCTAAGGTGATGGAAATGTTTTATTTCTTGACCGTGATGGTAATTACGCAAAGGTATACATTTGACAAAGCTAATTGAGCTGTACACTTGAAAATGTGTGCAATTTAAGATATGTAAATTATACCGCCAAAAGGTTGACTATTAAAAAAAAAAGTCTGAGGGCTTTCCTGGTGGCGCAGTGGTTGAGAGTCCGCCTGCCGATGCAGGGGACACGGGTTTGTGCCCCGGTCTGGGAAGATCCCATATGCCGTGGAGCGGCTGGGCCCGTGAGCCATGGCCGCTGAGCCTGCGCGTCCGGAGCCTGTGCTCCACAGCGGGAGAGGCCACAGCAGTGAGAAGCCCACGTACTGCAAAAAAAAAAAGTAATGAAGTACTGATACATGCTACAAGGTGATGAATCTCGAAAATGTTATCCTAAGTGAAAGAAGCCAGACACAAAATGTCACATATAGTAGGATCTCATTTATATGAAATATCCAGAATAAGTAAAACCATAGAAAGAGAATGCAGATAGTGGTTGCCAGGGATTGAGGGAAGGGGTGAAATGGGGGGGAAACTGCTCAATAGTTTTCCTTTTGGGGTGATGAAAATGTTTTGGAATTCAATAGAGGTGGTGGTTGTTTGTACAACATTGTGAATGTGCTAAATGTCTCTGAGTTGTTCACTTTAAAGTGATTAATTTTATGTTATTTGAATTTTACCACCATAAAAAAGAGGAGTTTCTTCCACTTCCAACTAAGAGAGAGAAACAGAAACCAAATTTGCCTCCATGCCCAAAACAACCAAAAAGAATGGACAAAATATATGAAACAATGATTTTCAGGACACTGTATATCAGGAAACAAAGGACAGTGATCCCTGAGAGGCAGGGAACAAACGAGGCAAACTCTATGATTGCTCCAGTTTCTAATTTGAAAGAGTTTCCAGGCCACAGCACACAGAGGGGGAATCCAGGTGGAATCCACCAGACTCCCCAGTATGAAGAAACACAGCTGAGTCTGGAAAGATCAATAGACACTGAGAGTATACAATCATATCTATAGGAATACAGAAATATCTAACAACAAACAAGATGTAATTTTAAATGTTTGGCATCCAATAAAAAAATTACCAGGTATGTAAAAAAGCTGGAGAATATGATTCAAAATGAAGAGAAAAATTACCAGTCCAAACCAATTTGGAACTGACACAGATGTCAGAATTAGCAGAGATGGACATTAAAACAGTTATTATAACTACATTCCATGTGTTCAAAAAGTTAAGTAGAGGCAAGGAAGGTACCAGAAAAGTTTAACTAAAATTGAACTTCTAGAGATGCACCCTACAATGTCTGAGATGAAAAATATCCTGAACGGGATTAACAGCAGATGAGACATTGCAGAAAAAGAAAATAGTGAATTTGAATAAATAGCAATAGAAACAATCCAAAATGAAACAAAGAAAGAAAAGAGGATTTTTAAGATGAAAAGAGCATTAGTGAGCCATGAGACTACTTCAAGCAATCCCCAAAGGAGAGGAAAGAGAGAAGATAAAGGGAAAAAATATTTGAAGAAATAATGGCTGGAATTCTTCCAAATTTGGTGAAAAATGTAAACCCGCAAATCCAAGAAACTCAACAAACTCCAAGCACAAAAGGTTTTGAGAAAACTATTTCAAGATATGTCATAATCATATTGCTCACAATCAGTGATAAAATTTTAAAAACATCCAGAGGAAAAAAAGACACATTAGGCACAGAGGAACAGAAGTACGGCTAACAACAGATTTCTTGTCAGAAGCAGTGCAAGTGACAAGACAGTGAACCGATATCTCTCGAGTACCAAAAGCAAAAAGCTATGTATCTAAAATTCTCTACTTGGTGAAAATATCTTTCAAAAATAAAGACCTTATCAGACATACAAAAGCTGAAAGAATTAATCACAACAGACATATACTACAGGAAACTTTAAAGGAATTCCATCAGGCAGAAGGTAAATGATACTAGATAGAATTATGTGTCAACACAAAGGAACAAAGAACATCAAAAATGGTGACTACGTTGGCAAATACAGGAGATTTGTTCTAATTACACAAATATGTTTTTTAAATAATTGATAGTTTTAACCAAAAAATAAAAACATAATGAGAGATTTATATGTAATATGTTTTTTATAGAGACAAAATATATGAAGCAATAATTTTTAAGACACTGGACATCAGGCAACAAAGGACTGTGATCCCTGAAAGACAAGGAACAAATGAGGTGAACCCCACGATTATTCCAGTTACTGACTTGAAAGATATACATATCTCAACAATAGGCGTAGAGAAGAGAATTGGAATTGGAGGATTATTGTTTTAAGGTTCTTATCCAAGTATTGGAAAGGGTGTGGAGCAAATGAACCTATCTTACACTGCTTGTAAAAATGTAAAATGGTACATCACTTCGGAAAACAGTTTGGAAGGTTTTTTTTTTTTTTGCGTTACAGGGGCCTCTCACTGTTGTGGCCTCTCCCGTTGCGGAGCACAGGCTCCGGGACGTGCGGGCTCAGCGGCCATGGCTCACGGGCCCAGCCGCTCCATGGCATGTGGGATCTTCCCAGACCAGGGCACGAACCCATGTCCCCTGCATCGGCAGGTGGACTCTCAACCACTGCGCCACCAGGGAAGCCCCTGGAAGTTTTTTTAAAAGTTAAACATATGCCCATTATATGATCTGGTCATTCCACTCCTAGTTATTTATCCAAGATAAATGAAAGCTCATGTCCATACAAACACAGGTACATGAATGTTCATAGCACCTTTATGTGTAATGGCTAAAAACTGGAAGCTAAATTGTCTATCAACAGGTGGATATGTGAACAAATTGTGGTATATCCATATAATGGAGTGCTATTCAGCAACAAAAAGGAACAAGTCATTATACACATAATAACATGAAGAATTATAATGAGTGAAAAGTCAACACAAAAAGAGCATCCTGTATGATTCCATTTATAGAAAATTCTAGAAAATGCAAACTAATCTGTAATGACAGACCAGTGATTTCCCAGGCATTAGAGAAGCAGGGAGGAACAGGTGAGAGAGATTGCAAAGGAGAAAATTTTATGGGAGATTACAAGGAAACTTTTATGGGCGATAGATATGTTTCCTCTCAATTGTTGTGATGGTTTTACGGGTGTATACCAATGTCAAAATTTATGAAATTGTATACTTTATGTGCCATTTATTGTATGTGAATTATTCTTCAATAGAGCTGTCAAAATAATACATATATACAATAAATTTTTAAGATTCCACCCGGGACTTCCCTGGCGATCCAGTGGCTAAGACGCCACGCTCCCAAAGCAGGGGGCACGGGTTCGATCCCTGGCTGGGGAACTAGGATCCCACGAGCTGCGCGGTGTGGCCTAAAAAAAATTAAAATTAAAATTAAAAATCTGCCCAGAATCAGCATTTTCCTTCACAATTTCTTGCAGCATCTGTTTTCCTGGTCACTTGCCCTCCCTGCTGCACAGAAACAGGGATGGAGGCTGGCATGGCTGTGGTCAGCACGACACCAGGCGCTGCTCCATCCCCGCCCCTTCCGCATCCCCCAGGCCCAGAGCCATTTCAGTCCCCTTCCCCACGGCCTGCAGCAGATTCACCGGAAGGGAAGAGCAGCCCCCAACCCCTACCTTTGCCCCTACCTTTCTACCCTTCTCGGTGTGTGGCTCCAACTCCCCCCCTCCCCTGCCGGGCCCCCCCCAGCTTATCAGGTGTCCCCAACCAACAGCTGAGTGTCTGCACAGGGACACCCTTCTCCTACTCCAGGCTCTGCTCTCACCTTCCCAGGCTAAAGACAGCACTTCCAGGACCCTCCCTGATCCCTCAGGCCCCAACCCAGACCCCTCTGTCAGGCACTTCTGGGGAAGTCCCCTGCTGTCACTCCAGGGAGATTGAAACAATTTGGTTCTGCTTAAAGCTTCTGTTTGAGGAGTTTGTCACACATGCTAATGAACAGCCGGCTGACAGAGCAGACACAAGGGCAGGAGGGGCGGGGTGGGGGTGGGGGGCTTCTAATGAATTCTTCCCAGGCGGCTGGGCTGATAAGATTCGGACAAATCGATGACTGGGGCACCTCCTGTCTCCTGGACTTCGGTCACTTCACCTCCCTGAGCAGCTAAGCTCCCAGGCTGTGCTTCTGGGGCCCTCATGGGCTGGGCAAGGCAGGGAAGGATGCGTGGGCAGTGCAAGCGTGGGCAGTGCAAGTGTGGGCAGTGGGTGGGTGTGTGTGGGGTTGGCTGGGCCCAACTCCTGCCCATTCTCCCCACTGCGCCCAACCTCAGGTGCTTCTAAGCCAAGACAGAGGAATCGCCGAGCAACTTCTCAGGGGGTTTCAACAAATCCAGACAGTGCTCTTTTCCCCGCTTTGTTCTTAGTGAGCTTTTTCCTTCTTACGTGAGTGGCTCTTATGTATAATAGAAATAAAGAAAACACAGAAGAAAATTAAACCGCATGTGATCCCACCACCTAGAGATAACCATTTTCATTCTGTTTTCATTTCTTCCTTATGTTTTTTTTTTTTTTTTGCGGTACGCGGGCCTCTCACTGTTGTGGCCTCTCCCGTTGTGGAGCACAGGCTCCGGGACGTGCGGGCTCAGCGGCCATGGCTCACGGGCCCAGCCGCTCCGCGGCATGTGGGATCTTCCCGGACTGGGGCACGAACCCGTGTCCCCTGTATCGGCAGGCGGACTCTCAACCACTGCACCACCACTGAAGCCCTTCCTCATGTTTTTTTTTTTTTTTTTTTTTTTTTTGCGGTACGTGGGCCTCTCACTGTTGTGGCCTCTCCCGTTGCGGAGCACAGGCTCCGGATGCGCAGGCTCAGCGGCCATGGCTCACGGGCCCAGCCACTCTGCGGCATGTGGGATCTTCCCGGACCGGGGCACGAACCCGTGTCCCCTGAATCGGCAGGCAGACTCTCAACCGCTGCGCCACCAGGGAAGCCCCTCTTCCTCATGTTTTTTTTTTTTTTTTTTGCATTACGTGGGCTTCTCACTGCTGTGGCCTCTCCCGTTGCGGAGCACAGGCTCTGGACATGCAGGCCCAGCAGCCATGGCTCACGGGCCTAGCCGCTCTGCGGCATGTGGGATCTTCCCAGACCGGGGCACGAACCCGTGTCCCCTGCATCGGCAGGCGGACTCTCAACCACTGCGCCACCAGGGAAGCCCCATTCCTCATGTTTTTAATGCATATGTTTTTGAAAGCAAAAGTGGGTTCATGATAATAGTGATGTTTATTGAGCAAGTGCTTACCTTGCCTAGGTAGGCTGTGCTAAGCACTTCACGTGGATTATCTCGTTTAATTTTCACAATAGCTCTGAGTGATGATGTAATTATTATTCCATGTATGGGGTAACTGAGGCTTAAAGAAGTTAAGTAGCTTGTCTAATGTCATCCAGCAATGAAATAGTGAGGCTGGGATTTCAGCCCGGGAGATCTGATTCCAGAACTGGCTCTCTCACTCCTAGTGCTTCAAAACTGACTACATATCCTTAAATATCTCTCCAAGTCCTTAGCTTTCAGGGTCATTTTAAATGACTACATAATAGTCTATTGTTCAGATGTACCATAATTTCCCCAATCCCCTATCCATGGACATCACGTTGTTTTGAATAATACAGTCTCCAACAAGCATCCTTATAGTTAAATATTTGCTCCAAAACTAAAATTAGAAACCTTGGGTCAAAGAATATGTATAATTTGAAGGCTTTTGATACATGTTGCCAAGATTGTCCTCCAAAAATAATGGACCAAATTATGCTTCCTACATCTTCATCCACACAAGACTACAAAGCATTCTTCACTCAAGTGATTAGAGGCAGCTCAAATTCTACTGCATGAATAATAAAAATTAGATTAATTAGGGGCTCAGGGTAGCCCAACCTTTTCCAGTGGAAATTCCATCCCCTCAGAGCAGAAGAACTGGAGCCAGACATTGGGAAGAAAGGAGCCTGGGGCAGAGAACACAAGACCAACTTCGACTTGACTGAATCAGCTCAGTAATTCTAAATTTCTCAGAAATGCCTTGTTTCAACCATTGTCATTGAACAGTCACTGTCAATGATCAAAAGGGAGAATAGTGTGTGGAATGTCATGAGTCCCTTGGCTGCTAAGTCAATCTGCTATCTACCGCTGCTTTTACGCTTGCTTCCTGACGTCCTAGGCTTGAAATAAAGATACTGTACTATTGTACTCTATACAGTGCTGTACAGTACACAAAAGCACAACCACTTGTAGAGGATATTTTCATGCATGTGAAAATATATGCCAGACATATGAACTAACTTACGTGATTGGACGTGTGAATGCACGTTCGCATCTTTGAAAGTTTGCAGCTTGAAGGTTCGTATGTAGGGGACTTACTGTAATCTCCCTTTGGATTAATTCAAAGTCAACTGCTTACAGTTGACAACTGCTTAGAGATCTAAATCCTTTCTGCCATACAATGCAAACTAACCACAAGAATGATAGCCCACCACAATCACAAATCCCTCTCACATTCAAGGGAAGTGGACTATATAAGACGTGTACACCGGGGTTGGGAATATTGGGGGTCATCTTAAAATTCTGCCTACAACAGTGACTGTTGCTGAGAGAATAGATAATGACTGAATGAACGCATAAATAAGTGAAGTGCTCGCCTGTGCAGATAGAAGGGAGGAGAATGGTCTAAATGTGCACTCACATTGGGATCTGAGTTTGCAGATCCCAGGCCTGCTTCACTCTCCCAGGAGTAGGGACCATGAGAGCTCCCCTCTGTCCCCAGCATCTGACAGAGCATAAGCTTACCCAGAAGCTGAACATACGATCTGTTCTTTGAAGCTTGGAGCAGGGGTAAGTGATAATAATCCAGACAGCAGTAAAGATGAAAAGATCACACCTTATTTATGAGACAAAAAACTTTCATGCCAAATCCCACTTCTCTTCCCTTCTCCCACCTCGTGGGTGTTTACACCATCCCCTCGGAGGAACAGCCTCTCACAGAGACCAACATCTGACCTGGGAAAGCTACATACATTCACCCCAGCCATGAAAGGCACATCCAGGAAGCCACCAATCTCTCACCCCACACTGAGCTGGTCCATGGAGAAAGGCAAGGACCTCATCCCTGTTTACCCTGTCTCCTCTTTCTCGTCCATAAAATAACCCTAATCCATAACCACATTCCTCCTGAGTATCAGATGGGCCCAGAGAGTTGGACAAGAGTTAAGTCACCATAAAGATTCCTGGAAGAAGAGGCTAAGACAATCTCCGTGGTCAGTTGCCTTTCAGCCTATATTGATGACCGCTCAGTCCTCCATGAGCCTGGTGGTGACACCATCTCAGGCTCTTGTGTATAACTTAGGAGGCTTTGCTCATCTCAGGGAGAAGGGGGATGACCATCCCTGTCTGCAGCTGGGGAAACCTCCACCGCCCTCAACATGACGCATTCTATCATCTTCAGGCATATGAGTTCCACCTCTTTCTGGGATGCCTTTTGGCTGAAGTGTGTACTCATCCATTCAAAACTGATTTTGGAAGACCTGTAATGGGCCAGGCATTTTGTTCTAGGTGCCAGGGCTATAACGATGTCAAAATAAAAACCCTTGTCTTCAAGGACCTTTGATTTAGTGAGGAACACAGACTGCAAGAAAGATAAATAAGGAAATTATATGACATATCAGATGGTGATAAAGTGCTCTGGAGAAAAACAAAGTCAGGAAAGCGGAGAGGGAAGGCGCACGGAGGAAGGAAGCAATGTTAAATAAGGTAGGAGGGAAGGCTGCCTGAGAAGTTGACGTGTGAGTCGAGCTAGGACTTAAAGGTAATAAAGGGGTGAGTCACCTGGGTATGTAAGTAGCTGCAAGCACAGAAGCCCTGAGACAGTGTGGCTTGCGTGTTTGTGAAACAGCGAGAGGGCCAGACACAGCTGGAGAAAGAGGAAAAGAAACAGGAGACAAGACAGAGCAGCAAGGAGGGCAGGGGCTCCAGAGCACACAGGACCTCCTCAGCTATTGTCACGCCTCTCTTTGGCTTCCTCAGAATGACACTGGGAGCCCTTGCAGGGTAGTGAGGAGAGGGGGACCATGAGCCTGCTTGCGTTTTTAAGGGGTCATTGTGGCCAGTGTGTGGAGGACAAACTGTGGAGGTGTATAGGGTGGGGCTGCTTCACTGGGCCAGGAACGCCAGGTCAGGATCTGAAGTCCTGGCCCTCAGTGAACATTTCTTGAGTAAATGAATTGAATGCCTGGGTCGAAGGCCAGCTGAGAGTCTGTGAAAAGAATAAGACAGAAAGGGAACAGGAGGACATAGTTATCAGGGCCTCAGGAATAGTTATCAGGGCCTCAGGAAGCTGGGACTGTGGCTAAAAGATCAGCCAGGTAGAAGGAAGAAGCAAGTGAGATTAGTAACTAGATGGCCAGCAAGCCAGCAAGGCCCACTACAGGAGCCAGTCCTTCAGGCAGATGGAGTTTGTCCCCTCCCAAGCACTTGTTTTTTTTCCACTCACCTAGTACTTATTGAGCTCCTACTGTGTAGCAGGCGCCTTTAACACAGAGCAGTAAACATGAAAATCAAGAGCTTGCTGCTTTGCGGGGAAGATGGTCAAGTGATCATACAAATAAGGAATAAAAGAGTTATGGGTTGTAGCAAGTGCTGTGAAGGATACCGTATTGACATAAAATAAATGGGACCTAAGCAAAGATCCAACCAACCAAACAGTGTGTGTGGCAGGGGGTGGCGGGGGCAGTATTCCAGACAGAGGAGACAGCATGTGCAAAGGCCCTGGGGAGTGGAAATCCACAGTGGTTCCAAGAACTAAAAGGAAAACTCCATGGGTTTGAAAGTTAAGCAGGGGCCTTGGTACATCCCACTTAGGTGGTCCAGGACTGTAAAGGGCTGTGCAGGAGGAACAGGACTGGGAGAACAGGTACTGGGTGTAGCAGCTGCAGGTGGGTCCTGAGCTCCAGGGATGCTCACTCCCCCAAGAGACCCAGGAAAAAGCTGTCAGCACCAGCAGTTCCTGGACTCACTCAGAGCTTCAGAGGGCACCAATAACCATTGTTAAATGGCCCAAGCATTTTAACAGGTTTATACATGAAATTGTGATAGGAAGATGTAGGAGCTTATTTACTGTTAGTTCTTTATTCCATGAGAGTCACATTTCTGCTTAAAAACAGAGAAAGGAAAAAATAAAAATACAGTCACCCCTTGGTAGTTGCAGGGGGTTGGCTCCAGGAGACCCCGCTTATTCGAAATTCCACAGATGCTCAAGTTCCTGATGGGAAATAGCCATAGTACAGTCGGCCCACTGTAGCCACAGGTTTCACATTCATAGCTGAATCTGCAGATGCGGAACCCGCAGATAGGAAGGTCCTGACTGTACTATATTCCTTCTAGGTGGCACCCCAAAACAAAGGAACTCTATACTAATACTTTTAGCTCAATTTTTGGATTAAAATAGAAAAGGGAAAAACAAAATCCATGGGAATCCTAATTAAAAGTAGCCTTCACCATACATTTAAAAAAAATCACATAGCCAGTTCTATTCCAGCTAATATGAAAAATATATATTAAATTTATGATATCCCACTAAGGGAAAGATCCTTCTTCTCAAAATAGAAAAAAAAAGGGGGGGATAAAACTCTTCTAGATGATACAGACAGGCAAACAACATTTGCCAATAAGAAAAAATCACATCCTCTCTTAAATACTTCTGAAGTAACATCTGCAACATCTTCCTAACTCACAATACTTTCGTCTCTTTTCTAGAAACCCTGAAAGCCCCACTCCTCCCAGGCCTACATGGGGACACCTCACCCCAGCTGGACCAATGAAACTCTCACCCAGGAATCTGGATGGCAACTGAGAGACAGCTTATCAGTCTTGGCAGGTGGACGGAATAGGTGGGAGACTGACTTAATAGCTCCCCACAGCCATGTCCTACCATATGTTCTGCAAAGTGAGAAGGCTATCCAGTCCACAAACAGGTATAAGCTCTTTCTGTGGCTGGATCTGGGAAAGCCAGGATCACCTGAATACACATGGGCTGAGGCTTCCAGGATTCCCATCCAGCTGCAGACAAGCACTTTCTCCTTGGGCCTCACTTTCTCCATCTAGAAAACAATTGAAGTGCCTCTTCCAGCTATACAGCCTGTGACTCCTGAGGACAAAAGCAGTCTGATTGGAAGCTGGGAAGCAGATTTCCCACCTGTTATGGACTGAATATTTGTGTGTTCCCTGTCCCCCAGATTCATATGTTGAAGTCCTAACCTCCAAAGTGACTGTCTTTGGAAATAAGACCTGTGAGGAGGTGAAAAGGTTAAATGAGATACTAAGGGTGGAGCCTTAATCCTATATGATTGGCATCCTTATGAGAAGAGGAAGAGACACCAGAACTCTCTCTCTCTCTATCTCTGTCCTGTGACACAACAAGAAGGCAGCCATCTGCAAGCTAGGAAGAGAACTCTTACTAGGAGTTGAATCGGCTGGCACCTTGATCTTGGACTTCCCAGCTTCCAGAACTGTGAGAAAATAAATTTCTTTTGTTTAAGACACCCGATCTGTGGTATTTGTCATGGCAGCCCAAGTTGACTGACGCATCACCTCTTCTTCAAAGTAGGGCAGAGCAGGCTCTCATATGAGGATAGTTGCCCTGCAGCACCGCATGAAAGCCCCCTGAATGCACACAGCCTGCTTTAAACGGCAGCCACCAGCTTCCCAAGAGACATGAGCAGGAAGGCTCTTCAACAAGCCCCCAAATCTTCCCTGGCCTCATCCCTTAGCCACCCCTCTACAAGGATCCGGGAGCAGACAAAATTCCGCCAGTCCCCCCGGGTGTCCATCCAGTCTCCTCTGCTGTTGCCTGCTGCTTCCTCAGTGAGCAGAGGAAGAACCACTAGGCAAATGAGTGGCCTTGGAGGCAGGAGCACAGCCCAGGACTGTCTGGGCAAGGAGAACTGGCCCCTCCTGCCTTGTTCCCCAGGCTTTCCTGCTGGGATGTGTGGAAAGTGCCAGACGGGGACCTTGGAGGGTTGGGAAGTGGACGGCCCTAGGCCTCTCCTCCAGCCATGCTGCAGTCGCCTGTAATTTATATAGAGGCTCCCCTCCCCCTCTCGTCTTCCTTCATCTCAGTTGACCCACAGCCTCCCCTAAAGCTCACAAAATGCCATTTTCATTCCACTGTGTTATCATTATGCACGAAGACCTTAATGTTCATTAAGATGGAAGACTGGGACGACAACGCAGATCTCTGTCCTGTTTGTTTGTTTTGATAATGAAAGCTTGGTTCCTCAAAATCCAATTTTTATGTCTTTTAAAAAATGTCTCTTGGGCTTCCCTGGTGGCGCAGTGGTTGAGAGTCCGCCTGCCGATGCAGGGGACACGGGTTCGTGCCCCGGTCCGGGAAGATCCCACATGCCGTGGAGCGGCTGGGCCCGTGAGCCATGGTCACTGGGCCTGCGCGTCCGGAGCCTGTGCTCCACAACGGGAGAGGCCGCAACGGTGAGAGGCCCGCGTACCTCAAAAAAAAAAAAAAAAAAAAAAGTCTCAGCCTCCCTTTATAGCCCTCTCTCTCTCAGGCCTACATCTTGCTCTGTGCCCTTGGGAGTTACCTCCTGAAGAGCCTTGAAAAAACACAACCACAAAAGTCTGTCTCTCTCCTCCCTTGGCTTCAGAGATCCTGGCTCCCCAGCTACCCGCCCCCCTCCCTTTCTATACACCTCTAGACACCGCACCCACTGAACAGCAGTCTCTCCCTCCAAACTTGTGTCCACAGCCAAGCTCTCCTGAAAACCAGACCTAGCACCTGCCTGGGGACATGTCCACCTGGTGTCCTGTGGGTCTCCACCCCACAGACCCACCTGTCTCTTCCCCAAACCAGCATCTGCTTCTGGTCCCCGTCCCTCTCAGGAAGCTCACCTGTGCCTAGTCACCATTGTTATTAAGTTTGGGCTCCTGCATCTCCTCATTCCCTGATCTAGAGCATCATGGAGCCCAAGTACATCCACCACCCAGATGTCTCTGGCTTCTGTCTTCTCCTTGACACACCCAATTGTGCCCTAACTTCCTCTCCTCTGAACTTCTCCAATAAACTCACAACTAATTACCAACTGGGGAACTTTACCTCCTTGAGCTTGAGGACGAACTCTGGTAACATATGTAAATATCAATCACCTAGCAAGTGCCAAACAAACGTTAATTCTTCCCCCACTTCTTCAGGCCAGTTCTCCGTGATGTGGTTTATCCTCTAGGGACAAATCTGATTTCTAGATCTGTAGTTTGCCAAAGACACCCTGCAATTTTCTGCTTCCGATCATTCAGCCGCAAGAGTATTGAGTGTCTTTTTTCCCCCATCCTAAACCAAGTTCATATTGTATAAAATGATCTGGTTATTTTGATTTATCTAAAATTTTCAGATCAGATTGATACCTGACTTTTTAAAAATAATTATGATTTTTTAAAGCTTGTCTCAGGAAGTTTTTATAAAACAAAGTAGAAAAAACTCATTCCCATTAGGCATTATCCTTCCTTCTCACTCTGCTTTTGGAAGGATTTTCAATTCAAATTGAGGATAAACTGTATTTTCACTTAGAAAAACACATTCCCTCTTAAGAATAAATCCCCCCGCAAAACAGCCATATCTTTATATGTGTAACAATTTAACATGAAAATGTTATTGATCTCTTTTCTTCTTATTATTCTTTCCCATCATCTCTTTAATGATGGAAATTTAGGACTGCACAATCATACGTGCACGTGCACACACACACATACACACATCCTTTGTCTTTTCAGATTTCTTCCCAACAAATCCTCACAAATGACAGTGATCAGGTTTAATTTAAATTATTTTAGCTGACATCAGCTTAGGGCCAGATCCTC
Organism: Hyperoodon ampullatus; assembly: GCF_949752795.1. NCBI lineage: Eukaryota > Metazoa > Chordata > Mammalia > Artiodactyla > Ziphiidae > Hyperoodon > Hyperoodon ampullatus. The sequence continues at coordinate 195,693,844 of NC_136914.1, read as the reverse complement.
AATATCAAAACAGAATGGAAAATTGAAATAAAACTCAGAGCTTCTGCCAAGTTATCCTGACAATTGCCCGAAGTTCTGTATCTCTCAAGAGAACTGCTTTCAGATCAATAGAGAAGAAAAGGTGTGTTAGTGTGTTGATGACTAAAGGGACAGTTGGCTCTGGAGTGTCGAGCTGAGTGTGTGGGCTCTGGAGACAGACCCTCTGAGCTGGACTCCTGACTGTGCCCCTTAAGAGCTAAGGGACTCTGGATGAGTTGCTAACATCTCTGAGTTTCAGTTTTCTCATTTGGGTTGTTGTGAGGATTAAATTAATTCATATATAGAAGTTAGGACAGTGCCTGGCACATACTAAGCATTCGGTGACAATAAGAATCACTATTATTCCAGATAAAATCAGTGCCCCTTCCAAGTACCATAAACCTATAGGCAATATAATGTAATGATTAGAACCTTTTACTCAGACAGCCTGGGTTCAAATCCTGACTCCACTACTTACTGGCTGTGTGGCTCTGGGCAAGTTACATAACCATTCTGTGCCTCAATAGCTCCGTTTGTAAAAGGTGTATTAAAAACTGTACCTGCATCATGGAAATGTCCTGAGAATGAAATGAGACAATGTGAAATACTTAGCACATATAGTAAATGCTCACTGAAGTCTGGCTGTTACTTTTCTTTGCACTCTATGAAAAAAAAGGTTAATTAACTCAAAACTGCTTCCCAAACCGCACAGAGGTTTTCAAAAGGCTAGTGTTGTAAGGTTTTCCACTTTAGCTGCTGATTAGGGACCAAGCTGTATTACAACACACCTCCTATTTGGAGGTTATCCTGAGGTAGGTGGGCCGCAAAGGCCCCTGGGATCAAAGGAGGTCAGAGAACCCCTCTCTCTGCGATTGGCAGCCGGTATGTGGGCATGTGACTGGGCTCAGCCAATCGGATGCTTGCAACTGGGCGGTGGTTTCTGAGAGAGTGGGGAAGGTTGGAGCGGGGGAAGGGTCCGAGGGGAGGGGAGACTGAGGGCTGACCTCTAGAGCATCATTCACTTCACCCACAACACCTTCACTTTCTCTCTCCTAAAATTAATTACAAAATCAACACATATTCTTTACAACCAGAAGAAGCATCCATAAATGTACTCAGAAAGTGTGATTTATCTCTTTGCAAAATATCCCCCTCAATTTTCCCAGCCAGTAACCTAAGTCCCTCTGCAACTTTTTCTCCCTACTTAACAGTACATCGTAGTCATCCTTCAAGGTCAATGGAAGTCTATCATATGCGCCCTATTATGGCTCCATACATTTCCATAACATAAATGAACCACTGTTTTTTCAAACACTCCTCTTCAGATAGACACCTTTTTTGGCTCTCCATTACAGTTTTAAATGCACGTTCTCATTGCCACAGCCTCACTTTCAGGACTCAATCCTACAGAAATATAGCACTAGTTTGTATATAAGGCTGCACAAACAAGGTTACTTACTGATTGCAAGTTGCTTAGAGTATCAGAAACTGGAAATAACCTAAATGCCCAGAAATCTCCCCTAATCTGTGTTTTTATGGCATTTTGTTTGGGCAAGGGGAGGAATTTCAGCTGTGAAAAGTGATTTATGAAAACCACTACTCAAACCCAGGTGAGAATTGGGAACGTTAGGTTCCTTCCAACAATGAAACTTTAGATGCCCTTCATTTTGGGGAATCTTGGAGGCAGGAAGAAAAAAATAAGATGTGTACATCAAGGTCAGATTACCACAGCACAAGTGGGTCATTGTCAGATCTATTTCACCCACATGGACAGCAAATCTGAATCCTCAGAGAGCCCAAGTTCAGGTTTTGTTCCTATTCAGAGTCCTAGACTGCAATGTGCATAAGAATCACCTGGGACTTTTGATAAACTGCAGATTGATTCAGCAGGTCTAGGGTGGGGTCTGAGATGTTGCATCTCTAACAAGCAACCAGGTGATGTAGATACTGCTGGTCCATGGACCGTACTTTGAGTTGTAAGGACCTAATCAATTCACATCTGCTGTCTGAACTGAATTTTCCTATTTTTCAAATAATGTGGTCGATTAGGGTGACCAACCATCTGACTTCTCCCAGGACTATTCAGTTTTGCACTGAAAGTCCTGAGTACTAGGAAACAGGACCGTTGGATTAGAGCAGGGTCAGATAACTCAGAGGCCTGAAAAGTAATATAAATGAAGGAAGTGGGCTGGTTGGAGACTTTGGCAAACAGAAGGGCTTAAACGCTCACTCTGAGGCTCTACCCAAGGGTCTCCAACTTGCAACCTTGGCACACATGACCCCTCAGACTCCGTGCAGCTGAGAAATGCTGTAATAGAGATTTTCTGATGGCAGTTGTAAGTTCCCATATGTGATGGGTCACTATGAAAATATTAGAAATCAAGCACTGCCCAGAAAAGGGATGAAAATACTTCTAAGAGAGAGCAGAAGAGTCTGCCCACCCACTCAAAAACTGAGTATGGTAGCCAGCCTCCAAGATGGCCCCCAATGGTCCTCACCTCCTTGTATTCACATCCCTCCTACAATGAATAGGGCTAAACTGTGTAACCAACAGGATACTGTGGAAATGGAGTGTGACTTCCAAGGCCAGGTCATGAAAAATACTGAGGCTTCAGTATTGTCTTGCCACTTTGTTAGACCACTTGCTCTGAAGGAGGTCAGCTGCCATGTTGTGAGGATGCCCAAGCAGTCCTAGGAGAGATTCATATAGCAGGATACTGAGACCTCCTGCCAACAGCCCTGTGAGGGAGCTATCTTGGAAGTGGATCTTCCAGCTTCAGCTAAGCCTTCAAGTGACACAGCCCCAGCCAATATCTTAGCTGCAACCCTATGAGAGACTCTGAGACAGAACCACAGTCAAGCCATCCTCAATCAAGCACTCTGAAAACTTCTCAAGGATCAAAGACCCAAGATGTTGCAAACTGGCAGCCATCAGGGCCAGAAACAAGTTTTATTCTGCCTGCACATTTTTTTTAACTTTTTATTTTATATTGGAGTATAGGCGATTCACAATGTTGTGATAGTTTCAGGTGCACAGCAAAGGGACTCAGCCATACATATGCATGTATCCATTCTCCCCCAAACTCCCCTCCCATCCAGGCTGCCACCTAACACTGAGCAGAGTTCCCTGTTCTACACAGGAGGTCCCCGTTGGCCATCCATTTCAAACATATACCTGCACATTTTTCTTTAATGTGAATTAGTTACGAACATCTAAACATCAGGATGTTCCCATGCAAATCTGAATTTCTAGCACCTCCTGAAAAATGGGAAGAGCTTTCATGCCTACAGGTCAAGGATAGGCCAGACTGAGCAGCACCTGCCCCTTTAGAGTGGACTGGTATGCCCTGCATTAACACACCTACCTTCCCCATCTGTTTCTCTCCCTGGTTCATATCACTTGTTAAATTACCTCCTGGCACCCATGAGTCTGTGATCCTTGACCTAGAGATCAGAAACCTTTTTGTCGGTGGTTCTCAAAGCGTGGTCCTGGGACCAGCAGCATCAGCATCACCTGGGGACAAGCTAGAAATGCAAATTCTTGGGTCAATCTAGAAACTCTGGGGTGAAGCCCAGTAATTTGTATTTCAGCAAGCCCTCCAGGGGATTCTGATGCATGCTAACACTGAGAACCACTGTTTCTCACTAATAAGGTTTCTTGCCTTTGGAAACTGTGTTAGTTTTCTAGGGCTGCCATTTTTAAAAGTACTACAACCTAGGTGGCGGCTTAGAACAACAAAAATTGATTGTCTCACGGTTCCGGAGGCAGCTCTTGTCTAGAAGGCTGAAATCAAGTCTCACAGTTCTGGTCTGGAAGTCTGAAGTGGGCTCCCTCTGAAACCTGCAGGGGACTCCTTCTTTGACTCTTCCTAGCTTCTGGAGGTTTGTCAGGAATCTTCAGCATTCCTTAGGCTGCAGATAACATCACTTCAGTCCTCCATCTTCACATGGCATTCTCCATGCCTGTCTTCACATCATCTCCCCTCTGCGTGCATCTCCCTGGGTCCCAATTTCCCCTTCTTATAAGGACTCCAATCAAATTGGATGAGGACACAGCTGAAGACCTCATTTTAACTTGATTACCTCTGTAAAGACCCTATTTCCAAATAAGGTCACATTCTGATATACTGAGGGTTCGAACTTCAGCATTTTTTTCCCCTGGGAAGGGGGATACAATTTAACCCATAACAGGAACAATTTTCGGCTGTGCAGTAGAAGAAACTTAAAATATCTGAGGGTCCAGCTCTACCAACATGCAAACCCAGCCCCCGGCCCCACCAGAAATGCCTGCAATCTGTACCCAGGTGCTCTCAGAGGCACGGTGAGAAGCAGAACCTGTAAGCAATTTAGTCTCAAATAATCTGCTCACCTGCCCTTTATTCCTGACATGTATATAAATAAACAATATGTTTTTTTAATTGAAGACTAATGCTACAATGTACCAGACACTGGACAGCCAGTCCTGATTCTCTGTTGTGGCCTTAAATTTCTTGGAGCCTCAGATTTCTCGGCTGTAAACCTAGGGGCTCGGATGATCTATCCATAATCTCCCTTCCAGCTCTAAAAGCCTGTGACTAATTGACGATTAAATGAACTTTCCATTTCAAAATACCAAATCCCCTCATCTATCATTAAATAAATCACTGTTATGTTGGATGGTATGGCTGTACTTAATGAATCAATCAACATGTTTCGTCAAATGTCTGTTGTAAGCGAAGTACCTTGTCCTCTTTTCACAAAGCATTTGAGTTAAATAAAACTGTTAGTGACCAGATAAAATACTTGAAGCATCTGTGGTCAGAGATGAGTGAGTAGATTTCTGACCCCTTGATAGACTAGGGAGGGGCTTGGCAGTGGTGAGAACTCGTAAGCTGTGGGTCAGCTTCTGTGCTGCGGTGCATGGTTATGAATATTGCAACATGATAACTCTCACCCAGAAAACTCACCTCGTAATCCAGGGCTAAGTTTCCACTCTGTCCCAGGGTTCTAACTCGAGTTGACTCTACTTCAAAAGAAGGAAAGCTTGTTTGGCCAAATACCCATGGAGCATCGGTTTCAGGAATGTGACATGCTGTTAAACCACAGCCGTGTAAGCTTGCGGCTGCTGAGATTTTCCAAGGAAGAAAGTTTCACTTTTCAAAGAAAAACATGGCACCGCAAAGCTGGAGAGACATGAGGTGAATGGCGTCGATTGGCCTCAAGAAACATTTTCTCCCAAAGAACACCTCTTATGTGTGAGTGTGTTCTGGGGGAGGGCAGGGAAGCACATGAGAATGAATTTACAGGATTCCAACGATGAGACACAGCTCCTGCCTTTGAGTAGCCTTTCAGGGAGCTCTGGGGAACGTCTCAGGGCATTGCCCCAGAAGCCAGGTCAAGAGGATGGTCAGCATGGCACAGCTGGGAGAGGCATAGGGGCTGCAGGAGCAGACACAGGACCTGGACCTGCAAGCAACAGGTCACAAGGCAGGAGAGGTCTCCCAGCAATCAACGCAGGGATTCAGCGTCTCTGTGAAGACACGCATCAGCCTCCCTGGGTCCCACCTCCACATTTGGCTTGGAGCTTTGACAGAATGATCACCAAGGACTGCTGAATGCCTCTGGAAGAGGATGTCAGGACGTCCTGTCTCCTTAGATTGGAGTTAACGTGCATTTCAAAGTAAAGTGAGTATCTGAGCGGCTGAATTAATACAGAATCAAGTCTCAGAGAATCACAATTCTTGAATTTTGGAAGGGAATTTGGGAGTCATGTAACCCAACCTTTCCCTCCGTGTCAGAATCCTTATGGCCGCTTGGTTATCGGCTTCAGTTTGGATGCCTCAATTGACAGGGAGCTGCTGTCTCCCTTCTATGCCATGCTCAGCGACCAGTGGTTTCCCCACCAGTGTCCATGAAATCCAGGGGGACAAGGGACAAAAAAAGTTGCAGAGGGACTTAGGTTATTGGCTGTGTCATCACCAGAGGGCTCTAGTTGACTCAAAGTGTTTTCCTTATATGGTGCTAACATTTCCTTCCTTCTCGCTTACCCTCCTCAGTGCATGCATGCTCTGTCCTTCAGAACAGGTCTGAGCCCGCATTTACTACAGCAGCACTTTAACTATTGGAAGGTGGGGCCTCCACGGCCTCCCTAAACATTCCTAGTTCCTCTCACAGTGCTTTTGTGGGGCAGCTCCTGGACCTGGGGAGGGTCGTCTGAACACTGACTAGTACGCGCATGTCCTTTGAAAAACATGGGCCCCACTCCCTAAAAACCGAGAGCCATTTTCCAGGGAGAGTGAAAGCAACATAGGTCAAGTAATGGGCAGTACGTGGGCAACGCTCAAAACCAGAGCCACAGAGACGCAGTGGATGGTGGCTACTTCAGAAGCTAAAAGACGGTCCAGGTCAACCCCGCCTGGGGTGACTCTTCCAGAGGGGCCGGGAAGCCATGACCAGGCCTGAGGCTGAGTATTTGCTAAGCCCTGGGTGATTGTAGCCTCTCACTGTCTGGGGCAAAAGCAGGCCCCAGGCCAGAGTCTGTGGACCCTGGATTTCATGGACACTGGTGGGGAAACCACTGGTCGCTGAGCTTGGCATAGAAGGGAGAAGCCCGCCCCCTTGTGGACCTCTGGTGGGTGGCAAGGTACAAAAAGCACCCTGAAACCTAGAAGGAGATGAGGGGTCAGGGGGGAGCAGCCGCTTCCTGTCGCTGCTCCCATTTCCCCAGTTGCCTGCAAGAGAATTGATCTCTGGAGTGTCACAGGGAAGGGGAGTGGTGGCAGGGGACATGAAGGGAAGTTAGGACGTGGAGACTGCTGGGTCTTCTGGCAACAGAAAGTTGGAGACAAATCAGGCAGGTGTTACTAGATGATGGAAAAAAAAGAAGGAAAAAGCAGCAGGAGGCCTTTCCTGGTTCTGCCACTCCCTGGGTGGCCCCAGGCAAATCACAGTCCCTCTCTGGGCCTCCCAGGGCTAAGCTGGGTGAAAACTACAATCCCTCTGAATGCTGGTGCTTTATGGACTAAGCTGGATGCCTTCATATGCCAGTCCTGACAATGGTCTGTCCTTGGTGGCACCACACCCCTGACTGAAGAGAAGGGGGGATGGGAGGCAGCCAGGGCCAGGGGTACGTGTGGAAGGGGAGACGGAGGCCACCAACTTGACCCGTTTGGCAGGTCTACCCAAGGCCCAGGAGGGCACAGCACCCTCCATCACAATGCCAGGCCCCTGGGTGCCCCAAAGAGTCCTTTCTCATAGTGGTCTCCCGTCCTTCCACAACGCTGGCCAAATCTAAATCTGGAACAGTGACCTCCTCCTGAAACACTTGTCCACTGGGTGATGCACGAACGCTGACCCAGAGGAAGCTGGGCTGAAAAAACACGCTTGCCCCAGACATTGTGACCAGGGCCCATCTAACGTCCACATGGCAGCCACAAGCATCGATTCTGCCTCACACGAACACACGTTGAATCTGCCTTTACTCAGCGCTAAGTGCATTATCAAAGATTGTGTTTTTAACGTATTTTTGAGATAAATTCCACAGTACTCTGTAATCGATGAGTCTAATTAAGCTAAGTGTAGCACTGGGAGAAGCAACCCAGAAGCACTTTCCTTAGAGCTCTCTGGGTAAAAAATATAGGTGGATTTCAAAAATTAAATTATATGCTAAAATGGCTCAAATTTCTTTCTGCACTATGCTCATACAGACACGCGGTCACGGTGTCACCGAAGACAGGGTTTTGAAACACTGACTGTCCTCTGTCTGGCAAAAAGAAAAGTATTGAAACCCTTAAAAAATGACCTTGTATAAATTATCCGAAATAATGTCCTCAGGCTAGTGTGCTTCTAACTGGAATGATCCAGGGCGAATGTTATGGGGCGGGGTGGGTAGGGTCAGCTTTGTACATCACAGTACACTAAAGCTTTGGCTGAAAAAAAAAATGCCTGTAATTTCTCATTAAAAAAAAAAGGCATTTATAAGGTTATTATAAGGTATTATAAATTATTATGTAAACACCCCTTAAAAAACAGAGGATTCCAACCTTAAGTTACAATCCAAGTTCCACCTAAAAAACTAAAGTCAGTTAGAACATGTAATTCTCATTGTAGTCAGAACCCTTTTCAAACACCTATTTAGACCACCTAGTTTTTCTGCAGTATTGCCAAATTCTAAAATTGTAATGAAAAATTTAAAGTCCAAAACCTACAAGCCATCAGAGTTTCAGTAAGCAGATTGTGCCATTTCAAAACTGAAAATGTGCTTGCATAAGCAAGTCACTGGGCTAACCTTTCTGGATTGAGAGTCTGGCCTTCAGTTCAGAACATGGCTATGCCAGGGTCAGAAATGTGACAAAACTGCGCTTTCACGGAGGTTAGCCAAGGTTCACAGGGTCATGACTGGGCCATTTTATCAGTCATGTCAGGCTCACACCCTATTGCCTGGCATAGATAAAAACTTTATCTGTCAGTTTGTTAAATTTACTCCTCCTGCCTTATTTTCAATAAAGAAAACCTGGACTCGCTTATCTAAACCAGAGATTGGCCTTTTCCAATACTGTTTTCATATGCAACTTCAGAGTAAAGGAAACACACCAGTGATTTGGGGTCTCATTTTAGTCAATAACTGTCTTACCTAAAACTCTAATTTCAGAAAACAGTTCTGACACTGTGCAACACCATAGATTTATTATGTTTATTAAACATACTAAGTTTATGGCTGAAGGTGTTATATTAGATGATCTTCTCAAAGTGTTCTCTTTTCAAATTCAGCTTTCCCTAAAGTAAAGCAAACCCCTCCCCAAATTTTTAATTAACTTTGATAGATTTTCCAAATAGAGAATCTAAATTATCATCAAAAACTTAACAAAATTACCTTTAGACTGACTCACACACATACAATACATGCTTTCTAATAACTGTTAAGAGAAAAAAACAGCTAAAGTTTCTTCCTCCCAGAAAATAGATATGTACAGATGACAAATAAAGCCATGAATGTAGACATTTAGAAATCTGGTTAAATATACAAATATAAAACCGGTGAGTTTCCCCCCACAGGAATATTAAACGCAACACAAGCACCTTCAGATTTTACTTTATTTGTAAACTATCCAGTTCATTATTTTAATATTTAAAGACTGTGGTACTGTAGAAGAGACACATAAATATTATAATATACATTTAGCAATTAAATATAATAAAATCAACATGACACTAGGTAAAAACGCATATGTACTCTTCAAATAAGTCTGAGGTCTGGGCATTCCCGCCCATCAGATTTCCCCCTGGAAACGGGTGAACCTTGCCGGGAGATCATCCACAGGATACACAGTGGGACTCGTTTTCATTGTAGGAGGTCCATTTAGAAGCTGCCAGTCACAACGCCTGGCCAGCTCCACTGTAAATATTTTGAGAAGAATTTTTGCGAACTCTTTCCCTACACAGCTCCTAAGGCCTCCTCCAAATGGAATGAAGCTGAACCTGGATGCATCCTCCGGGTGAGGCAGCAGAAAGCGGTCAGGATTGAATTCCTCCTTGTTGGTGAAGATATCGGCGACATCGTGAGTATCACAGATACTGTAGATAACATTCCAGCCCTTGGGAATCTGGTATCCCTGCAAAAGATTATGAAGTCCAAAGGACTGACAAACTGGAATTCAACCTTCAACAGGAAAAAAATCTATCACTGATCTCCTTGGAGGAGTTATGAGCTGAAAGAAAGGAGATGGGGGAGGTGGAGAGAGAAACAGAGAGACAGACAGACATTCAGAGGCAGGACAATGTTATCAAAAGCCTAAGAAATTTAAGTCAAAGGACAGAGAAACAAAGGGAGATTTAAAACTACAACACAAAAGGTAAGGGTGGGAGGGAGAGAACTTTTAACTTACATTTAATTCAAAAGTCTTAAGGGCAACCCGAAACCCTCCTGGAACTGGGGGATTCAGTCGAAGGGTCTCTTTAATAACACACCCAGTGTATTTAAGCTGTTCCAAAATTTCCATGTCCAACTTGTTGTCTTGATTGCCCTTGCAAAGTAAACCCTATCAAAACAGTCACACAGAGGTGAACGGTTATTCTGTGCTCCAATAAAATCAGCCCAGCAGACGTAAACAGGGCTTAAGTAGCGGCTGGACCCAAAGGGCCTCATGATGGGAAAGTGTGAGGGGGAAACAGGGAGCAGCTAGTTACCATTTGCCTCCACCCCTGGGCCCAAGTCCACTATCTGTTTACAATTCCAAGAGAATCCTGCTCACCAGTTAGAACCACCAAGTTTCTCCCCTCCCCCAATCACCACCACCACTGCTGGCTGCCACCACAGTCCCCCGCGAGTTCCCCATTCATGCCCTTGAACACACAAATCCAAGAAAGTGGAACCTCTCTGAAAATCTCCAAGGTTCTGAAAAACGTGGAGAAGAACAAGGCTGAACCCTGCCCGAGTGGGATCACAGCTCAAGATTCCTTCTTTTTTATTGGGAAAGGACACTTACCTTTTGGGAAGCTGGCTAGAGAGTGGCTGAGTTTCTTAAGGTAATCCCCCCACCCCCTCAGTTCCCCTACCTTACTTTTCAGCTCCTCTCGGACTTTCTGGAGGACATGTGGGTAGAGCCCCAGGTAAGTGATCAGAGATGTAGCTGCACTGGCCGTGGTTTCGTGTCCTCCAAAGAGGAGCTCAGTTGAAGACTGCTTTAGTGCCTAAGAGTGGATTAAGACGAACGTTTTGACAAGTCTGCATGCGATTTTACAGAGCGACTACTCAGAATAGAACTGAGGGTCCTGGAGGGAAGATGAGAAGGGCTGAAAGAGTGCTGACAGAAAATCCATTTAAACAAAATGCTAAGACCCTTTAGTTCAGCTAGAGCAGGAAGGCCAGTAAGAGCCCACTCTCCCAGGAACTCTTAAATTAAAGCCTTTGTTGTCTTATAATCACCCAACATTATTTATTTACATCTTGCAAATTCCAACTTTCCTTTTAAAACCTGGAAGGGATAGGGAACGAAGCCTCTCCCCACAGCTCCGCGGACCAGGTGTCTCACCTCTGTGTCCCATCCCTGGGGTCTGGGAGGGCTTCCTACTCTGGGAAACTGGGCCCCAGGCGGGCACTTTGGGGACCCCAGGAACTGCGCTTGGAAAGCCAGGGGATCAAACTCCGCCGTGCCTCTCCCGAAGCTGCCACTCACCTGCATGTCCAGCCTCTCTCCCCTCTCCCACGAGTGCTCGATCAACAGCTGCAGCGCATCTTTGTAGCCCCCGTCCGCCTCGGCTGCCCGCAGCCCGCAGATCTTGGCGCGAATGTTCTCCTCGATGCGCGCGTGGATGAGGTTCCGCGCCTTCAGTCCCTGAGCGCAGAGAGCGCACGGCGGTGAGCAGAAGCCCGGACCCTGCGCTCCCGGAGCCTCTAGCTCCGCACCCTACATGCCGCCCTTACCCGGTACAGCCCGCTGAAGGGCACGTCTATGGGCAACGAGAAGAGATTGCGGGTCATTTCCTCGAAGGCCTCTACCAGCTGCTGCTCTGCTTCCCCGCCGCTCGCCAGCCGGGACTCGCAGCCCATCAGGATGCGCATAGCGATGCGGAACATAAGGCGCTTCACCTGGGGGTAGACTAGGAGGCCGCTCTCACCGCAGCTCAGCCACTGCTCCAGGCAATTGCCCACTTCCTCAGCGATCACTGGCACGTAGCACTGGAGCGCCTCGCGGCTGAAGGCCCGCATAATCACCTGAGCTCCGAGGAGGGAAGAGTGTTAAAACCGGGCCCCACCCGCCCCTCTCGCCTTCCGGGGCCCCCTTCCGGAAACCCACAACCCCACCAGACCCAAGGCACTTCCCGGCTGGGAAGGCTACACTGGGTTTGAGAGGGTACCTAGCCGACGCCTTATGCAGCTGGCGCTCGCCCAGCATCTATTTGCCTGAACCCCTCACGCGAATCGGGTACCCCTTCCTGCCCAGGCGCCGCCACCCCGCCCTCACCTTCTTGCGCTGCTTGTGCAAGGAGTCGTGCAGGTTGGAGAGGCAGCCGGAGCCCAGGATGGTGCGCACCGACGCGGGCCAGTGGACTGACACCAGCCGGTGCTCCCCGAGCAAGATGCGCCGCACGTTGTCCGCTCCCATCACCCGCACCGTGGGCCGACCGAACAGATGTGTCTTGTAGATGAAGCCGTATTTCCTGCGCTTCATCTGCAGGAACTTCCTTCGCTGCGAGAGGAAAGCGGAGGAGAAAGGCGGGAGTGAGGGGGCGCCAGGGAGCGCCGAGCCTCCGGCTAGTACTGATCCTAGCCTCAGTCACCTCCCTCCCGGGGGCGCCTACCCCGGCTTCAGTGGAAGCCTGGAGCCGAGTCGGGCTCCGGGACTCCGGGGAACCGCCCTGTCCCGCCCCCTATCTCCCTTACCTGAAGCACCATCTGCAAAGTTTCCCCAAAGAAGGGGAAGCCCATAGTTCCGGGGGGCAACGGGAGGGCGCAGCTGCGGTCCCGGCTGCTCACGCAGTACAGGTCCCAGAGCTTGATCGCTGCCAGGAAGAGCAGCAGCGGTAGCACGAAGGTGCAGAGAGCACTGGCCAGCAATGCTAGGAGCCCCATGGCGCGCCGCGACCTCCCGCGCCACCTGCCGCCGTCGCCAGAGCTCCGAACCTGTCGCGCGCCCGCTTTATAGGCGGCCCAGGTTGCTGCCCACGTTACCTTAGACAAATTAGTTCACCCAAAGTTCATCTTTAATTGCGGATTGGGCCCCTGGCTCCTCCCCCCTCGAGGCGCTGCCCAAAATCTTTAACCGTTTGTTCCGCGCAGAGACAGAGGCGGCGCGGTGGCGGCTTCCCTCGGAGCGCGCCTCCTGGGGTGCAGGGCTAGGAGCAGCCTGCTTCGCCCATACAAGTTGTGCGGGGCTCTGGGACGCTGGCAGGGGCCGAGCCGGGCTCTGGGGAGCGGGAACTCCAAGCCCTGGGCTTCCTGGCGGTCTCTTTGGAATCCCTCCCGCCGGGTCCGACGGGCGGTCCCAGACCAGAGCTGCCTGCACTGGCTTTCCGTTTACAGGCGCCGTGTGGGCCCCCTTCCACCTGCTGTGGGAGCAAAGGGAAGTGCGTTCAGAGATCGTCCAGCTTTCTCGTCCCACAGGTGGGGAAACTGAGGTGCAGAACGCAGAGCAAAACGCAGGCCTCCCGATTCTCCCAAAGATCCCATAGAAGAGCCCAGGGCCAGGACCCAAGCGAGAGTCGCGGGGAGTCGTGACCGGCTGACCATAGATTGCCAGCTCTCCAAGCCCCTCAAGGAGGTCCACACTCATGAAGTCTTGGAAAGTCCTACTTAAGGTACAAGAGAGGCTCCAGATCCTCAGGACTCCAGGTGCAGCCCTGCACAAGTCTGAGCCCTAACTCTTGACTCCCCAGTGGGGGACAGCAGTGACAATTCATCCGCGGCTCGGCGGTAACCAGAGCTCTGCCATCCTGCCACAGCCGGCCGGATCCCGAGGGCCCTGGGGTTAGCAGCTCCAGCTAGGCAGAGGGGAAGAGGGTCCTTGGCCCTGGCAGGATAAGGACACCGAGATGGAGGATGGATGGAAAGCCCGGAGTCTGGGCTCTGAGTCCCGGCTCCATCTCCACTTGAATGACCTTGGGCAAGTTACCGCACAGCCTTGCGCCTGTCTCCTCCTCAATATGGAAGTGCTCATTCTTGACCCGTCTACACCACGGGGAAGCTGTGAGTTTCCAAAAGGGGCTTCTGGGTGCAAATACTCTTCCCAGCTCCAGGCACGCTAGGCTACGTTACCAAGGTGACCTGGGCTCCGGGCACTGGAGCCATCCTCCGCTCTCCCAGCTCCCACCGGGCAGGAAGCCACCCAGGCGAGAGGGGGGCTGGGTCCTAAACTCAGGCCTCTGCCGGCCGCTGATAAAAGAGTGTTGAGGGAATCCGTACTGGGAAGTGAGGCTTCTGGCCTTCGCCCAGCTATACAATCGGCTGCTCCTGCAGCCAATGCCTGGAGCTCGGACACTGCGGGAAGCGCACGTGCGCTCCCTGCTTCCCGCCTGGTCGAGCCAGTGGGACTGGGTCCGAACTGCCTCGGACCAGTCAGGGCCACACGCCCCCTTTGATTTGAGCGATGAACCCTCCAGTCGCGCCTAAAACGAAGCAATGATATACGTTTGTTTAAAACTGAAGAGCCGGCTCTCCCGGGAGCACGCCTCACTCATTGGAAAGCGTCCCTCGGGGATGGAATATACTTTGATCCTGACAGCTGTTAAATACGCGGCCCTCCCGCGGTGGTCCCCAAACCCGGCGGATCGGGAAGTGTCTGCGGAGTCGCAGGGACCGCACACTCGCCGAAACGCTCCAAGCCTGAGTCGCCCCAGGATGTATTTCGGAGAGTCGGCGTTTCTCCGTAAACCTACTTGGCGTTTCAGAGGCTCTAGGGAAGGGTCTCTCCCACTGTTATTTCTTCTAACGATTTCACAACTCTAAACAGTGACAGACGACTTCGGGGGCACCGACTGGAACCGGGTCGAGACGCGCTGGAGGTAATTCTCAGAAATCCCGGGCCCGCCCCTTTCTGGACAGTGCCTCCGGCCGGTGAGCAAAGCTGGCGAGCGGGGGGCGTGACCTGGGGCCCAGTCCCAATCCTCCGGCCTGACCCGCCTGTGACCCCTGCAGGCCGGACCGTGACATCCGAGTGAACTCTGCAGGGCCATCTCGCCAAGTTCAGCGCGCGCCGGGTCACAAGATGAGCGGGGCCTGCGCGCTGGAAATTGCCACAAGGGGGAAAAATGGTTTAATCTACCTGCCTATCGAGACCCGCGGCGGCGACCGGCAGGAAAGGATTAAATGGGATAGTGAGGATCATTAAAGAACATCTTAAAGGGGGAGGGGCCCATAAATTACCAACCCAATAAGAACTTTGATCTAGATACCTTGCCACACTTTTCGTGGGTGGCAGTAGGTGGGGAGAGGGTTCACTGGAAAAAAAAATGTTTCCAAGATGTCTGCAAAACAGCCTGTTGCTAAGGGTTGGGGGGTGGGGAGTGACTTCCTGACTGGGGTCAGGGGAGCCCAGGCAGCTGAAGCACGCATCCTCCACCTTTCTTTCAACTCCTTCTTCCTTTGTCTTGAGCACTCATCCCCACCCCAGGGTTCTAGACCTGCTGTTCCCTCTGCTTGGGGTGCCTCTTTCCCAGCTCACCGCTTGCTGGTTCCTTCCAAAGTCGAATGTCACCCCAGGGATGTCTTCCCAGGCCCCAGCCTGCCCGGCACTCTGCATTGCAGGCCTGTTTTATTTTCTCCACAGCACCACCATCATCAGACATGTTCTTGCTCTTGTCTGTGAGCTTATTTACTGTCTACCTCCTTGGTGAGCACGCCAAGTCCAGGAAGGCAAGAACCACATCTGCTCCTTCCTCAGAGAATCAAGAGCTACTAAAGCAAGAGCTCAGGTTTTCTTGGAAATTACTGAGAATGAAGTATCAATGGGAAATTAGAGCAAAATTGGAGCTGCCCCTACCGGGGCTTATAGTTAGTGCAGACCACCAGCAGGTAAACCAGGTCTCTTGGAACCAGCTAAGTCTGGGCTTCTGAGAGCCCCCTCCCCCAATCTCTCTCCCCAAGTCAGAATCAGCCCCAAGCCCTCGTCCTCCCACCACCTCAGCCTAGTGGAGTTTCTCAGGCCGAGATGTTGTCTCTGCAGCCTCAGGAGCGCCCTGAGGGCAGGCCCCCAGATCTGCCACTTCTTGCCGGCTCTGTGGCTCTGTCACCTGCCTGCAGATCCCATGGCCTGGCGCCAGGGCCTGTGGTCAGCAGTGGGTGATGAATTGCCCTGGAGGGGGTTATGGCGGTGTCAGCCGAGCTCGGAAGGGCCTGCTGCACTCTTGAGCTACCGACCCTGCCTGTGTCTGCTGCTTCCCCCTTTCCTTCTGGCCCCAGGATCCACCTTAAGCGTAAGGTCAGGAGGGCACCAGCTTTCTTCTGGTTCATTAAGGGGTCAGCTCAGGCCTTGGCGGCAACTTCCCTGACTCACCCATCATGTCCAACTGCCCCCAGCCTGTCCAAAGGTGGGTGGCAGGTTACAGTGAGCTGTTAGGAATAATGACGCTGGAGGCTCTTGGTTTAGATTTAAACACTGTTGGGAACTTCTGTGTTGGAAAGGTCCAGAGAGTCCTTAGGCCAACCTAGGGATCACGTTGAAAGGATAAAAGGCCAAAAGCTTCGCAGCAGCCACAGGCCTGGGAGCTGGAGCAGGGAGTAAGTGATGGGGTATAGGAGAGCACTGGCTGAGTGGTCCAGTCTCTTGCTTGTTTCTCCCCTGTAATAAAGGTGGTTGAAGCAGTAAACCAGAACGTTCCTGCAGCCAACTATCTTGGAGATAATTCACAGGCCAGCTCCCTGGAGCTATGCTCAAGAGAGAAGTTCCAGCAGCCTGGACCCCAGGCTGCCCCAGTTCCTAGTCTCTCTCTGGATATATGCAGGGTAGGTCCTTCTGGGGGAAGGGGAGGGGTTCTTTCCTGAGTCTCCCTCACCCCTCATCCCACTTTCCCACCAGGGAGCAGCTGCCCAGCTAAGCTGTAGCCCCCTCATCCAACTATTGCCAGGAAACTATTTCTTGGCCTTTCTGTTTTGGGTTCAAATACCTCAAACGTCTCTATGTCTCAATCTCCCATGAAAATAATCCAGCCTTAAAGAGTCCTCTCGTTTGCCTATTCTCCCTTGTATAAATGGAAAGATTAAACGCGTTCTTGAACTAGGAAGTTTTCTTTTAAGAAATCGCCAGCAGAGTCCGGCAGTGTTGAGCCTGTTTAGAGCCCTGGAAGCACCCACCGTTCTGGGTTTCTGCCGAGACCTGCAGAGTGGCTAGGGCGCACCTAGTGGAGGCCAGCTGCCTGAAGGCCTTCCGTTGGGCGCCCTCTCGGTGTCTTCCTATGGCCCAAAGCCAGGCCAGAGATGCGCTCCCGGCGTCCCCTCTTCCTCGCGACCGTTGCAGGTCCCGCATTGTTCTACGGCCCAATCCTCCCCTAACAAGCCTCCCCACGGCCCTGCAATCCACGCCTCCTCCCGGGCTTGGCTTCTAGTGGAGATGTTCCCTCCATCCCTGCTTCGAAATCCTGGGAAGGGCTTAAGAGACTTGGCCCACCACCTTTCCTTCCTCAGGGTGCGTGCGGAGTGCAGGAGGCACCTTCCCACTGGCCAGGGTACTTCTCCAGTGCGGTGGCGGTGGCTCACGCGTCTCCTCCCGCAGAGTCCGGCAAAGAGCCGCATTCGGTAACCGTTTGGTGAACTAGAGAGTGCGCCCGACCCGGTACTGGGGAAAAGCAGAAGGGCGGCTCCGCAAGTGCTCCGCTGCCACTGGCCAAGTCAGGTTCCGCGGCGCAGCGGGTCAGAGGCGTTGCCCATCCTGCGCAGCCGAAGGCGCAAGCGGGTGGAAAAAGAGCCGAAGACCGTCCACCGGGTGCACGATGGGCACGGTCTGCATGGCGGGGAAGGCAGGCGTGGCCAGCTCCCAGCGCGCCGTGCGCACCAGCTCCACCGCGAGCAGCTGGAGCACGGCCTGCGCCAGCTCCTGGCCGAGACAGCTGCGCGCACCGCCGCCGAACGGGATATAATGGAAGCGGCCGGCGGCGCCCCGCGCATCCTCGCCCTCAGTGCCGAAGCGCTCTGGGTCGAAGCCCTCAGGCGGGCTGCGGTACACCGCGGCCGTCTCGTGCGTGTCCCGGATGCTGTACATCACGTTCCAGCCCTTGGGGATTTGATAGCCCTGCGGGGAGGTGAGGAGACCCGCCTGACCACGAGGCACCCGGAAACCCAGCCCGAACCGATCCTCCACCCGGGGTATATCAAACAGGCTTCCGAAAACAAGCAGGGAGGCGCGTCTCACCCGGAAGCTACCGCTCTGCATACCCATATCAGCTCCTTCCCTGGTGAGCTGTGTGACGATGGGCTACATGCTCATCTCTGAGCCTCAGTTTCTTAACTGATAAAGTGAGAACAAAAATGCCCATCTTGTTGCGAGGATTCAAATAACGGGTCTGGCCATATATATTAGTGGTCAGTAAATGTGCTCCATTATTTGTTTCACTGTTTTGTTTTTGCCTTTTTTGTTCTCACGTTAGATCGGGAGACCTAAATTCTAGTCCTGCACCCACCAGTTGCCTGGGTCAGAACAATGCAAACGACAGCTCCTCTATGGTCATCTCAATTTTACAGCTCCTCTTGGGACTGAACGGAAAACTGCCTCTCTGTCCTCACCACCCATCAGCTGTAATGTTCAGATCAGGCAGCCACACTCTAAAAAGGTGCACATGAGAATTAAATTGTTGGAAGGCAGCTTTCAGGCTCCCTTTGCTCACCTCCAACTTTTTCAGCTATTCCACTTGTGTGATGTCTTCCAGTCCCGAGCATCCTGCTTCCCTTGCCTGAACAGCTTCAGGAGGCTCTCACAGGCAAACATCTCGGAATCACCAAGGCACTCTCCCTCTCCTCTCTAGGCCTGTTTTCCCATCTGGAACTTGGAGGATGGCTAAGACCCCTGCCTCTATTCACCCTGGTGGTCCAGTGCCCTTCTCCTGCGGTTTCTCTAAGGTCTTGCACCCCAGCGCCTGCATGACATCTGAATTCCAAGATTCAGCATCCACGACACTTCTAAACCCCTCACTAATCCACCTACCTTTGTCTGGGCCATCCCCTCCCAGTGATGTGCCGTCCCCATCCTAACCCCTCACTGTTCCAGTTCAAATGCCGGCTCCCAAAATGTTTTGGTGTCATTCAGCTAGAGATCACTCTCTTCTTCACACCAGTTTGTGATGAAGTTGCTGGCTCTGGCCCCCTTTCTTTCCATGACAGCAACTCAGGGGCACAATCCCATTCCCTTAGGGGTCCTCAAATCCTGGTATGCAATGCACTAGGGACATTTGCTGTTTAAAGTAAGGGTCAGGGAAGGAGGTGCCCACTCTGCCTGGAGCCGCCCAGAGACTGGGCTGGTGGTAGGGGGGATGCAGGGACAGCCATTCAGGCAAACACCTTCAGTTTAGCGGTGCTAGGGCTCCCCTCCCCCGATGCTGCTACTGCAAAGCACAGCGGGGCCCCACCTGGAGTCAAAGCTGGAAGGGACCAAGGCAGCTTCCTTCCAGAGAGCAAACTGAGGCCCAGAGTGAGAAGGGAATTGCCCAGGGTCATAGAGAGATGGAGCCAGTCCTAGACCTTAACTTTCTTGCCCAGCGCATGCCAACCTGATCATACCCCATACTTTAATTAGCCCGCTTCCCTGGAATCCGGCCTCAGCCGGAGGCCTGGACCGGTAACAGTGATTAATCCCTTTTTCTTGTGAGGGAGCCAGAGAGATGGGGTACGGGACATAGTGGGGGTCTCTCTTTGTGCCCCACCCAGCCTCACTGGCTGAAAGGGGGGTGCTGGGCAGAGAAAAGGATGTTTTTATTCTAAAACTCGGCTCTAACTGGTTCACCCAGACCACTGCCAAAAGCTAAAGTGTACAGAGCCCCTAACCTTGCTTTGCTCCCTCAACCGTGGTTCCCGGGAAATGGAAGAGGATTCAGCCCATTTTCCAGGAGGGAAAGCGGAGGCCCGGAGAGGGGAAGAGTAGACAGCTCGGTCGTAACCCCTACCCCACCTCCCCGCGGCCAGCGGCAGGGGCGGGGCGGGCGGCGCGGCGCACTTACGTCGAGCTCGAAGGTGCGCAGGGCTGTCCGGTAGCCCCCAGACACGGGCGGCAGGAGGCGCAGCACCTCCTTGACCACGCAGCCGACGTAGCGCAGGCGGCCGAGCGCCGCCAGGCTGAGGTCGGGCTCGCAGCCGCAGTTGGCCGGGGGCCCAGCACCGCCCCCTGAGGCCGCCGGCACGCAGCCGCACGCGCGCCCCAGCCCCTGCGCCGCCAGCTCCTGCCGGATCTTGGCGATGGCCGCCGGGTGCTGCAGGAGTAACAGGACGAGGGACGTGCTGGCACTGGCCGTGGTGAAAAAGGCGGCGAAGAGGAGCTCCACAGCTGACTCCTGCAAGACAGCCCGGGAGCGCCGAGTCTCCGTTAGCCGGGCCTTGGCCTCGTGGCCCCCTAACTGAGGCGCAGGGGCCCCACATTTGCCGTTGCGCACAGGCCAGAGCGCCGGGTGCTCCCGTGGCGCGGCTACCTGTGCAGGTCCTGGAGTCGATTGAATCCCAAGTCCGACACTTGGGGAAGTCACAGATAGCAACGAGCAAGAGGAGGATCTATCCACTTGCCGTGGGAGGTTCCCAAAGATAATGCCAGGAACTTTTTTTGTGTACTGTTCTTAGCGCTTTATGTGTATTAACTCATTCGATACTCACCCCGATCCTGTGCTGCACAATGCCCGTTTTACTGAGGCTCTGAGAGGTGCTCGAGGTCCCTGCTGTCACCAGTCCCAGTAGCCGAGCTGGGAGTCCAGCGCTCTTAACCATGCAGCGCTGCCTGCAGCACTGCTGACAACCCCAGTTGGGCGTCCTGACAGTGACGGCAGTGGAACTGACCAAGGCACCCGCAGCAGCAGCGCCAGCCTCCCACCAACGCAAGCATCGTGCTCCTCCTGCTTAGCGGTGGTCCCAGTGACTAAACCTCTTCCTGGTGTGCACTGCCGGAAGGACGGAGGGCCCCGGTGGCTTCGGCGTCCAGGACCCAGCCCTCACTGCCTGCCTCTGCCCTCCCAACTCCCCGTGTGTTGTCTTCCTTCCTTGCAGCACCCAGTTTGTGTTTACACACTGATTGATGTTATTATAGGATGAATACGTACCCCTCCCTCTCGCACCTCGAGGGCAAGGGCTATAGTTTGCTCACGGCTGTATCCCCAGGCCCAGCATGGAGCCTGGCACTGAATAGGTAGATAATAATATGTGTGGAATGAATGACCTGATCCAAGGCTAACGGCCTGCCCTGGACAAGATGGGGAGCTGGGACAGAGACCTTGGGGCCCCAAGGTCCTTCCTGGCCAGCCAGAACTGAAGATTTCTGGCCAGTGGGTCCCTTCCTGAGAACCTGGAGGGTGTTGTCACCAGCTCCCCAGCCCTGCCAAGGCTGAGGGACCATCCACTTCTTTCCATACCACTCCCCTTCCCAGCCCAGAACTGCTCCTGTCCACGGGCTCCCCCGTGACTCATGAGCCCCCTGCTCATCTACTTCTAACTCCTTTGACTCTTCCAGACTTCACAGCCACCCCGGAGTCAGGAAAGAGATTATTAGTCCCATTCTCGGAGAAGAAACTCAGGCTGAGTGAGCCCCACCCTTCAGTGGCTGGCTAGTGCAAAGTGGGAAATTGAGGCCCCGAGAAAGGATGGGAGTTGCTTATGGAAGGCTTGAGGTGTTCCCATTTCTAACTTCCCTGCCCCCCAACCTCTCCACTCCTTTTTGGGTTCTGGAGCAGGTGGGTCCAGGGACCACTCCAAAGCTTCCCTCCTTACCTCCATTGTATGTGCACTATGCATACATGGGGAGGGGTTCTAATTCTCCAGGAGATTCTGCAGTGGCAAAACAGAGAGGTGCCAGGTGCCAAGGTGGCTCATGGAAGTGTAGATTTGGGGAGGAAGAGGGGAGCTTCAAGGAGACTGTGGAATTTAACCCTGAACCCTTAGGGTTTGTAGAGAAAAGGGGTGAAGAGAGCTTCATAGGCAGGGCGACAGCAGAGGCAAAGGCATGGAGTGACAGAGAAGTGGGGGAGGGGGAGAGCGGTTTGCTGCCAGAACCGGTAAGGGAGGGCCTAGGATTCATGCCATGGACTCTCCTCTGAAAGGGATGGTGACTGGCCCAAGGCCACAGAGATAGTGGGTGCAGCTGAGCCGTAAGTAGAAGCCAGGTCTCCTCTTTCCCCTCACCCTGAGGAGTGCCTGTGGCTCAAAGTGGGCCCAAACAGGATGTGGCTCCGTTGCTCCAGGGATGCAGCATGTGTGTAGAGACCTGCTAGAAATGCAAAAGAGGGGAGGAAAAAATCTCCCGCCACCTACCTTCAGCTCCTGCACTGAGAGCTCATGGCCCAGCTCCCTAGTGCTGTGTATGATTCCGTCGAGGGCATCGCCTGGCTCCGCAGCAGCCTTGTCTTCATGAAGCTTCTCTGCAATGGCCTCCTCCAGGTGCCGATGCAGCTGGTCCCGTGCCCGGATGCCCTGATGTGCGGGGAGAGAAGGGAGGTGTGGCAGGAAGGCTGAGGGGACCAGCCCTGGACACCTACCCCCAAAATCTCCCCAGTGCTGGTCTGGCTCTGCCGAGAGCTTGGTGTTAAAAGTTTCCCAGCTTAGCTCCATGCCTGGCACATAGAAGGGGCTCAATAAATGCTTAGGAATTTGTCCATTAACCCCACACACCATTCTCTCTTGATCACAAGCCCCCTTTGGGGCAAGGCAAACAGTTACTGTCCTCCTGATGGGAGGATGCTGAGGCTCAGAGAGGTCAAGCCATTATCCAGAGTCACACAGCTGTCAAGTGTCCATGTCTGGCACAGAACCCTCCCAGGGAGTCAGTCCATTGTTCTTTCCCTGCACAAGGCTCAGGCAGGGGCAGTGGGCACCAGTGCAGAGAGGAAGGGACAACTTGATGCGCTCAGGAAAGCTCTGGCTTAAAGGACACTACTGGAAGTCTAAACATTAGCCTTTGTAAAGGGGTAGGCAAGAGGGCTGGGGTGACCCTCCAGAGTTAATGGAGCAAGCACAGTGAAAGCGGCTGCCTGGGGAAGCATTTTGAGCACTTGGGCTTTTTAGTCAGGGGAGATGCGGTTCAAATCCTGCCCCCCTCCCTAATAGCTGTGTGATCTTGGGTAAGTCATTTAACGTCTCTGAGCTTCAGCTTCTTCATCAATAAAATGAGAATAATAATACTTTGCAGACTGAGAGGATTAAATCAGAAAATGTACCCAAGGCAATCAGCCCATATAGCATGTACGTTTATACATAACTATTATTTTTATTCAGGTGACTGAAAACCAGGGCACCAGCACAATAAGAAGCCCCAGTTCGGTTGCTCTCTGGGCCCAGCCCATCGCTCTGAAGTTTGAAGAGGCCATGGTTCTCTGATCCGGAAACTAGTGGGCCTGGGGCCGCAGGCGGGGAGCCGGTACCCACCCCCCTCCAGCTGGCGCCGGGCTGGGTCGGGGGTGGGGGTGGGGGGCGTGTCTGCGGCCCTAGTGCTCCCATCCATTCCGCAGCCACGGGTCTTCCAAAGAGGCGCTGGAGGCCAGGCCAGGAGGCGCCGCCCTGGGGAGGGGCTGGGACGACTGGCTGGGCGCCCGCCACCGAGACCCAACGTCGGGAAGCCGGCGGCTGCTGGGGCTGGAGCTCGTTCCTCAGGCGTGACCCAGAGAGGGTGGGTGACCCAGAGAGGGTGGGTGGCCCGCCGCGGGTCACACAGGGAGTCAGGACAGAGGCCAGCCCCGACGCCCACCGCCACACCACGCCGCCTCCCCACACTGTGCAGAGCCTCCATCTCCCAGCAGAGGTGACGCCTGTGGCGCACCGAGGGAGCCCCAAAGGGAAGGTTTGGGGAGGGGCGGCAGTACCTTGCGCAGGCCACTGAAGGGCACATCTAGGGGAAGCGAGAAGAGGTTCTCCACGAACTGCTCGAAGGTCCGGGCCAGCTCCGAGCACTGCGCCTCGTCTAGCCGCAGCCCCAGTAGGATGCGCGCAGCCATGCGAAAGGTGAGCGCTTTGGCGGCCTCATAGACAGCGACCGGCCCGCGGGTCGCGCACCAGGAGCGCACCTCACGCCGCAGCGCCCCCTGCAGGCGAGGCACGTAGCGCTCCAGCGCCGCGCGGTTAAACACTCGCGCCAGGATCTGTGGGGAGCGCGCGGGGTCAGCCCTGGCAGCCGTCCGGCTCCCTCTGCTCCGCGACTCCATAGGAGCCAAAAGGCCAATTTCGGCCCCTTTCTCCTCTTCTAAGAGACCCGGACCCAAATGTGTTGGGTTTTGCTCTCGCCATTCCGTCTAGTTCTTCTCTGATGTACACAGTCCCTCCCATCCATCCAGGCTACAGGGGCCACCTTCTCCAGGAAGTCGTCGCTAACCCTCTCTAAGTTTGAATTTCCAGCGCTTCTGGTATCAGAATCGCAGAAGATCGAAGATGAAAGGACCTTTAAGTCCCAGTCCTAGCCTTATAAACCAAAGCCGGAGAAGGTAAGGGGCTGGCCCAGTGGCACCCACTTGTTAGTCAAGGGCCCTGTCCAGGTTCACAGTGTACCCCTAACCTCGCCCCGGACTGGCCCACAGCAGGTTCTCTGAAACCGCGGGTCTGACGTCCCGACGGCACCTTCTGTTTTAGGCTCACCTTGCGCCGCTGCCGGTGCGGCTCGCCAACCGCGCCGAGCAGTGTGTGCGAGCCCAGTAGGATGTGCGCGCTCTGCGGCCACTGGCTGCGCACAAGGCGGTGCTCGCCCAGCAAGATTGTGCGCACGTTCTCGGCGCCGCTCACGCGGATCACCGGCCTGCCCAGCAGGTGCGTCTTGAACACTGTCCCGTAGCGCTCCCGGCGGGAGCTGTGGAAGCGCGAGCCCTGCGAGCCAGGAGCGAAGAGGGATGGGGCCGCTGGGCCTCGGCTGGGGATCTAGCCCAGGCCTCCCAACTGCCGCTTGATAAAAACCTCCTGCTCTAGGCTGGCGCCTTACTCTTTACAAAACAGTCTCAAATGGGCCTCGCGACTACCCTATGGTAATGTACATGCTCCTGTTCCCATTGGTAAGATGAGGAAACTGAGGCTCAGAATGGGGACACGAGCGCCAAAGAGCTCACTGCTGAGACTCGCCCTAGACTCGCACCATTCTATGGTGGCAGGACATAGGGTCCTGGAACCCCTCTGTTCACCCCCGCGTTTTGTCGGGACTTAAGTTGCGTTGGAGAGAACGCCAGTGACATACGGTCCCTTCGAGGGAGCAGCTGGGCAAAGGTCAGGGCCGTGTATGCTCCCTGGGGCCCTGGGCGACAGGAAGAGGCTGGCTACGAACCCTGGGAACATTGAGAACCAGTGGGGGATAGGGAAGAAGGGGCCATATTGGGGTGCGGAAACGACGGACTGCTCACCTGAACTAACCAATGCAGCGTTTCCCCGAAGAAGGGCCAGCCCATGGAACCTTTGGGCAGGGGCAGGGCAGAGGCTCGGTCCCGGCTCAGCGTCCAGCGGAGGGTCCAGAGGTGCTGGGCCAGGCTGAGCAGCAGGCCCGCGCACAGGAGAGCGGTGCCCGCCGCCCCCAGCACCGACAGGCAGCTCAGCCCCCAGGGGAACATGGCGAGCCTGCCGGGGCCAGGCCGCTCCGAGCGCAGGAGGCGCAGGAGCTGCGGCGCCGGCAGCGCGCAGTGTTCACCTGTTCTGTCCGGAAAGGGCCTGGGGCTTGGGGATCAAAACCGAGATTTACAACCTCGGACAAGGACTTCGCTCTAAAAGCAGACGGGCAGCGGAGGGCAGCAGTGACCACGCGCCCTTAGGGAACGTGCCTTCATCGAGACCCGCGCGCTCAGGACTTTTCCCGGAGTCCGACGGCTCCCGGGCCAAAACGCAACCCCCTTGCGCGGGCGCCGGCTGCCTCAGGACCGCTCGAACCGAGCACCTCCCACCTCCCCTGGTCAGCACTCCTTCGATAGAAGCAGCGAAGGAGGGCAAAGAAAGGAGCAACTCACCGGTGTTGCCAACCAGGGCTGCGCTCACCCGGACTGTAGACCCCCGCCCACCTCTCTCTTCTCCAGCCTTTTAACCCTTTTCGGCCCACCCAGGCCACATTTATATAGGTATTGGCTCCCTCCCTACGGATTGATACCGATTCACACGACGTGACCCGCCTCTGCATATTTAAAGCGCTCCACGCAGAGTAATGATTGGAGGCGGTGGGCAGCGGCGCGCTCTCCGAGGGGTTAAGTGGGGGAGTGGCAGCCGCTGCGGCGCTATGGCTAAGCCGGGGGCCGTACCCCCGCGCAGATCCTCGGGCGGGGCCTGCAGTTTCGCGCCAAGAACCTCCCGGCTCCCAACAGGAGCTCGGCGGGTGGACTGACCAAGCGCACGGAGCTAATGCGGGCTCTCTCTGGGATCCCCACCCTCGAACTTCCAGGTGCCCCTTCCCCTCCCGGCACTCCAAGCCTAAAGGGCTGGGGGTTCTCCCCTTTGCTCTGCTTCTGTTTCAGGGAAACTGCGGTGTTCGATGCCTACCTTGGCATCGCAAGCCCTGATGGCCGGGGTTGAGAATCTCGACATCCCCACCCCTTCGAGGTCTCTGATCTACCACTTCCAGAATCCTTCAAAAGATGGTAGTGTCACTGCTTCTCAAAGCTTCACGGAGACCCCCTAATCCCAGGAGGAGCAGATATCCCCCGGCGCCTTTCGGGGCTCGAGGACCAAATTCACTGTCCCCTCCCCCCTCGTATCCTTCCCACCCCATCATTCTACATGATTGCTTCTTGGGGCTTTTTGTGGGGCCCGAAATGCCCCAGGACTCGGGCGTCCCAGTCCCTACAGCGCAACGCGAGGGGTGCGGGTGTGTGTGTGTGTGTGTGTGTGTGTGTGTGTGTGTGTGTGTGTGTGTGTGCGCGCGCGCGCGCGCGCGCAGGGTGCTTGTTTTCCTGCGAACAGTAAAGCGAACTCCTCAAGACCATCACCGCTGAGGACCCACAGTGGTCTGCTCCAAGCAGTACAAAGGAGGCGTCTCTCCGAATCTGGGGACGCCTCATCCCAAGCCGGGGAGACATCCCTGGTGACCTGGAGAGCTGGGTAAGGCACTGGAGGGTCACTACATTCCAGTCCTCAAAGAGAACTATCAGCTCACGGCTTCTCTGGTAACTTCCAGATTGTATTGTGCCTGTAATTACCATATTTTCCATGTAATATTTTTTAAAACGTTAAATACTTTAGGATAAGAGACGGTCAAGGGAATAAATGCTTATTTTCTTTGTTTTGGTGACACTCCCATTCCAATAACTAGGGAATAATAGCCCTTCTGAAGAAAGCAGTTGTTTTAAGTCAGGAAGTTCTAAATAGATGCAGTATCATTGAATTTCCAACAACTTGCTCAACCTTTTTAATATTTAATCACAAAATCAAGAAATGTACATATAATTCTTTACACTTACTTTACAGAGTCAAATAAAAGTTTCTTACAGGCATAAATCCTGAAAATGCAGAAGGATTATTCAGCTTAAATACAATGAAGAGAAAGTAAGGATCAGATTGTTATTACCATCTGGACCACAGTACTTTACACAGTAAAACGTACATTCATTTTAGGTTTTCCAGAGTTCATTTGGTTTGGCTTGTTTCCACAGTGAGGACAGGGTACTGAGGTCTGCTCTTTGAAGAAAGTAACCTGACCCCTGTGGTAACTTCTGTGTGTAGGAACACATCTCTCCTAGCACAAGCGGCACCTGAAGTGGTTAGCCCCACTTAGTTTCTGTCCTTCTAACTTGAACCAAACCAAACCAAATAAATGGGGCCAGCTACAAACACTATAGTTAGAAATATTAACCCTGCTGAACAGAAACACCTTGCATCTTTAGAAAATCAAATTCCTTTTCTTCATATTCAGATTAAATTAAACCACCCAAGTAGAACAAAATAATTCAAATTCTTATTGGGTTAAATTAAGTTTGATTTCAGGGACTTTTAAAGATTTATATTTCCTCCCTCGAAATCAGCAGAATTAGAAATTTTAGTCTATTTAAATAATATTGAGGTGAAAATTAAAGCTAAAAGTCAGAAAATGACAGTGAAAGATCAGACATAATTTCATTCCAAAACCAGGTACTGGAAAACAAACAAACAAACAAAAAACAAAACAGAAAAATCATTCAAGTCTAAGTAGAAAAAACACCAATATATAGAGGCATAAGTTCTTCTAATGTATTTACACAATCAGTTTCATAGACCATTTTTGACCTGATTTATATATTAGGTTTTGCCTTTATTCCCTAGAAGTGAAAAAAAATTAATGTCAGGTTTTCCATATATAAAATATTATTCAGTTATTTAAAAATCCATACAAATGATATTTATAATTCTTTCTTGTTTAAGCTCTCTCATCAGTGTCTTTTCTCTACTGTATTTTTGAATTCTGCAAACAACTTTCTGTATCATGACCAGTGCCTGTTAGAGATCAATGTTGAGACACCATGGATTTGGTGTCACTGAGTGCAAGCAATGTGAAGTTTATGTGTGCTGGGACATACCATTCACCAAACTTCTCAGCTGCTTCACAACTGTCTCTATCAACTTCTGTTTGTCTCGATCATTCTTCCTGAATTGAGCAAATATATTGTTCTTTTTGCTAGTATCCTTCATCCTAGGAATATACGTGAATGAAGAAGCTTAGTAAAAGGAAATTAAAAGCTATACTGTCACAAGTGAAATATCTTGGCATGCTCTGGATTATCTCACACTAATCCTATGCTTGAAAAATATACTTCAAAGAAAATAGGTACTACTAATAGAATTACAGAGAAAGCAACCACACAAAATATTAGCAGCTTTATTTTGCATTTTATATGAAGTGGTGTTTTTTGCATTAGTATGTAAATCTAAAGCAAGTTTTCTTACGTGATGCTATTTTCTAATATCATTCCATAAAGTATGCTAAAATACATACCCGCTATGGACTCTGCAAATCACACTCATAGCAAGACAAGGTGAAAGGAAAAGTAACATTAGAAAATTTAAAGCAGTAATTTGTTTGCCTCAGTGGTGTTTCATGGCATTGTAAAACAAGCTTACATTTATTTAAAACAGTTCCTATGTCCTCTCAAATCAAATACACCACAGATATTTTGAAATGTGGGAAAACAATATACACTTTTAATTCAAAAATTGAAAATTTTAATAGTGATGCTTAAAATGAAATATGGTAGAGTGAAAAGAAAACCTGCCACATAAAAGAAGGAAAAGTAACACCTACACTTGTTTTACTTTTAATTGGACAAGACACACCAGTAAGTGTTCTGTTACTTCAGTTTTATAATATCATTTTTTCGAAACGCATACCTCTCTACCTGTAAAGAATCCAAGCCCATCATGGTAGGATCTAGACAGCGCTGGTGGCAAACATTCCAATCCCTAACTACGTTTTACAAAATACTTTCTTTCCTGTGTTACAGTATTTAAAAAAAAAAAAGTTCCAATTCTCACTTATCTGCAGTAAACATATTTCTAAAGCCAATTAGGTCAGATATTGAGGATACAATAGGAAAAATGTTTTGTTTGTATTAACATAAACAAATCTCATATAAAATTACACAACACTGAAGGCGAGAAAGAAAGAGGCTTATGTTTTGATCATTAAAATGAACTGAACTTTTAAGTTCCATATAGACATTTCTCTTTTGATAAAAATGTCTAGTTCTTCAATTATCACTGAATCAGAAAATGCTAAAATGGTATGCAAAAATGTTTGCAGAATATACTCACTTCTCCAAAAGAGTAAGGGCTGTGTTTGGATTCACCCGAAGGTACTTAGAAGCTGGCTGACCATAATCAGCTAGATAAGTAGACCAATCCCAAACCATAAACAGGTCAAGGAGCTGAGGAAGACGGGGAAAAATGTTAAAGCAACTTTTGACTATTTATCCACAGCTAATACATAAAGTATATGTTACTCTTGATCCATTTTAATATAACCTGCTTCTCAGATGGAACAGAATAAGGAATCTCATTTTTAAAAGTTCATTAACTATATTTTATAACCAACAGTGTATAATATCTTTTCACTTTTCAAATTACTAACATTGTCAGGCCTTGCCTTTCTAATAAAATACTTAATTGCATTTTCAAATAATTGTAAAATAATGAAAACAGTTATATAATTATATTTACACGTAGTGAGGTACAGAGATTTAATCTTTACACATTATTCAGTTCATACTCAAATTTAATTAATGAGGGTTGCTGCTACTAACTGAAGAATTTTAAAGAACTTAAATTGAACCTTTTTTAAAAAAAAGAGGTTAAGTATGTTTACCTTTCAAAGAAGTCGTTTGCACCTAGACTTTTCCCAAAGTAATTTAAACCGAAAAGCTCAGATAATCTCAATGAAGTGCATTAAACAACCTCTTCTGGATTCTCCCTGGTGATAGATCCTCAGTAGTGTTATGAAATGAGGCCTTCAGGACTCAGCCTGTTAACTCTAGGCAATCATTTTGTATAAACAAACAACAACAAAAAGGAAACCTTCTTGTTTTCCGTAGTGTTTTAAAATTGACTATTTGCTCTATAATCTCCAGTTAGAATTGTTGTCAAATATGGAAGTAATCTTTTAAAAGCAATGAAGTGCCTAAACCAAAGCACCAAACTCCTTATCCAAATTTAAAACCCTAATCCCCTTTAAGCCATTTAAAACCAACTTCCTATCCCCATTTGAATTGTTTCAGAAAGATAAATGCTTTACTTACTACCTTCCTTCGGTTTTTATATTACTTTTTCTTTTTGTTTTAGCTCACTTTATAAGTAAGGGGTGTATTGGTTTTGCTTTCAAATGAAGCAAGTATTTGTATTTACTCATAGGATATGTAAGCCAACCCACTGGCTCTGAGAGGGATAAAATTTCTGGGGTGGTTAAAACCTACAGAAAGTTACAAGAAAGTTACAAGAAACTAGCTCTTCCTTAGGAAGATAATGGACTTGTTTGACTCTTCCCATCCAATATACGGCTACTAATAGAGACTTTCTTGTACAAAGCAGAAAATTCTATAATGAAAATATTTACTACTAATATTAAAAGCCACACTATTTTCTTTCGGACAACATTCTAGGCCATACCAGCCATACCAAAAGTTAAAACACTGGTACAGAAACTACGCTGAGACAATGTTAAAAGAACACAGTCTTAAAAAGAAAAGGGAACATATTTCAAGTTCTGTGTAATTTTTGACTCTTGCTTAGCAACAAGTACATTTTCCCCTTCTTTCACAAGGAGGAAAAGTTACTTTCTACACTCTGCAGTGAAAATGTAAATTAGTATAACTTCTCTGGAATGTGAATTTGCAGTATGTATTTAAGAACCTTATAAAAATGGCCATCCCCTTTGACTCAGTAATCCTACTTCTAGGAATCTAACTTCAGTAGACAATAATAAAGGTAGATATAAACTTATGAACAAATATATTAATCTCAAAAATGTTATTTGTGTTACCAAAAATTGAAGAAGAAAAAAACCCCACTGAAAACAGCTTAAATCTCAGTATTAAGACAATGGTTAAGTAGTGAGGTGTATCTATCTGTAAGACAAGTATCATGTGGTTATTCAAATTGATGCTTACATAGAATTTTAAATAGCTTGGGAAGAAGTTTATGATAAATATTACTACTAAAATTACATAAAAACCCATCAAAAGAGAGTGGAAAAAAAGTTGAGAAAATGTTAAGAAGAGTTGTAATTTGTGTGGTGGGATTATGGGTAACTGTTATTGTCTTCTTTATTTTCATAATATTCTACAATGGGCATGTATTAACTTTAGAGTTAGAAATAAGGTTTACATACATACATGTATATTTTTTTCCAATAAATTTCAATAATGAATTCTCCTCATTCAAAATAAAAGCCTCATTTTGAAGGAGTATACGTATGTGTTAGCTCAAGTGTGTGTGGGCATGCGCACAGTCAGCAAAAAGCAACCACTTAATAATGTACTGGCTGCAAATTCCCTTTCTTTCCAAAGGCAACAGCAACATGACCTTTGGGACCTGGAAGAAGAGGCCTTAAAATAAGGGCTGATCTACCCCCAGGTGGGAAAGGAGGAGCCCATTTAATGAATTTAAAACCTACACCAACTCCAGCTGTGAGTATAGAAATGGTTCTTTTACAGCACAGAAACAGACTTTCCTAGATAAAGAAATATTACGCTTACTTTTTTCATGTATGGTCTGACACGCATATGCAAATTTCTTATTGCTAGAAATTACAGGAACCACAAAATTTAACCTAACTGCCCATCTGTAGACAAGTCTAATCCACATGCTTTCAAATTTACACTAATACTTTATAGAAATACATACAGTGCATAGTTAACTTGTAGATATCAATGGAAATCTGCATAAATTTGCACACTAATGGTTAAGGAATGCATTGCCAAGGTGGATAAAAGGGCTAAGGAAGGTAAGATTTACTTATTCATTCAACAAATATTGACTGCCCACCTACAACGTGCAAACTACTGTGCTAGGCACCAGAGATACAGTACTGAATGAGACAAAGTCCCTGTCCTCAAAGAGTTTCCGCTGTAAGTGGGGAAAGTGGGGAGGCAGAGTTAATAAGGAAACAAGTAATTTTTATGTTAACATGAAGAAATCATAAAGAAAAAACTATTCACACACAATCTTAGTAGCTTAAACTAGAGTAACACATGAGGAAGCTACTGTCAATTTAACATTAAGTAAGATAGAAACTGATTTACATAGGACCTAACACTGCTTGCTCTGTATTCTCAGGCCATGAATCCAGTGGCTATAGACTTGAGCACCATTTCTGTGTCCATGCCCCAAAGGATACATGGATGTGGGTGGAGAGGAATGATAAGGCCTACCAAGCATGCTGATCTCATATTCTGATTTCTCATTTCCACATGTGTAAGTGACAGGGCCCTGTGGGGCTCCTAGGCACAAGAGTCTTCTTTTGTCCCCCAATTCTTGTAGGCAAAACTCCAGCCTCCATGACCTTCTCTGAGTTCCAAAGGGTAGATGTGAACAGCTGCTAATCAAGGGAGGAGCAGCCAAGAAACCACCTGAGGCCAGATTAAAGGGAGCAGAGACTCTCCTCGAGATTAGGAGACCACCTGAGACCACCTGAGACAGATGAAAGGAGGGCAGGCCCTGCACATACCTTAATCTTGTCAGAGACCCCATCCTTGAACCACTGTTATAAAACCCTTCATCAAATTCTCTGGGGTTGGGACACATAGTTTTTTGAGGCAGGAGCCTGCTGTGTCCCCCTTTGCCTGGCAAAGCAATAAAGCTATCCTTTTCTACTTCACCCAAAACTCTGTCTCTGAGATTTGACACCAGTGCAGAGAAGCGGAGCTTTCGGCATCATAAGGATTTTTCAAATGCATAAACCACATTTAATAAGTAAACAGAAACAAACTTCACGGAGCTGGGCAGGCAAACTCATAAAGTATGTCCAGCAGAGCGTAACCTCTCAGTAGATATTCAAGAAATATCACTCCCTGACTGATGATACCAGACCACTATTCCAAGTTACTTAGGAGCTTTTTTCTTAGGCTTCATAAGTACAAAAAATGAGCACCCTACAGACAATTTCGGTTTATGAAGACAGCTCTAGAAAAAGGCCAAAGTTGGCCAGCAGGCAAACTAGGGCTAGTGAATGTAGTCAACCGACTTCCACCTTTCCCAGGCTTTCCCTGGGGCTTGATAAAGAGGATAGATACCCTTATGATAAGGCATTGGGTCTAATGTTAATTGAGGTAAATGATCTTCTTAGAGAAAGAGCAGTAATATTTCTGAATGGTCTACCAGTGTCCTTCCATCCATAACAATTATAAGATCCTTTTCACTTTTTAAAGTACAGTTATACTGACATGAAAGATGTAACACAAAACTAGGACGTTATTCCTGGGTCCTACCTAACACTATGCCAGGCCAGATTTACGGAATGAGTACATTTCTATAGGCTGCTACCTATGCCTATTTCGACCAAGAAGCATGATCCCAGGTCTCTGGGATTGTTTTAAAAGAACGTGACTGCTCTGGAGCCAGAGTGTGACGGGAAGGGATGCGGAAACTGGAGTGGCACCAGGTACAACCACTGACGCTCCTCTTCACTCCACACAGTCATTGCCTGGGGGACTGCCTCTCGCATTCGGTGAGGTTCCACAGGATGTACTAGGTCCTTAATATTAAAATCTAAATTATGGAAAACCTTACTTCTCTATCTCAAGTTTTGCTTTCTTCAGATGGCAGTAAACAAATAATACATTTGTTATTAATCATACAAAATCTCCCTCAGTCTTAGAAATAAACTGTAAGACATGGTCTCAACAGGTGAATTTATTAGTTAACACATATACCTGAAATCCAAAGATGTAGACCAAACATGAAGAAAATCAAAATCTCCCCGAGATTATCCAAAAGCAATTTTACAATTACTTATTAGAGGATAAAGTCAGGCATATTAAAATGAAAATTGGTATTAAGTTCTAAAAATGGGTTTGTTCCAATAGTCAAGTAAAGTAATTCCACCTTAAATCCTTTAGGGAAGTAAGCAAAGTATGGATCATATAAAAATGAATAGCAAAATAATGTGCCTCAGTTCTATTTCATCATGATTTTTAAGATTACCTAAAATTAGCAACCTAACTTTTTTTTTCACCAAGGATTCAAAAACACCCTTCATAACTAATCTAATAATGTAAGGTGGGATTTATGCCAACTTTTTAAAGTGAGTTGTATGTTTCACTTCCTCAGCCACCCCTGTGTGTGTCCAGCAAACAAAAAGATTCAGCTTAAGGAAAGAAATGGTTGCATGGGTGGTCCATTTATATCCTCAAAATAGTTGAATCACGGAAGAATCACTGAATTAGTCTGTGTCAAGGCATTTAGCTTGCTGACAGCTTCTCATCCTAAGTCGCACTCGAAATCTACACCCAAGAAACTTGGGGTCTCAGACCTGTTGAGATCACTTTGCACAAATGACACAATGAATCTAGGCCGACTTTAAACCATTCTATGAAACTCTTGAAGTGACTTTTTGCTTTTGTAAAAGTGAACCCAGAGTGCCAGGTCATTTTTTCCTTGAATCTGGTTTAGCTTTCTTTGTTTTGGGTCTTTTGGGTTTTGCTTTTGAAGCACCTCAGGGGCAGTGACCCAAGGCAGAAGATAAATAAAGTTAAGCCAACCTCAAGAGAAAAGCAATTGGGGATACCAGGTTTGCTTTTGTAAATGTGAACAGTGACCTGGGGGCTCAGGGTCAACTTTAGTCCCCCAAATTCCCCTTTCCAAACACTAAATCCACCTGGGGGACCTCAAAGTTGCTTTGCAGATTCCAAAAGTAAACCAGGAGATCATTTTTCCTTTGCCTCCAAAAAACAAAGCCAAAGCAAGGGTTCCTAAAGTGCTTCAGAGATTTTAACAACAACAAAAATCCTAAACCAGAATGTAGCTTTAAGGAAGAAATATGAGTAATTAGGCACTGGGGATTCAAGAAAAATGGGTCTTATTAAATTGGCCACAATGGGGGGAAATACAAGTCCTTTTTCTAAATAGATGTTGAAATCAAATGACGAGCTCTATATGTTTTTTAAATAAATTTATTTATTTATTTATTTATTTTTAGCTGCGTTGGGTCTTTGTTGCTGCGCGTGGGCTTTCTCTAGTTGCAGTGAGCGGGGGTCTTCGTTGTGGTGCACGGGCTTCTCACTGCGGTGGCTTCTCTTGTTGTGGAGCATGGGCTCTAGGTGTGTGGGCTTCAGTAGTTGTGGCACGCAGGCTCAGCAGTTGTGGCTTGTGGTCTCTAGAGCGCAGGCTCAGCAGTTGTGGCACACAGGCTTAGTTGCTCTGCGGCATGTGGGATCTTCCCGGACCAGGGCTCGAATCTGTGTCCCCTGCATTGGCAGGTGGATTCTTAACCATTGTGCCACCAGGGAAGTCCCTCCATCTACTCTTTTTTTTTTAATTAATTAATTTATTTTTTAAAACTTTTATTTACTTTTGGTTGCGTTGGGTCTTTGTTGCTCTGCCCGGGCTTTCTCTAACTGTGGCGAGCAGGGGCTGCTCTTCGTTGCGGTGTGTGGGCTTCTCCTTGCAGTGGTTTCTCTTGTTGCAGAGCACGGGCTCTAGGCGCGGGGGCTTCAGTAGATGTGGCATGCGGGCTCAGTAGTTGTGGCTCGCGGGCTCTAGAGTGCAGACTCAGTAGTTGTGGCGCACGGGCTTAGATGCCCCGCGGCATGTGGGATCTTCCCGGACCAGGGCTCGAACCCGTGTCCCCTGCATTGGCAGGTGGATTCTCAACCACTGCGCCACCAGGGAAGGCCCCCTCCATCTACTTTTTAAAGCACTTGGCTTTACCCTTTTCCAGCTATTTGAAAACATATTTGGAAAATTCCACATGCAGCATGGAAGAGAATTTTCAGTAGCAGTTAGAAAGGGCTTGGGCAAAAACTGTAAAGAAGCAGTAATGTGCTTCCACCCACCTCACTTTTTGCCCTCAGGTGTTAATTGCCCTCCTGCTGCCTTTTGGCTCTCTGGTACACCTGACCCCTAACCGGTGCCTGCCCTCTTTAAACGTCCCATCTGCCAAACCCGCTCTCAGACAGCCTTTCCACTCCCACCTATGTGAGGATCAGAAGCAAGCTCTGAGCACATTGTGGCTTAAAGGCATTCATCTCTTCAAGTCACTTAATTCAAGAGAACTGCACACAGCAGAAGTAGAATGTTCTTAAAGTATTTTTGATGGTAAGCCATGTAATAGTCCTAAATAACTACTAGGTGGGTTTGGAATTTGGGGGGAAAAAAGAGGCAAAAAGAATTTATATCATCAGATTTATACACATCTATATTTGCTTTACCTTGAATTTCTTGGTCGCTACCATGGCTAAAAGACCATGCAGATACATATACGTGTACAATTTTATGTGGAAATTTATTCTTTATTAAAAAAATTTTTTTTTAAGGAAAGAGGTATTTATTTATTTATTTACTTTTGGCTGCGTTGGGTCTTCGTTGCTGCGTGCAGGCTTTTTCTAGTTGCAGCGAGTGGGGGCTACTCTTCGTTGTGGTGCGTGAGCTTCTCACTGCAGTAGCTTCTCTTGTTGTGAAGCACAGGCTATAGGCATGCTGGCTTCAGTAGTTGTGGCTTGTGGGCTCTACAGCGCAGCCTCAGTAGTTGTGGCACACAGGCTTAGTTGCTCCGCAGCACGTGGGATCTTCCCGGACCAGGGATCGAACCCGTGCCCCCTGCATCGGCAGGCAGATTCTTAACCACTAAGCCACTAGGGAATTTCCTCTTTATTAAAATTAATTTTATCAAGTAATACATGGTTAATAATCAAATGGGGCATGTCATGAAAACCAACAGTCTATTACCCTACCCTTTCCATTCTCAGAAGCAATCATGTTAACTCTTTCTGTTTTAATACTGGTGATTACCTCAATATCTCTAAATATGCTTATTTTTCTAGTTTTTATTTATCATGTTGCAGTTACCATATATGAGGATTTACCTTACTTATACTACCTTCCTGTTTTTGGTAGTTATAACAATTTTTCTCTATTTTTGCTTTTATAATTTTAATATCATTAAACTCCTATTTTTGGGCCTCCCTGGTGGCGCAGTGGTTGAGAGTCCGCCTGCCGATGCAGGGGACGCGGGTTCGTGCCCCGGTCCAGGAAGATCCCACATGCTGTGGAGCGGCTGGGCCCCTGAGCCGTGGCCGCTGAGCCTGCGCGTCCGGAGCCTGTGCTCCGCAACGGGAGAGGCCACAGCAGTGAGAGGCCCGCGTACCGCAAAAAAAACAAACAAACAAAAAAAACAACTCCTATTTTTTGTTATATCACCTTAAAAAAATTTTTTTAACAGTTTTGAGATATACTTCACATACCATTCAATTTATCCATTTAAAGTATACAAATCAATGGTCTTGAGTACATTCACAGAATTCTGCAACTATCTCAATCAATTTGAGAACATTTTTATCCCGCAGAAGAATACCCATACCCATTAGCAGTCACTTTCGAAACTGGAGTCATGTAACATGTGGTTTTTTGTGTCTGGCTTCTTTCACTTAACATAATGTTTTCAAGGTTCAGCCATGTTGTAGCAGGCATCAGGACTTCATCTTTACTGCCAAATAACATTCCATTATATGGATATACCACATTTGTTTATCCATTGATCAGTTAGTGGACATTTGGGTTA
Source organism: Hyperoodon ampullatus (assembly GCF_949752795.1). NCBI lineage: Eukaryota > Metazoa > Chordata > Mammalia > Artiodactyla > Ziphiidae > Hyperoodon > Hyperoodon ampullatus. The sequence continues at coordinate 195,656,051 of NC_136914.1, read as the reverse complement.
TTCCCATTTGGGGGCTATTATGAATAACAACTGCTATGAACAAGTTTTTGTGTGGACATGTGTTTTTATTTCTCTTGGGTATATATCTAGGAGTAGAATTTGTTACAGAAACTTTTAAGAGGATCTTTTGACTCTCCATTTAGTAATGTAAGAATATTAGCACATTATATAGCTGAATTTTAAATAATTCTTTTGGCAATTGGGGTTTAAGATATTTATATTATGTATTTAAACCCAAATAATAAAAGATGTGTAACTAAAGTTTTCTAAAAGTTATTTATGAATGCAGAATATATTAATAAATTATTATCAATAATTTGGGGGGACCGCCCTGGCGGTCCAGTGGTTAAGACTCCACGCTCCCACTGCAGGGGGTGCGGGTTCTCTATCTCTGATTGGGGAACTAAGATCCCACGTGCCATGCGGCTCAGTGCTCCCCGACCCCAACCAGAGCCACCAAAGAAAGAATTTTTTCATCCTCTATTTCTAAAACACGAAAAACCTTGTAACTATCCAAACAGAAGAGAACATTTCAGGTATTTTGCTCAAGTAGATTTACCTCAAATAGCTGAATGTGATTTTGGTTTTTATGATACCTTTACATGTGTATGTGGCTTGTTTTTCTTCAGCCATGAGTACCTGATTCAGCTGCCTCATACTGTAAGGCAAGTCACACACTGAGTGCTAGCACTTACCTAATTACCCAAACCAGAAACCTGGATTCAGGTTGCTTTGACTCTTCTCTCTCACAACTCCTGCATCTTACTTATTGCCAAATTGTGTCAATTTAACTTCCTAAATATTTTTTTCCTAAATATTTCTTGAATTCACTTGCTACCTACCTTCCACCACCACTACTACTACTACTACTGTCCTAGATTAGATATCATACTCTCTCCCATGCGGCCTTTGGTCTTGCCTATCCCCTCTGCTTCTCCTTCTAATACGCCAGGATCCATCAACCTCCACACTGCTGCCAGAGAGATGCAGCTAAAATACAAATCTTATCATACCATTCACTTGCTTAAAACTTTCAGTGGCTTCCCAGCTCCTACAAGATAAAGTTCAAGCTCCTTAACATGACATGCAAAATGACTTTTTGGCTTCCTCTCCTGCCTTGGAATTTAAGCTCCTAAACAAGGAACTACTCATAGTTCTCTTACAAACCGTGATGATGCCCCAGGACATTGTCATTTTCTTCTCTGAGTCCCCTTCCCCTCCTTCTTCACCCAGGTAACTCTTACTTATCCCATAAAATTTAAATCTGGATTCGCCTCTCTCAGGAAGTCTCCCCAGACCACTAAGCGTTAGCTGTTCCTCTTTGTGTGTCCTCAGAGCCCCCTCCACAAATCTCTATCATAGTATTTTTCACAGTATGCTGATATCACAGTTATTCTGTCTGTCTACCCACTAAAGAATCAAATATCAATAATTCCTTTTGTAGTCTGGACAGTTCATGGCTATCTCAGCCCTGTCTCTTTCTAATACGCCAATAGTTGAAGTGCCTTTTCTTCTTCCTAATAATGTACTTTGTAAGTGCCTCAGAGCTGGTGACTTGTTTTGCTTACTCTCTGTATCTTCACATTTGGCCCAGTACCTGGTATATAGTAGGAACCAAGTAAATGTATGTTGAGATGAACTGCAAATGTTACCTTTTGACACAAAGGTAAGTATGTTGAGATGAACTGCAAATGTTACCTTTTATGTCTACACAGAGCCCACATCATATATATTAATAAGATGGCTATGTTATCATTTACTTTACATGCCAACTATTTACAATCAAGACAACTCTGAATTTTTAGTAATGTCTTATAATTATTCTGAAGGCCAGACTAGTCTCTTTGACTGATTTAATTTACGTTATAGAATGTACTAAAATATTTCATAACCAAAGTTCTGCTCCTGAGATTACCGTTTGTAAACCAGTGATGCTACCGTCAAGCATGTTAAATAAACATTCCCAGGTCATACCTTTAATTTTCTGTCTGATTCATTATATCATCTGCCACACTTATATAACAGGTAGTTATATAATGACTTCACCAATGAAGCTCAGACTTCTAATACTAAAGAAATCAAACCTTGAAATTCATGATGTGAGGTGTTCACTAGACTTTCAGTTCTCTCTGATGAGTCACTTTGCTTCATTGAAGCTCTGAAGAAATAAGATCTGCTTATATGAATTGACTTTGGAAGAAATCAAACAACAAAGGAAAACAATATGGATTAGCCAATGAAGAAAAACTGTATGCCAATGTGTCTTTACTCCAGGATATAGTAGTTGTTCAAATGAGGGAAGCTAGACTGGGCTGGGGTTTCTTTAAGTTCTCCTTTAGACTGCAGTTGTTAAGAAAAAGAGGGAGGGACTAACCATTTTTTAAAATTTGTAAGAGTCTAAGTGGATAGTTCTCTCCCTTCCTCCCCATGGTTGTGTTTTAAAATAATCCAAATGAAAACTTGGAGACTCTAATAGCTGGATTAATTTAGTCTTCAAAAAAATAAGTCACATATGTTTTACTCTAAAATTTTAGCAAGTAATATATATTATTTATAATTTGTCATTAGTTATAAACACTGACTTTTGCCTTTGAAACAACAAAGCTAAACTAAAACTAAAACTAAATACTTCAGGCCCCAAGACATATTATCATTCTATTCTTTAGCATGGAACTCAGACCATTTGAGACAAATGAAACATACCATGACCATTAAATCCCAATTGCCTCAGAAGGAAAAGGGAGATTGTCACTGTCTGCTAAGGTATTACCATAGAAACTAAGGCAGACACCCCAGTTCTAGTCCTTGCAAGAAATTTTTAGTGAAGTGGGGAACTGAATTTCAGATACATATGTCATTTGTTCAGCTTTCTAGAGATAAGGTCTCAGTTTTATGTCCTAGAATATAAATACAGACTCTTTATCATTTTGCCTTAGATTCCTAAAGAATGCAGTTAGCTAGTCTACCATACTTAGCATAATGGACATAAGGAAAATAAGGACCTTTATGGTCTATATTAAAGACAAAGAACACTACAATATCTTGGTGAGTATTTGTATTTAATGGGGCTTGCATCCTCACTCATTTTTTTCTTTCAAATCTTATAATAGATTTTATAATTTTTACTCAACTTAAAAAGATATGTATTTTTTGCTTTTCTAAATCTAAAAGGCACTTACTTCTCTTATGTTAACTTATTAACCCCTAATTATCCAGACCTGATTGTATGTAATTACCTTTTGTCAGGTATAATAATTTGCTCAATAAACATGTCAGAACACTTGCTGCTTTGTCTGTTTTAACAGATAAATTTGTTTTTCCATAGCCCCGAGGCATAATTAAATATGAAAAAAGGGGGCAGTTATCAAACTACACAAAAGCTGATTCATGAAGGAAGTGTATATTGGGTTGACCAAAAAGTTCGTTACGGTTACGGAAAACCCGAACGAACTTTTTGGCCAGCCCAACGCGTAAAAGGAGCCATGGCTTACTTTGGGACCTGACGCTTGCCTGAGTGCTTAGTTAGTTACAGATTTCTGGGACAGGGTAACAGTAACAACACTGTGATGTGAACTTCAAAAGGGCAACTGGCAAACTTTAAGACGCACCTTAGTTAAGAAGCAGCTGTTGGTAAATAGCTATTGGCATCCATCCCTCTTTCACTACAGGTTATAGCAGTAAAATACAAAAAGAGAAACTAAATAAAAACAACAGGAGAAGGACTTATTTTCTTGGGAACATAAATGCAGTCACTGGAATTAAATGGCTTGTGATCTAAGTCCTACAATACTTGCATGATGTGACTCTACACTATGGGAGTGCAAAATGAAATCCCTACCTGACCTCTGGATAGCCTAAACAGGAAATTAGGACATTTCTAAGCAAAATAGGCTGCGTCATCCTGTTAAGATAATTGTTTCCTTTGACACTCTGCATAAACATCTTACACTAGGCTGTCAGAAAAAATTCAAGCCATAGAGTCTCTTCATTGACTGCCCTCAACATAGCTGAGGAGGTTAAGTTTGTTGGTAATTAGGAAGACAAAGAAGGGGAAAGAGGTATAACAAACAGGTAAGAAAGTTGGAAGCAGTCTTTAAGTATTTAGAAAGAAGTTGAAAATAAATTAATATTTTTTAAAAGGAATTTAATTCTTAAGAAGAATCTGGGTTAATTATGAGAGTATTCAATGATTGGTGCTTCAGGATGTCAGAAATCGGTACCATTTGGTTGGGAAAAATCAAGTTCCTCCAATGTCTCACATGATTAATACTCTACAGATATGACTTGTTTATCTGATTATATTTCACTTGGATAAGAAGTGCTGTTTCAGGACTTCCTTGGCGGTCCAGTGTTTAAGACTCCGTGCTTCCACTGCAAGGGGTGTGGGTTCGATCCCTGGTTGGGGAACTAAATTCCCACATGCCACACGGCCAAAAAATTGGGAAAAAAAAAATGCTGTTTCTTTTGACGCCAACAGAATATTTATGTCTATACCTTATTAAATTCCCTCCCAACTCAGTTTTTTTAAAAAAAAATCAGCTTTCATTTTGAATTAATAATTTAAGGGAGTTATAAACTCTGGATCTCAACTTCCTCTTCTATAAAATGAAGGGACTGTGTCTGCATGTGACAAGTACTCTATTTGACACTAGCAATGAAAAGATAAAATGATGACCCAGTGTTTGGATTCAAAGAGTTCCTAAGTGTAATGGAAGAGATAATCATACAAACATAATTATGAACTAACATGAGAATTACACTGACAGAGTTACGTATAGGTTATTATTATTAGAGCCTTCAATCTTGCTTGGGGGAGTGAGAAGTAAACACAAGAAAGTACCTTAGTTGGTACCCAAACTGGGTCTTACAAAGGAGTTAATCAAGGGAAAGATGGGGTTTTTCAAGCAGATGAGACAGCATGAGAAAAGGTACAAAGATAAGAAACAGCTGTGTTTATGGGAAGTGTCATGCACTTTATAGTGTTGCTGAACTGAAATATAAGTAAAGAAGACGGTAGTACAAGATAGGCTGGAGAAGGGGATGGGGGCCAGGTCATAAAAAAACATGTATGTCTTGTTAGGGAACTTTGGGTAGCCACTGAAAGGTCTTAAACGAGGGAGCTGACATAGTCATATTCATCATTTAGATAGGTAACTCCAGCAGCTCTGTGAAGAATGGATTTGAGGAGAAAAAACTAAAGGCACAAAAATTAATTAGGAAACTGCTGTGATAACCTTGAAATACACCAGAACAGATAAGTAAGTAGTTGGGTTTAAGAAATATTTAGGAGGGAGCTTCCCTGGTGGCGCAGTGGTTGAGAATCTGCCTGCTAATGCAGGGGACACGGGTTTGAGCCCTGGTCTGGGAAGATCCCACATGCCGCGGAGCAACTGGGCCCGTGAGCCACAACTACTGAGCCTGCGCGTCTGGAGCCTGTGCTCCGCAACAAGAGAGGCCGTGATAGTGAGAGGCCTGCGCACCGTGATGAAGAGTGGCCCCCGCTTGCCACAACTAGAGAAAGCCCTCGCACAGAAATGAAGACCCAACACAGCAAAAATAAATAAATTAATAAACTCCTACCCCCAACAAAAAAAAAAAAAAAGAAAGAAATATTTAGGAGGAAAAATCCCTAGGACATGATGAATGACTAGGTGTGGGACACAGCAGAGTGGTGCCATCAACCAGAATAGAGAACATGGAAAGAAGATCTGATTTGAGAATAAGGGGAGATGATGAGTTGATGAGTTGACAGCTTTGGCCACACAGGATGCAAGACACACATCCCATTGGAAATGTCTACCAAACAACTAGATATGTATCTAAGGCATAGAGCATTTGTGCCAGAGATCCGATGAGAACGGATGAGTTCACCCAGGTAAAGTGGATAGAGAACAGTGTCCTAAGAACAGAAACCTCAGGGACACCAACATTTAGGCAGTAGGAAAAGAAAGCCACAAAAGAGACAGACAAAGAACATTAAGAGAGGACAGCCTTTGAAGAAGAGAGAATTTGAGAGAGGATGTGATCAACATTATCAAACGCAGTAGGAAGAACCAGTAAGATAAGGGCTGAAAACGTCTACTGGCCTTCCCTGGTGACTTAAGTGAATACTGTTTTAGTGAGCAGTGCAGCAAAGCAGGTTGGGTTGAGGAATGAACTGAGAAATGAGGAAATACGGACATAATCTCTTCTAAATCATTCTCTTAAGGAAACTGGGTGCAAAGGAGAGAAAAAAGAGATTGGAAATAGCTAGAATGAGACTAGAGAAGATACTCTCAAACTTCCCTGGCAGTCCAGTGGTTAAGACTCCACGCTCCCAAGCAGGGGGGAAAGGTTCGATCGCTGGTCACGGATCTGGGGAACTAAGATCCTGACTGCAGCACAGTGCAGCCAAAAAGAAAAAAAAGAAGAAAATACTCTTATTCTCTCTTTCCTTCTCTCAGATAGGAAAGATCTGAACATGTTTTTAGGCTAAGGTAGTTAGGAAAAGGATAAAGCAGAGGAAAGGTAGAGGAGTAATGAAACAAAGTCCCATAAAAAAAGATGGCATCAAGGGCATAGGAAGATGGAGAGCCTTGAATAAAATGGCTACCTATCATCTGAGTCTGAAGGAGGGAAAGTGAGGATGAGCGTGAATACAGATAAACTGTTTGACTGTAAAAGCAACAGCGAGAGATTGACGGTGATAGGAATTCAGGAAGCTTAAAGGGGCTGGAGCTTTCACTCAAGAGTGGAAGAACAATGGCTCTATAAATAGAAATGGGGAACTAGGAGAACAACAATCTCTCATTCACACAGTGCAGCCCATGGAAGAACGCATGGCTACCACTAGAGAGGGCTATGGGCTTAGCAGTACCCTCAGAATTCTACAAGGAGGCAGAGAAAACATTCTGCCCCACAGTAAAAGCTGTAGGGCCATTTACATTGGAATGAAGGTGTAAGAGGGCTAGAAGAAGTGAAAAGGTACAGAGTAAACAAAACAATGAGGGAATGAGACAGGAAAAAGGTTGGGAGGTGGGAAGGAATGGGGAAAGTAAGTGGAAAGAGAAGGGAGAAAGTACTTAACTTTATTAAGCAATCAAATATTTAATCTTCTAGAAGGAGGGATGCATGGTTGGGAAGTGCCAGAAATGACAATGTCTGACCAAGACTCAGGAAGAAATGGGGAAAGCTGCCATGAAGTTTTCAAAAGGACAGAGAGGCCTCTGTTTGAATGTGGGCTATCTCAAGACATCTGGAGCAGCAGCAAGGGTCCTGCCTGGTTAAGGGGAGAGCTTCTAGGAGCTCTGGTTAGATTTTCTGAAATCCCTTCTAATTCTCAAGTCTTAGGATTTCATGACCATGAAAATCATTGAGTCACAGACCGAAGGTAATTGGAAGATGATCTGACATTTAAGAAAACACAAGAGTCAAAGACAAAGAACTATAAATTGTAACACACTTTAGGGACTAAACTGTCACTTAACATTAAATACTAAGCACTGTAATGTATACCTAAGAAGGAAGTTCAGGCAAAAATACTATAATGATTAATTCTCAAGCCAAATAATCGCTTCAGCAATCTCATCCTTTCAATATATATTAGCAAAAATTTTCATCATGACTATATGATCCACTTGGTTCTTAAGAAGTCACTATTGACCTAAAATACACTAATCTAAATTTATTTTAATACATGGTTTCATAAACATATAAGAGCGGAATGCATCCCCCCTTCCAAATGCTAGCTGAATGTTAGCAGTGTTGAGTTCCCCGAGCCATCTAAATTTGAGGATGGGTGGCTCTATAGACAACTGAGAACTTCCTGAAGTTTGGAATATGTACATATACCTAATTTGGAGGTTATGTCTGTTTCTCACTTTCCAACCAAATTATGAGTCCTTCAAGGGCATGGTAATCTGTCTTACTTCTCCTTTAGGATACTCAATAAAAGTTTGTTGAACTGAACTAAATTACATTTCATAGAACACTTTCAGATGCAAAAGTTTAAGGACTGTGTCTTTTCTGTGACAAAACAGTCATAAAGGAAAAGCAGAGAAATTAACGCACATGTAAAAGCTTCTAATTTAAATCACTAGAAAAGCTTTGCACAAATATAGCCTGACTCTGGGACTCTTTCACACATAGATTACCTAGTGGATCCTGATAGTCTTTACACAAAGTTCACAAATCACCTAACTGTTAATTTTTCTTTATCTCTATTTCAGACCATTAATCATATTTGTGTATAACTTTTCACTTGAACATCTCATTCCAGTGAAGTGGAGGCTTTTCTATACTTTATAAAAGGAGAAACCAAGTTTCAGAGAGATTGTCTTGTTCAAATTTATATGTGAAGTAGGATTAAAAACTAATTTCCTCAATTTATAAATTAAGTGCTTAAACAACTTATTTAGGATGGCTTAATTTACACAGGACTTCTTTTTATTTGTATGTATAACCCATCTGCTTTCAAAAAGAATGCTTGGTAAGGTTTTTTAGAACACTGCTGTAAGATTTCACATTAGATATAGCAAATATAGTATGGGCAATCCAGGTAATTCTGTTATATGTAGCAAAAAAATCATAACAGTGAATATGGTGTTTCTGGTTATAATATTCATTAGTATGTGAAACAAACTACATTATTGCTATCTTTCTGACAAAGCATTTAAATATTTAAACTTCTCATAAATTATCCTCACAACTCAAAGAAATCTATAATTAAAAAGAGGAACATTTCTGGCTTCCCTGGTGGCACAGTGATTAAGAATCTGCCTGCCAATGCAGGGGACAAGCGTTCGAGCCCTGGTCAGGGAAGATCCCATGTGCCGCAGAGCAACTAAGCCCATGCACCACAACTACTGAGCCTGCACTCTAGAGCCCATGAGCCACAACTACTGAGCCTGCGAGCCTCAACTACTGAAGCCTGCGTGCCTAGAGCCCATGATCCACAACAAGAGAAGCCACCGCAATGAGAAGCCTGAGCACCGCAACGAAGGGAAGCCCCCGCTCGCCGTAACTAGAGAAAGCCCGCACTCAGTAACGAAGACCCAACACAGCCAAAAATAAATAAATAAAATAAATAAATTTATATTTAAAAAAGAGAAACATTTCTATTTAATAAAAGAAAAAATATTAGAGAAGAATATTATTTCTTATAAATGAATAATTGGAATTTTGGCAAAAATGTGAATTAATTTTGAGAGGAAGGATAAAGTTCCCTTTTGGAAAGTGTCAAATACTGATTTTATATCTAATAATTAATGGATGTATAATAGTTATTAAAAGCCAGAATATCACTACTCTTTATTGCTGGCAGACTATTCTAAAAATTTTAACTTATCCCTATCAGTGAAAAAAATAGCAAGAATATCAATGATTAAAAACATTTAGATTTGGGACTACCTCTATTTACATTATGCACTGGCTTATAATTCCCAGTCTATGGAGACAAAGACTCACTCCTTTTGTAACACATTGAAAATTTACCTCAAAATTAATCATACTATAATACTATAGATAAGGAATATTCCCTATTTGTCCAAATGCACAATTACAAAAATGATTTTTCCCCATAAATCTGTTAATTTTGTTTATTGTCATATTTACTAACTTAAGCATTTCTCTTTAAAATAATGCTGATTGGTATAATTTTTTTGAGCATTATTTTGGCAGTACCCAGTAATTCCACTTCTAAAGGGCTGTAAAAATACTTACACTATTGCTCAATATAGATGCCTAGGAATATTAACTGCAGCATTACTTATATGTAGAGAAACTGGAGGGACTTCCCTGGTGGTCCAGTGGTTAAGAATCTGCCTTCCAATGCAGGGGACATGGGTTTGATCCCTGGTTGGGGAACTAAGATCCCACATGCCACGGTGCAACTAAGCCCATGTGCCACAACTACTGAGCCTGCGCTCTAGAGCCCATGCGCCACAACTAGAGAGAAGCCTACGTGCCACAACGAAAGATCTCGCATGCTGCAACCAAGACATGATGCAGCCAAATAAGTAAATATTAAAAAAAAAGAAAGAAAAACTGGAGACTCCTTAATGTCCAACAAAAGAGAACTTGTTTAATAAACTACTCATATGATAGAATGTTATGAAGAAGTGAAAAACAGTAAAGTAGAGCCATATTTACCAATATGAAATCATGTAGCGTTGCATGAAAAATGTAAATTATAGCGTATATGATCCATTTCCCCCCTCAATCAAAGAATTCTATATGTGTGCATACAAGTGGGTGCATGTGTGTGTGTTTAAATGTACATTTAAAAAAGTCTATCGGGAAACACACCAATGATTTTGAGAGGTTGAAGAGGAGGAAAAAATGAGAGCTTTCCTTTTATACACTTCTTCATGTTAGATTTTTCTGTGTGTTTTAAACAGGAAGCATGCAATGTTAACTTCCTGATTTTTATAATTGTAGGTAACTATACAAAAAATTACCATTGGGGGAAGCTGGGTGAAGTATACAAAGGATGTCTCTTAACTATATTTGTAACTTCTTGAGAGTCTGTAATTACTTAAAAAAAAAAAAAAAGAACTGTGAGCATGTGTCATTTTTGTAATTATTATGGTGTTTGTTTGATTTTTTTCCCGTATTTTCAAAAAATCATTTAGAGGGTAATTTTCCAAACTACAAAACAGCTCTAAACCTTTACCCTTAAAATAATCACAAAAATCTAAGTTCAAAATTTATATCAATAACTGAAGAAGGTATAAGCATAAATTACATACCTAGTTAAGCACATAAACTGTAAGGCACCAGAATTATGACACTGAAAGGCAAAAGTCATTTAGGTACAGCCTAATCCTTCCTAATCTAAGCTCTCCCAAAGGGCAGCATACTTTTCTAATATCTGGACCCTAAAGGTAAACTTTGTGAGATGTCTGATCTTGTCATATTCAGGAGTAAACCCAAAAACATCTTCCTTTTATTCTTTGGCACTTCAAATGAATTTAGGATTGTCTAAGGAAAAAATGCTTGCTGGAGGAGCTGTGTGAACAAGCTTGTTGTCCTGCTACCATATCTAGTCAAGCATTTGGATACTACAACTTTGGCAAATCCCATTAATACTTTAAGAAGTCAAAGACTTTAAAACTTCTAAAGAAAGTTCCTGTGAAGTAGTCACAGGGGCATGTTTAAGCAAGCAGAGTGTGTATACAATATAGTAACAAATACAATGCAAACAAAAGAAGATTTGTTTAATTATAGTGGAAATAATTGTTATTTAAAAGTGCCTTCTTCCTCATCATAAAAGAATAAACTGGACTAGTGGCAAAAGAATTGTATGTTATGATGCCTTAAGATTAGTAACAGAAGACAGAAATTTCAAAGTAAAGTCTTGGCAGACGCCCAGTCTCCAAGGCAAGAATTATGGCTTAACAATTCCTTCATAACTTACAAGGCTCGTTCATGTCCCTTTAGGTAGAATCCAAAGTTGTTCAGTTTGAGTCAAATACAAGTATATATTTATCAGGTTTCTCCTATCTTTCTCTGGTGAAGTGCATCTGAACTTCTTTCCTAAATTTTATAACCATTTGGGGGCATGTTAGAGAGAGACTGTCTGACAATGTATATAAAAGGGTAGAAGAAATTAGGTGAGGAGGATAATGAGAACAAGGAAGTGGGTTCCCAGGGTACTTCCCTTATTCAGCAATATTGTTGGAAGGAACTATGCTCCTCATAGTTTAACATGATATAGGTCTGGCACACAAGCCTTGCCATCACCCAGATGAAGTACGGTATACACAAAGAGATGGAAACTTCTAACTCAATCAGCTAATGACACCTGCAATGCAAATTTCACACAATTCACTGATTTTAACAACAAAGATTAAGCATGCCATGAAAAAGATCTCTCCCTGAAGTAAATTATACACCATTTTCCCACACAGATTTCATTAAATCATTAAAATATATAGTTGAAATAGTTGAGGAAATAGTTTCCCAACAGCACATGGTAGTTATTAAGAGAAGCAGGAATCCATCCTGTTTCCTGATTTCCTACGCGATAATGTCCTCCTCAACACACCATTTAGAGTTTTCAGTGGCTTTCTCTCTACACTCCTTAATTTCCATCCTTTCAGCCAAGATATCTTTCTGAATCTAATAGTCATGTTTATCTTCAACTTTATCTTCTTTGATACCAACTAACTCATCTCTCTAGCTCTTATTTTATTGTCTACTGTTCAATTCTGTTTCCCCAGTGGCTGGCTACATAAGGCACTCAATAAACATTTCTTGAATAAATGAATTAGTAAATGAAGCAATAAATGAAAATCCATCCATACATAATGCCTTTTACTACAAACAGTTCTAGGATTCCGCTAACAAATGTTTAATTTACTTATACACTGCCTTGTTCCAAAGGCATCTTAAAGCAACTTACAAAAATACATGCAAGATAAATACAGCTTAATAACTGAGAAAAGTCAGGGCCAAGAGAAAGTGAAGACAGGAGAGAAGATAAGGTTAGTATACAAAATGCACGTGATGCTATCCTATATATTTGAGCATTCTAGCTCTGTAATGAAGAAGAAAATATAATTAGTTGGATAACTCACAGTATTTTGAGATAAAAACAAACTAGTTGTTGTGGATAAATTCAACCACTTCTCATACTGAAAACAGAAACCTCTGAGTCTACATGAAGAAGCTACTGTGAAATACAGTGAACCACAGCATCAGTAATTAAGTATAGCAATCAATCATCTATACCCTAGACTACCAAAATAATCATCTAACTGTTCTTCCTGATTCTAATTTTGTCCCTTTTCCATCTATTCTCCTTAGGATAGCCAGCATAATCTTTTTAAAATGCAAATCAGAGGATGATACTAACCTGCCTAAAATCCTTGAATGGTTTCCCATCATACATAACATCCCAAACTCCTTAACAAGGCCCTCAAGGTCCTACATGACTTGGCTCTGACAACCTTCCCAATTTCATTTGCACCTCTTTTCCCCTTGCTCACTACACTATAGCCACACTTTCTCTTCCCTGACAGCACCTTAGGACTTTTCATTTGCTCCTCCCTCTGCCAGGAATACTATTTCCCCATATCTCCTAATTTCATTCGGATATCTACTCCTTAAAGAGGTTTACCCTGACAACCCAATCTGAAGTGGTCCACTAACTCCCAGTCACTATTCACGTTAACCAGTTTTATTTTTCTCACAGAATCTAAATGTATTTGAAATTCTATATAAAGCTATTGGAAATTATCATTGTTATGGATCTCCCTCCAACAAAACAAGTTTTAAGAGCAGGGATCTTGCCTATCTTGTTCACCACTGTATCACCAGCACTTAAAAGAGTGGCCAGAGCAGGTGCTCAAATATCTGTTTAATAAATAAAGACATCTCTGGAAATGGGACAGCTCTTTGTGATCTGGCTTCATCTGGACAGCTTTCAGTTTCCCTAGAGCAGTGATGGTGAGACAACTGTTGTTAGGTCATATATGATGCCTTTGTGAATCTATTAAAACACTGGACCTTCTTCTCAGAAATATGCACATATAGACCAAATTTTGCATAAGCCTCCTAAAACCAACCTGTGATCCCCAGGTTAGAACCCCTGATCTAAAGGCACATAAGGACCTTTATGCAATGCAATCTATGTTATAACCAATTCCTGCTCATGGAGTTGAACGCTGAAGGAAAAAAAAAAACAGTAAAAAGCTACAAATCATTCCTAACAGATTTCTCTACAAAGTGGCAGAATATCAGAGAAGTCAAATGAGCAATAGTCACAGCTAATGGTTACTTAGTCTCTCATGTAGCATATGGTACTGAGAAGCCCAGATTTGGAATTTATCATGAAAGAAAATGGCATGTATGTTGATGACATATATAAATAAGAAAACAGATCTGAAGTAGTTTTATGGGTTGCCTTTTTTAAAAATGGCATACACTATATTCTTGTTCCAACTATATGAGATCATATTGGATCAGGATATGGATAGTAAAGTTCCAAAAATTGATAAAGTTAAAAAAAAAAAAACTAAAAAGAATTGGCTTAATATTCAGAATGGTCCATTGACTCTTCTGGGACACAGAGAATCTTCCCTGGGTACCATTAATGAAAAGATGCATGTATCAGGTCACAAAATGACTTTTAAAAAATATATTCTTTAAATTATGTCAGATCAAAGAAGTGATGGAAGGTAAAAGAGTTCTTTTAGGTGTACAGCTCCTCCTTTGCCTGCTAGGGAGGACCTGGTGACAGGTAAAAGAGGCAAAGTGAACAAAGCAGCTTTTGTTTCCCTACCCCTTCTCTTTGTGTATTTGAAGGTGCTTACAGCTAAGTTAACGTGTAAAGTAAACCATCTAGGCAAAAAATTTCTGTAAGTTCTAAAGGACTTTGAAGTTTTTTCATCATGTTTTTAGTACCACTAGGCAGGAATACTATCTTCTTTGTGACGTTTTGGCTTCGTTTTAAGATTCTTATTTTGGAAGGTATTAGGTTTTCTGTCTTAAGGAAAGGTGCAGTTATCTCGAAAAAAGTCACTTCAAATGTATTTAATACTAGGAGATGCTCTTTATAACAAACAAAATATAGAACATAACTTGATTGTTTTATCAAAATATCTCTTTCAAAAATTTCCCATCTCATTTACAGTGTATTATTAGTAAGTGGGGGGGGAAGTAGCAAATATATTCTTTATTTCTCTCCAAGTATGCATACTGTGGCTCAATAACGATAGCCTTGATGATTCACTAAGGAATCTGACAACTGTTAGGATCTGAACTCCTTATGAGCTGGTATTTTAATTTCCCCCTTTAATCTCTTCATTCTTCACAAGCAATCCTGTGTTACTGTCTCATGCTTCTTAAAAACAAGTTATTCTGTATGACTGACTGACTGGTTTATTGAATCTAAGCAGCATTAATCCTCTAGTAATTACCATCCTTCATAAAATCATCTGAATGTTTTAAAAAAGAGGAAGTTCAACAAATTATTTTTGAAAACTTTCTACTATTTTCATCACTTTTGTATTATTTGTATTTTAGTATTTAAATTTCATCTATCTACTGAAAGGTTTATCTTTTTGCTTTCAGAGCCCTATGCTTTTTTTTGTTTTGTTTTTTGTTTGCGTTATGCGGACCTCTCACTGCTGTGACCTCTCCCGTTGCGGAGCACAGGCTCCGGACACGCAGGCTCAGCGGCCATGGCTCACGGGCCCAGCCGCTCCGCGGCATGTGGGATCCTCCCGGACAGGGGCACGAACCCGTGTCCCCTGCATCGGCAGGCGGACTCTCAACCACTGCACCACCAGGAAAGCCCCAGAGCCCTATGTTTTAACCAGAACATAGTTCTAGGAATCCATAGAGTAATGCAGTGTAATAGTGGTCCACATAATTCAGTGTTTTCAAACTGTGTGCTATAGAACACTGATTTGCAGGATAGTAAGAGATTTTTTTTGAAAAGTATTTAGTACTCAAACAGGTTTGGGGGGAAAAAGGGGATACATCTCTATTATAGGACTTCTCAAAGCCTTCAATGTGCTAATGAAATTGTGAATTTACAAGAGAGGAGCACAATATTCAGGATTTCCTAAATTTGTCTATAATTTACTTTCTTCATGACTCACTGTTCCAAATAACAGAAGTTTAGGACATGGTGCTTTATTTAAGTTCTGCTCTATATTTAGTCATTGCTGATCACTCAATTAAGGCATATACTGCCTTTGTCTAAATTCCTATAATTCCCCTGTTCAAAATATTTCTTTATCCATAGAAGAACAGTTGGGTTTGGAGCAATGACAACATTTCTTAGAAATAACATATTATTATTTTAGTATCCCTAATGATGACCAAGGTAAATCAAGAAATGTTTGTAATGCTTACACGTTTACTCGAGAAGGCAGAGAAATGTGTCATGTATTTTTAGAAATACTCCCATCAAAACTAACTGAAATAAAAAATTTTTTACCGCTTTTAAAGTATGTTTCTTTACATGGAACATTAACTTACATGTAATATCCCAATTCCAAATAAGGTGTTTCTGTACACCAAAAATATTTTTGAATATAACTGAATAATTTGCATTCACTTATTCAACATTTCTTGATTGTTTACTATGTGCCAGGAATAGGGTTAAGCAATACATGTATGGTAGTGAACAAAAAAGGCATGACTGGGCTTCCCTGGTGGCACAGTGGTTGAGAGTCCGCCTGCCGATGCAGGGGACACGGGTTCGTGCCCCGGTCCGGGAGGATCCCACATGCCGCGGAGTGGCTGGGCCCATGAGCCATAGCCGCTGAGCTTGCGCATCCGGAGCCTGTGCTCCGCAACGGGAGAGGTCACAGCAGTGAGAGGCCCGTGTACCGCAAAAAAAAAAAAAAAGGCATGATTCTTGTCTTCATGGGCTTGTAGCTTAGCTTTTTTCTTTTATGTTACCTGAATTGTTATGAATACTTGCTCTAGAATTGCTTTATTTTTAAAAATACGTTGATGTGGTGGGGGTATAGTTAGGCTGCTATTTTAAAAACTCAACTTGATAACTGATTTGCTAATGGGGAATGGCATGAATCATGAAATATAAGCATACAGTTAGCTGGGGGACGACAGAAACCATTTTACTTGTATATTAGAAGCACATATCATTTATATTTCAAAGTCTTGTGTTTTATAACTATTTTACATTAAAATGCTACGAGAGGGACTTCCCTGGTGGTGCAGTGGTTAAGAATCCGCCTCCCAATGCAGAGGAGACAGGTTCAAGCCCTGGTCCAGGAAGATCCCACATGCTGCAGAGCAACTAAGCCCGTGCGCCACAACTACTGAGCTGCGCTCTAGGGCCCGCGAGCACAACTATTGAGCCTGTGTGCCAAAACTACTAAAGCCCGCACGCCTAGACCCTGTGCTCCGCAGCCAGAGAAGCCACCGCAATGAGAAACCCGTGCACTGCAACGAAGAGTAGCCCCCCTGCAACTAGAGAAAGCCCACGTGCTCCAACAAAGACCCAATGCAGCCAAAAATAAAAATAAATAAATTTATTTTAAAAAATGCTATGAGAGCCAATTCTTTTTAATAAATGGTGCTGGGTCAATTGCATAACCATGTGGAACAAAATCAATCTTGAACCTTACACCCCATACCATGCACAAAAATCAATTCCAGATGGATTGTAAACCTAAATATGAATGGTAAAACAATAAAACTTTTAGAAAAAAACATTTATAATTTCAGGGGAAGGCAAAGACTTCTTAAACTGGACATTTAAAAGAACTAATCATGAAGGAAAAAATGATAAATTGGATTTCATTAAAATTATGAGCTTTTATTCATCAAAAGCCACCACTAAGAGTGAACAGACCAGCCACAGAGCAGGAAAAGATACTTGCAATACACACATTTGACAAAGGAAGGACTCATATTCAGAATATACAAAGAATTTCTGGAAATCATTAAGAAGCAGACAATCCAATAGAAAAAAATGACGAAAAACCTGAAAAGTTTACTCACAAAGGAGGATATTCAAATAGACAATAAATAAATGAAAAGGAGTTCAATTTTATAAGTCATCAAGGAAACGCAGATTAAAACCACAATGTAAAACTATTGTATACTCCCTGGAATGGCTGAAAAGGAAGAGACAACTAATATCAAGTGATACCAAGGATGCAGAACAACAAGAACTCTTCTACACTGCTGGCTGAAGTACAAACTAGTATTCTTGCTTTGGAAAACGGCTTCACAGTGTCTATTAAAACTGATTATAGGGCTTCCCTGGTGGCGCAGTGGTTGAGAGTCCGCCTGCCAATGCAGGGGACACGAGTTCGTGCCCCGGTCCGGGAAGATCCCACATGCCGCGGAGCGGCTGGGCCCGTGAGCCATGGCCGCTGAGCCTGTGCGTCCAGAGCCTGTGCTCCGCAAGGGGAGAGGCCACAACAGTGAGAAGCCCGCGTAACAAAAAAACAAAACAAAACAAAAAAAAACAACTGATTATATACCTACCCCCCTGACTCAGCAATTCCACTCCTAGGTAAATACCTCAACAAAAATGGGTCTGTTCACCAAAAGACATGCAAAAGAATGTCATGTTAGCTCAATTTGTAACAATACAACTGGAATCAATTCATATGTCCATCAATAGTAGAATGTATAAATTATGGTATATTTATATAATGGTAGACTACACAGCAAAGGGAATGAATGAACCATAACTACATGTAACAACATGGATAAATTTCACAAACATAATATTGAGCAAAAGAAGGCAGAACCAAAAAGTTAATATTGGGGTCAGGGGTGGTGGTGGTAGGTTGAACTGGGAGATTGGGATTGACATATATACAGTAATATGTATAAAATAGATAACTAATAAGAACCTGCTGTATAAAAAATAAATAAAATTAAATTAAAAAAAGAAAGTTAATACTGCATGATTCCATGTATACAAAGTTCAAAATCAGACAAAATTTATCTGTGGTGTTAGAAGTAACAATAGCTGTCATCCTTTGAGAGGGAGAAGTGCAGTGAGGGGTAGGGGTCTCTTATGAGGTACTTACTGGTCAAGTTCTTTTTCTTGATCTGGGTGTTAGAGATGTATTTACGTTGTCAAAAATCAGCAATAGTATGATTTGCCTAAATGTACATTATATTTCAATAAAACATTTATTTGAAAAGTGCTATGAGATCCATATATATTTTGCACAATTCGAATTCTCTCTCAAATTCTCTAAATATAGTTCAGAGGAATGATCACTCCTCTTTTCCCTATTTTGCCTGAAATAAAATACTTGAAAACGGAATCTAATCGTAGATAGAGAAAGAAAAATTGTAATTTTTATGGCACAGGGTTGTAACAGGCAGAAGAAAATGGTATAGAAAAAGAAAATGGCTCATATATAAGCTAATAAGAACCACATATTTGATTTGCACTACAAAGGCATACCTCTCTAAGGCTTTAGACTATATATTCCCAGATTTTTTTTTTTTTTTTTTTTTTTTTTTTTTAGCCGTGCAGCATATGGGATCTTAGTTCCCCAACCAGGGATCGAACCTGCACCCCCTGCAGTGGAAGTGAGGACTCTTAACCACTGGTCCGCCAGGGAGGTTCCCTATTCCCAGATTTTTAAAAGGCTCTTCATATGACAAGGTATCCGATCACTCACTACCTTTGTAGTTCTCTCATGTGCTCTCCAATTTGTGAGCGTCCATACCATCATGCACAGTCTTAACAGCCCCAAAGCACAGTGGTCTAACCCAAATACCACACTTTCATTAGTGTAGTCTAAGAATTCCCAGCACGCTGTTGGTTCATTTGGAGTTAACTAAAATGACCAGGTCTTTTTCATAATATAAGTCGGATTTCCTACATCCTGTATTTTTAAAAATTTAATTAAAAAAATTAAATACAGCACTTAATATTTTTCTTGCTAAATTTAACTTTTTTGGCTTTGGCTTATTACTCAAGACTACTGAGAGCACTTTGATTTTGTCTTCTATCATCTTAGGTAACTTTTCTAGCTTTGTGTAATCTATACAAATAATTCATATTTCTTCTATGTATTTATCCAAGTCATCATTTAAAAAAATATGTTGATCCCAAACTGTCAAAGACAGACATCTAGAGGGTGCTGCCAGATTCTTGACTTAAAGCAGCATTTCCCAAAGTATATTTCATGTAATACAAGCCAAAATTAGTAAGGGATGTGTTCTGTGATGAGTTTAGGTTTACCACACCATTTCTCAGTCCTTACAATTCTAATGCACATGGTAAGTCTCTAAGAGGGGATTAGAGTACAAAGTGTTTCCCAAACTTAGCTGACTTGGAATCTTTTTTATTATTTTTTATTTATTTTTTTTTTTTTTATTTTTTTTTGCGGTATGCGGGCCTCTCACTGATGTGGCCTCTCCCGTTGCGGAGCACAGGCTCCGGACGCGCAGGCTCAGCGGCCATGGCTCACGGGCCTATCCGCTCCGCGGCATGTGGGATCTTCCCAGACCGGGGCACGAACCCATATCCCCTGCATCGGCAGGCGGACTCTCAACCACTGCACCACCAGGGAAGCCCTTGGAATCTTTTTTAAAGAAATCTTTTCTCATCTTGAGAAATCAGTGTTCCTGGAAAGACACTTCAGGAAAATATAGGGTGAAAAGATACATCAGCCAACATTCTTTAGGGAAGAAACTGTTTTATTAGCTTCAAACCTACCTAATTGCATTATCATCCAACCTACCTCAACCTCTCCATATTGTCTGAAGGATTATCAAGATACTGTCAAATGCTGCAATAATATCTTGCCAGTCTAATTTATCACAAAGTGAAATAGGACCAGGTAAAGAGGATTTAGTATTAGGATTATTAGTGAGCCATGGATGCTCAGTCTACTGTGAGAATTATGCTCAATAAGAAGCTATGAAAGTGAGAGATACATTTTAAAAGTTTCCCGCTAAATTGGCTACATTTTAAAAGTTTTGGTGATTAAAAACTAATCTTCAGTGGACTTTCCTGGTGGTGCAGTGGATAAGAATCTGCCTGCCAATGGAGAGGACACGCGTTCATCCCTGGTCCGGGAAGATCCCACATGCCGTGGAGCAGCTGAGCCTGCGCTCTACTGCCCAAGAGCCACAACTACTGAAGCCTGCGTGCCCTGGGGCCCATGCTCCGCAGCGGGAGAAGCTACAACGGTGAGAAGCCTGCGCACTGCAACAAAGAGTAGCCCCTGCTCACCGCAGCTAGAGAAGGCCCGCGCGCAGCAATGAAGACCCAATGCAGCCAAAAATAAATAAAATTTAAAAAACAAAACCAAAAAAACCTAATCTTTAGTTTCCTGGGAAATTCAGTTATATGGGACACCTCACTTTCCAGTGATATTTACTGAAATCTTGCTATATATTAAGAATGAGTTATTTTTAAAAGTATCACTGAATACTATATATTATACAAAGTCTTATAATAAAAATAGTTTTAAAATTTTAAGGTTTTCATACATTGTCAAAAGAATTTTACATATTTTGAAATTCTTTTGAAATCCGTTTGAAAGATTACATTTAACAAAAGAGATGGTCTTTGTAAAAGAAAACAGATACAAGTAAGTATACCAAAGTCCTTCACCATTTAGTGACTTCATTTCAGAACTGGGGGTAGAAGGATGGTAGGCTTTACTTATAAAATATGTACATACAGACAAATCATGTTCAAACGGCACGTTTAAAATTGAGTGAAGTAGTATACTCACATAATGCAGTACGAGTACTGCTAATCCTCCACATTGTCTATTGGGGCAGTAGGTCTTAAAATGTTGTTGAGATAACTGGCTTCCATTAGCAAGCATGTGATTGGCAGGATGATAAAGTCTTTTCACTCACAGGTCAGCTATTTCCTTTTCTTTAGAAGAGGGCAATTCTGATGATCCATCTTTTAGCTACAGTCTCTCATTGAGTCCCAATTCTCTTGCCTTCAGCTTTGATATGGTTCTAACTTTCCTCTTGTATCAGCTCATACTTGTCATCAACTCCTCTATTCAGAACAGCAAATATCAGGAGTTTGACCTCAGGGCAAAGTCCGGGTGGGCAGGTAAAATTTGACCACTAGACCTACTTCCTAATCTTTCATACCCAGCAATTCATGAAGCAGTATCAAATTCAAACTAAAAAACAGAAGCATGACCCCTTATAAGTACTATGAAAAGGGCTTTTTTGCCTTTCTAAGTATACTTGAAAAGAACTGTCAGCTGCCCTATTAAGACAGAAATGGATCACAGACCAGGAAAAAAAAAAAAAGGAAAAGTGCAGAAATTCAACTGAAATGTAAATAAAAGTGTTAGCACCCTCTTTATGTTTGGTGATATACTACTTCACAGAAAAGTGTTAAAATAATATGCTGCTATGAAATATCTTTATGAAGTTAGGAACATAAAAACACTACTGAAACTTAAGGTATCCTTATTTAAATAATCACTGATACTGATAAAAAACATTACATCACCTCATATGAGATTAAAGTTTTCAAAATGAATTTTATTTTTGGCCAATTCCCATACTTGGCATTTCACCACTAAACTGTTTGTAAGTTAATTTGAAAAACAAATATAGGTGAAAAATAACTATCATTATCAAATTATTAAATCCAGGCCTCTCAAATCATAAATTCAAGTTGTATCACAGCGGTCCAGTAGCTGAAGACGAGAATTAGTTGCATCGGGACTTCCCTGGTGGCGCAGTGGTTAAGAATCCACCTGCCAATGCAGGGGACACAGGTTTGAGCCCTGGTCCAGGAAGATCCCACATGCTGCAGAGCAACTAAGGCCATATGCCACAACTACTGAGCCTGCGCTCTGGAGTCCACGAGCCACAACTACTGAGCCCATGTGCCACAACTACTGAAGCCTGCGCACCTAGAGCCCGTGCTCCACAGCAAGAGAAGCCACTGCAATGAGAAGCCCACGCACTGCAATGAAGAGTAGCCCCTGCTCACTGCAACTACAGAAAGCCCACGCACAGCAACAAAGACCCAACGCAGCCAAAAATAAATAAATAAATTTTAAAAAAAAGAATTAGTTGCATCTTCTTGTTTATTTATTTATTATTTTTGGCTGTGTTGGGTCTTCACTGCTGCACACGGGCTTCAGTAGTTATGGCTCGTGGGCTCTAGAGCGCAGGCTCGGTAGTTGTGGCACATGGGCTTAGTTGCTCCGTGGCATGTGGGATCTTCCCGAACCAGGGCTGGAACCCGTGTCCCCTGCACTGGTAGGCGGGTTCTTAACCACTGCGCCACCACAGAAGTCCCTCTTCTTGTTTTAGAATACAAAAGTACAAGAAGAGAGCATAATTAAATTTTAACATTAATAATCAGAGAAAATAATTTTAAGCCTCTTTTAAGACTAGAAAAATTAATATGTCAAAAATTAGCTCATCAAAATTTTCTATCCACTACTCGCTTCCACTGCGTACTAACTACCATACTTTAAAACTATGTTTTATATTAACTAGTTATTTCTATATAAATCTTTTATTTTAACAGTTCCATATACGTGTCATAATAGATTTCAGAATTCTAAATGTTTCATAATAGACTTTTTTATTCACTTAAGTCTCTTAAAGAAATTACCTTGCAGTGGTTAAGTATCCGTCTGCCAATGCAGGGGACATGGGTTCGAGCCCTGGTCTGGGAGGATCCCACATGCCACGGAGCCACTAAGCCCGTGCGCCACAACTACTGAGCCTCCGCTCCAGAGCCCGCGAGCCACAACTACTGAGCCTGCATGCCACAACTACTGAAGCCCATGTGCCTAGAGCCCATGCTTCACAACAAGAGAAGCCACTGCAATGAGAAGCCCGTGTGCTGCAACGAAGAGTAGCTCCCACTCACCGCAACTAGAGAAAGCCCACGCGCAGCAACGAAGACCCAATGCAGCCATAAATAAATAAATAGATAGATAGATAGATAGATAGATAAATAAATAAGTATTTTAAAAAAAGAAGTTACCTTGATGAGGAAATGTCAATCAGGACTTAGTGCCTCTAAGTGTACAACTTGATAAGTAAATCAACCAAAAAGATTTGAGATGTTTATTAATATTTATAAGTCTGCCTTCATAACAATTCCCTAGTGAGCTATATGCTTGTAAAGAGGATTTCTTTGCTGTCAAATGATGATTGTGTTTGAAGGAAGAAAGTACCTAGGATCAGAGTTTTAATCTGCTTTGAACTAACTACCTATCTGGACAAATCAAGGAACAGAATCTTTGCCAACAGCTTTATAAATTATGTGATCCTACAGCAACATGGATGGATCTAGAGAATATCATATGAAGTGAAGTAAGTCAGAGAAAGCCAAATATCATATGATATCACTCATTATGTGGAATCTAATTTTCAAAAAATGATACAAATGAACTTATTTACAAAACAGAAACAGACTTACAGGTATCAAAAACAAACTTACGGTTACCAAAGGGGAAACGCTGGGGGAAGGGATAAATCAGGAGCTTGAGATAAACATACACACACTACTATATACAAGATAGATAACCAACAAGGACCTACTATATAGCACAGGGAACTCTACTCAATATTCTGTGATAATCTATATGAGAAAAGAATCTGAAAAAGAATAAATATATTTGCATGTATAACTGAATCACTTTGCTGTACACCTGAAACTAACACAACATTGTAAGTCAACTATACTCTAATAAAAAAAATTTTTTAATTATGTGATCCCATCTACAATCCTACAATGAGATTACAAGCTAGTTAACAGCATAAAAATTCATACAAAACTGAGAAAACAGCAAACAATAAATTTCAAATTTTCTGTGAACAGATTATTTGTATATAATGGGAGCTATCCTTGAATCACATATTCTTTGGATTGGAGATCATATTCATGTAAGTGGTCATAACCTAATTTGGAAATGAATATACCACCAAACCTGTTTCCAACTTGGTAAAGGACTCAGTTTTCTATATCATCTTATTAGGCGCAACAGGACAGCAACAGAGATAACTCCTTGTAAAGAAAATGGATCTACCTTCAATAGTAAGAATATCTTCTAATAAACTGAAATGGAAGTTCAGAATCCACTTTCTTCATTTTCTACTATCTTCCCCTTAACTTAGTAAAGCTAACCATCTGTAGATCTAGGTCACTCATAATAGTGTTTCTTGTTTGGCATAATACATGAGCACCAATTGTAAACAGAAATAAATATGAATATGTTTTCATATTTATTTAGGTTATGAAAATATTTAGGTTATTTCATATTTATTGTATGAAAATATTTCATAAATACGTTCAGTGCTTTACAGATTATAATTGGGAGACAGAACGGCTTTTTCAATTTTCTTCTAAACTTGACTTGAAATACCAGTTATTTCTATATGACTCACTGTCTTATAAGTATTCCTAGCCAGTTTGTGGGTATTGTGCTTCTCTAAAGGATTGTTAAGCTCCATAAGGATGAAACTGTCTCTTATATTACTTTTGTGTCTATTTCAACCATATCTCCTCTCTCCAAATAATCAATACTTAGCATTTCATAAATACTTATTGAACACTGGCTTGGAATTAGAAAAAGCAGCTCTGTGTTCAAACATTTATTAAAATCAGAGCTCTTTAACTGCTCACACTGGTCCTGTTCCAAACATCACTGTGGAAGAGTCTATTCATACCAATGGTGGAGCCCCATCTCCAGGTATCTCCATCCCTCAAAGGGGATGGGACCATTAATAGACTGATACCACAGTGACTTTCTTTTAATCCCATCTCCATTTGGTTCTTCTTGCCAAGGGCAGCAGTCACGCCTGTTGTCAATCCTAGCACTCCTAAGCCCTCTAACTTGGATCCACCCCTCCTCCACACTCCTGTGCCTCTCAGCTTTATTAAGTAAGGAAGAAAAAGAAAAAGGAGGAGGAGGAAAGAGGAAGAAAGGAATAAGAAGCAAAATTATGAGGGAGATGGAAAAAGGTAATATGAAGAAAATAAAGAAAATGACAATAGAGAAGTTAAAGAGTAAACTGAATAGAAGAAATTTAAAAATCATATTTGTTATTATACTTAGAGTTATGTGACTAGAAAAGAATTACATAAATGTATAATTAATTACCTTTAAAAATTAGTTTTATCCTTCTTTCTGGAAGCATACAGAAAAACTATAAAAATAACATTCTTTACACTGACAACATTTTAAGCAAGGGGTTCCTTTCTAGGTTGTAATAATGTACATTTAACTTGGGTCCTAAAACTAATGTTATACTACCAATTTTCATATACGACCACGAAATCATTAAGAAATAATTTAAGCTTCAAGTGTTACTAAACCAAAGTATAAAGTTTTTATTTATTCATGTGCTTTGCAAGTAATAATTAAGTTAAATATTCACCAATAAGAATGCCCCATGAAGTTGAGACACTGAATGGGTATAGGTTCAAAAGAAGGACCAAATACAGTTATCAAAGAAGCACTTTTCTAAAGAAAAGTTTTTTCAAGGCAAACAAGCATTCCTGTAGCATTAAAAAAAAAAAAAAAAAAAAGGTGAGAAGTAGAAACCAATAAATGAGAAGTACATTATTACATCTTACTTGTCTGAGGTCAATGAATGCTAGCTGCAGAGTATCCCCTTGGAATCCTGGCACGGGCTCAGAGTTGGCAAACACTATTTTAAAAAAAAAAGAATAAAAACAAGATTGCAAAATATACAAGGGTTTAACCACTAAATTAATTTCTACCCATTACAAATGTATTATAATATTTACAAGTAATCATTTCAAATGAAGACTATTTATAACCTTCGATTTTCACCACTGAGAATGTTTTCCACACCCATTACCACAAATATTTTAATAATTTTAAACTTCCAATCTGCCATTTAATTACTCTAATCCTTAATTACAATAAATTTTAAATGGTTATCCATTTAACTTTTGCAAAAGTTCAAGGGTAGTAATATACTTCAATCAAGAAAAGTTTTCTGACTCTTTTTAGCCTTAAGTGAATGATTATAGAAGCATTTTGAAACTATACCAATTGCACGGTTGTCAACATATTTCAAAACATCTGCTTTGTTACAGAATTTGCTCTACACAAATCCTACTCTAGCTAACAGCGATAATAGGCAGCCATGTAAGAAGTCAGTTTTACATGCAGTTTTACATTTTACAGCAGGTAAAATGTTCAAAGTAGCAAAATGAGGATGATGCAGGAATGCCTGTTCATTTATTTTAAATAATTTTTTTCCATAAAGGAATCCCACCTCTTTAAAAACTAAGAGACATCTTAAGACAGATTTCTTAATATCTTTAGAAGAAAAATATTTTGAAAGATATTTTTCAACAAATTTTTTTTTTTTGGCCACGCCGCACGGCTTGCAGGATCTTCGTTCCTCAACCAGGGATTAAAGCAGGGCCACCACAGTGAAAGCGCCTATCCTAACCACTGGACCACCAGGGAATCCCTTTCAACAACTTTTTTGTCCTTACAAAAAGTTAACACTAGTAACATAGCTTTGTTTAGTTAGTTGAAGACAATCTCAATACTAGTTATTTTGAAAACAAAAGCCTTGTGGCTCATAAAAAAGACCCTATCATTTTACACACATGCTTCTCTGGTAAGAATATGAATGCTTGCCACCACTCTCCTTCCCCATTAATATCTGAGTTTTCTTAGAGAGTATTATGGATTTTCCATTTGTTAATTTATCTGAGCCAGTATTTTAGAAACCACTTACATGTTAGCCTATATACATCTTGGAATAACAAATATAATTCTTAACTTTAGTATATTCTTGTGAAATATAGTTTAGAAAGGCTCAAAAATCAACATCTAAAAACAATAAATACATGGGCTTCCCTGGTGGCGCAGTGGTTGAGAGTCCGCCTGCCGATGTAGGGGACACGGGTTCATGCCCCGGTCTGGGAAGATCCCACATGTCGCGGAGCGGCTGGGCCCGTGAGCCATGGCCGCTGAGCCTGCGCGTCCGGAGCCTGTGCTCCGCAACGGGAGAGGACACAGCAGTGAGAGGCCCGCGTACCGAAAAAAAAAAAAAAAAAAAACAACAATAAATACATGAAAGCCTAGCACAGCTTAATTTATTTGGCATTTTTGGAGAATGAAGAATTCAAATTAAGTTTTTTCTGTTGATGTTGTTTTTAAGTTAATTATAATTTTTGCTTTAAGCATCAAAACGTTTTTTCATCATAGGCATTTTTTGATAAAATTTTAAACTGCATCATAATACTTTCCAATACTTTCCCTGTCTTTTTTTTTAAGAATACTAAACACTATATAAACTTTTCTTAATTCTCTTCATTGATAACCATTAAGAACACTTTTTATTCTATACAATACAATAAATTCCCAGGGCTGCTATGGTATTAACAGCTGTTTTCTATTACATTAAATAGCTCAGAATGCTGTGTTGTTTGAGTTCTCATGTCTATCTTTTATAATTTTTCTGCCTTCCCTCTTACAGTTTTAACATAAATTCTTACTCCCTCCTCTCTCACTTATCTCTTATTATGTTATCTTTAATCTCCTTGAGCAGGTAAGTAAGCCAATCAATTACTAGAGTAGTATCTAAAGTAAGAGCAAATACAGCTTGAGCATGGGCCTCTCCCACAAGTAAGGTGAATGAGTTTATATATGCCTTTGAGTATATGTACCTTTCAGTTACTCAGAGTTACACCATTTTCCTCCTTACTTCTTGGTTCTCTGCTGGGTACTAAGTAGCTATGGCCATTAGATAGGTGACTACATTCACCTTTCTCAGGCCCCCTATTTCCAGAAAACTAAGATTCATTCAGCAAATCTAACCATACTTTTCATTGTTTACTATAATTTACTCACATCACTGTCTTTTCATACAATGAGAAGTAGAATACTTTCATACTGTGGCAACTCCATTACCCCCTACCATGGCCCAGATAACTGAATTGCCTCTTTTTAGTAACATGAGATCTTAATTGAAAAATAACAAGCAAAATTCTAATAGCTTATTAAAAGAAAAGATTTTTTTTTTAATCTAAAAAGTACTTTTCTTAAGACCATCCAGCGTATCATTGGCTTTCATGGCAAGTCTCAGGCTACTGTTTCCAAGTAACAATTAACTATGAATCCCCTAATGGTCTCTAATCAAGGCTGTATATGTTAGCTCAGCTTCTACCATCACCACATATACATACACACATAAAGACTTCCTATAATACAGAGAGACTTACTTTATATATCAAGCATAAAAATCAGCTCAATTTCAATTATACTTCGATTATTATGCACTTAATCTTCCAGAATTTTTCTACACTGAAAATAATCTGTCATTTTTCTTCTCTCTCAGTTCCTATTTAAGATACTATAGTTTAATAAGCCCCATTGCTTGGCATTAATCCAAAGAGCTTAGAGTCAAAATTATAATAGTACCATAAATTTATATAGCACTTTATAGCTTACAAAGCACTTTCTCACATACCATCTTCTTTAATCGTCATAATAATTTATCTTAGTAAACAGGGCATGCAGATGATGGATCACAAAATCTTGCAGCTAGAAGAGACACCCCCCTTTGAAATATCTCCAACAGTCCTCTGAAGGCTCCGTTTAAAACTCACCGAGTTCTTCATTTTATAGGGCAGAAAAATTAAAATTGAAGTGATTTGCCCAGATCACATAGCTAATTTAGATTTCCTGACATTCAATTCATTGATCCAGAACCTGATTAAGTATTCAGCCTCTCATCTTTTATGCCATCTCTTCTAAGAACCTAACCAATATGGAAGTGAAATTCACTAGTTTATAGCTCTCAGGTCTTTTCTCAAATATTTTTTAGGGATAGGAGGCTTCATATTTTTTCCTTTACTTCTTTAAAACTCAAATGCAGTCAGTCCTGTTGGTTTTATCCTCTACAATATCTTCAGTCTGAATCTGTCTCTACCTCAGTTCAAGCTATCATCATTTCTTGCTTGCATTACTAAAATACATTCTTATCTGGTCTCTCTGCTTATTGTGTGCCACCTTTCCATCTACTTCTCCCAGTAAGATGTAAATGTGATTTATGCCACTTCACAGTTTAACACCTTTCAGTGGTTCCCCATCACCTTCACAATAAAGTAGGACAAGTAAGATCCTTTATAACCCGGCCTTTGCCTATCTCTCTAGCCTCATCTCTTACCACCTTCCTAGGGGCACCTTAAACTCCTTCTATTCCAAACCATCTGCACTTCCTTGTATATGCCACAGTCTCTTACCGAGTACCTTTGATCCTTCTGCCTGGAGCATCCTTCCCCTTCTTTTCCACTGGGTAACTCTTACTTATCCTTCCATTCAATCTACATCTTCCGTGAAAGACTTCCATTACCCTGCAGCCTGGGTTAGGCCCCTCCTCTGTGATCTCCCTGCAACTTCTGCACACAGCCTAACTATACTACCCATTTTGCTATCTTATAATTGTTTATCTGTCTGGGTTTTCCCACCAGACCATGAACTCCCTGAGGGTAGGAAATATACTTCCATTTTTATATCCCAATCACCTAGTATAAAGCCTGATACATAATGAGTAGGCAATAAAAGTTCCTTAAGTGAATGAAGGAAAACTGAACAAATAAATTCTAAGGGGATGCCATCCAATCCTGGTAATTGATACGTTCTCCAGCTTATTGATTAGATCTAGAATGTTGTCCAACAGAACTTTCTCCAGTAACAGAAATATTCTATATCTGAGCTGAACTGAATTCTTAGTTTTATTTAATTTTAATTGAATAGTCGCATATGACTACTAGACAGTGTAAATCTAGAACATTCTGTGCATATTTAGTGTATTTATTTCAAAATAACTGAGTGTGGGTAAGAATACTCCAAATGTTTCCTTTAGCCGAAACTAAATTGTGAGTTCTCACCGGAAATAGAGATTTTTTTTTTTCTTTAACCTTTACATACTCTGTGCCTGGTGTACAAGAGATATTCAGTAAATGCGTTGAATGAATAAATAATAATACAAATAATTAATTTATACTAACATGGTCCCAATAATTCTAGAGGTAGATTTCAATCTGAACTTTTTAAAGAATTGATGACTGATTTCTGGAATAGCTTTAAGTTTGTCTTCAGATTCCTTCTTGACTCAAGCAGATTCTCAATTTTATATATTTGTCATATTTTGGGGTTTCTTTGTTCTCCTCCCTTGGGCCAACTTTTTATTATTTTTATTTAATATCACCTACTTCTTAATATGATATCTTTGTCATTTAGTCATGCCATTAAGGAAAGTTTTTTTTTTTTTTCCCCCAGTACGCGGGCCTCTCACTGTTGTGGCCTCTCCCATTGAGGAGCACAGGCTCCGGACGCGCAGGCTCAGAGGCCATGGCTCACGGGCCTAGCCGCTCTGCGGCATGTGGGATCTTCCTGGACCGGGGCACAAACTCATGTCCCCTGCATCAGCAGGCGGACTCTCAACCACTGCGCCACCAGGGAAGCCCAAAGATAGTTTTTAAAAACACACATTGATCTTGGTCTTTCAATAAGATATTTAAAAATAGTTTCCAGGGCTTCCCTGGTGGCGCAGTGGTTAAGAGTCCGCCTGCCAGTGCAGGGGACACAGGTTCGAGCCCTGGTCCAGGAAGATCCCACATGCTGTGGAACAACTAGGGCTTCGTGCCACAACTACTGAGCCTGTGCTCAAGAGCCCACGAGCCACACCTACTGAGCCCACGTGCTGCAACTACTGAAGCCTGTGCCCCTAGAGCCCACGCTCCACAACATGAGAAGCCACCGCAAAAGTTACCCACCGGATTCTTAACCACTGCACCACCAGGGAAGCCCTGACCATTTCTTTTTTAAAATAAAATAGCTTCATGATATATTCATTTACTCTTATTTTTTACTAGAATATGGAACAATAATAATGATTCCAAGTTTAGAAATACTCTAAAGTAGCATTAGACGGACTTCCCTGATGGCGCAGTGGTCAAGAATCTGCCTGCCAATGCAGTGGACACGGGTTCGAGCCCTGGTCCAGGAAGATCCCACATGCTGTGGAACTAGGGCTTTGTGCCACAACTACTGAGCCTGCGCTCAAGAGCCCACGAGCCACACCTACTGAGCCCACGTGCTGCAACTACTGAAGCCCGCACACCAAGAGCCCGTTCTGCGCGACGAGAAGCCACCACAATAAGAAGCCTGTGCACTGCAACGAAGAGTAGTCCCCGCTCACTGCAACTAGAGAAAGCCCACATGCAGCAACGAAGACGCAACACAGCCCCCAAAATAATTATTTAATTAATTAAAATTTAAATTTAAAAAAATTTAAAAATTAAAAACAAATAAAATAACATTAGAGAGGGAGGTAGAGGGGAAGGTGTCACCTTATTGGGAAGGTAAATTTTTGCTGTATCAGTCTAACTGAGAAGAAGATAAGATTGAATTAATTTAGATAAAACAAAGTAAAAATTAATACATACTGTTGAAGCCGTGATTATAATGACAAAAAAAAAACCCTTACAAATTGGCAATCTATGACATTTTAAGAGAACAGAGTATCTATAGGCAAAAACATGAATTATCTGTAAATCTAACAAAACTTTACGCAGGAAAATATGCCCTTCCTGCCCTCAGGATCTATGCACAGATGTACAGGATTTGTATGGGGGGAACAAAGATGGCTAAGAAGTCAGGCTATAAGTATTTATCCTGGTATGAAAATATAAACCTCTGAAATTAAATGCAGAGGGAATAAGTCCTTGAACAATCCTGTCCTAGGCAGACCGTTATTTTTACTGTAAGGTGGATTATTTGGAAAACATTTACACAGGGTAGGAAGAATTGAGAAGTGGAAGAAAAAGTGCCCATGGAATCAGAAGAGTAAATAGATCAAAAGATTGAAAAAGAGGGTGAGGAGGCTAGGCTAAATAAACTCTCAAGACTGCTTGTGGATGACAAGGCAAGGACATATAAAATGGAATAATTTCATAACTAAATAAATGACTGACTGTAAATAAAAACAGTCTGCATATTGAAAAGATTTCTCATAATTCCATTTCTTACTAGATCTGAAGATTTAAATTGGCTAGTTAGAACCCAAATTTTGGCTCGGCAACGTATTCTATGTGGACCAGATGTGTCACTAGAAGCGATGACGAAGAGCACCATCTAGTGGTTTTTCTGGTGGTGAAGAACTCATGCCTGGGAGTCAGGGGTCTTGTTAGAATTCTTGACTGTTAAATTCTGTTACGTGTGGTTGGTAGCAGTGGAATGCAAGCCTCTAGAACCAACTGCCCCTCTACATTCATCACCCCACTCTTATATAAGGTAGTATCTATTCCTCTCCCTTTCTTGGAAAAGGAGCAAAGCAGCCTAAATTTGATACCCTAAATGCCATTAAAACCAGGAACAAATTCAAGTAGGCAAATAATAAAAGAGCATCCAGCTTACTTAAAAAAAAAAAAAAAAAGACAAATATCCTCTCATACCATCGACATGATTTTGCCTGAAACCTTTTATTTTGGGGTACGGACCTTTTTCAAGGCTAGAATTAGAGGCCCTGGGGTCATAGCCATATACATACAAAAAAATCTATAGAGACTTTCTTTCTTTTTTTTTTTTTTTTTGAGGTGGGCTAAGCCTTTATCCAATTGCAAAAAGACCAAGGCCTTCAAACCTAGAGATTCACCTATTTCTCAATAAATCATCATTGAAAAAGGTACCAGTGCTCTTCAACCTGGAGCTTTTCTAGTGCTTATGAATTTAGGATGTTAGACTTGTAAGAGTTAATAACCTCAGTTAGGTATTTGTGTAGAATATATGAAAAAGTACATTCTAGACCTATTCTGGGTACCTCAAATCCTTCTGATTGCCTGATGCTTTGGAAATGTTATTTTGTTAGGGATGTGAAGGATTTCTGAGATACCTTTATAGGAACTTAAGAAGACACTTTTATTTTTTCCTCTATACTGTTGCATTTGTAAGGTGCCTTCTGTTGCGACCCAATATATGAGGTGTTTAATAAAACAAAAGCACATACACAGATTTAGAACATCAGCTTTATGCCAAGCTTGGCAAATGCTCCTCCAAGAAGTGATTTCTCTTGAACTTATACAAAATCTGTAACAGGATTAAAGGTTCAATGTAGCTTTGGGGCGGGGGGCTACGTTTGCAATTCCGAATGGAATGCCTTCCTGACTTCTCCAACCACACAGTTATAGTAGTATTATTGGTTACGGTCAAGTTAACCAAAAATGTCTACTTTATTCATGCATAAGCCCTACCTAATATTCTCAATCAATACAACTTTTTATCTAAATTAGGTCTTCTTATACTCTGTCACAGTACCATCTACTTTTCTAGAATTTAACAACTTATAATCATATTTATTAGTGCAGTCATATAACAAATGCCTCCCCACTGGGCCTAAACCCCAAGAGGGTTAGGGGCTTTTTCTGTTTTGTTTACCACTGTATCCCCTAAATGCCAAGTACTTGGTAGATATGAAGGAATTAATTAATGCATGACTCTAAAGTACCATACTCTTCTTCGCCTTAAATTTTACTACTTCTGGGACTTCCCTGGTGGCGCAGTGGTTAAGAATCCGCCTGCCAATGCAGGAGACACAGGTTCGATCCCCAGTCCGGCAAGATCCCACATGCCACGGAGCAACTAAGCCCGTGCACCACAACTACTGAGCTGACATGCCACAACTACTGACGCCTGCGCGCCTAGAGCCTGTGCTCCACAACAAGAGAAGCCACCGCAATGAGAAGCCCACACACCACAATGAAGAGTAGGCCCTGCTCACCGCAACTAGAGAAAGCCCACGCGCAGCAATGAAGACCCAATGCAACCAAAAATAAATAAATTTATAAAAATAAAAATAAACATAGCATCAAATATGTGAAGAATTTTTATAAATGATCAGTTGTATCTATATCAAGAAGTTGAATGGTCTCAAAGAAAATTACAGCAGCATCAATTGGCCTTAACCTTTTTTTAAAAAAAGAGGCAGCATTTTATGTATGTATGTATGTATGTATGGCTGTGCCACGAGGCATGCAGGAGCTTAGTTCCCCCTGACCAAGGATCGAACCCGTGCCCCCTGCAGTGGAAGTGTGGAGTCTTAACCACTGGACCTGCCAGGAAAGTTCCTGGCCTTAACTTTTTGATAACAAAGTTAGGAGAACTCTAGAAAAGCAAATGTAGATTATAGAGACTTCCTGATTTGTTAATTTGTTCATTTATGCAACAAATACTCTATGAGCATAGCATTCTGCATTGGGTGCGGACAATTATAAATTCTATGTTGAATTTAATTTAACTATGTATCCTAGATAATTAAATCTCTTCTCTTTCCTCTCTCCTCTTCACCTTCCTCTCCTTTTTTTTTTTCCCTCTTCATACCACCCACCCCAACCATGGGATGTATTCTCGGGTCTCTTCTACTATGTGAGTCTCTGACTCTAACCACCTAAATCATATCAAATTTACTCATTCACTAATTTTATGTATTCCCTCCTCCTCCTTTCAAAATGTCTGAAATCCATCCTCTTCTCTTCATTCCCACTGCCCAAAGTCAAGCTCTTTCTATCCTTCACAGGAAAAAGTTGAATAGTCTTTTAACAGGTCTTCCTACTTGTAGTACCTCTCTCATTTCAGTTCAATTTCCACATGACACAGAGTTAACTTTCTATAATATAGACTTCATCATGTCATGGCCCTGATTAAAAAGCTTCAATGGATCTTTATTGCTTATTAAATAAAGTCCAAGCATTCAGAAGTCTAACTTTTCTCAGCCACATCTTTCAATACTTTCAATCATGCATCTTGTAGTCTAGCTATACAAGACCGTATGAAGATTCCCTAAGCATTCTCTCATCACAGCACTTTTGCCTATGCCATTCCCTCTGCTCAGAATGCCCTTCCTTGCTTTTGATGAAACCTGACTCATCCTTTAAGACTCAAATTTCACTTCTATGACAGTCAATCTTTTCAACCCCATGGCATGTAGGATTAATTGCTCCTTCTCTACAAGTGATATATACTTCTATAAAGAATTTATGTTCTATTACAGTTATTTACATGTCTGTTTCCTCCCCATCTAGTATGTGAGATCTTTGCACCTGATTCATCTTTGATTTCCCAGTAATAACAGGTAGTAGGTTCCCATTAAACATCTGAATAAATGAATCTTCCCTACAAATCAGTTGACTCTACATGGAAAAAATTCAGTTACAGACTGAAATTTGAGCTCAAGCCAATTTAACTCATAAGTATGCGTGTCACAAGGAATACCAAGGAAAAGGGCACACACTGTTTGAAAAAATAAGTGAGTATATAGATGGATCAGTGCTAATTCTTTCACTACCAGAAAAAAACAAAAACAAAAACTAAAAGCACATGGCTGAATGATATGAGAAACTGAATTATTCGTAACTTTCTACCTCCCCAACTTCAGCTGGTTGTGCTATTTGTTTCTACCTGCAGACTGACATTTTAAGGCCTAGGAAATATATGCATAATGTTTTTACAAAGTAATGAGGATGGAAAAATAATCAAACCAAATTATAAAATTTAATTCAGAATAAAGGCCATTCTTGATGCTTATATTTGATGTTAACCTCTTATTGCTTAAATTCTTTGACTTAAGCTTTTCTTGAGTTACCCAAGATCTTCGGTCGTTTATGGTATCTAGTTCCTGATCTCTGCTATCTAACTTCCTTGGACTCTGGATTTCTTACTAGTGTAAAACAGACTAGTAGGATTTTATGTTAATCCCACAAACCAGTCACAGACTTTTTTTTTTTTGGCTGCGTTGGATCTTTGTTTGCTGCACAGGGGCTTTCTCTAGTTAAGGCGAACGGGGGCTACTCTTCGCTGCAGTGTGCGTGCTTCTCATTGCAGTGGCCTCTCTTGTTGAGGAGTATGGGCTCTAGGTGTGCAGGCTTCAGTAGTTGTGGCACATGGGCTCAGTAGTTGTGGCTTGCGGGATCTAGAGCACAGGCTCAGTAGTTGTGGCACCTGGGCTTACTTGCTCCACGGCATGTGGGATCTTCCCGGACCAGGGCTTGAACCTGTGTCCCCTGCACTGGCAGGCGGATTCTTAACCACTGGGTTACAAGTATAAGTGCCACCAGGGAAGTCCCTGGTCACAGACTTTTAAGTAATAGTTTCTAAGCCTCTTGAAGGGAAAGTAATTACTATGAATCAATATGGGTTTATGAAGAATCAGAGTAGTAACATTTTCTTCTTTGAAAAACTAATTAGACTGGTAGATGAGGAAAATTCAATGGCCATTATTATCCCTATATACCAGCAAGGCATCTGGCAAAGTTGCTCATAACTTTGAGCTATGATTTAGATTCCAAACTATGAGTTAGATTCAACTAGGGAATTAGCAACTGGCTGAAGAAATCTAAAGATACCCAAGATTTTGAATAATGGATCTAAGTCAATATGAACAGATAGACCCATGTAATGTTGTGGTTCTCAAACTTTATTGTGCATCAGTATCACCTGAAAGGCCTACTCAAAAAGAAATTGCTATGTCCTGTGCCCAGAATTCACAATTCAGCAGGTGGGGTTCAAGAATTCACATTGCTGGGACTTCCCTGGTGGTACAGTGGTAAAGAATCCACCTTCCAGTGCAAGGGACGCGGGTTTGATCCCTGGTCAGGGAACTAAGATCCCACGCGCCACGGGGCAATTAAGCCCGCGCACGCGCACCACGACTACTGAACTTGCGCACATCAATGAGGGAGCCTGAGTGCCACAAACTACAGAGCCCACGTGCTCTGGAGCCCGTGTGCCACAACTAGAGAAGAGAAAACCCACATGCCACAACTAGAGAGAAGCCCGTGTGCCACAAACGAAAGATCCTGCATGTTGCAACTAAGACCCAATGCAGCTAAAAAAAATAAAGAAAATAAAGAAATAAAATAAAATAAAAAAAGAATTCACACTGCTAACAAGTTCCCAGATGATACTGCTGCTGCTCATCTGGGAACCACGTTTTTTTTTTTGCGGTACACGGGCCTCTCACTGTTGTGGCCTCTCCTGTTGCGGAGCACAGGCTCCGGACGCGCACGCTCAGCGGCCATGACTCACGGGCCCAGCCGCTCCACGGCATGTGGGATTTTCCCGGATCGGGGCACGAACCCGTGTCCCCTGCAGCGGCAGGAGGACTCTCAACCACTGCGCCACCAGGGAAGCCCTGGGAACCATGTTTTGAGAATCACTGATGTACTTTATATCAGGATACAGATATCAGGTTTTGTTCAACATTTTGCTAATGACCTTGTTAAATAAAAGCATGATTACAAATCTGAAGATGATATTAAATTTTGATATAAAAAGATCTCAATAGGCTAGCTGTGGGACAAATCTTAAAATAAAATTTAATAGGGATAATCTTAAAATCCTAAAACAAAAACTAATCATCCAAGTATAAGAAAAACAAAGCTCGACAATCACACACAAAAGAAGAGAAAGATAAAGAGATTTTAGAACGCTACAGCTTCAATGATTCGAGAGTATACTCTGGTAACCAAAAAAGGTAATAAGAGTTTGGATTTTACTAATAAAGTACAAAATATGGAACAATGTATTTGATAGCCCAACTACATATTATACTGGTTCCCCCACACCTGGGTATCTCTGTATTCAACTTCGGGTGTCAGACATTAAACAGAAGGCAGTCAAACCAGTTTGTTCAAAGAGCTTTGGACCTAAAATCATTACCACATGAGAACAGTAAGAGGAATTGTTTATCTCTGGCCTCCAGAAGATTCAGAAAGATATGAGAGCAGTTTTCATATAATTGGCTTGTGGATGAAGACTCGGTTTTCTCTATATGACCCTAAGCGGAACTGCCACCTGTGGTTATCAGACTGCTTACTATACACAGGTACCCAGCTGAGGAGAGGAGTGGGGAGGGAACAGGGGCTGAAATCTAGCTCACTTGATAAGTCATGTGCCTTGGTGGGAATGTCCAGCTGGAAAAGGGGTAAACTTTTTTCTAATTCATAGAAAGGGGACAACACTGGAGGACTATTTCCCTTCAGTGGGAATATCTTTTCTAATTTGCACAAAGGCACAATATGGACTAGTGGTGACTCTAGCCCTAAGGCAGAACTAGGTCCATTAGGAGAAGTTTAGAGAAAACAACTGCAACTCAATGTGAGAAACTGACAGAGTAATATATTAAATGCAAACTCATTTCCTGAAGAGTAGTTAATCTCCCTAATTAAATGTTCAAAGAATAGCTGGACAACTACTTGACCGGGTTATTTTAGAGTGTGTTTCAAGGTAGAGGAGTATGTGAGTATGTACTACTAGGCGGGTGGTGAAACTCAATGATCTTTTAGTTTCTAGGATTCTACATCTGAACTATCTGCCTGTTTTCTCCATATCCCAGTTGATTCTAAAGGCATCCAGATTCCTTCTCTTCACAAATTTACCACACATTCTAGGCTTCCTCTTATCTAGCCAAATTCCTCTTCCTGTCTCCCTTTCTTCTCCTTTCCCTGCCCCAATATGTAGAAAGCATACACACAGCATTAATACTGAAAATAAACCTTGTATTTAAAAAAATTGCTTTCTTCCAGATTAAAAAACAAACAAACAAAAACACTATTTAAAATAGGGATGAAGGGAATTCCCTGGCGGTCCAGAGGTTAGGACTCCATGCTTCCTTTACAGGGGGCACAGGTTCGATCCCTGGTCAGGGAACTAAGACCCTGCAAGCTGTGTGGAGCGGCCAAAAAAAAAAAACGGGGATGAAAACTAAAATTCTCTTGAACATATTATTAGAGAAAGCTAAGTTTCATTTTTAAATGATTTATATATCAATCACTAAAAGTCATGAGTTGGGGAGTAGATAATTCTTTTGCACCAGGAAGAGAGTGGAATAGATATGAAAAATGTAATGTCAGGGAATTCCCTGGTGGTCCAGTGGTGAGGACTCTGAGCTTCCAATGCCGGGGGCCTGGGTTTGATCCTTGGTTGGGTAACTAAGATCCCACAAGCCTCGTGGTGTGGCCAGTGGGGGGAAAAAATGTAATGTCAATTTTTATTTGTTCAGTGAGTACTGAATGTGTGATCCTGTATTAAGTAATGATTAAGTAATATTTGATAAAAACTAAGGAGCAGAGCCAACCACAGCCATAATCTTATAGGAATCTGAGTTATCTTCTGTGGTTTGTCTTTGAGTCCTGGTTTCCCCCTTTCCATATCTATAGTACCAGAACCTTGGCCCCCATCAGGCTAGGGTTTATTCCTCTTGCACGTAACCCCGGCATCTTTAACTGAGTTATACCTTATACTTAGGTATAATCTCTTCCAAGAGATTAGTCTTTTAAGAAAACATCAACATTTTAAAAGGAACCTTCAGTAACTCCACCCAAATAAGTAACTAAAGGGAGAAACTGTCCTATGATGTAACAGAGAGGCAAAGTTTTGTGTTTTTTGTGCCTTTCTCTAAGTATAGTTAGGCTTACTCTTCATGGAGAGGTAAGAGGACAGAGAAAAGCTCTAGATACCTGAAGCTGCCTAACCAACCAGTAATTTCCATTTTTTAACAAAAATATCTAATTGAGAAGACACAACCAAATACCAATAAAGGGCTCAACCACCCTCAAGCAATATTTATGTAAAATGTTTACATAAGCATTATCATACTGAAATGATCTCATAAGACAAGTTTTTTTTCCTTTTGGCGTGCGGCACAGCTTGTGGGATCTCAGGTTCCTACCAGGGATCGAATCCAGGCCCTTGTAATGAAATCGCGGAATCCTAACCACTGGACCGCCAGGGAATTCCCTCGTAAGATAGCTTCTAAAGAACTTTAAGAAATCAGTTTCAAATTATTTGTAGAATGAATTAACAACTACTTTGAGTTAGAAACATTTTAAAAAGTGCTTTTTGGTAAGTATTTTTGTAAATACAAGATAAATGTCATTTTATAAACAATAGTTTTATTTTGAGAAAGAAGTATATATAAAGGTTTTCTAATTAGAGAAAATTAGAAATGCTTTCTAGGAAAAGAAAATGAATCCTTCTCTTCCCTAGGGAAAAACTCTTTCTTTTGCTTTGTAGATCAGTATTTCTCTTTTTTTGAAGGAAATAGGTGGGTTTTTTAAAACTTTGCATTTCTTTTTTTGTGTAATAAACAATTGATCTTGATCGAAGAGCCTATATAATTATTTTTAATATTAATATGTTTTTCCTAGCAGAATGCTTTATATACAGAAGCAGACAAATATTTTTTACTTGTTGAAAAAAAAAATCTGTCACTCCTGCTTCAGGTGCAAGCCACCGACATTTAATTTTTTAATGTCTTTCACAGAGAATATATTATTGCAAAATCTGCCCAAATAAATATTTTATAATCCTTCTTGTGCCCCACTGATTTTCAGTTTATCAACAGTGGTGCCTGACTAAACTGTCAACCAAGGATTTTTATCATTTAATCAGTGTACCATTCATTTGAAAGTAATGCAAAAAATTGTTCCATAAACTCATGTTCTGTATAAGGGTAACCTACATCTAGAAGTATATATAACAAGGCGAATAACTAAATAGCACATTCAATTTTGAAGGTGACTGGCTAATGTCAACATTAGATTATGGAATCTGCTAACTTGTCACCTAAAGAAAATAAAGTGAAAAACAATGGTAAAGGTAAAGACTTGAGAAATTCTTTGAGAAAGAGAATCAAAATTTCAGAATATAAAAGAAGCTTCACTTGGAATGCAGGGTCCTAAGATTAATCTTTAGCAGGTATCTGAAAAGTTATTTACGATAAAGTAAGAATGATAAACTTGGAATAATTTCATTCACTTACTACAAACCTCAGGAGAGTCCTGGCAAGAAGACAAGAATAACCAAGAGAAGGAATAAAGGAAAAAAAATGAATCACCTTTTTAATTATCCAGTCTGGACTGTCACTTCAGTGCCCCTCTAGAGCAGAGGTCCCCAACCTTCTTGGCACCAGGGACCGGTTTTGTGGAAGACAACTTTAACATGGGCAGGGGGGTTGGGGTGAGGGGGGTGGATGGCTCAGGCGGTAATGGGAGCGATGGGGGGCGGCAGATAAAGCTTCGCTCACTCGACCGCCGCGCTCACCTCCTGCTCTGTGGCCCGGTTCTGAACAGGCCGTGGACCAGTAGCGGTCCGCGGCCCAGGGGTTGGGGACGCCCGCTCTAGAGGCCCTAAATGTGAAACTGAGATATTTTTCTCTTGTTGAAAAGAAGTTGCTTCTAAGGCTGCCGAAAGTTTAACTGAATCAGGCCTCTTCCCTCCTTTATGAACTATCCTACTACATACTATTTTTTCATATAATTTAAATATAGATTCTTAGAAATGCATCAGATTTAAACAATAAGGTACTTACATTCACACTGTATGACATCTAAGTTAAATTGCTGAACGGCTCCCATGCTTATCTGTTTTAACTCACTGTCCAGGAGCATCTGCATTAATGATGTTGACAGATGCTGGCAGGCTGACATGCAAGCAGTCTGGGCAACCTTCCCCTG
Organism: Hyperoodon ampullatus; assembly: GCF_949752795.1. Lineage (NCBI taxonomy): Eukaryota > Metazoa > Chordata > Mammalia > Artiodactyla > Ziphiidae > Hyperoodon > Hyperoodon ampullatus. Next base: position 195,614,092 of record NC_136914.1, on the reverse strand, counting down.
TTATACAAATATCCAAACCAAAAAATAAACAAACAAACAAACATATAAATATATCATCATGTATCACAAAAGTTATATACATGGCATTTTTTTGTTGTTTTTTTTTGGTAGAATAGTAATTATTGGCCTTTCTCTTTCTGTGTTCTGAGTGGCTGTCTTTTAGCATAGGAATTGAAAGTAATATTCTGTTGACTTGTCCTTCTCAAGATATAAATATCATTAAAGCTCTAACTGCATGCAGAAAAATTAAAGTACAAGTTTAAAACCCATTATTTATTATTTCAGATCTCCTAAAATGCCTCAAGTATTTTTAAAAATGCACACTAAAATATGACATTTGTGACATAAAGTAACTGTCATGTTGACAGAACATTTTATTCATATAATGCTCTTTAAGCTTTCCTTTATAGAGTTAACCAAGCCAAGAATTAAAGAAGTTAATAGTGTAATTTATTAGAATTGAAACTATACCTAATATGCTTTATAATATATACTTTGATATGTATGTAATATATAAAATATACTTTATAAAATATACTTTGAGTCATTAAGTCCTTACTTCTAATAGGAACATTAGTTTGTAGCACAGCTTCAATTAGGAGGGAAAAAAAGAAGCTTGCATACCAATATGATTTCACAGTCATCTACAGATCTTCATTTAGTTTTAGAAATTAAGTTTTAGAATCATCTGATAATTTAGAAATATGTAGTTAAGTGAGCTATAAATACTTGTGGTTGTCTTTTAGTATATATATTATTATGTTTTCTACTATAATAAGCTCCTAAAACTCTACATGAATTTTGACGGACAGCCTTGATTCAGGCTATATCTTCTTTAAAATGATAGAAAGTAATTTTAAATGTTTAGCCTCCAGATTACTGGGATCACAATATAATATTGCTTTTAGTATAAAATGTTCTTCTAAGCAGGCTTTTTATTTCAACTAAAAGTTTAAATGAAAATATTACAAAAACTATTTTAGGTAAAGTTTTCCAGTGTAATGCTGCTCCTAGTATGGCTATCTCCAAACCACAAGTATGTGATTTGGTGATGGATTGACTCCCATGATAGGATTCAAAGATCTAGGAACAGGGTTAGAAATAATGACATTTGGAAGATGTGCCGTGTTCTGCCTCATTCTCATTAACAAATATTTACCCAGTGATATTTGATAATTATATTTTTTCCTACTTATCACAAAGGCCAATAAAGCTACAAAATCATGAAAATCTTCCAAACATAAATGCTATAATAGATGCAAAATGTTTACATAGGGTTGATCTGTTAGAAAAGTAAGAACAAACATAATATATTTTCAAGTTTACTGGAACAGCTGTTCATTAAGTTATACATTTAAAGTCAGACTAGAAACAAGCAACTTTTATGAATCTTTTATGAGTCTTCAGCATATAGACACTATGCGCAGTGGAAAAACTGTGCATCTGAAGTGGAATGCCAATATCTAAATCAAAAACTTTAGAGATAAAAGCTGATGCAAACAATATATTTGACAGATACTGATGGAACTGCCAAAAAGGAATGTAACAAACAATGCAAAACCCAGCATGCTTCAAGACCCCCCAAACCCAAGAGGAATTAGTCTAGGAGACATGCAGCTCCATTCCCCAAGCAGAATAATATCAATATGAATGGGGGGCAGGAGGGAGACAGAAAAAGAAGAAATCAGTGGCATGTAATTTAATTACAATGTAATAGGCTTGAGAATAGTTAATGGAAATGTCATTTTGACCAAATGGAACAACTAGTGCATTTTAGTTTAATGTACTTCTCCATCAAATCAGCTCCATGTCCTACTTATGTTGCCACTATAATGTACTAACTGCAAAAGCAGATTAATAAATTGCCAGAACAATTATTATTACATTCATTTCATAAACAAACACATTGCATAATGTTAGTAGTATTATTTTAAGGTGATCTTTAAATTTTAACATAGGTTCAGATGCTACAAATGACTATGTAGCAATAGTAATGGAGCCAAAATGATGGTACTAGTACAAAAATTCAGGCTATTCCATAAATTTGGTGGATATAGGTAATGAAAACATATGTGTGTGCGCATGCACACGCACACACACACGCAAACACACGTGCGTTTAGCTTTTTGTTTAAATAATACATGTAATAATAAAATCTTAATATAAAATTTCCTTTGATTATGCATATTAAATACAGGCTTATTGTTCTCAAAGATAGAAGTTTAAAATATTTGTAAAATATTCAAATGAAAAATTCTTCCTTTTTTATAGCTCAAAATTAATATCAAAGGTTCAAATCCTTTAAATATTTAAAGTTATATTCTATAAGATTATACTTTCTTAAATGTCTACTTCCTGATTATAAAATGTGAACAAATATTCTTAAATTTTATCTATTACTTATTTTGAGACAGAAAATTTTAATGTTCCCGAAACTCGCACATTCCAAAAACATCTCTGGCAATTCATTTTTGATGCCTGTAGGCCTTGGTACACTTTTGTATAACCAAAACACCCCTTTCTGAACACTATTTTGCTATTATTGTTGATCCTTTTAATACTGTATCACTTTCTAGAACAAAAATAATCTAAGTACTTTTACAACTATCTTTAAAAACTAGCCTTTTTCATTAGAGATGCTCTGGTTTTTAACATTACAACAAACAAAGCCAAAGTAATTAAGTGAAGTGACTGAGAAAACACAGCGCATTTAATATCAAGCACCTAGAAATTTCTGCTGTCCTCATCTGAAAAATTAATTGCAACTATTATTAACATTCTCCTCTTTAACAACATAAATTTCAGTAAATAAGTAAAAACACCTGCCAAACTTTTAAAGGTAACTACTTTTTTACCCTGATCTAACATTTTGCTGAAAAACAACTTGTAAAGAGAGAAAACCCTTGGACAAACTTCTTATATTTCAAAGGAACTTGTAAAAGAGAATCTGCTGACATATTAGATCCTTTTTGCATTACTCAAAAGCTTTTCTTCTAAGAACAATTGTGGTAAAGAGACATTTGGCTCCTAGGAAATTCCCAAAGGGTCAACCATATGCATCCTTCCATGGCACCTTCACAGTGCTGCTTTCTAGATCCATGTCTCAAAAGCAGCTTTCATCATTTACTTGTGTGTCAGTCAATATGATTTATGGACTGCATTCAACAAAGTCAAAGCATATAGAATGAGAAATATGACTACAATCTGCTAATTTGTTTTGTATTGAGCCACTTAAGAGTCAAAGACCTAATGTCAGACTGAGACCAGCAACACAATTAACCGGTCGGTGACAGATTCATCCATCCTCCCTGCCAGGCTGTGCCAATCAAAGACAGGATGAGGTGACATTTGGTGAAATCAGTAAGAAAACTCATTCTCTAAGTAACCTATGTGAGACCTTGATTGACACTTTTTGAATTTAGTTTGTGGAACACAGACACTCTTTACCCAATAGTCCCTCACTGCAAGCTGTGAAATAAGGCTTTTAATGCCAATCACAGGAACAATAAACCACAAACCACCAATCCTCAGTTTAAAAGGAATCAAGAAAACACATCTGTTTGTATGTCAAGCCAAATTTTCAAAATAATTTACTATTATAGATTAGGCTAAAGATACTCTGCTTCCTTTGAAACGTCGTAAAATGACATGGTAACAAAAATACAACACATTTTATTAGATTATAGCTCAAAACTGTTTTGGTTTCAAAGTAATGTTTTGATAGATCTACTCTCATATAATAGTAGGAGAAATGTAGAATACTTAAAAACTAATTTGACACATTTAAATTTTCATTTGAAGTTTTCATTTCTGTCTCACCATTCTCTTATTTCAAAGGCCTAATAAAGAAGGAAGGTTTGATTTCAATAGTACTTATTTGAAAGCGTTTTTCAATGCTGCTTTCATTCTCTCAAATACATTTAACATAAAAATGTACTCTTGAAATCACAACCATTCTTTCTGCGTTGGTCTACTTTCCTTAATGATCCCCGGAGAATCCACTTTCCTTTATTTATACCCCCACAAAAGATCAACGTGGCACAAAAACCTACTTTTTATTTAAGTTAAAAAGAATATAGACTCAGAAATATTATGTGCTGTATTTATTAATCTTTAAATTGATAACAGGTTTTGTTTTAAAAGGTTATGTAACTCTTGTCAGGAAAAACTGGAAAACAAAATCATGGTCAATTTGAATATTAAATCTAACATTGATAAGCAAATTTATTAATTCTGATTCTATGTGGCTTTTTAAAGTTGTTATTAATTTTTAAAGTTATTTAAATAAAAATAGTAAAATACTGCTATATTATTCAAACTTACTGCCTCTCAGTTTGCTTCATGAATTTCAGTTATGAGACTATGAAATAGTCTTTTCAGAGGGAAGACAAAAGACGAAAGGAAGTATTTTGATGAATTGGTCAGTCTCCTAAAGAGCTACAATTTCTAGCCTTTTAAAACACATAGTCCAAAAGAGTGAAGTCTTTCATCAAATATGGAGTAAACATTAAAATTAGAAATAAATTCTTAATTGAAAAGTGATGCCTAGTTGAAAAGTAGACATTTTAATTTAAGAAATCTATTCTTCTTTCTCTTTTACATAAGAATCACTAATTTAAATTTTACTATATGAAACTACATTTACTCAAATGTAAAGAATGTTACTAAATCAGGAAAAAAGTACCTAAAACATGAAAATTTCTCCAAGGTGATTTCACAAATGCACAAAGATTCCTTTACCTAGTAAGTTATGTTTTAATCTATTTTCTGGCTGAACACTCTATATAAAACTGAAATGTCTCCGATTCCCAATACTACAGAATAGATGAGTTATAAAGGTTTAAATATCAAGATGAATTCCTTTAGTGAGTTTTAATAATAACGTTAACACTATCTTAAAGACACATTTTTGAGATTATGCTCCCAAAATTCATAGGTCTATCAAAATATACTTATTCTAACACCCCTAACATTCTCTAAAATACCTCCTTCACACCTCTCTATTCCTCTCATACTCTCTCTGTCCTCATCTAAGTAGCTCTAGCTCCCAGAGGATTGGTTATCACATCAGTTAACCACAATTCCCATAGTCAATTATGAATTCCCTTCTTCCCCCTCTGAGGCTTTTCTCCTCTAAACAATCCTCAATCATAAGGATACAAGACATAACATAAAGGCTTGCTCTCGGGACACGGACACACACACACACACACACACACACACACACACACACACACACACACATTAAATAAAATAGAAGTATTGCAAGGTTAGGTTGGGAAAAAAATTCCCCAAACTTGGAAAACTTCAGGACACTTGTAATATATGGCACATTTCTATTTCATGCCTTATCCCAGCTTCCTTATCCCAACCATAGGTCTCATCAAACTTTGGTGGCCTTTTTCTTTTTTTTAAACAATCTTTTGAATGTGGCCTTTGATGACATGTAACACCCAGATTTTTAGCTTTCTGCAAGTATCATTGTTGCTGTCATGGCAAGTCCCATGACATCTTCAAACTCCTCCTAACTTTAAAAGGCAGAAAGAGAATGCAAGGACAAGTAGAGCAGTAAAAGTCTAGAAGAGGTCAAGGTTTTGAAGCTACTGATTATACCAGAAATCTGGATAAAGTGGTAAAAGCTGCACGCATTCTTGTCCGAAATAGCACAAAGAGGGAGCTAGTTTGTACTATGTAGGAACTGACAGATTCTTCCTATCTCTTAAATCTACTTGATAACAGCAAATTGGGCAATTAGATACATGTTTAAGTAGGGAAGCAATAAAATATCAAGACCCTATAACTTTCTCACTTGGCAAATGTAAGAAATACAAGAGAAGTTTCCACATGGTGACTGAATACTATGGTCAAGCCACAAGAATTAAGACTGAAAAACCGAAGTATCCCAGGAACTGTTATCAAAGCAACATCTCTGTGACAGCAGAGTCATAGCCTCATTTTTTTACATAAGAACCCAGCTCAGAGTATTAGGGCTAATATAATCATTAAAATGTACTATTTCACAACCCCAGTATGACTTAAAATTTACAAAGAAGTTGTCAGAATCACTAACAGGTTAGACAACATAGATTATTTCTGAAACAGGAGGGAAGGGGGCAGGGCACAACCTTTAAAAGAATGACAGAGCCCAAGGACACGACATAAACTGATTAGAACCAACTAGGTCCAAGATGGTGGACCAGTCGACTTCTACTAGACCTTGAGCCTCAGTATACGCTCACTGTAACACGTGAGCAAGCTAAATGACACACCCACAGGCGCCATGACAGTTCCAAGGCCTACCATAAGGGTCAAAAAGTGGGTGGTAGCCCAATTCCTGGAAATCCCCACCCCTTCCCCAAAACAGCTGGAATACTCTTCCCACTCATTAGCCTATGAAATTACCCACCCCTATAAAAACTGACAACCCCCATACCCTGGTACCTTTCTTACCTTCTGAGATGGCCCACACTCTGACTGTGGAGTGTGTTTCTCTCTAATAAATCACTTCTTACCTATCACTTTGTCTCTCACTGAATTCTTTCTGTGATGAGACATCAAAAATCTGAGCCTCATTAAGTCCTGAGACCAGGCATGTGATCTCAGTTAAAAGACTGTGGGTTCAAGTCCCAATCTGGGTTTTGGCCAGGTTCAAGTCCTGGCCCGTGGGTTCAAGTCCCAACCTGAAGTTACACAGTTTCATTTCCACATGATCAATAGTAAAACGGACAAATGTCACCCAAGCCAAGAGGTGGCTGATATATTATAAACATAGCCATGTATATATAAACAGCAGAGAGCAGGCCTTTGTCATTCAAGGATTTATGTTTAGGTTTCAACCTTTTAAGAATGACTCTGAGAATCCAGTACAAGTAGGGCCTCATTTGCTGAGGCACACATTTGAATTACTTGCTCTGTGAAATGGGTATTGGGCAGGGAGGGACCACTCAGACTGAATGCAGTCAAAGTCCCAACCTCCCCAAGTCAATGTGGCTTTGCTGTCTTCTGTTAGCCGACATGGATAAAGTAACTCTCGCTAAGGCCTACAGTTTTCAATTATATTTTATATCATTTCTGAAAGAAATTACATGGCACAGCAGTATTCTCATATTTGGGAATTTTCAAAGGTTTTGGGTATACTCATCCAGAATGTTAAGGGCTTTTTGAACAAGTAACTTCACTGGGCTAAATCCTAGATTGTGGGAATGTGGCTGGGGTAAATACTGTTAGAGTCACTTCCAGTTGAGGGGGTACCTGGGATAGGAGTTTAAAAGACTCAGGGAAATGTATCATGTGAGGGGAGGATACATATTAAAACAAAACAAAACCCATACAAAGGAGTGATGCCGAAAGCTCAGCTTCTCTGTACACCAGTGCTGAACCAAATCTCGGGGACAGAATTTTGGGTGAAGAAGAAAAGGAGAGCTTTATTTTGAATACTTTGCCAGGCAAAGGGGGACACAGCAGTCTCCTGCCTTGAAAAACTATGTGTCCCAACCCAGGAGGATTTGATAAGGAGTTTTATAACAAATGCTTCCGAAGGGTGGGGTTGCTGACAAGACTAGGGTGTGTGCAGGGTCTCAGGTGGTCTCCTAATCTTGAGGAGCATCTGTGGTCCCTTTAATCTTGCCTCAGGTGGTTTCTTGGCTGCTCCTCTCTTGATTAGCAACTGTTCAAATCTGCCCTTTGGAACTCTGGCAAGGTCATGGAGGTTGGAGAAATGGGGGACAAAAAAAAGAGGCCTCCATGCCCGGGAGCCTCACAGGGCCCTGCTCAGTTTCAGGAGGAGGGAGCAAACAAGGTAAGTTATCTACTTACCTTGTTTTTTCTAAAGACAATCTTGCAAATGACATTCAACAATACCCTGAGAGTGAAAAATAAGTAGGTCAACTGCCCCCCTCTTGTTTCTAAACAGACAAAGGCTTTAAATCTCAATGCTACCATCTACCACACCAATTTCCATAAGAGGTAGAAAGATTTAAAACATGACAGCTTCCCTACCAGGCTTAAAGTCTCCTGAATGAAAGAAAATGAAGTGATTAAAATGTTGTTGCTTATCTTCTGAATTCCTCCCCTATGTGCAATATTCATCTAAACATGCACTTTTGTTGGGACTTCACTCTGCAAAGTCTAATCTCTTTACTTTTTGTATTACAGTATCTTGCGCATAAGCTTTTTATGAGTATGTATCAGCATCTTGGCCTGTTGCATTTTGTCTTCTCTACCTGACCTGCAAACATTCTGTAAATATGAATTCACCAAAGCAGTTCTACCTCTCCCATGAGCTCTATCCTCACCCTTATCCACTCCTGTCTGTTCCGTACAGGGAAGAAAAAAAAAAAAGTAGGGGCTCTTTAGCCTCACCAGACTCTGGCTTGCACAGGAAACTTCTGACTCCAACATCTTTCCCTACCATCTCCTTTCTTTCTCTCCAGGGGATCTGACCTCCTTTTCGCTATCTTCATCTGCTCACAATAAAACATAAATTCCAACTCAAACAATCTCTTATCCACATATTTTAGTCTCTTTTCCTCCCCCATCTCGACTTTTGCCTATTTAACTCGAGGTGGGGTGGGGTGGGGGGAGAGAACTATCTTCTATTTTTTTCTTTCTATTGTGTAATACAGGTTAAAGGGAAAGATAACATTTGCATTCCTAGAACTTATTCCTATCTGCAAAAACTCAAGTAACTTTCTAAACATGAATTCTCTGCTGCCATCTGGTAGTGAAACTGCTAGTGGTACATTTTCATTTGTTTTTAATACTGAATCTTCCTGTTCAAAATGATCCTTTGCTCATAAAGCCTGCATCAATGGTGTAGTTTATTTCATCTACAGCCATTAAAGAGTAAAGTTATAGGATATTTGTAAGTGTGCACACGCATGTATGTACTAATACTGTGTGTATTTGTATAGGTTGGGAAGAGTCCACTTTATTTTTTATTATTATTATTATTTTAAAATATTTATTTATTTATTTATTTTGGCTGCGCAGGGTCTTAGTTGCTGCATGCGCACTCTTAGTTGCAGCATGTGGACTCTTTGTTGCGGCATGCGAACTCTTAGTTGCAGCATGCAGAATCTAGTTCCCTTACCAGGAATCAAACCCAGGCCCCCTGAACTGGAAGTGCAGAGTCTTACCCACTGGACCACCAGGGAAGTCCCAGAGTCCACTTTACTTATTTCCATTTATATGTCCCTGATCTGTTACAGGTTGTTCTTGTAATTCTCTCCTAGCCCACTGGCTTCCTACTAAAACTCCCATGCTATTTCCTTCTAAAAGCCTTCTATTACTACTACTTCTTCCAACTATGCCCTGATTAAGAGCAATTCAAAATACCGTTTTTTACGACCTTTGACAGCAGAGAAATATTTAAGTATGCTATGCTATATACACACATAAGACTTACAAACTTTTGAAATTAAATTTCTCACCAAGATTAGTCAGCATTTAGCTAATAGAGACAGCAACTTAATACCTAAAAGGATTAAAGTTATAAAATTCAAGTATGTTCATTTTCAACTAAAAAGCAAGATTCTTTTTTTTTTACAATTAACTTCCAGCAGTGAAAATAACAACTGTTTTATTACATTATGAAAAAGCTTAAGAAAAAATATAAATTCTATTTCTAATAGTGGGCTTTGACTGTTTTCAACTTTTTCATTTACATTTTCTCTCAAAAGTTCTCTCTCTCCAATGTACTGATATACTGTCAATGGTTTGCTCTTGTTGATTTCTGTGTACTTGGAAGTAACTTATTATAAATGTATGGAAATGAATATCAAAATGTGTCATAGAAATACCTAATTTATCACCACAGAAAGAATTATTTCATATAAGTAACTTTTTCAAAACACTGGACATTCAAGTGCCAAATCTTTCTAAATTTCTCATGAATATTTATCTAAAACTGATCCCAAAATCTATCCCTCCTTAAATACAGGACAAGAATCAATTCGAGGTTTTTTTTTTGGATGGCAGGATTAGTGTCACTTCTGCATTTGGAATATGCATATGGTCTATCTGCAGGAAACCTGTTAGCATGCTTAATAAGTACTTAACAACTACTACATTCATTTAATAAGCAAAAAGGTCAAGTGAAAGCATGAGGGTCTGTCTCTTCCATGAGTCAAAGTGTTTGTCCTTAGTGATGGCAATTTGCAAGTTATTTTGGTGCTGTAGGTTCTTTTATTTTATTTTAATCACTCTTCAAAATTTATAGTAGCATCTAGAGAGTTGTGATCTGAATTATATTATTCTTTCAAATATTTCTAATCAGTACTGATAACATCTTTACTAAATCACACTCATATAGACATTTTCTAAATTACTGTCTGTAAATAATAGACTGCAAACTTTCTCTTCAAAACTAGAAAGTATTCTATATTTGACAAATAAATTTCTTGATTCAAAAATTCTGATTTTTGCAGTGTACTTTTTTTTTTTCTTGGCTGAGCCGCACAGCTTGCAGGATCTCAGTTCCCTAACCAGGGACTGAATCTGGGCCCCGGCAGTGAAAGCCCAGAATCTTAACCACTAGGCCACCAGGGAACCCGCTGCAGTATATTTTTCACACTTTTTAAACATATAAGAAAATGACTTTGGGGCTTCCCTGGTAGCGCAGTGGTTAAGAATCCACCTGCCAATGCAGAGGACACGGGTTTGAGCCCTGGTCCAGGAAGATCCCACATGCCGCAAAGCAACTAAGCCCGTGCACCACAACTACTGAGCCTGCGCTCTAGAGCCCAAGAGCCACAACTACTGAAGCCCATGCGCCACAACTACTGAAGCCGATGCACCTAGAGCCCGTGCTCCACAACGAGAAGCCACCACAATGAGAAGTCCACACACCACAACAAAGAGTAGCCCCCGCTCACCACAACTAGAGAAAAGCCCGCACACAGCAACGAAGACCCAACAGTCAAAAATAAATAAATTAAAAAAAAAAAGAAAATGACTTTTATAGTAGTCCATTTCTTCACTATTTCTCTCATATTAACTTTAAAAATACTTATCAAGCACTTACTCTATGTAACACACTGCTTAGATGCTACAGAAGATACAATGATGAGTAGATATAGCTCCTAACATAAACAGATTAAATTCCAATAGCAGAAAGAAGGCAAGTCTACAACCACAGTACAAGACAAAATATAAATAGAACCTTGAAAGTGGCACAAAGTAGCAACATATGGTTAAACAGAATTAGCAAAAGCTTCAGGAAAGAGGTAACATTATAGATGTCTTTTGGAAGAGATCCAAGATTTTTACAGTTATAAATGAAGACAAGATAGAAAATTGAAGCTAGATCCAGGACACAGTGAATTTTCCACTTTAAATGCCCTTGTTGAATCATGGACAGAAATGTATCAGAAAGAGGCCGAGATCATTTATTTGTTAGCCTGTGGAATTTTTACTTAATTCAGTAGATAAGTGAGAGACCCTGAAGTTTTGAATACAGAAAATAAGATTAAACTGTGCTTTGGAAAGGATTATCTGGCTTTGATACGTAGGATGAACTGCAATAAAGAGAGGCTATTGGCAGAGACTAACTAGAAGACAATTACAATAATCAAAATTTGAACTTTGATAATAGAAGTAAGAACACAACGGACAAAATATAGGTTAGGAACATTTAAATTTCAAATGCTAGATGAGATTTTTCAAAAAATAAGAATAATTTTTGATATCTATACTTAAACAACATTTGAGTTCTTATTTTGGCCGTCAAGAGCTTATAATTGGAGGTGGAAAGGATGAACAAATACAATAAAAAGCAAAATGTGATGAAGTCATTAAAAAAGGGTAGAAGCTAAGGCAATTCAGGAGAACAAAACTAGGCTCAGGGTGAAAAAGAAACATTTGCATCGGGTCATGAACCACACTGTGTTATGCACTGAGTTGGATTTCTAGAAGTAGAGTTTGGGTAAGTGTTGTAGAGAAAAAGCATTCAGGAAAAGCATAAATAGTCTTACAAACAAGTAATAGTAACAACTAATATTTTTTGAGTGTTTATTTTATGCCAGGCACTTTTCTAAACATTTCATGTTATACTACCTCATTTAACCCTCACAAAAATCTACAGGCTATACACTCTTATTGAACTCATTTGCAGATAAGGAAAATATCTCCAAAGTGTGGCCTGTCATGTATGAGGTGACCACAGACAGCTTTCCCAAAGCACTGCCCTCACCACAGACACGTCATGATATTAACTTTCACAATCAAGTCCCAGAGAATCTTGACTGCTTCACTAAAACTACTAGTATTATCTTCAAACTTTGGTTTCCATAAAACTACAAATATAACAAGAACACTGCCAAAACAATTAGAATTTACCATAAACACCTATGCAGAGAAAAATAAGCCTGCAGAAAGTTCATTATTTTCTAATTCGCATGCTAGCTTTAGCTTGTATCTACTTACCGACATGGCTGCATGATCATTGCTGTTAGTCTGAGAAGGAAGTCAGACAGGCAATCAAATAAAAAAGGAAAATGTATTCCAATAACAACAGAAGTGGTGTTTAAAGTAGCAAAGCAAAATACACTATAAGACAAGCAAGCTGACTGTGTGTTGCTATAATTTAAAGGCATTAATTAATCACATAAATGTGACTATCATTTTATTTTGAAGATTTACAGGTGAGTTTTTACACCCACACTAATCAGATAAATCCTCCTCCAAACTTTTGTCTACCTAATCAAGTTGTCTAGTCAGCATTAAAATACTGAGAACTTTAGCAGTTACTAAATGTCTGCTGAACCAGCAAATTTAGAAAACACCAGCCCATTGAAAGGGTTCTTTCCTGGAGAACAGTTATTCTCAAATTTTAAGCAAAAAAAGGTAGATTTCTAAGCTCCAGAAATTTTAGTTCAGTTAGGTCTAGAGGCAAGCACTGGAATCTGAATTTTTAACAAGTATCTCTCCCAAGTGATTTTAATACAAAAAGAAATAAAATGTCTATTTCTTTACACATAGAAAATTATACTGAATAAATGACTCTGAAGATGCTTAGAAAGGATAAGCCACTATGCTTCCAAATACTCTAATGCAGCTTAAAATAAATTACTCAAGGAAAGATGGCACACTAAATCATCTTACAATTAAGCATTTAAATATATTTTCTCCCCTAAGAAGTGACAAGTCAAAGCAAAAACCAAATCATTGGTCTCAATTTAAATACATATTAGCCCCTGCTGAAGTTTTGTACTAAATACATGGTACTGGCTTATTCTTTTAAGATATTAAGAGCTAAATTAGTTAAATATTAATTCCTTAAAATAATAATGATTAATAAAATTAAGTTTAAGGAGCCTTAAAATACTGTTTTTTAAATGATCTAATTTACTTTTCAAATTCCAGTAATAAACTATGTAATATTTAAGCACTACTTTTTTTTTTTTAGAAAAAGATATTTACCCAGAAACATGGATTTAACCTTATTATATATTAGGTCAATGAAACTCAAAATCTATTTATTAGTGGCAGTTGAACATCTGGTATAGCCTACACCAAAGGTGACCCTCCATATGGGAAGTTGCCCTCTTTGCCAAACATACAATGAGTAAAGGAGCAACCACAAGCAGAAATGGAGGAAGAAGACACTTACCTAGCCAGGCAGATTATTGCAATTAACCCCAGTAAGCAGTGAGCTGGCAGCTGTGTTAGCCAGACAATTCATTCTTCTAGAAGACTGGACTAGACTCTAGATAATCTCTAAGTCCTTTCTAGATTTAACTTTCAATAAATTTTCTTTGGAATAGTAAAATTATCCCATCACCACAGTTATTTTATTCAACTATTTTTCCCAAAATCTTTCAAATTGTATGTAAAGGTATAAAATTGTATGTGAGATATAAAAGTCATAGAGTCAAGATGAAATTTAGCTAAGATTTAGTAACTCAGTCAATAAAAGTCAGTGAACAACATTTAACACATGAACACCATGTAAGTCATAAGACTTGTGATGTTTTCATCATTGCTCACATTATATAATTTTTGTATGTTATAGTCAATAAATCATCAGATCAATATTATATATTATCATTTTTTAAAAATTAATATACCAATAAGAAAAAACAATTCGTAAGCATATATATATACAATAAATATATGGTTATGTTTTCATTTGATAAGGAAAGCACTAAAATGTATTCAACGTTACCTATGTCACAATTTAAAAAATACAACCTTTTCTGTATTTTTTTTTTTTTTTTTTTTTTTTGCAGTACGTGGGCCTCTCACTGTTGTGGCCTCTCCCGTTGCGGAGCACAGGCTCTGGATGTGCAGGCTTAGCGGCCATGGCTCACGGGCCTAGCCGCTCCGCAGCATGTGGGATCTTCCCGGACTGTGGCACGAACCCGTGTCCCCTGCATCGGCAGGTGGACTCTCAACCACTGAGCCACCAGGTAAGCCCCTTCTTTGTATTCTTAATACAATTCTTTCTTGTCTCACATAAAAGGGTGATTAAAGCCTGTGACTGTACTATTGACTATTAAAGTTCTCCTTAGTAGTTTTCAGTGAAGTCAAAGGACATGTACATTTATATACTTAACTCAGGAAAAAAGTATGAACCAAAGAACATAAAAGGGAAGAGCTAAATGAGAAAATAAGGTGCCAGAATGAATAAATCTAAGTTTAGGTTGAGATTTTACAGCTGTATAACACTTAATAACAAATTTTAGATATGGGGACCTTAGAGATGGACTCATCCAATCACTTTACTTCAAAGAGAAGGAAACAAGTTGTTCAAAATCAAGATGGTAGACTAAGTTTATGTGTTTGCTTCCCATTGATCCTGAGATATAAGTGATACAAAAAGCACAGAATTACAAAAGGAATAAAATATTTAACAACAGAGAAAATGAAGGTGTAGGGAGAAATTCATCAAGGGATATTTTCTAAAAGACAGAAAGCTGATTAAATAGAGAAGAGAAAGCAACTGCCCATTATATGCTACCAGGGAACTACAGTGGAGCTGGGAGTCAGCTGTGCATTAGAGAGAGGTCCAGCTGTGCATATGAGAGAGGACAGAAATAAGAAATGGAATGGAAAGCAGGGAAAGTAACTGAAGATTTCTGAAACAACTGTGCCAGTGATCCCCTAACTACAGAGCACAAGCATTTTCCATAATGAGAGAACTTCTAAGGGGAGAGCTGAGGCTCCTGGTATAGGTGGAAAGAGAGAGAGCAGGAAGGAGGGAGGGGGGGAAAAGCCCTCCTCATTCTGGCACAGTGTCATGACAATGGAAAGAGAGGCAGAGAAGGCTACACAATTTGTGGAGCTCAGTGCAACATGGAAATGTGGGGTCCCTTGTTCAAAAATTATTAAGAATTTCAAGATGCCAGCAGAGGACCAACCCACATGCAGGACCCTTCTAAACTAGAGACCCCGTGCAACAGCACAGGTTACACATCCATGAAGTCAGCCCTGAAGAGAGGAAACCACAATCTCATGGATAGCTCCATACCTGCTCACTCTAAGGTGAAGAATCCTAGGCAAAATGCCTCTCAAATTAAAAAAAAATTCCAGTCAGATTCCTACTAAGGGGAAAAATAATCTATAAAAAAATAGGGTATTTATACAGTAGCAGAGTAAACCTATATCAGCGTTCCAGGTCCTCTTTGTTAAAAGAGAATGAGAAAAACAAAGAAACAAAAAGCCTATTCGAGAGTAACAGAGATAATTCAAGAAACAGAAAATACCTTCTTTAAAAAACACTCTAATACCTCAGGGAGATTTGAAAGATATATCCATTAAAAAAAAGAGAGAGAACAGTATTCTAGGAAAGAGGAACACTTTTAAAACAGAAGTGATTCCTTAAAAATTAAAAAATACAACTAATAAAATATTCTCTAGAAGTACTGAAAATAAAATTTAGAAATTCTCCCAAAACAGGGAACAAAAAAAGATAAAGAGATAGGAAATGAAGGAAAGGATAATAGATATAGAAGACCAATCTAGTTAATGAGAGTCCAAGAAAGAGAGAACAGAAAAGTAGGGGGAAGAAAATTATCTAAAAAATAATAAAAGAGAATTTTCCTAAGCTGAATTTCTGCTTTGACAGAAAGGGATCATTGAGTAAAGAGCTAAGTGAATGAAATAAAAGCTTACATCTCCACACATCCTGTGACATTTTAGAATATTAAGGAATAAAAAATAAATCCTGAAACCTGGATGCCAGAAGACAATGGAGGAATGCAATAAAAATTGTCAGAGAAAAACTATTCAACCTAGAATTATTATAACCAGCTAAACTATCAATCAAACATGAGGACAGAAGAAGGTATTTCATGATATGCAAGGACTTAAATAGGAGGAAATTACTGAGGCAGTTTAGCAAAACCAACCAGTGAAGCAAAAAAAACCACACAGAATCCAGGAAACAGTTCCCAACCCCGGACAGCAGAGAAGGAAAGTCCTAGGTTAACAGCTACACAGAAATTCTAGAGAGCAACTGGTACAAAGTAGAGACAGAGGTCTCTGTAGCTGTTAGAAAACAGCAGATGAAGAACTGATAGAGTGAAGGGTAGGGAGGCTAACACCTTTACCTTACATAGAAGAGAATTAAGATACTGACTAAAGAAAAGGAACAAAAAATAGGAGTATAACCATTTTATATAAAGAAATGATAAACAGAAGAAATAAAACAAAATGTAACAATGAATGGAAGAAAAAGGGGTAAGCAAGAGGTTGCTATATGTGCCTTATCTTTCACAGTAGGGACTAACAGACATTCTCTTTTTAAGATAACCACCAGAAGAAATGAAAACATATGGTGAAATGGTAGCCTGGGGTTTGGGGGGGACAGGAGGAGGAGGTTATTTTCCATCCCAGACTCTTCTGGGCTACTTGATTTATTATCATGTACACAAATTAACTGAAATAAAAGTATATTAAGACCAAACAACCTTTATTTTCAGTTCTATGAAATAAAACAGACATTAGCAAATTAATCCAGAGACTGAATGATTTGTCTACTTCCATAATGCTGGTTAATTGGAAGAATCAGGCCTAGACCCCAAATCTCAGAACTTTCAGTATAGTGCTGCATTTTCAGAAAAAAATTCTTAAGGAGAGAATGGTTTTAAAAGTTAGACACTATCCATTTCTGGCTAAATCATGCATCTTCATTTACTGGATATATATATTTGTTTCTCACAGAAAGCATAATTTTTTAAACTACTTATGGAAATAAAAATGCAAATTAAAAATTCCGTGGCACCAGATTCATCATTTACATATATCCCTTAGTGGTTGTAAATCAATAAAACATCTTTACTGAAACAAATACATAACTAGCATTTATGAAAGAAAGAAATGCTGAGTGTTCTTTTCAGCAGCAGATCAGTGCTGGGTCTTTAGGTGGTACTGTATTCACAGTGAAAGGTTACTGAGTTCCATTTGGCAGTCATGAAGAATTACTAGATAACTTCAAGTTGCTCAACAATTTCTTCTATTTATAGACTTGTAAGGGGTGAATGAATGTTGAATGCTTTAAAAAATTCTTCTGGTTTTAAATTTTCTGGCTAATATAAAATCTTATTTAAAAAAACACAAAGCTTACAAGTTAGGCTTAAAAATAAGTATCATAAATGCATAGAAAAAGATGACTTGTAGAACACATGCCAAAATGTTAACAGTGGTTTTCCTTTTACAAGATAACAGCGGGTAATTTTTATTTTCTTCTATACTTAGCAATACGTTCTAGTTGTCAGGGAAAAAAAATTATTAGAAACAAGAAGGGTCACTTACACATTTAAAGTAGTAAAAATTGCTGATTCCAAGAGTACTGATTTGGGGATAAAATAATATTTATTCCATATACTAATCATACTTCACTGGCATTAGCTAGCATCTGACCATTAGCCACTGTAAGCACTGCAGTCAAGCTATAATAATTATTCAAATAAACATGCTTTACAGTATCTTTCACAATTAATGAAGTTTTTAAAATATCTATATAATGCAAAAGTATAGAACTCAAAGCTAAATAATATCAAGCTAAAAATGTAGGCATAAATACAAGGAAAAAAAGCAAAAAGATATTAAAATAAAAGTAATACTATAAAGGGCCTTAAAACAACAGAGGAGGGTTTCCCTGGTGGCACAGTGGTTGAGAGTCCGCCTGCCGATGCAGGGGACACGGGTTCGTGCCCCGGTCCAGGAAGATCCCACATGTCACAGAGCGGTTGGGCCCATGAGCCATGGCCTCTGAGCCTGCGTGTCCAGAGACTGTGCTCCGCAATGGGAGAGGCCACAATAGTGAGAGGCCCGTGTACCGCAAAAAAAAAAAAAAAAAAAAAAAACAGAGGAAGAAAGGAGAAGGAAAGATAAAACTAACATTTATTAACAGTACCTACTTTATGTCAAGCACCCTGCCAGTCAACTATTTCACACACGATTTAAATTCATACTCTGATAGTCCTATGGGAAAAATGGATTCTGCCCATTTTGCAGAAGGAAAGGGGCTCAGAGACGTTACGCAGCTTGCCAGGATTCTAGAGCCAAGAAATTAAAAATCTAAGGCTCAAACATAAGTCCTTCTAACTCTAAAGACCACCCTGTTCTCTCCTCCCTTCATCACCTGGTCCCTAAGAACAATAACAGATAAATGGGTCTAGCTCTGAGTCATAAAACGGCAAGTTCCCTTGAGGCAGATAATATATTTAGCAGGGCAGCTTAACATCATTATTATAAATACTGCCTTTTAGCTTGCTGTTAATTCCTATGGCCAGTAGAGAGCCTGGCTTCTCTGCTAGAGCACAGGGAAATGCAGATGAGGAGATAATTTAACATGGAAGCAAGGAAGCTCTTTACTTTTCCGCCCTCTGCATAGGCTTGCACGGGCTGACTCTTAAGAGAAACAGGTCAGGGAAGTAATATACCAATACTCTCATGCATCCAACCCCAGAGATAGGAGGTATTTAAAGTAGACATTACTGGTGATCTTCCAAATCCTGCAGCTTTCTACCACAACCACAGTGTAGTAGAAAAGAGAAAACAATAAAGTTCTTTCTCTGGGCTCCATCAAAACCATTATTATCCAGTAACTTCTATTATTCTCATACCCTGTGAGCAGAGAACACAATTCTATTAGGTGGATTATAACTTTTCTAGAACCAATGAAAATTTTACTAGGCAATGTGGTCAGCAACTGCATTTCATGGCTACCTTTAATGGAGAAAATATTCTTTTGCAACAATGGTAGGGACTGACAAAAAATAAATATGCAATGAAGTTAAGAATGGAGCTTTTAAACTAAAAGTCTTAGGTACTTTTTAGGGTCGGGGGCGAGAGAGTCATCTTTATACCACAGAACCTACTTCTCTGTCCAATTATTTGCAGTACTGGCACTATTTGTACTATTTGAAAGAGTGACCCTTGGTTTCATAGCTCCCATTGACTCAAACTCATGGCATTGTTTATTAACACTGCCAAAACCAACAATCATGGAGCCAAAACTAGCTCCCCCATGTAATTCCTCATGTCTATACATGGATAAGCTGATCGACTTGGGACTGACTGTGATAAATAAATATCTTCTGAAGATTCTTTTAGTTTGAAAGAGTCCAAAACTGGCCCCTCTTTCTATCTGGGTACAAAGGTAACCTGAAGACAAGGATTTATTTTCAGCTTAAAACATTTAAATAAAAATGGTAGCTTATATAATGCCATATGTTGCTTAGAAAAATAATACATTTAATAACATTGCCTCTGTTCTTTGCTTGAAAGAACACAAACTAACTGGATATTTTATACAATTTCCGGATTTCAGAGAATTAATACACTAAGCCATAATATAATTATCAATCTTGCTAAAATTTACCATAGGCAATAATTTAATATTTTTGCTTGGGAATTATACTTTTAGTTCATCCCTTGAATAAGAATATACTGTTGTTAGTACCATTTTTTTCTTTTCCTAGCTGTAAACTATAATTTTCTCCTTATTTGGTCATATACTATATTGATTGTTGGTCTACATTGTATAAAAGTGTGTTTTCTTTGCAGAAAAACCCATGTTAGATGACATAAAAATCCAAAATGGCACACAAAGATTCACCTAAAACTATACAAAATATCATAATAGATCAGATGAGTGACAGGAGTCTGTCATTCTCAATGTCACCAGAGTATGTCCTATGAAAAAGCAGGATTTCCCTCTAGATGTCAGTCTCCTGAGGTGAGGCATTAACCCAAAACATTTCTAACATATAACCTCTCTTAATCTTACCCTAGTTATGCACAAAATCCCTACCCATCATCTCATGTCAACCTGCGAAGCAGATACTGCAACAATAGAAACATGATGTGTGTGTATCTTGTGTATGTGTGCACACATGTGCATGTGTTTATTCTTGAGGACTGGTTTTGGCTGGAAGCACGGAGATTTACATTCACAAGGTGAATTCCAATTAACTGAACAATTATTTAATGCATACTTTTTTGAAATTAATTGATATAAAAATTATACACACACACACACACACACACACACACACACACACGTTCCCTTTTTCAACTCAAGGACAACAGTGAGGAATATAGTATCATCCCTGGGTAAGCTTCTAAAAGTTCTTTGGCACAAATGCACTGTTAAAATCTCTTTAAGAAATTCTTTAATTTATTTTTTAGCAACACCTTCCTTCAACTATTCTAAGTGGCCCTTTGATCGGGAAAGAGTGAAGGGTGAGGAGAATAACATTTTTTTTTTTTTCATTTTAAACAAGGGAGATGGTTGGAAGCAGTTGGGTAGGCTCCATATTAAACTTTTTTGTGTCTAGCTACATCTTAGCATGAGATTAAAAAGGTCAAAATTTCTCCCTATTTTATTTGTATAAAACTATTCCATTCACACTTTAACAGTAGTTCTGTTATTTTTTAAAATATACCTAATGAGAGAATGTGCACCCTACCATCATCTCTTTGATCTTTGCCTTCCTTTTTTTTTTTCCCTTTGGTCACACCATGCAGCTTGTGGGATCTTAGCTCCCCAACCAGGGACTGAACCTGGGCCCTCAGCAGTGAAAGCGTGGAGTCCTAGCCACTAGACCGCCAGGGAATTCCCTTTGCATCCCTCTTCTGAAGAATCCAGTGTTTCAGCCTATTCACGCTCAAATGTCCCTGTTACATCGTTTTTTTTTTAATGTTTCATCAACAGATTATTCAAGATATAGATGTACTATGACTTTATATTAGTATAGAACAATGCTCCTATTTTACTTTTAATCTCTAGCCTAAAAATATCCAATAATTTCTTGGCCTTTTCTGATAGGAAAAGGCGTTGATTATACTGACTTTCATAAAAACTACTCCTATTAGAGTTTATTTCTATTTAAGCCTATGCTGTCAACTTCAGGGTTCTGTTTTGGGTTTGGTGGAAAGAGAGTTGTAGTTATTTGGGTTAAAAAGTAAAACAAATTAAAATTTCAAACAACTGACTAAAGAGGTATCATGATCCCTGATTTCAAACTATACTGCAAAGCCACAGTAATCAAAACATAGTATTGGTACAAAACAGACACACTGTTCAGTGGAACATAATAGAGAGTCCAGGAATAAACCCACACATACATGGACAACTAATTTACAACAAAGAGGCCAAGAACATACAGTGGGGAAAGGAGAATCTTTTCAATAAATGGTGTTGGGAAAACTGGGCAGCCACATGCAAAAAAAATGAAACTAGTACCATACACAAAAATTAACTCAAAATGGATTAAAGACTTGAAACTATAAAATTTCTGTAAGAAAACATAGGAGGTAACCTCCTTGACATTGGTCTTAGCCATATTTTTTTAGATCTGACTCCAAAGGTAAGAGAAACAAAAGCAAAAATAAACAAATGTGCCACATGAAACTAAAAAGCTTCTGCACAGTGAAGGAAACCATCAACAAAATGAAAAGGCAATGGGACAAGATATTTGCAAATCATATACCCAATAAGGGGTTAATATCCAAGATATATAATGAACTCACACAACTCAACAACAAAAAAACAAACAGCTGAAAAACTGGACAGAAGATCTGAATAGATATTTTTCTAAAGATGACATACAGATGACCAACAGGCACATGAAAAGATGTTCAACATCACTAATCATCAGGAAAATGCAAATCAAAACTTCAATGAGAT
This sequence comes from Hyperoodon ampullatus, assembly GCF_949752795.1. Taxonomy (NCBI): domain Eukaryota; kingdom Metazoa; phylum Chordata; class Mammalia; order Artiodactyla; family Ziphiidae; genus Hyperoodon; species Hyperoodon ampullatus. The sequence continues at coordinate 195,591,954 of NC_136914.1, read as the reverse complement.
ATCACCTCACATTTGTTAGAATGGCTATTATCAAAACAACCAGAAATAATAAGTATTGGAGAAAATGTGGAGAAAAGGGAACCCTCATATGCTGTTGGTGAGAATGTAAACTGGTGCAGCCACTATGGAAAACAGTATGGAGAGTCCTCAAAAAATTAAGAGTAGAACTTCCATATGATCCAGCTGTTCTAGTTCTGCATATTTATTTGGAGAAACAGGAAGATACAGATTTGAAAGTATATGCACCCCTATGATCACTGAAGCATAATTAACAATAGCCAAGATATGAGAACAACCTAAGTGTCCATCAATGGATGAATAGATAAAGAAAATGTAGCACATGTATACAACACAATGCTATACAGCTATAAAAAAGAAAGAAATCTTGCCATTTGTGACAACATGGATGGAACTTGAGAGTATTATGCTAAGTGAAATAAGTCAGATGGAGAAAGACAAATACTGTATGATTGCATTTGTATGTGGAATCAAACAAAATAAAAACAAAGACAAACAACAAACTCAAAAATACAGAGAATGGACTGGGGGTTACCAGAGGGGTAGGGGTTGGGGGGAGGGTGAAGTGGGGAAGTGGGTGAAGGGGATGGTAACTAGACTTATGGTGGTGGTCACTGTAGTGTATACAAATATTGACTTACAATGTTATACATCTGAAATTTATATAAATGTTATATACCAATTTTTACTCAATAAAAAGTGGCTAAGATTCATCACAAATTGATTTATAAAAACAGAGAAGAAATATTCAAGCTAGGAAGTTGGTTTAAACAAGTAAGCCTCCAACTAAAATTGAATTCTAAAGTATACTTTAGAAAGCAAAATTATAACAATTTTTTGAAATTTTTTATACTTACGGGCAAATGAGTAAACACTTGAAAGATGCTTCTCAAAAAATTAATAAGATCCATTAAGTAACCACTAGCTCTTCCATCTGGCTCAGACATTGTCCAGTCATAATCAGCAAGCTGAACAAATTCATCAATTTTCTGATTAAGTTTGGTATATATTTCTCCTTCTGCTGCATGTCGGGCATCCTGACAGGAGACAACATAAAAAGTAAGAAACAGTTATAGAAGCAGTTAATAAAACAAGTTTTCTTAAAATTCTAAATTTTGTTTTTTATTTTTCTTTGGTCTAACATCTTAAACATTTATTCAAAGTCCAAGAAAACTGTTGGATTTTTGGCTGGAAGTACTCTATTTATTTGAGTAGATATCACTTTTTTTCCATTTTTACTATTACCTTTTTTGTCTTTATCTGGTAGTAGAACTTATTAGTTATCAATTCTGAATTGTTCTCACAGCTCTAAGAAATGGAAAACTGAAGTTGTCAAGAATGCAGAAGACCACTCCCATCCGTTGACTCACTGAGGGAAATTAAGTTGGACTATCACAGAAGAAATGAAACTTACTGGTGTTTTGAGTCAAATAGCCCCCCACCCCCACCGCTGCCCACAAAACAGTAACTTCTCAAGGAGGAGAAAAGAAACAAAGGGAGTGATGCAAAAATAGCAGAGTAAGGATATACAAACATTTTCTGATCCATAAAAGCATCAAGAAAACTAGCAATAGTTGTCAAAAATCAATTTTTCTAGAAGTCTGGAAATTAATTCAAAACTTGTAGCAATTCAAGCAGCATTATTCATGAAAAATTTCTGAATCTTGGTAAGGAAATAAGCTTTGTGATGTTTTGATGTGCCCCATTTCCACTCTCCTTGCCCGGGTCCAGCTCCACAGTATCCTTGAAAATCAACATCCCACAACTGTGGTGCAAACCAGCAGCCTGTCAGTGAACAAAGTGGGGCAGAATGGACTGGAGCTCCTTCAAAGCCACATTCCCAGAAAATTATCATTATTTGACCTATCTGGTGGTTCCCTGGAAGACATCACTTGCAGAGATGTCTTTATATGACCTAAACTGGTGATTGTCCAGAGCAGAAAGCCTTTTTCTTGGGAGCATTTGTTAAAAACAATTATAGGCAATTGTTTAACATCACAGATATCTCAGGTGGTAGATAATAGCTAGGGTATACAATAAGCTAACCAAAAAGCTTAAAAGGAAAAACTGGGGAATGAGATGTCCACAGATGGCTTTGAAAAGCTCTGACATATTCCTGGGAACCTAGAAGACTATGTACATGCGTAGGGCTGTTCACCTGCTCAGGAAAGACCTGAGAAAGCTCTAAGCTCTCATTTACAGCTGACCCCGAAGCTCTGTGCAAGCAGGAAGTGAAGACTAATGCAGAGTTGTCAAATGCCTGATTGCTGAAGGCATGCCCCAATACACACACAGAGTCCCTTAGCAAAGACTGGGAGACTGACTGGTTCCAGGTTTTTAAGGAAATCTATGTCCAATCATTAGCTGGCCACTAAGCTAACCAAGCAGAGACTTAAGTGGCCACACACAACAAAAAATACAGACTTCACAGAATTAATTCAGAGAAGTCATGAAACAACCAACCAACCACCAACAAGAAACAACAAACCTTGAGGAGAGAAGAGAATCTGACTTCCAGAATTGCCACATTACATTATTTAATTAATTTATTTATTTAAAAAATATTATTGGAGTATAGTTGATTTACAACGTTGTGTTAGTTTCAGGTGTACAGCAAAGTGAATCACTTATACATATACATATATTCACTCTTTTTTAAGATTCTTTTCCCATATAGGCCATTACAGAGTATTAAGTAGAGTTTCCTGTGCTATACAGTAGGTTCTTATTAGTTATCTATTTTTACTATTAGTAATGTGTATATCTCAATCCCAATCTCCCAATTTATCCCTGCCCCCCCTTATCCCCTGGTAATCATATGTTTGTTTTCTACATCTGTGACTCTACTTCTGTTTTGCAAATAAGTTCATTTGTACCCTTTTTTTAGATTCCACATATAAGCGAAATCATATGATATTTGTCTTTCTCTGTCTGACTTACTTCACTTAGTATGACAATCTCTAGGTCCATCCATGTTACATTATTATTTTAAATGTCCAGTTTTCAACAAAATTTACAAGTTACACAAAGAAACAAGAAACTATGAGACACTGGTCTATAAGACAAAGGTTTTAAATCAGCTATTTAAAATAACCAAAGAACTAAAGGAAAATATGAGAACAATACCTCACAAAATTGACTATAAATTAAGAGACAGAAATTACTTTTAAAAAAGAAGAACCTAATAAAAATTCTGCAGTTGAAAAATACAATAAATGAAATGAAAAAATCATTACAGGGGTTCAACAGCAAATCTGAGTAGGCAGAAGACAAAGAAGATTAGATCAACAATATGAACCACTAGACCTAACAGACATCTACTGAACATTCAACTCAACATTAGCAGACCATGCATTATTCTCAAGTGAACATAGGACACTATCCAGAACAGAGCATACGTTAGGTCATAAAACAAACCTTTAAAGTACTGAAATCATACAAAGTATGCTCTCTGACCACAACGGAATGGAATTAGAAATTAATAACAGAAGGCGATGGAAAATTCACAAATATATGGAAGTTAAACAAGAGACTCCTATAAATAACTAATGGGTCAAAGAAGAAATCATGATCAAAATCAAAAACTACTTTGAGGGACTTCCCTGGTGGTCCAGGGGTTAAGACTCAGCACTTCCACTGCAGTGGGCGCAGATTCGATGTGGTCAGGGAAGTTCCACATGCCGCATGGTGAGGCCAAGAAAACAAACAAACAAAAAACAAAAAACTTTGCGATAAACAAAAATAAAAGCACACTATCAAAACGTACAGGATACAATGAAAGAGGTGCTTAGAGAGAAATTTATAGCTATACATGCTTATATTATAAATGAAGAAAGATCTCACATCAATAACCTAAACTTCCAACTTAAGAAGCTAGAAGAGGGCTTCCCTGGTGGCGCAGTGGTTGAGAGTCTGCCTGCCAATGCAGGGGACTCGGGTTCATGCCCTGGTGCGGGAAGATCCCACATGCCGTGGAGCGGCTGGGCCCGTGAGCCATGGCCGCTGAGCCTGTGCATCCGGAGCCTGTGCGTCCGGAGCCTGTGCTCTGCAACGGGAGAGGCCACAACAGTGAGAGGCCCACGTACCGCAAAAAAAAAAAAAAAAAAAGAAGCTAGAAGAAGAAATGAGAGTTGTGGGTTCTCACTCAGACAGCGGCACTCTGACAGAACAGCATGAGGGATGTTGGGGGACTGAAGATTATGCATTGTGTCTTTTGGAACCAAGGCAAAAGATCTTCACGCCTATGCTTCTCTTTTAAAGGATCACACAGACTTGGACAAAAAGCATTTTGAAAGTTAAAACTAGAACAATCTTTGCCTTTCTCTCAGTTTTTTTTAGACTGTAAAAGGCCCTGGAATTCCTTTTATCACCTTAAGGAGGGTGGACAACTTGCCACTCTGGCTAGTAGAACTGAGAGCTAGATTTAATTTGATGGTGGTTGGGGGCAGTGGTGGTGGCAATGTGATATTTCTGGCAAAACTAATACTTATTGGGAATTCCCTGGCAGTCGAGTGGTTGGGACTCTGAGCTTTCACTGCCGAGGGCGCAGGTTCAACCCCTGGTCGGGAAACTAAGATCCCGCAAGCCACACATCACGGCCAAAAAGAAAAACAACAACAACAACAAATATTTATTTAGATTCATATCTTGACTAAGAAGAGACCTAAGTATCACTCACCATTATCAGTCCCATAATATATTTGAATACAACTTAACCTAATATATCATTTATATCATGTCTATGAATAATAGCAGTACGAAGACACAGATATCTCCCACCCTCAAGGATCTCACAATCCAGGAAGAGATACAATATTACAAAACATGATTAGTGCTATATTAGAGGTTTAAAACAAAGCATGCTGAGTAAACAAAGGAGGAAATAATTACTACTTATTTGATAAAAAGCTTTGTAGAAGGGATGTCATTTGAGTTGTAACTTTTAAAAATATAATCAGGAACTCTTACTTTGGTATTTTGGTTTGTGTGCCTTAAGAAATTTTCAAAAAAAGAACAGTGTAAGAGAAGGTAAACATGGACAATCAAAACGTACCATTTTCACATTTCAATGCTTTTTTTGGCTCCCTCTCTAATTTTCACAATGTCTAACCACTTACTACTCACGTTGGGTTGAAGAAAACTAACTACTGGTAGACATCTTTCCATTTGCATGCTTGCCTACACAGTAGGATTGAAACAGGAATTCCAAGAAAGATTTTTCTGTTCTCCCTACTCAGAGGTCTAACACAAATTTGACACAGATAACAAAAACTTTCAACACTGTCTCTCCTCAACTATAAAGGAAAACAAACATTGTTTTAAATAAGCAGGAATTTAAGATAAAGTAATGTTATTAACTGAAATTTTAATAATTATTAAATATGACAGTAGCTAAATAAGTTCTGACTCAAAATAAAATTAACTACAGCAACTTAAGCTCTGTTAAAATTTCTAATGCAATGCAACTCTACTCAGAAAAATCTTAAGATTGAGGAGTTTAACATTAGAGTTTATCAATAACACTGTATCGGCCACTATAAATTTGGTACTCTTAGGTAATGTAGGTACAAAACACCCACTAAAATGTAAGCTCCATTAAGGCAGAAAGTTTGCATCTGTTTCTGTTCACTGATTAATCCTCAGCACCTAGAACAGTGCTTGCAACAGAGCAGACAGTTGATGAGTACTTGTTAAAAAAATTTTTTTAATCACTCCTGCCTCAAAGAAGTTTATAACCTAGTTGGGATAGAAAAGTACCACAAATAAAATAATCACAGAATGAATAAATATTAACAAATTAGTAATGACTACATGTGTAGTAAAAGTGTAGTGAAAAAGGAGAGATCATGTGGGCTGGAAAGGCTTATGTCACTTGCTGTTCCAGTTACTATTGTTGAGTAACAAACCACCCCCCAAATCTTAGTGACTTAACATAACAGGCATTTTATTCTGCTCACAGATTCCATGGGTTAGGAATGCAGACAAGGAACAGTAAGGATGACTTTGTTCCACTCTATCCAGGACCTCAACTGGGATGACTTGAAGGCTGAGAATGAGACTCAACAGCAGGGGATTAGAATCACCTGGAGGTTTCCTCGCTCACATGTCTGGATAGGCAGACTCTCCATATGGCTTGGCTTCCCCACAGCATGGTGGCTACAGGGTACCTGGACTTCTTACATGGCAGCTCAGGCCTCCAAGCATGTGTGTTCCATGGATTAAGGTGGAAACAACATTGTTTTCCCTGTCATCTATTGGTTAAAGCAGTCACAAGCCTGCCCAGATTCCAGGGGAGGGGACATAGATCCCCACTTCTTAAGGACAGAAGTGTCAAGAAATTTATAGCCATGAAAAGAAATCACCATCTTGCTAATAATGAATAATGGAAAAATTATCTATAAAAAATACGGGCCAGGGGTTTGAGAAAATAAGAAGAGGTTTGACGGCCACTATTTCACTTATCTTTATATCTTGAGCAAATTACTTAACTTTTGTAAATCCTAGTTTTTCATCTATGAAAAGAGCATCATCATCACTCAGAGAGCTGTTCTGAGCATTACACAAGTTTCTACCATTAATGTAAAATACCAAACAGTACTTGGTACCTAGTAGGTGCTCAAAAAAAGTTAGTTTCCTTGCACCTACTAGTGTTGGGTACTTAGTAATGCTCAATAAATGTTTCTTAAGTGAACCGTATTGAGACAATTAGTATAATCTCAAGCCTTTCATATTGTCCAATTAGCTTAAGTTAACTATAGTTATTTGCATGTAAGGGAGAAAAAAATTGGGTATTAAACATTCACAGAATAATTTTTTAAAACATGAAACAGTGGTGAGATGGAAAGGGGGTCATATTTAATGTGCAGCAATTAGAGATAATATATATCTCTCTTTAGCCTCCTGAACAGCATTAGGGGCAGGTACCCAAGATGGCAAATGCTTATGGCCTACAGAACTAAACCATTACACACACTAATGATACCACTTATATGTCAATTTCTCAAAGCAATATAAAAGTGTTTATTATTACCACTTTGCATTTTGCCCCAGTGTTCATCATCAGCCCCCTCTGTTTCATGTCTCACTACCTTTACTGAATCTCTGCAATTCTAGAAGACAGCTGGATAAGGGAGGCTTAAAGCTCAGAACTGTATAAGCATCCCGTAATGCTCAACCCACTTCCCTTCTATCACCAGGCAAAGAAAATTTGGAGTCTCACTGCTCCCATCTTCTACTACATTCCCTATCTGCTGCACTCAGACTGCTACATATGATTTCTCTTGCTTTTCTGGGATGCCTCTAACATAGGCAAAAAGGGAACAAGATACCTAACAAAATTTTAAAAACCAGTATCAAGGGACCCCTTTCCTCCAAACTCAAAGAGCTAAACAACTTGGTGAAATTTTAGACTTTTTTGTTAAATGGCCATTCTTTTAAAAGCCTAATTTAAATCTACCTTTAAAATCAATGGTATACTTAATTTCCCTTTTTACTCTACAGAATTTCATTAAAATAAAGAAGATGTTATTTCGCATTTTCCTAGATTTTAAAAAAAGCAATATGGAACAATTAAAATATTAACCAAAATTTGAGATGGAGAGAGGGTCCAAAAATCTAGAAAATTTGAAGTCATGAAAGAAAACAAATGTTGTATTTATCTGAAGGAAGAAAAATTATAAAAGTGATGATGATGAAACCATTCACATTATAGTCAAATAAAGTCATTATATGCTTTCTGGATAAAGTGATTCAAAACCCACTAATTTTCTAAAAAAAAGAACTAAGCAAAAATAAACGGAAAAAACTCAAAATTTATTTATTACGTTTTGTTCTTACTATTTAGAAATTTGCTGATTGATCTACTTTTCTGAGGTGACATCAAGAACAGGTTCCACTTTTCCCATAAACTATCCAGATTAAGATAAATTTAAATGAAGTTTGGGAGAGGGGTATTTTTTATTTTTAGAAGCTTATTAATACTTTCAACAGGCTATAATAACAAAGAAATCTAAGGCAGTCAGTGGCTGTGCTGTGTGAAAGAAAAATTTCGAACAGCAGTTCTAGGCAGAAACGTGTTTCTTTTCTTTTCTTTTTTTTTTTTTTTTTTGGCTGCATTGGGTCTTTGTTGCTCTGTGTAGGCTTTCTCTAGTTGTGGCGAGCAGGGGCTACTCTAGTTGCAGTGCACAGGCTTCTCACTGCAGTGGCTTCTCTTGTTGCATAGTACGGGCTCTAGCCTCGCAGGCTTCAGTAGTTGTGGCATGCGGGCCCTAAAGAGCATGGGCTTCAGTAGTTGTGGTGTGCAGGCTCAGTAGTTGTGGCGCATGGAGTTAGCTGCATGTGGGATCTTCCCAGACCAGGGATCAAACCTGTGTCCTCTGTATTGGCAGGCGGACTCTTAACCACTGCGCCACCAGGGAAGTCCAGAAACATGTTTTAAAGTTAACACCTGAAAGGACTTTGCTAAGGACTAAGGATTCTGCTTATTTTATAATCCAGACAAATATAATCATTACAAAACAGGTGCATGACCTGACTCACTACATTTTATTTTTAAAGAAATAGGAGTAAGGAAAGAAACACAGAAAAAGATTTCATTGTAACTTTTCCTGTATTTATACACAAGGATACACTGAATTATTTGGTAAGATATTTCTAAAAGAGATCATTAATTGTTATTTAGAGACTGTTAAGAAAATTAGTTTGGACTTCCTGGGTAGTTATACTACAGGTGAAACGGAAATACTCTCAATCCTTATGACCTGACCAGAAAGTCAAGAACATATCAACTAACTCCTAAATTAAATTTTAAAAGATTCAGCTTATAAACAAAGCAATTAAATTCCTCCTTTGCTTGTTAAAGAAACAGTGCCCTCTGGAGACAGAAATGTATGACGCATAACTTGAGAACTATTTTTTATTTCAATGTACAAGAATTAAGTGATACCATACTATCAGTGGTTCTTAACCACAGGTGTGCAACAGAATCACCCTAAGAACTTTTTTAAACAGACATATGCACAAACTCCATGCTAGACTTCACAGACCATAAGCATGTGTGTTCTGAATAAAAGATAAGTAGTAATATCACTGAGTATTTTAGTAAATATCTATGATTTACTGTCTATCATCCATTCCCCCTTCTTAGAAAAGTCCTCAGATGCATTTTGGAAAAATCACTCTGCCCCCATTCACAGCTCTATTTGGTCTGGATAGGACTGATCTAGTGCCAAGGATGGATCCTGATGAGTTTAAGTCAACTAACCATGGTCATCCTCTTACCCACAGGGAGTTCCTTAGCAGCTAGTAGAGGGACACACTCTTTTAGATGATAGAGCATGAGGATATAAGGTTTGGAACTGTGACCTCGCAGCCATTTTACTACCAGAGGAGAAAGCCTATAGCTGCTGCCCCACCATGTACAGTCTGAAGATGAGGCCAAAACTGCATAAAGTGGAGTTCAAAGATAGAAGGACTCTGGGTCCTTGGTGACATTTCCTGAGTAGCTGGCTCTGCCTTACATGGAATCTGCCCTATTCTTGGACTTTCCAGTCATACTGGCTAATAATTTCCCTCTACTGTTTAAGACAGTTCAAGTTGGGTTTTCTATCAGTTCTTGTCAATTTTCTTTTAGTTTCCTTGATTAATACAAGTGGCTTAAAACATTTTATTGAACATTCTAGAAAAAGAAAGGTTACATTTAATATTACTCATTTGGAGCAAGGGGAACACTTCTATGACATTTTTCTGAGCCTTAAAAATCTAAGCAAGAGGGCTTCCTTGGTGGCGCAGTGGTTGAGAGTCTGCCTGCCGATGCAGGAGACACGGGTTCGTGCCCCGGTCCGGGAAGATCCCACATGCCGTGGAGCGGCTGGGCCCGTGAGCCATGGCCGCTGAGCCTGCGCGTCCGGAGCCTGTGCTCCGCAGCGGGAGAGGCCACAACAGTGAGAGGCCCGCGTACCACAAAAAAAAAAAAAAAAAAATCTAAGCAAGAGATGAAGTTGGAATTGTCAAAATGAAGGTGTCCTCCCTAGCTAATTTCTTCCTGCTCTTAATTCAAGAAATGATGCTTTGATAACCTATGCTCTTGATCTGGAAATTTCTAAATGTTAGTAGCACATAGCATCCAACTCGTTAGTCAACGTCACTAGTGATACTATAGACAGAGGGAAAAAAGTAGATAAGACTGATCATAGAAACCTAGTAATCAGTTATGATGTGGGAAGGGATATGACAGGAGCAGTTAAAAAGAAATACATCTAAGATAGCTCCAGATTTTCCAGGAAAGGAAGCAAGAAAAATGGTGGTACCACCATAAAAAAATCAGACAGGCAGAAAGAGGAGCCAATTTTAAAAATTACGATTTTTTTATTTACATATTTTAGATATCAGTGTGACAATTAAGGGAAGTTGTTTTAATCTTATATTTGGCACCTAAAATCAATTTAAAAAGAAAAGTGATTTGCTTCCTTATGCTTCAACTTAATTTAATGAAATGGCTACTTATCACTAGGTTTTTTCATTATACAATATTACTGTGATTCAAAAATAAAAGTTGTAGGTTTTAGGATATGCTTGGTTGCCTTATATACATGCAAATCATATATTACCTCTTGCCCAGTAACACTCTGGATTAAACAAAGCTCAAGATCTGCTCCACATGAACTAAGAGGTCCAATGTAAAAAGTGAAAGAAAGTTTATATTAATTACAAGAACTGAAGTTTTCATAAAGTTCCAGAAAACTCTTTGATTTTTTTTTTTTTGGCCATGCCACGGGGCATGAGGGATCTTAGTTCCACAGCCAGGGATCAAACCCGTGCCCCCTGCAGTGGAAGTGTGGAGTCTTAACCACTGGACTGCCAGGGAAGTCCCTAAAAGATATTTCTTCATAAAAGAACACAGTCAACATGTAGTATAAATCAGGGATGCATAATCTCTTAGTTCTAAAGTCAACAGGTCACAAATAGTATACTAATTGTTCCATTAGAGATACAGATTACTGTAGGAGTTACAGTTAATTACACCTAAACAATTTCCATGGGGCAAATCCAAAACTCTTCTTAAGATAACTAGAGTTAGATAATAAAAGCTGGGACTTCCCTGGTGGTCCAGTGGCTAAGACTCTGTGCTCCCTATGCAGGGGGCCCGAGCTTGATCCCTGGTCAGGGAATTAGATCCTGCATGCCGCTATAAAGATCCCGCATGCTGTAACGAAGACTAAAGATCCCGAGTACCACAATTAAGACCCGATGCAGCCAAATAAATAAATATTTTAAAAAAAAGATAATAAAAGCTAAAGTAGCACACAGAAAGCTACGGCTCAGATGAGAGAAAAAGAAGCTGAAGACAGAATTTAAGGAACCTGATACCAACTGTCGAGAAAGAATTATATTTTCCCCCAGAAGAAACATTCAAAACACATGTAAACCAAACATGATTTTTAAACAAAATATGCATACTTATTAACACAAAATAAATAAATATGATTTTATATCCCTTCTGCTGGGTCATTGCATTTTAGGTTCAGGATCTCTGAACTTTCTGATCTTGAGCTGTCTAGCTTCTAAGAACGGGTTTATACCAGTTCTTCCCTTTCCTCATCTCTGCTGATTGCAAACTTATCCATGCTCCAAGTTGATGCAATACCCAAATGCCTTCAGGGTCCAGGCAGGGAAACATAAATGAGTATGACTGGCAAGGTGACTGTGGCAGGTAGGATAACTATGGAGCATAAATCTATCTAAAGGTGAGATTCCAAATGCTATAAAACCAAATCAAACATGTCTACAGGACCACATTTTTCTATTTGTTATACACTGTGGTTGTTTCTTTGTAGTTATCTGTCCTTTTAGATTAAAAAATCCTAGTGGTTAAGAACCATTCCACAACCCTTCCTCAGCAACTAGCACAGTACAACAGAAATATATTTTTGCTCTATAAATATGATTTAATATATCCTCCCAGTCCAAAACTATCAGTTTAGATGAAAAGTTCCAAGCAATTATTGATTTGTCCCAGAAAAATGTCCTCTGGGGGACTTCCCTGGTGGCGCAGTAGTTAAGAATCCGCCTGCCAATGCAAAACTCCTGAAGCCGAAACTAACTAAATAAATAAATTATATTTTTTAAAATGTCCTTTGGACACAATCAAAGCCTCACTTTAGATAGGACAAAGGATTTCTTTTTTTGGGGGGGCTGCGTTGGGTCTTCATTGCTGTGCATGGGCTTTCTCTAGCTGTGGCGAGCGGGGGCTACTCTGTCGTGATGAGTGGGCTTCTCATTGCGGTGGCTTCTCTTGATGCGGAGCACGGGCTCTAGGCATGCGGGCTTCAGTAGTTGCGGCATGTGGACTCTGTAGTTGTGGCATATGGCCTCAGTAGTTGTGGCTCGCAGGCTCTAGAGCACAGGCTTAGTTGTGGTGCACGGGCTTAGTTGCTCCGCGGCATGTGGGATCTCCCCGGAGCAGGGATCGAACCCATGTCCCCTGCATTGGCAGGCAGATTCTTAACCACTGTGCCACCAGGGAAGTCCCAGGACAAAGTATTTCATTTCTTGCTCCTTACCACAGTAGGTCCTAGAAAAATCTAAGCCTACCACAGAGCCACTTGCTAAGCTACTCCACTTCTAACAATAGGCCAAAAAGGGCAATATGTGTTTTGAACTAGAATCAGAGTCTAGACTAATTCAAAATCCAGCTTCTGGATTATCTGGGACTGTTATAAATCATTATAAATTGAATCATTTTCTAATTCTCAAATTACCAAATTACCTCCTTTTTCTTTTAAAAAGACAAGTGCTACATATTTACCTTTCCAGTTTTCAGGGACTTCTGTATCTCAAAAGTTTTTAAGAATGTCTAGGGGCTTTGGAGTAGCATCTGCCACTTCTTAGGTAATCTAGGTTGTTTGTGATCAGGTTTGCATATCATCTGATATAAAGTTTTTTAAAGTAGCCTCAACCATTTCCTTCCCTATTCTGTTTCTGCTTTCCACACCTTTGTAAGAGGCACTTGCTATAAGCAACTGACTACTGATGATAAATTACAGAAAAACAGAAAGCTGAGCACATTCATGTATCAATGGGGTCCATAAATTTTGTGATCTTCCTCTTTGGCTTACAGAGCTGAAAAATGCTTTTTTTTTTCCTGTTAGCTTTTATATTTTTGGTGAAGTAGCATCCCCATTTTTCACTTTTCTGTAAAATTAAACTAATTATTCAATAAATATTTAAGCTTTGGCTTTTTTCTTTTTTCTGATCTATCTTTTAGGACTTTATGTCATTCAAATGTATTAAATCAGCTGCAAGCATGAAACTGCTTTATGCAGCCCTCTCTAATGGGGGGAAGATAAGGAGAAGCTGGTGGTAATGAGTGACAAAAGAAATAAATGTCACATACCTTTTAAAAATGACAACCAAGTTACATAAATAAAACACGAAGTTGTACAAAGGAACACTCCACCAATAACACAAGACTATGTACAAAGCACATGAGTAATCAGAAATTGAAATGTAATTAATCAGTCAAGAAATAATATTGCAAGTGTTATAGCAAAGCAGAAATAAATCAACTTTATATGTAAAATAATGTAACAGTTATAACTTAAATGAGAAATTTTTAAACTTCCTAACGCCTTACTAGTTTTAAAAGTATGATTATATCAGTTTATGAATTTATATCTTTACCACTAAAAATTAAATAATAATTTTATTTTATTCATACAATAACACCTCAGTTATTCAGAGGTCACATTTGCAGTCAATAATCAAGAAGAAAGCAAAAACAAGTCTCTGAGTTGTAGTAGTTGTAGTAAATTGTAGTAAATTTTATAATGGAATACTACACTGAATTGAAAATAAACTACAGCTACATGCAGCAACACAAATGAAACATTCCAAAATACCATATTGAGTGAAAGAAGTGAGATACACAAAAAGATGCACTATATATGATTCCATATAAATAGTGCCCCAAACAGACAAAACTAATCAGTACTATTAAGAGTCAGTACTGAAAGGCAGAGATAATGACTGGGAAGAGGGATGAGGAAGGCTTCTACAATACTACTTATCTAATGTTTTATTTCTTGATTTCATAATTACATGGGTGAGTTCACTTTTTTCAATTTAAATGTAATTTATTTTTTAGAGCAGTTTTAGGTGCATAGCAAAATTGAGAGAAAGGTACAGTGATTTCCCATATACCTCATGACCCCACACTGCCACTTGTCAAATGCCCCCCAGTGAGGTACATTTGTTACCATAAATGAACCTACATTGAAATATCATTATTATTCAAAGGCCATCGTTTAAATTAAGGTTCACTCTTGGTGCTGTATACTCTATGGGTTTGGACAAATGTATCAAGACATATATCTACCATTACAGTATCATACAGAGTGTCTAAATTATGTTCATGTTTTAGTGTTTCATGGAAGACAGACTTGTGAGCAATGAAATTGGATATTTAGCTGAGGAGATTTCTAAGCAAAGTATTGAAGGAGCAGCTTGGTTCATACTGACTGCTTATAGTAAAACGAGAAAAGAGAGAAATGAATAAAAAATTGTTAAGCAAAAAGGAATCAGAACTTAAAGATGTGGAAAATTCTCAACATGTCCATATTGCAAAAATTGAGAAAGCAGGTTAGCAAGAGAACCCCAAGGGTAAAGCTAAACTATCAGTTGGTAAAGAGATTATGGGGGACTTCCCTGGTGGTGCAGTGGTTAAGAATCCGCCTGCCAATGCAGGAGACAGGGGTTCGATCTCTGGTCTGGAAAGACCCCACATGCTGCGAAGCAACTAAACCCATGCGCCACAACTACTGAGCCTGCGCTCTAGAGCCTGCGAGGCACAACTACTGAGCCCGCGTGCCACAATTACTGGAGCCTGCGCGCCTAGAGCCCGTGCTCCACAACAAGAGAAGCCACCGCAATGAGAAGTCCATGCACAGCAGCGAAGACCCAACACAGCCAAAAATAAATAAATAAATAAATACATACATACATAAATAAGAAATTATGGGACTACATGAGCAGAAACTGCCAATTTGAAAATGAAGGGAGGCTATTGGACTTCTTAGATGTTACAGGACAGGACCACACAGCTAATAGCAACAACTATGTGCTATTCTTCAAGACGACTGAATAATAACCCCTAAGGTAATTCAGAGATCATCAGAGCTGCCTCCTTGGTTCAAAAAGGGGGGCCACTGCCTCAGATTCAACAGGTCAGAAGGCAGCCACCCAGAGCCTTGTGGATGGGCCCCCTCCAGGCAGAGCTGCAGAGGCACAACCCCCACCTCAGCAAGGCTAGAAAGCAGAATATTAAACCAAAGAGGATTAGTCTTGAGCCTTATGATCTAATGAAATTCACCATACTAAGTTTTGGACTTGCTTGGGACCTGTCACCCCTTTCCTTCTTTTCTCTTTCTCCCTATTGGAATGGAACTTCTATCCTATGCCTGTCCCATAGTTATAACTAAGAAGCACATGACTTGTCTGGTTTCACAAGTTCGCAACTGGAGAGGAATTTTGCCTTAGAATGAATCATATCTGGAGTTTCACCCATATATGATTTAAATGATATTTAGGTAAGATTCTGGACGTAAGAACTTAGAGTTAACGCTGGAACAAGTTAAGACTTTGGGGGCTCTTGGGATGAAATGAGTGTATTTTGGATGCAAGGACATGAATTTTGGGGATCAGGACTGAATTATGTGCCTCCAAAATTCAAATGTTGAAGCCCTAACCCCCACTGTGATGGTATTTGGAGATGGGGACTTTGGATAATTAGGTTTAGAGGAGGTCATGAGGAACAGGGCCCTCATGATGGGATTAGTGCCCTTATAAGAAAAGGAGGAGGCATCAGAGATCTTTTGCTGTCTACCATATGAGGACACAGTGATAAGGTGGCCATCTGTAAGCCAGTACCTACCATGCTGGTACCTTAATCTCTGACTTCCAGCCTCTAGAACTGTGAGAAAATAATTTTTTCTTGTTTAAGCCACATAGTCTATGGCTCTTTGTTTGTTTGTTTGTTTTTTATGGCAGCTTGAGCCACTTAATGCACTAACAGGAAAGCTATTAACTTTCATACTTTAACCTGTGCCTTGAAACTTTGTTATAGTTGCTAATTAGTTTCAGAAGGTTTTTTAAAAAAATTATTTCAGAGTTTCTGCATAAACAGTCATATCATTTGCAAAGAAAAATGGTTTTACTTCTCCCTTCCCAATCGGTATATCTTTTCTTTTTCTTACTGCATTAGCTAGAACTTCCTGTATGATGTTGAAAAGGAGTGGTGTAAGGGAACATCCTTGCCTAGTTCCTAACATTAGTGGGAAAGCTTCAAGTTTCTCACCATTAAGTATGATGCTAACTGTAGGTTTTTTGTAGATATTCTTTATCAAGTTGAGGAAGTTCTCCTCTATTACAAGTTTACTGATAGTTTTTATCAAGAATGGGGGTTGAATTTTATCAAATGCTTTTTCTGTATTTATTGATATAACCATGTGATTTTTCTTCTTTAGCTTGCTGATGTGATGGATTATATTAACTGATTTTTGAATGATGAACAAGCTTCACATAGTAGGATAAATCCCACTTGGTCATGATGTAGAATTCCTTTTATAAATTGTTAGATTCAATCTGATAATATTTTGCTAAGGATTTTTGCATCTATGTTCATGTCAGATATTGGTCTGTAGTTTTCTTTTCTTATAATGTCTTTGTTTGGTTTTGGTGTTAGGGTAATGCTGGCCTCAGAGAATGAATTGAGAAGTATTCTCTCTGCTTCTTTACGAAAGATATTGTAGATAATTGGTGTAATTTCTTCCTTAAATGTTTGGTAGAATTCATCAGTAAACCCATCTGGGCCTGGTGCTTTGTTTCAGGAGGTTATTAATTATTGATTCAATTTCTTTAATTGATACAGGCCTATTCAGGTTGTCTATTTCTTCTTGTGTGAGTTTTGGCAGATTGTTATCTTTCAAGGAGTTTGTTCATTTCATCTAGTTTGTCAAATTTGTGAGCACAGAGTTGTTCATAATATTCCTTTTTATGCTTTTCTTTCTTGACCCACATGTTTAGAAGTATGTTGTTTAATCTCCAAGTATTTGGGATTTTCCAGTTATCGTTCTGTTACTGATATCTTGTTTAACTCCATTGTGGTCTTACAGCAGACACTGTATGATTTCTATTCTTTAAAATGTGTTAAGGTGTGTTTCATGCCTCAAAATGTGGTTTATCTTGGTGAAGATTGCATGTGAGCTTGAGAAGAATGCATGTTCTGCTGTTGCTAGATAAGTAGTCTATAAATGTTGATTATATACAGTTGATTGATGGTGCTGTTGAGTTCAACTATGTTCTTACCAATCTTCTGTCTGCTGGATCTGACCATTTCTGGTAAGAGTCGTGTTGAAGTCTCTAACTGTAACAGTGGATCCATCCATTTCTCCTTGAAATTCTATCAGTTTTGGCTTCACATATTTTGACCATCGTCAGGCACATGCACATTAAGAATTGTTATGTCATCTTGGAGAATTGACCCCTTTGTCATTATGTAATGGCCCACTTTATCCCTGATAATAACTTTCTTTGCTCTGAAGTTTGCTGTTTGAAATTAATATAGCCACTCCCACTTTTTGATTAGTGTTAACATGGTATATCTTCCTCTATCCACTAATTTTTTTTGAATAATTTTCTAAATTATTTATTTATTTATTTGGCTGCACCAGGTCTTAGTTGCGGCACACGGGATCTTCGTTGCTGCATGAAGGATCTTTAGTTGCGGCATGTGGGATCTAGTTCCCTGACCAGGGATCGAACCCAGGGCCCCTGCATTGGGAGCATGGAGTCTTAGCCACTGGACCACCAGAGAAGTCTCTCCATCCACTTATTTTTAATCTATGTATGTCTTTGTATTTAAAGTGGGTTTTATAAACAACATATAATTGGGTCTTATTTTATTGATCCACTCTGACAATCTCTGTCTTTCAGTTGGTGTTTTTAGACAGGAGATGTTTAAAGTGACTATTGATGGCTGGATTAATATCTACCATATTTGTTACTGTTTTCTATCTGTTGCGCTTGTTCTTTGTTTCTACTTCTGTGTTCCTCTTTTTCTGTCTTTCGTGTATTAATTGAGCATTGTATGATTCCATTTTCTCTTCTTTCCTAGCATATTGGTTGTACTTTTTTTTTTTAGCTTTTTTTTAGTGGTTGCCCTAGAGTTTCCAATATACATTCACAATTATTTCAATTCCACTTTCAAATAACACTAACACTACACCATTTCATAGGTAGTGTGAGTACCTTATAATTACAAAATAATCCTAATTCCTCCCTTCCTACCCTGTGTCATTGCTGTCATTCATGTAAACATACATAAGTACACATATATACACACAACTATATATATATATATATGCATACATAATTGAACACGTTGCTATTAATCTTTTGAACAAACTGTTTTCTGTTAGATCAATTAAAGATTTTACCTTCACTTGTACTTTCTCTGATGCTCTTCCTTTCTTTATATAGATCCAAGTTTCTAACCTGTATCATTTTCTTTACCTCTAAAGAAGTTATTTTAACATTTCTTGCAAGGCAGGTCTACTGGCAACAAATTTCCTCAATTTTTGTTTGTCTGAGCAAGCATTTTTCCTTCACTTTTGAAGGATAATTTCATAGTATATAAAATTTTATGTTGGTGTTTTTCTCTCAACACTTCAAATATTCTCCTCCATTCTCTTCTTGCTTACATGGTTTATGAAGAGAAGATGTAATTCTTATCTTTGTTAGTCTAGGTAAGCTTTTTCCTCTAGATTCTTGAAGGATTTTTTATCTTTAATTTTGGGCAATTTTGAACATGATATGCCTAAGGTGTAATTATTTCGGTATTTATCCTGCTTGGTGTTCCCTAAGCTTTTTGAATCCATGGTTTGTTGTGTGACATAAATTTGGGAGAAATCTCTGTCATTATTGGATCAAATATTGCTTCTGTTCCTTTCTCTCTTTTTTCTCCTTCTAATATTCCCATTGCATGTATGCTACACCTTTTGTAGTCATCCCACAGTTCTTGGATATTCTTATTCAGTGTTTTTTTCTTTGCTTTTCTGTTTTGGAAGTTTCTATTGACAGATCCCCAAGCTCAGAGAGTCTTTTTTCAGCCATGCCCAATCTACTGATAGGTCCATCAAAGGCATTATTCATCTCTGTTGCAGTGTTTGTGATCGCTAGCATTTCTTTTTGATTCTTTCTTAAATTCTCCATCTCTCTGCTTACATTACCCATCTGTTCCTGCATGCTGCCTGCTTTATCCATTAAAGTACTTAGCATACTAATCTTGGTTTTTTAAAAAAAAAATTCCTGGTCTGATAATTCCAATAGTCCTGACATATCTGAATATGGTTCTAATACCGTATTTATCTCTTCAAACTGTATTTTTTGTCTTTTAGTCTGCCTTGTAATTTTTTCCTGATAGCTGGACATGGTGTACTGGGTGAAAAGAATTGCAGTAATTAGGGCTTTAGTAATGTGGCAGTAAGACAGTGGGAGAGGAGAAGTGTTCTTTAGTCCTACGATTAGGTCTTCATCTTTAAGTAAGCCTTTGCCCCTCAGCTGTGCACTTCACATGTGCTTTTCATTTCCACCCCTCAAGTTGGACAGGATGGCCAGAGCAGAGCATCTCCCATTAGTTTAGGCACTGGTAAATAGTTTATTTTGAGGTAAGATCTTGTTGAGAAAAACAGAATGCTTAAAGAACTGAATGCTCTGGCATATTTCAAAATGGTTCCTTTTCCCTTGCCCCTGCTGGAAATGTGAGAGGATTTTCCTCAAATCTTCACTGAGAGAACCTGGTGCCCCCTCTAAGACTGGGTTCCCCTGGAGTTTTAACTCTCAAACTTGTCCATATTGATTTTCTAATATTCATTAATTATACTTCAGGTTTTCCTACCCCAGTAATGATTCCTATGGGTTTCTACTCCATTAAGTTGTGATTCTCTGTATTTCCCTACTTCTCCAATTTTGGGGGTAGCAGTGTGTCCTGTGATCTCACTTCTCTGAAAGATCAAGGAAGAATTGATTTTTTCAGTTTTCTCAGCTTTTTACTTGTTGGGACAGAGTGAGAACTTCCCAGCTCTTTACATGCCGGACTAGAAACTGGAAGTCTGTGTTCACTTTTTAATAATTAATTGAGCTATATCTATTTATAATTATTGCATTTATAAATTGTGTGTGCTTATATATGAATGTTACATTTTTTAAAAAAAGTTTTTTTTGTTGTTTGTTTGTTTTTAAATTTTATTTATTTATTTGTCGCGGCCTCTCTTGTTGCGGAGCACAGGCTCCAGACACGCAGGCTCAGTAGTTGTGGCGCACGGGCCTAGTTGCTCCGTGGCATGTGGGATCTTCCCAGACCAGGGCTTGAACCCATGTCCCCTGCATTGGCAGGCAGACTCTCAACCACTGCGCCACCAGGGAAGCCCTAAAAAAAGTTTTTTTAGAGTCCACGTACCATGTCCTTGCTCCACAGGAAGAGAATTTCAAGCCCTTAATCAAAGATAATTTACCACTGTCACTTTAGCCATAATCCTAAAAACACTTTGCTACATACTCATCAATAGATTAAAAAAGGCAAAATGAAAAAGAATAGCAAGCATATTCTTTCTAGGCACTTACAGTTGCAATCACCGCCAGGACTCAAAAGGAAAGGACTCTTCAGGGTGGCAGGTTGGAAAAGCTCCAGGGAGCAAAGTTAAAAAGCTCTGATGCCAAAGAAAAAGAACTGGGCCATTTGTCTACACAGATTAAAAAGGGAATGGTATTCCCATTTTCCCCTCTATTCTGATGCAAATCTTTTCAGTTAGAAGCCTTACATTAGCTTCAAGTAGCTCTCAGTGTGGGTCCAGGTTAATTTCAAAAAGCTGTGGTACTGCTTGAGGGCAGGAACTACTTACTTTACCTCTTTTGTACCACTCACAGATTTAATACAATGAAAGGCAAGCTAACAAGGCAGTCTATATAATATTTCATAAAGTAAACAAATATGATATAAAATCTACCACTTTATATATGCATATGTGGGATTTTGGAGGGGAAGCAAATGGAGGTATGGGTAAAAGGATCATGTAAGTGCTTATTTCTATAATCATTAAGCAACTAAATAGAAATATGTTTGATCAGGTCACTGGACTGAAAAGAATTAGGCTAAGAGGTTAACTAAGCAATCCATGCTAATATCTGTAATCAAGACTGTACTTTAATCATCTACAGATTGACTATTCACTGTGAATGGAAATTCCCCCAATCTCCCTCAGTAATTCACTTTAATGTTGATTTAATGATTTTCCCTGTTGAACTGCTTTCTCATAGTACAGTTTAAGACAAATTCCTCTTGAAACAGATCAAAGGAAGAGTTGAAGAACACTTAACCTTCAAATATTGAGCTTGAAATAGCTCTTGTTTTTATATCATAAGACAGAAAGGGTTTCCTGAGTTCTGTGCAAAAATAAAACAAAAAATAAACAACAAAAAATAAGGATGCTCTACTATTTATACAGGCTGAACTTGATTTCCTAGAAAACCCAAGGGGTATCCTATGGCAGTTGTAGCTTCAACTAAATATCTACAACTTAAGGACCACTGGAACGATGGACCAGAGCTAACATTTCTAAACATTTCCTCTCAACAGGCAGATTTTGAGAAGTGTAGTTCCAAGATTCCTTAATCTGAGGCATCATGTTCCAGTATCTGTGGTTCTTTGACTTACAACTGATAAGAAAAATTGCTTGAAGATCCTTAGATGCACCAGATGTCAACGCATTTCATGTTTTAATCAAAGTACAGAGTAAGCATATTAAATATAATGTTAATAGTTAAATATGCTTACAACTCCATTCCCTAGTAAATCCCTTCTTGACAGCGTATGAGTAACACATGGACATAAGGACAGAGAACAAGAAAGAAAAAGGATTGTGTAAAATCTAATATTGAAGCAAAGAATCAATTTGTGGATAAATAAATGTCTACAAATTTGTGCAGTCTCCTCCTATATTATGGTACTTATTATATCATATTGTCAAGTGTCTTTTTATAGTTTTTTCTCCTGTGAGCTCCTTGAGGGCAGGGATACACTTCTATATTTTCAGCACCTAATAGAGTGCTCAGAGCACAGATCATGTACAACAAATGGCACTGTGCTAAGTATCCCCTTTAATCCTCAGAATAATTCTATGAGGTAGATAATATATTGCTATTCTAATTTTGTAGATAATAAAACCAGGAATCATTAAAATGAAAGAATGTGGCCAAAGTCACACAGCAGTCTAACTCCAGAGTATATGCCCTTAATTACTGTACTATACTATCTGAATAAATGAATGCCTGTTTTGTCCAGCTTCTGTCTCAGTTTTAATAAATAATTTTATTAATTCATTCACTCAGATATCATCTGCATTTGTGTCTTATGGATTAGGATGACAACATGGGCTCAAGAATCATCAGAGGAGCATAAGACTTGGGGGCCAGGCAGATAATTTTAGGAACCAAGGGTCTTTTCTGGACTTCACACTTTCAAAGTCTGGTTACTGTTTTTTGTTTTTGTTTTTTGGGGTTTTCTGGTTGCACCACGTGGCACGTGGGATCTTAGTTCTCCAACCAGGGATCAAACCTGTGTCCCCTGCATTGGAAGTGCGGAGTCTTAACCACTAGACTGCAAAGTCTGGTTACTGTTAACATTAAATTAGTTATATCTAAATACAAGTATACTGAATTTTTTAACTGTAAATGATTATACTATAATTTTAGGAGATAAATTGGGTAATTTATAATATAGCAAGAGTAGGGAAGATGAGAATTCTTATTAATAGAAAACTTAGAAAGGGCTATGAGGTTAAACTAGCAAGCCTATTTTATAGATAAGGGATCAGTAAATAGTTTAACAAAATATTCAATGCAAAAGGATTTATTTTGCTAGACTATGCCAGTGTCTCATTTACATGATTTCCAAATCAATAAAATAATAAAAGTTTATATACCAAATTTATGAAATTATTTAATTCATAATGCTTAAAACAACCATTAATTAATCTTTTGTTATATTCCATGGTATTATAAAAACAAATATCTGTCCATTCAGAAAAGAGTAGGACTTGAATAACATTTAATAAGGCAATATTTACTTTTCTTCAGATCAGAGCCAATAAAGGATGTAAAGCAAATCTTACACTTGTCTAATTCTTCTTACAATTTTAATTTCCAAACATACATACACTTATATATATTACATATACAATTAACTATTAAACTGTGAGACATGAAAGAAAATCAAGTTAGACTGATTCAGCACAACTCTAAGTCTTCAAAACATGAAGAAAATGTAATATAGCTATAGAAAATCAGTATACTTTTTTTTTTTTTTTTTTTTTTTTTGCGGTACGCAGGCCTCTCACCATTGTGGCCTCTCCCGTTGTGGAGCACAGGCTCCGGATGCGCAGGCTCAGCAGCCATGGCTCACGGGCCCAGCCACTCCACGGCATGTGGGATCTTCCCGGACCGGGGCACGAACCCGCATTCCCTGCATCGGCAGGCGGACTCCCAACCACTGCGCCACCAGGGAAGCCCTACTTTTCTTCATTTTAACAAGATGTTTAATGCCAAAGAGGAACTGACATTTATCTGCTCATTGTTGACACTGATTACCTCTAATTTTCAATTGTTAGAAATATAATGGAATCATGTGTATAACAAAAATTGTCTTTACTTTTTAAAAGTTTGCTTACAGTGAAATAAAAACTTTTGGTCAGATTTTTACATACCTTAAAAGTAGAGAGCCCATAAAGTCTTGTGGTATGAACAGTTTCTTGAGAAATATTTGTAATGTTAGTTATAAAGTCCTCAAGGTATTTGCAAGCTTGTTCCAGGTGTGTGGTGTTTATAATGATTTGCACTAGCTAGAAAATAGAAAATGCCTCCAGTGAAATGCAGGTTACATGTATACAAAGCCATTTGATTTTTAAAATTAGGATTATTACTTCCAGCAACTGTACCACTTCTGCATAATTATAGCATTATAGGATATAACTGATTATCTGATTTCAAAAGCCTGCTGTAAATACTGCTTATGAATGCTATCATCTAAAAAAAATAACCAAGTGTCTAACTAGCAACTAATTTAAAATAACTTTTCAAAGAACTTTTTCAAATTTTATACATTCACCAAGTAAAAAAAAATGAGTATTTTCACTTTTCATGTAAAGTCTGGCAAACATGAATCTCCATATATCTTCTAACATCATCAGCTATCTACTATTCCCCATGTAAACCCTTTTCCCTCACATCACTGGAATTTACAATGATGCTTTTATTTTAAAACAAACCCACTTCTATTAATAAATTTAAAATGGAAAGCTAGTTTTATAGGATGATGTTCAGCAATAAATTAATTTAAAATAATTGTTTCATATAATGAAACATTTAGCTATAAATATCTTTTTAACCTACCTCTGTCAAACCTATGTGAGGTTTTTTAATAAGATTCAGTAAACAGCTACTCAAAGTTCTGGTCAGCAGCAGATTTGTTGATTTTCTAAGCATATCATCTATTTCTGTTGAGCTAAAAACAAAGGTTGATTTTATTAAGGTTTCCACAAGGGTTACAATTAGTTAGCTTCCTAAATAACTTAATGCAATTTACTAAAATAATTTGCTCTAATTCCTTTATATCTTTAAATAAATTACAGTCATTCATATCTATTAAATCACATATTTCAATTCAATTTAGTTTCACAAAAGGGATACTTTCCATAAAGTAGAATGTTCATTTATAGAATAATTTAAATGTATTCAATTAACCATTACAGTAAAACCATGGAGTACTTAGTATAAGGAAATAAAACTATTCTTAAATTATGACTCCATTATGGTACAGCCACTTTCAAAGACACTTTATATACAACTGTAGCTAAAATTACTTTTAAAATACAAATTGATGTGAACCCTCTGGATACAATCGCTAGATTTGATTTTAATATAACTAAGCTATCCATTTCCATTGAGAACTTTTTAAAAAAAGATTCAAAGAAATTACTTGCCTTACACTAGTTTTAATTTGGGGGAGGGAGGAACTAACCCTATGATGTTTCTTAACATCCTAAAAATTACTAGCCTAGCACTAAAAAGCTTATTATTTTCTTCTAACCACTAGGCCTTCAATTTAAGTGTCATGATTTTTTGTATATAGCCTCATTATCAAAACGGTTAAGCTGTCCTTAGACCAAGTTTTCTCAGTCTCAGCACTATTGACATTTAGGCTAGAATATTCTTTGTTGTGGAGCTGTCTTGTACCATTGAAAGATGTTTAGCAGTATCCCTGTCCTCCACCCGCCTGATGCAAGTAGCACTCTTCCCCCTAGTTGTGACAACCCAAAATGTCTCTAGACAGTGTCAAATATACCCTGGGGGGCAAAACTGCCCCAGATGAGACTCACTGTCTTAAACACAGTCTAACATTTTATTTTTAGCACCCTTTCACTTTTTACTTTATTAAAACATTACTCTTAAAAATCTATGAAGTACAAATATTTACTAGTTTACATTTATTTTAAATATGCAAATAGAACAAGATTTGACAAAACAGGTAATTTTCACTACTATTCTAATATTCTCCATTTTAATGCAGGTACTCTTCAATTTCTGCTAACCCTAATTCTGGCAAACCTGAGGAGAATATGCCTCTCTGATTTCTTCGTATCTAAAGTCAAGACTTCCCAGGGAATAGCATATATATACCAGTAGGGTTTCAGGGTTACACAGTAGCAAACTCTCTGACAGAAATCAGTAGTGTCCCTAGAACAAGCAACGTACTCACACCGATATAAAGGAGGTGGTTGCCAATTCCTCTGGTTTCCTTTCTGACACACTCAAATTATGCTTAAAGACACCCTGTATAGCATCCTTTTCAGATGAAAAGTTATGCATGACAGATAATGTCTTTTGTTTTAATTCCCCTGAACTTCCTTGAATGCTGAATCAATGCGTAAGTAAAAGCAGAGAAAGAAGACCTATCAGCACTTACGTCCTATTCTTGCCAGCAAGATTTACCCAACAATGACCAGGATTTTCTCCAAGAGGTTTTTATCCTAACTGAGCAATTTTTTTCCCTTAACTCCTTCTCTTTTGAGCTTATAACCTGTACTCTTCCTAATTTTTAAATAACAAATAACACAGTAATTAAATCTCAATATACAATAAATCTCCTAAATTATTTTAGAGCTTAGCCTCTTATGAAAACTGAAAATTCCTTAAAGATCATATTAGATCCAGATGTTTTCTCTGCAACCAAATAACTGAGACTTTAGAGTCTCATCATGAAATCACTTAATTCTCTGGCCCTGCTCTTATTCACATATAAAAAGAACCCCAAACATTTTTACTATAAGAGCTCCAAAGCATCTTTTTGGTCTAAAAATCTAACTGCAAAATATGTTTAAACATAATAAAAGAGTTTTAAACACAGCAAGTTATTTTTCCATAATTCTTTAATGACAAATTTTTAAAAAATGACTCAGCTCAATTTTAGGCCACAGATGTAAATTTTTAAAACAAAATATGCCAGAAAGCTGATAATCTAGAATAAATTTAGATTTAGATATTTTTATACTAACTATGCTTTCTGTATTCTGAACTACAAAATGAAAATAGCCAATGTTATTTAGTAAAGCTAATTTTAAAAAATGTAAGTATAAAAAGCCTTGCTAAATGAAAAACATAGTATCATAGAGTTAAATAGAATGACTGGATATTGAACTAACAAAAATGACAAATATTTTTATCAGAGAAGGAAAAAATAGATAATCTTTTCTGCTGTAGCATTAGTATACAACATTTACCTTTTAGAATGCTAGGAGTTCATGCACAAAAAGAGCCAGAACTGAGGGGGCAATTCTAGTTCTAGTCAGTCAGTAGGGAAGCTTTAGGGATAATTACATATAATATTATGACTAAAGGCTTTTATCTTTGGTGTTATAAATGTGGTAAAAAATCAAATAATGGGACTTCCCTGGTGGCACAGTGGTTAAGAATCCACCTGCCAGTGCAGGGGACACGGGTTCGAGCCCTGGTCCGGGAAGATCCCACATGCCACAGAGCAACTAAGCCTGTGCGCTGCAACTACTGGGCCTGCGCTCTAGAGCTCACAAGCCACAACTACTGAGCCCCCGCATGCCACAACTACTGAAGCCTGCGTGCCCAGATCCTGTGCTCCACAACAAAGACAAGCCACCACTATGAGAAGCCCATGCACCGCAACGAAGAGTAGCCCCTGCTTGCCACAACTAGAGGAAGCCCACGTGTAGCAACGAAGACCCAATGCGGCCAAAAATAAATAAATAAATAAATTTACTTATTTAAAAAAATCAAGTAACAATTAGAGATCCACTGTCTCTCCTCTGTAAATAAACAAAATGAAAGTTAATTCCAAACTGCTAAATTTCTATACTTTCTACAGTTTACCTCCCATCTACCATCCACATTGAGGCCAGAGTAAACTTTCTAAAATATTACTCCAGTCCTGTCCTCTCTTAGTTAAAAATTCTTCAACAGTTCCCCAATGCCTGCAAATGAAATATAAAAACTCCAAGCTCTAGTCTCACATCTTATATTGTAGTATCTCATCTGCTCCTACCTTATGCGCCTACCATGTGCCAGGCTACACGGAGTGCTTTATACACACTCACTACCTCATTTAATTCTTAAAACCACCCTATGAGTTATTTCTCTCATTTTACAGATGAGGGAACTGCAATTTAAACAGATTAAGTGACTAGCCCAAAGTCCTACTACAGCTAATGAGTGTCAACATCAAGAATCAAGCTCAGGTGTAAGTCTGAAGCTTATGTTCTTAACTACTGCATTATACTGCTCTGTTTTAGATCGGAACTTCAGAATGTTCAATGAAAAAAAAGATAGGCATAAATTATTGGTAGCTCTTGGACCATTAGAGCTCCGCTAATGAAAACTACCACTGTAATAGTCTGTCATTCCTTTTCAATGAATACTCATTTGTATCCACTGTTTTTCCAATGCTGAATGATATTGTGTGTTATGTTATAAGCTAATGTCTTTAAAATACATGTTTAGAAACTTTGGTATAAGAGACTAGTAGAGTATGATGAAGCTTAAGGCAGTGGTTCTTAAACTTGGAGTGCATCAGAATCACCCAGAGTACTTGGTAAAGCCAAGGGCTCCATCCTCAGTTTCTAATTCAGTAGGTCTGAGGTTGCATTTCTAGTTAACCCCAAATGCCACTAAGATATGTAAGCCTTCCAATGAGATAACAGTCCACTGAAGAGTCATGGCCTAAAAATCAAGTGTTAATGTTTCACAAAAATAGCTATGATAAAGATACATTTCTTATTAATAAACTTACCTCCGGTGTAATGACTCTGAAAATTTAAGGCTGGCATAAATAAATTCTTTAACTTGAATATAAATATGAGGCACTGATTGAGACATGGGCAGTTTCTTTGGGAAAGATTGCTGTTGAAAGAAAAACAAAGTTGAAACTGTTGCTGAAATTTTAGAAAAAGATATTCTAATCACCTCAAAAATGTAAAAATTAAATTGATTTCACATTTGAATTAGTAGTTAATACCTGCATTTTAAAGTCTATTGTTATCTCATTATTTTTAAGATTTTAAAAAGAACTAAAATATTTCTGAAGAAAATAATGTGGCAATTTACCTGTTTCTTAAATCATGTTATCAGACTTCTAACAAGCAGAGAAAGTATATAAGTGTGTGTCCTGATCATAAGTATCCTGCAGAAGATGCTTAACTTTTTGCTTCCTTGCAGCCGTAATACAGAGTCAGGTTGGCATGAAAGTTATGGGCCAGCTTCCTGGCTCAGTGTCATCAAATAATTCTAAGACTCCCTTCACTTGCTTGAATGCCAATTTAAGAAAGTATCCACTTCACTCCATAACTCCTAGAATACCTTACAGCAGCTTTCTGACCTATATACATCTAATGCCAGTATGAAGCTAATGGTTTGCAGTGTGCTTCTTGGCTAAAATGCTTTATCAGCCAACATCCATTAGCAAATTCTCAGTCTCCAAAAGGTAAACTCTCCTGAAGATTGTTACCAAAAGCCCCCTCTTTACGCTTCATGAAGCCTAATCTACTTCAATCTTCACATTCATTGCAACTTAGTTTACATCATTGAAAACACCCTCACGAAGGTCACCAATGACCTCACAGGTGTTAAATCCAATAACTTTTCATGTTACCTGATTCACCTGAACAATCTGACACAATGGGCCTCCTGCTTTCCCCAGCCCCTAAAAAAACCCCATTTTATTTATTTACTTTTGGCCACTACAGGGGGCATGTGGGATTTTAGTTTCCCGACCAGTGATCGAACCCGTGCCCCCTGCATTGGAGAAACAGTGTCTTAACCACTGGACCACAAGGGAAGTCTCGCCTCCTGCTTCTTAAATGATCTCTCCTTCCTTGGAATCCATGACCCACACTGGTTTTCCTCTGTTTCTCTACCTTCTCTATATCTCCTCCTCCAGCCATCCCTTAATTGCTACTCCTTAGGGTTCTATCCTACACCTTCTTCCCTTCTTACCACACATACTGTCCTTAGAGAATCTCACCTACTCTCACCATGCAAGTGCCAATATCTCCCAAATCTAAAACTCTAGGCCAAATCTTTCTCCTGAAGTCCAAGTCTGTATATCTAACATTTGAATACCTCAATTTAGCTGTAACATTTGAGACATTCTCAACAGAACCAAAAGTGAAATGATCATCCCTTCTTTCTAAATCTGCTCCTCTTGCGTTTCCTATCTTAGTGAATGCTACCACCATCCAAGGCAGAAATGTGGCTATCACACTTGCGCCTCTATCTTCATCATCCCTCATATGCAAGTGATAATCAACTCCTGTCATTCCTACTTCCTAAATATCTCAAATCAAGTTCCACAGCCATAACTCCCATTCAGGTCACCAAGCTCTCTTGCCAAAATAACTGCAACAATCCCCAAGCTAGTATCCCAGCCTTACTCTTCTCCAATCCATTCCCCACACACTAGCCAGAGAGATCTTTCTAAAGCACAAATCTGATTATGTTTTTACTGCTTGAAAT
This sequence comes from Hyperoodon ampullatus, assembly GCF_949752795.1. Classification (NCBI taxonomy): domain Eukaryota; kingdom Metazoa; phylum Chordata; class Mammalia; order Artiodactyla; family Ziphiidae; genus Hyperoodon; species Hyperoodon ampullatus. Next base: position 195,561,792 of record NC_136914.1, on the reverse strand, counting down.
CTGGTGGTGACTTATTCGAGCCATCAGGCTAAGCTCCCTAACACTGTTTACAAGGCCTATTATAGTCTGCCACTTTCTACTTCATCTTCATTTTTTGATCTTCGTCTCTTGCACTTCATCAACCTTGTACTTTATACTGCAGAATTACAGCCTTTCTCCATGTTGTTTCTTCTATCTTGAGCAGGGCCAACTTCTCTGAATTGTAATTTCCTGTTTATTTAATCTATCCCTCACTTGACTACAAGTTCCTTGACAGCAGAGACTGAAAAACTAGCACATAGCACAGTGTCTACTAGATAGCAGGTGAATGATAAATATATGAATTAACATATGTATTCTTAGGTACCTACAGCAGAAAGAAACTTACAATAAGCTGGTAGTGAAAACATTTGCAGAGAGCAGTCTCTCTCCAAAACTGGTAGGTTCAACCTTTCCAAATTTAGGAACTGAATTAGGAGTACTACAAAAATCAACTAAAGAGTTGCTATTCTTTAAAATCACCTTATAATAATGTGAGAGCTAACTCACCTCCAAGTTATGTTTTACAGAATAATGAAACCAAAATTAACTATTTGAAAGCTATTTCAACTTTAAGAATTGATTTTAATGACATTAAAGACAATATGAACATGTTCTTATTTTAGCCAAAGGATCCTAGTTAAATTAGCACAGCTATCTGCAAAAAGACAGATTTTAGCATATATGTTCAGTCTTATTCCTTTCTCACTTGTCATTTCTGCTGAAAATAACTCATGTTATTTGAGAGACAATTTTACATCTTTTTCAATCGTTTTAATTGAAAATTATACTTAAAATAGAAAAAAATTAAATATATAAACACACAACCAAGAGACTATTACTACATAACTTACGGGATTTCTAAGTTATCACATTTAAATTTTCCATGTGCCTTTTGCCTTAATGACAGTTTTTTTTAATGATGAATAATACACAAACCAATGAATACAATTCCTAACAAGCTTAATCCTCAGATGCTGTATATTTTGGAAGTACCCTACAAGCACAGTCAAATATCCTTTTAATTATAAATCTATTTAGAATACTTTAGTGTAATTAGAAGAGACTTTAGAGATTATTTAGTTCAACCTCCTTATTTGACAGATGAGGCAAAAATGCCCAAATAGGGTAAGTCACTTGTCCATAATAAGCCACAGACAGGGCTAGCACATGAATCCAGACCAAATCCAGTGCTCTTTTTGCAGATGCTATATCCTGAACACATTTATTACCAGTAACTAAAACAAAACAAAGCCAAGCTGTGAGACAGAGAATATTCTCATAATATTTCTTTTAAAAAAAATACATTTATTGGGCGTCCCTGGTGGCGCAGTGGTTGAGAGTCTGCCTGCTGATGTAGGGGACACAGGTTCGTGCCCCGGTCTGGGAAGATCCCACATGCCCCGGAGAGGCTGGGCCCGTGAGCCATGGCCGCTGAGCCTGTGCGTCCGGAGCCTGTGCTCCGCAACGGGAGAGACCACAACAGTGAGAGGCCCGCGTACCGCAAAAAAAACCAACAAAAAACCCCACAACATTTATTTATTCATTTGTTTGTCTACTTATTTATTTTTGGCTGCATTGGGTCTTCGTTGCTGCACGTGGGCTTTCTCTAGTTGCAGTGAGCGGGGGCTACTCTTCGTTGCAGTGCGCACGTTTCCCATTGCCGTGGCTTCTCTTGTTGTGGAGCACGGGCGCTAGGCATGCGGGCTTCAGTAGTTGTGGCCTGCGGGCTTAGGTGCTCTGCGGCATGTGGGATCTTCCCGGACCAGGGATCGAATCCGTGTCCCCTGCACTGGCAGGCAGATTCCTTTTTTTTTTTTTTAGTATGTATGTATGTATGTATTTATTTATTCATTCATTCATTCATTCATTCATTTATTTATAGCCGCGTCGGGTCTTAGATGTGGCATGCAGGATCTTTGCTAAGGCATGCAGGCTCTTCATTGCAGCGTGCGGGCTTCTCTCTAGTTGTGGTGTGCAGGTTTTCTCCTCTCTAGTTGTGGTGCACAGGCTCCAGGGTGCATGGGCTCTGTAGCTGTGGCACGTGTGTTCCAGAGCACGCAGCTCTAGCTGAGGTGCATGAGCTCAGTAGTTGTGGCATGCAGGCTTAGTTGCCCCGTGGCATGTGGGATCTTAGTTCCCTGACCAGGGATCGAACCCTCATCCCCTGCATTATAAGGCGGATTCTTTACCACTGGACCACCAGGGAAGTCCTGGCAGGCAGATTCTTAACCACTGCACCACGAGGGAAGGCCCTCGTAATATTTCTTGACAGGGAAACTTTGATTGGGGTTTCAAAAATACAGAACTAGAGGGCTTCCCTGGTGGCGCAGTGGTTGAGAGTCCGCCTGCCGATGCAGGGGACAAGGGTTCGTGCCCCGGTCTGGGAAGATCCCATATGCCGCGGAGCGGCTGGGCCCGTGAGCCATGGCTGCTGAGCCTGCGCGTCCGGAGCCTGTGCTCTGCAACGGGAGAGGCCACAACAGTGAGAGGCCCGCGTACCACACACACACACACAAAAAAATACAGAACTAGAATAATTCTGGTCTTTTGTGTGTATTAGAATACAATTAGGTATATGCAATGGCAGTGTTAGCTATAATCTAAAAGCTATGCATTAAAATACTTGGTCCTGTATTTAGTGACTATTACACATAATATGCTTAGTTTATGTATATACAAATGTAACATAAAAATTTACAGTCACAATTCACACAACTCATTCAGAATTCACTCTTGTTCATTATTAAGGGATAAAAATGTAGAAAAGGACTAAATTATAAAGTGTTGAAAAAATAATAAAAAAGATTAAGGGAAAAAAAATCAAAAATGAAGAGAATGAAAAAGGTTATAATAATAGGAAATATGATATCCTTTTCTCATAAGATCTAATTCTACCCAGGGATACTGGATTGGTACAAGCGTGTGTGTTTCTGTGTGCACGCACGCATATGGGCAATCAGGTGTATTTCCAGAATATTCTACGTGCTGGTCTATTTCCTTTCTCTAGCCTATCTTTTGTTCAGACATCTTGACTCCAAAAATAGACATTCTTACTTCAGAAAAAAATCTACAGGTGGCTATTGCCTTCATACACCTCTTACTTAACCAAGATAAACTTTTTTTAAAAAATAAATTTATTTATTTTATTTATTTTATTTTTGGCTGCGTTCGGTCTTCGTTCCTGCATGCAGGCTTTCTCTACTTGCGGTGAGCAGGGGTTACTCTTCGTTGCAGTGCGTGGGCTTCTCATCGTGGTGGCTTCTCTTGTTGCAGAGCACAGGCTCCAGGTGCGTGGGCTTCAGTAGTTGTGGCGCATGGGCTCAGTAGTTGTGGATCGTGGGCTCTAGAGCCCAGGCTCAGTAGTTGTGGTGCATGGGCTTAGTTGCTCCTCAGCATGTGGGACCTTCCCAGACCAGGGATCAAACCCGTGTCCCCTGCATTGGCAAGCGGATTCTTAACCACTGCGCCACCAGGGAAATCCCCAAGATAAACTTTTTATATAAATATATTTTTAGAAAAAAAGCCACAAAATAAGATCTTCCACAGTGATGGAAATTTCAAAGAAATTCTCTCTTTCCTTACAATACTATCTTATTCCTATAATCTACTCAACATTTAGTATATATAATTTGGAAACCACCCAATGATAGTAACACCTGCCCTGGGAATCCACCTAATATTTGGGACAAGGGCTCCTAGTAGCCCCAGGAAAGTCCTTTCTTAACCTCACCAAAATAGTAGTAGTAGTAGTAACATAATCTTTAAAAGTTAACAAAACATAATTAATTTTCTCAAATAACACAACAATAACAACAAAAGCCTCAAAAGAAGCTATTCTCACACTATCAGGTTAATATAATGTAGCAATAAATATGATTAATTTATTTTTAAGAAAATTCTTGAATTAAGAACTAGCTTGTACCTTTTCAAGGTCTGGATCTTGAAAGGGAAATTTACTGATGACTGTTTTATATTCTTCTTCATTAACAATAGGGATGGGACTATAATTATCTTCTTCAAAAATGTCCCTGTTAAGAAAGAAGACAGAATTGAAATTTAATATTAGAAAACATATCAATAGAGTGCTATAGGACAATACTTTTAAAAAACCCCAACAATTACAAAATCATTTTTTGTGTGTCAGTTAAAGTTCTAAACAGGAAAACAGTGCCTAATCACTGAGAATTCTGAAATTCAATATCAAATAAGTCTGTCCCTCAAAATTAATGTGCAATCTCTTCTTTCCATTTGATATAGTCTGAACAAACTCATTACAACTAAAAATGAGGTGAAGAGTATCCCAGTCACATTTCTTGATAGGAACAACTCTCAAGTTCTATGTTTTTTGTCTTCTCTTTCCAACTAGACCATAAGCTCCTTGAAGATAAAAACAATGTCTTCCATTTGTTTGTCTCTCATAATGTTGTACTTAGAAAAGGACCTTTTATACTTAGCAAGGTAGGCACATTTACTACTCACCAAATAGGCAAAGTCATATGACTAGTTTTAGCCACTGGACTGTGAATACAAGTTACATGTGTTGCTTTAAGTCTAAAGCATTTATGAACTAACTGTGTGACCCTTAGTCCCACGGTGATAGGGGAGACCACCATGTTGAGAAAGTAGAATTACAGATGTCAAAAGCTCAAATCTTGGACTACTAGACGCACTATGGACTTCTGTGCAAGTGAGAAATAAAATGCCAGTGTTCATCCAATGAGATTTTGGGCATTTTTGTTACCGTAGCATAACTCATCCTGTCCTAATATACCTGCTGTCCAATCAACTTCCTTTTAATCAATAATTCAGTTTGATTTTTATTTACTGAGCACCTATTATGTGCTAGTCTGGGCTAACTCTGATGAAAACTCCCTACCCTCATGAAAATAAAAGCAAGATCCCTGTTCTCAAACCTAACAGGAGAGATAGATATGCAAACAAATTATAATGTTTACAATGATGTGTTATACGTACAATAAAAGAGGTGCAAGTTTCAGAAATAGGACAAAGGAGGAAGTGGTAAACTTTATCAGAGTAGGTGGGGGACATCTCATGAAAAGTTTTACAGAGAAACTACGGGCTCTGTAGGGTCTTCAAAGATGGAAAGAAACACTTCTAATGAGATTATGGGAGAACAGCATTTCAGAAAGATGTAACATAACATGCAAAAACATAAGCGGAGAAAAAGTGTAAGTGTGGGGAGGGGTTGAGTAAAACCACAAGTAGTGCAGTACTACTGGAGTATAAAGTATTCAAGGGACATGGTTTAAAATGAGCCTGGGCAGATGGACAAACTGAGGCATGCAGATTTTATCCTGTAGGCAGTGGAATACCATAGTAGGTTTTAGGCAGAGGAATGTCATAGGAAGACTTTCATACAGTGGAGGAAAAACTAGGAAAAGGACAATAATGAACAGAGAGAGGCCAGTTAGAAAGACTGAATAATCCAAATAAGAAGTGATGAAAATTTGAATTAAAGCTGTATTTGTGTAGGAAGAGAGGAAGTGGCAGAAACAAGAGTTTTTAAAAAGTAAAATATATGGGATTTAGAAACTAAATGAGGATTATGAGGGAAAGTATTATATATTCCTGATGAATCCGTGGTTTCTAGACAGGGCAAATGGACAAATGATGTATACCTCACCTCATCAGAGACATTTGCTGAGGTAAGGAACATAAGAGAAGGATATGGTTTGGACAGTGGATGATGGATATCTAATTGATAAATGGCTCTGGCATCTTAATGAGAGGCTGGAAATAGTCATATGCTTGTAAATCACTGAGGTGCACAAGGTAGTTAAAATACGACTCTGTTTGGAGCTAGGCAATCAAGAATATAAATAAAACACTAGTGCTCTCAATATAGGTGGAGAGAACCACACATTGATAAAGTATGACAGTAGTCAGATCATAAATTCTATCATGGACGTCATCAAGTTTTAATTATTCAGTACTGATAACTTACTTTTTCCCCATTTAATTGTTAGGTTGTCAATTCACTACTTGTACAGTCTTTGAAGATACAGATCAAGGACAAAAAAAGCTTAAAATCTGCTACTTCTTAAAAATCTAAGCAAAAAGCATGACAGTACTGAAAGTAGAAGTCAAAATATATTTGGTAATTACAATTGACATGCTATCATTTGCTCTCATCCATGATGATAATGGAGGATAATGTTAATCCTATCTCTTTTTGAAGGAACCCATTAGCTTTTCAGAGAGAAAACAATACCTCACAGTTTCCCCAATCTTGAGGAACAATCTCACTACTAGAAGTCTTAAGATAGATAAGAGAGAATAGCTGGTTCAATACAAATCTATCAGCAACTGTAAAAACTTAAACACTCTGCTGAGAAGGGTAAGTTAATAACAGAAATCCTATAAGTAAAGATTTTTATATACAAATATATATAAATAAAGATATCATATTATATCACATTAGATCATGGCATATATATTATATATTACCATCCCTATCAATAAGCACTACCTCTATTTCTAAAATACTAAATATCAAAAATTGTTAATATTTATACATGACTCATCTAAGACTGTCAATTATTCATTTGGGACAACATCCTGACAAGATCACTCCTATGGAATGTTAATACAAAAAGCTTAAATAAGGATTGATTTAGTTCATCTTAATAGAAGTGTATAACCTTGTAAACCACTTCGGTATTTTAAAAGATTTCTATCACAGTATTCAGAAGGTCAGCCCTCCATAGGTTTTGAAAAATAATGGGGTAAATGTAAAGCTAGTGTTAAATCATTTAACATATTTTCTATTTTAATAACATCAACTATTATTGCCACAGTGTTTCTATCATATTTTGGCTAACCTAGATGTAAGCTCTCAAGATTGACTTTTTGTTGAAACAAAGAAAAAAAGAAAGGAAGGAAGGGAGAAAGGCAGAAAGGGAGAGAGAAAAGTTTTTAGAATTTAAAAAGGAGGGAGTTGATATTTCTTTTCATGGCAACACAAAATTATATAGTTATTAAAATACTTTGTGCCCTGAAGGCAAGTGGTTAAGGCAAAAATAATTGTCCTAATTAGATACTTTAAGATTTTTAATTTAACAATTATGTTGTTTGTAAAAATAGCACTTTCCCCAAACAAAATTTATAAGCCATAAATTTTTGTCTCTAGTACTAAATACCACTGAATATTTACAGCCTCATATCTAATCATTTACTGGCGCAAAAAACTACAGAGATTAGGACTGAAAGCAGAACAATTAAAAATTGATTATAAGTGGTACAGCCACTGTGGAAAGCAGTATGGAGGTTCTTCAAAATATTTAACATATATTAACCATACAATCCAGCAATTCCACTTCTGGGTATATGCCCAAAAGAACTGAAAACAGGGACCCAAACAGATAACTGTTCGCCAAGGTTCATAGTGGCATCATCCACAATTGCTAAAAGGTGAAAGCAACCCAAATATCTGTAAGTGGATGAATGGATAAATAAAATGTGATATACATAATGAAATATTATTTAGCCTTAAAAAGGAATCAAATTTTGACACATGCTACAATATGGATGAAGCTTGAAGACATTATGCTAAGTGAAATAATCCAAACACAAAAAAAACAGACAAATCCAGACACAAAAACCGAACATTGTATGATTCTACTTATATGAACTACCTAGAGTAGTTGAATTCATAGAGACAAAGCAGAATGGTGATTGCCAGGGACTAGAAGAAGAGAATGGGGGTTACTGTTTAACTGGTACAGAGTTTCAGCTTAGGAAGATAAAAAAGTTCTGGAGATGGATAGTGGTGATGGTTGCAACAATGTGAATATACTTAATGCCACTGAACTGTACATTCATAAAAGGTTAAAATGGTTAAGTTATATATATTTTACCACAATAAAAAAATATTATAAGCATTTTTTATTGCTAAATGCAAAAACCAATTACTTTAGCATTTGACAAACTTTTTCATTACATTAAGGCACCACGGCTTAGACTAACCTGAAAACTCCAGCCCATTTTTTAAGCAGTGTTTCATTGTATTGATCTCTTATTTCAAATAAAAGGTCAAAAAGTCGGTTCACTGGAAAACCATAACCCTAAAACACACACAAAAAAGCAGATAAACAAGTAAAATAAATAAAGATATTCATTTTTAAAAGTTCAGAATACTAGAGAACTGTTTGAAGTGATCACTGTATCATATTGTATGCCATCCTAACAGTATGAAAAAAAGATATCCTTTCGACTTTCTACTAAGTTGTACTAGGTAAAAAGGAGTCTAGAAAGAGTTTTATGAACTGGAATAATTTTTTTATTTCTTCTCTTTTTTGTCTGGATTACACTGTTAACCTTAAAAAGTATTAGAAGTCAGAATTGGAGAAAAAGTTCAAGATTATTGATCTATACATCTTGGGAAGTTGTCTCTAAATAAGACACAAGAAGAAGAGAGAATACATTCTGTCTGAAACATGATGGTTTCCTTTTGCACCTTCAATTTAACACTGACTTTGTTGTACAGAGAAAAGTTATCAAATGTAACACTCCAAAACTTTATTCTTTTGCAACTCCAAATCCATTTGAAATGCTACCCACATCAGGACCAAACACTTCTGCTCGCCTCAAAGTTGTCCCTATTCCCCTTCAAGGCTTACTTCTTCATCTTTGGTCTTGATCCTATCTCCTCCTGCAGGAACTGCTCCATGCATTATCTACTCACTCTGCTGTGTCTTTAACTTCCACTAGCTCCTTTCTCTTCACGAAATAAACATGCTAAATTGCCTCCCACCTTTAAACCAAGAACAACTAAAGAAAACAAAAAAGTCTTCCCTCAGTTTCCTGTGTCACTCCTTACATAGCCAAACCTACTACAATCTAACTCTCACTCCTATTCCTTTATTGAAACTGCTCTTAGCAATGTCACAGAGAATCTCCTGAATATAAAATTCCACGATCTCTCACTCCATCTTACCTCTGTTTCTTGAAACTCTTCTGTTTTGAATTCTATAACACCACTCTCTCTCCTTGTTCTCCTTTTATCTATGAGTAATCCTTCTGGATTCCTTTTTTCTTCTATCTCTATCCTTCAATCTTTTTTTCTAGCTCTCTAGGGCAATTTCAAGTTGTTTGACTTCAAACACTACTTTCTCTGATTATTCTCAATCTGTATCTCTAGCTAGACCTCTATAAATTCTAAATATTTAATTCCAACAGCAATTAGACATCTCTAGTCAGTCTGCCAACAGGCACATTAAAGTTAGCTTATCTCTTCCCTTTCAGACTAAACCACGTGTTCTTCCTATTTCCTATCCCTGTTAATAGTTCTATCATCAATCCAATTTATCAGGAAATAAACGTGAAAGTCATCTAAATGCCCTCAAAACAAACACATCTAATCAGTCATCAAATTCTTTTGATTTTACCTCCTTTACAAATCTCATTCAAACCTATCATTCTTCTCTATCATTTACTACCTTTCTTTCTTCCAGAAATCTTCCCAGTATCACTGTTTTACTTCAGGTCCTTAACATCTCTTGCCTAGACCACTGACTGTAAGAGCTTCCTAAACTGAAATTCCAACCATCCGTCTCTTTCAACTCAATCTATTGCCCAACTCTTAAAATTATCATCTGAAAGTGCACATCTGATCATGCCATTCCCCTACAGAAAGCTTACTAAAGCCTCACAAGACATGCCACAATCTGGCTCAAACTACCTTATCAGTTTCATTACCACTCTCTGCCCTTCTTTGCTTACACTCAAACACTACAGGTTTTTTGTTTGTTTGTTTGTTTGTTTTTGCGGTACGTGGGCCTCTCACTGTTGTGGCCTCTCCCGTTGCGGAGCACAGGCTCCAGACGCGCAGGCTCAGAGGCCATGGCTCACAGGCCCAGCCGCTCCACGGCATGTGGGATTCTCCTGGACCAAGGCACGAACCCTTGTCCCCTGCATCGGCAGGCGGACTCTCAACCACTGTGCCACCAGGGAAGCCCACACTACAGTTTTTAACACCATTAAGCTGCTCAGCCAGTCTCATGCTCACCATACCATACCTCTACCTGTAACTGACACATGCTATTTTGTCTGCCATTAATGCCTCTTCCTTCATATCTACTTGCTAAACTCACATTTCCTTCAAAATCCAGCTCACATTTCAACTTTCTGTGTAGCCTTTCCCAAATCCTGGAATCAAAGTTATCATTCTATCTTCTATGAGCCCAAAGCTATTTAATATATTACTAAATTAGCATGTCTTATTATACATCTTATTTGTTTACAACTAAAGTGTGAATTTCTTGAAGCCAAGAATCTTTATGTCCCTATCGTCCTACTGATTTTTATATCTATCATTGTATATATCATCTAGCTGCTAGCACACAGGGGGTGCTCAAAAAAATGTTAACGAATGAATCAATAAATGCTTGCTTTTTATTTGCTTAATAGGCAGTAAGCAGAACTATGAACATGCTGTTTTTTATTTTTAATTTATTGTTTAGTCAGCTTTGTTTTAAATGATGAAATAATTACATTTTTACAAGAAAAAAATTCCTTAAGTTGGCAAAGTGTCAATTTTAAAAGCTAAATATTGTGCAATATTCTTTAATTAGTTAAAGGTTAATTAGAAAAGACCCTCCTCAGGATTCCCCTGGTGGTCCAGTGGTAAGAATCCACCTTCCAATGCAGGGGATGCGGGTTCAATCCCTGATCGGGGAACTAAGATCCCACATGCCACAGGGCAACTAAGCCTGCACGCTCTGGAGCCTGTGTGCCACAACTACAGAGCCCACATGCAACAACTACTGAGCCCGCATGCCACAACTAGAGAGCCCACGTGCTGCAACTACTGAGCCCACATGTTCTGGAGCCCGTACACCACAACTAGAGAGCCCCCATGCCACAACTAGAGAGCCCTCGTGCTGCAACTACTGAGCCTGCGTGTCACAACTAGACAGAAGCCTGCACACTGCAACGAAAGATCCTGCATGCCGCAACGAAGATCCTGCGTGCCGCAACTAAGGCCAGACACAGCCAAATAAATAAATAAATAAATAAATAAATAAATATTTTTTTTTTTAAAGAAAAGACCTTCCTCAATTCTTCAATTATTAAGTATAACTTGAAAAGCCAGTATTTATTAATTCAGTATGAGATTTACCTAATAATCAGCCTGTCAGTATTCAGTGAAATGAAAATACTGCAGGATTTCTGAATAAGTAAGAAGAACTGGTTTGTTTTCCTTAACTTTATTTCAAAGCAGTAGGATGAGAAAGGTATATTTACAAGGGTTTATGCACCCATCACTGTTGCTTTTCTAATGCTTCTATTATTTGAATGTTGTCTATTACTCCTTGATTCTCTGCAGAGTTCCTTGGAAACACATCAAATACTCAATCTACAACTGAATCTACAGTTGTACTCAAAGTGCCAACTCAAGAACAGTTTGTATGGTTTTTAAAAAAGAGGTAAGGAGCTTGCACCAGAATATATATCAGTGCTGATACTGATATCAAGGAAGTCTTGTTACCAAAAAAAAAAAAAAAAAAAAAAGCCAACTGAGCTAAATTTTGTACTTAGTGACATAGTTGATTTACATTCTGATAAAAGTTTCTTTTCATTATGGATCCATAACAAATGATTTGTAGACCTGTGATCCCTGGACCATATTTTGAGTAGCAAAGCTTTAAGTCATTAAGGATAGCAAACCTCCCTCAAGTTACTTAGACATAGACCCCAGATATTAAGGAAGTCTTTAATAAAACTTCCTGAGTTTTCTTACAGAGAAATCAGTATTACAGGTACATTAGTCACAAAATTTATGAAAGCAAAAAACCCCAAATTATTTTGGTATTATAGTATAAGCCATACAAACTAATAAAGATGAAAGGCAATAAAATAATTTACTAAGGAGCTTGTGGTATCTTCTCCTTAGGTTTAAGAATAAAATAGACAACTATTATTCTAGGATGGAAAGACTCCTGTGATAAAGCCAACAATTTAGCATTTCCCAAAGCATTTTTTATGAAGCTCTAGATCAAAAAGATTCTCTAAGGGGAAAAAAGATTTACGTGTCAAATATGTTGGGAAAATGCTGCATAATCACCTTCCTTTTGGAAACGTATGGTGTAAATTTGCTCTGAGATAGGCTTTTAGTGGAAAAATCTGTTTTACTTCACTCAGCATTTTCTAAACATTTTTGACCACAGAACTCTTTAAGTAACATCTATTATCACACTTTGGAAAATGCTGGTCTATATTTCACAAAAAAGTTATTCCAACCATAAAAATCCCATAAATTTAAGCATGAAAAACAAATGCAATCAATTCTTTATTATCTGTGATCAAGGAAGAAGGACAAGTTTAAAACTTTGATACTGAAAACCACAAAGGCATTGAGTTTTAAGATAATTCAGTTTTAACCTTATTTTAAAAAGAAAGACAAGGGCCTCCCTGGTGGCGCAGTGGTTGAGAGTCCGCCTGCCGATGCAGGGGATACGGGTTCGTGCCCCGGTCTGGGAGGATCCCATATGCCGCGGAGCGGCTGGGCCCGTGAGCCATGGCTGCTGAGCCTGCGCATCCGGAGCCTGTGCTCCGCAACGGGAGAGGCCACAACAGTGAGAGGCCCGCATACCACAAAAAAAAAAAAAAAAAAAAAAAAAAAAAAAAAAAAGAAAGACAAAACCCAAAACGCAAAGTAAAGTGATTTGCTTACAGTCACAGTACACCTGAAATTAGGAAGAAAATAAGTACACACAGCTTTCAAACTAGTATGTGTTTTCATATACAGTATCACATTTAAAACTCAAAACAATTCTGAAAACTAGTAATTAACAAACTCATTTTCACAAATGAGGATCTAAAGTTTAGAAAAGTTGTAGACATACAATTAGTCAATAGCAAAGGTTGAATATAAACTCCGGGTCTTTGTGATTCCACAGCTCATGTTCATTATCCTCAGGCAGAACTTTAATCTTCTAATTTCTAGTTCAGGGTTCTTTCCACTACACTGTGTATTTTTTTTTTAACTGCAAAAATATTGCATCTACTCTAACAGAATGACCAATATTTTAAAAGATGGTAATATTCCCTGAGCTCTGTCCAAGCTTCATAATCAGGAAGGAGGTGGTATGAAAAGTCCTGAGTAATAGGAGAATATCAACACATAAGTAAACATTTGATTACTACTAATTTACCACCATTAAGCCACAATAAAATAAATGAGTGTGGACTATGTTTTGAATAGTTTTAAGTGCTCAAATAGCCATTAATTGAATATTAGATTATCACCCACCTGCAAAGTATCTGCAAATATTACAATGAGATTCTTCAGTTCCAGAACAAGATCAGGATCAGTGCAATAAGACTGCGAGAATGAAGGGTAAGTCAGGGTGGAAACACAAACAAACAAACACACACCAGAGTCATTCGGTTAAAAACTAAGAAATAAAACTTTAAAATTTCGCCCTTAATTTGCCTGATTTACAATAAATTTGAAGTCTTGGTTATTAGATCCACAGCTGGCTTCCTCTATTCATGAAAAAATTCTTAGGGAAAGATCATAACATGACATAACTAAAGTATCTGTATTATATGAAAAGAAATTTTTCTGAAATTTGTACACACTAAACTATGGTCAAAGCAATGATGCTTATATTTCTAAAAGTCTTTAGATTTTAAGGAACTAGTTATTTCAAATTGAAAAAATGGTTTATATATAGACCATATATTTCTACTTTTCAATTATAAAAGAGATACAATCAATATATTTCTCTAATATACGAAATGACAATTTAAGTATTTTCTTAGTAATGCACCAAAGAAAAATAATTAATTTCAAAGGGATAGTGAAATTCATTCTTGTCCCCTTAATAGCATGTAATAAGATTTTAAATATGATATGTTGCATTTAATATATTATGATTTCATACGTGATGCCATGGAATTAATAGGAAGCACACTATCATATTACATATTCCTAGCTGGCCTGAATATAAACCATGATAAAATGTATTGTTCTTTATTATAATATGTTAGAAAAAGTTGTAGTTCATTGGACAAATACTGTATCCAGAATCTATGTCCCTGATAAATAAAAATATAATGTATTTATAATCTAAATATCACTTAAACTAATAATCTTCCTGCAAAATACTTTCAATCTCTATTCTCAATAATAAAATTTTAAATAATAGATTATAAAATTTTAAGTTTGGGGATATTTCACTGAAGGTAAACTCCCAAAATTGTCTTAAAAAAAAGTCCACACTAAGAAATTATTAATTTCAATAGTCTTTATAACACATATTTTTATTTCCACAAAAGGCATATTATAAAAATATTTTATCATTTTACCTTCATTCATAAAAATAATTCTCACTACTTAAAGGGTCATTATTCTAAATGAGTTCAAATTCTGAGAACTGCATATTTTAAAGAAATTTATAACTGTATTACTGCAAACAAATTATAAACATCGACGAACAAGTTCTACTGAGTTTTAATGGTGGAGTTTATTTTAGAAACAAAGAATCTGGACTGATAATTAAAAACCCTTTCTTCATGGTGCTTTTCAGTGATCTAATGAAGAGGTCAGTTGAGACTAATGAGACCAGCTTAATGCTTCATCTTCTACAATGCTGGACTAAAAGTGTCTTCAGAAGCCCCACTCAGTTGCAATATTACCAGACAAACAAAGGCCTGTCATTACTACTTCCAAATCTGAGCAATTACCAAAAAAAAAAAAGCAGAACTAATGGAGGTATAGTTTTCTTCTGACATTATGCATTTCAGAAGCTCTTGAAGTAACTGAATTAAAAATTTAGTAACATAAATTGTCTGACTTACTGAATGAGCTCTAAGGACAGCAATTATCTTTGAGAGGGCCATGTTCCAAAGTTCATCAGTGTATGCCCTGGTTACTAATCCTTGGGTCACATGTAAAATGTGATCTTCCACCACAAAGAACCTAAGAATAGTAATTACCAAAATAACATGAGTTAAAAAAAAATTAAAACCTAAATAGGAGATCATTAGTTCTGACACATAACACAATATCAAAATAATACTTATTGCCATATTAGATACATACCCTACAATTTGAGTGAAATATCTTCTATAGCCATCAACTGTTTCATGCTTTAAATGAAAAATAAAAATCAATTTAAAACAATAAATATCAGTAACATAAAAGTTAGTTCCACATCAGTGCAACATTTATTAACAAATATTTATTGAGAGTCTACTACATGCTGCATACACTTTTAAGGCACCAGGGATACACTGGTAAATAACAAAAAGTCCTTGCCCCTCATGGAACTTGCATTCGAAAGGAAATAAACAATAAGCAAATTAAAAAGTCAATATGATTTCAGAACCTCCTTCTCAGCAGGCTACTTCAAGCTACCAACATCTCTCACTTGGACAATTACATCATTCTCCTACCTAGTCTTCCAAGCTTTCAGGCTTGATCCGTACAGTCTATTCTCCAGATAGCTGCCAGAATGATAGTTTTCAAACAGTAATCAAATAATTATATCATTTGCTAAAAATCCTCCAATGACTTTTCATCTGATTCATAATACAAGTCAAATTCCTTTAAAATGGTCTACGATTTCCTATTGTTTATAATTTTAACAAAAGGTATACAGGAAAATATTTGATCATTTGAATTTCATAAAAGTTTATTACATGAAATATAACAATTAAGTTCAAATATTATATTTTATATATTTCATAAAAGTGATCAAAAATTTCAAACATCTGGATTTTTTCAGGGAGGGGACTGTTATTACTTTTTGAATTAAAAATACTATGATCATAGAATATAGTCTCTATGACACAAATGTTTGATATTTCTTGATACTTGCTTTATAACACAGTATGTAGTCACATTTTATGTTCCATGTGTACTTAAAAAAATGTTTCTACAGGTGTTGAAACAGAATTCGTTTTGTTTTGGTTTTTTTTTGGCTGCACTGTGTGGCTTTTGGGATCTTAGTTCCCTGACCAGGGACTGAACCCAGGCCCATCGCAGTGAAAGTGCTGAGTGATAACCACTGGACCCTCAGGGAATTCCCAAACAGAATTCTACACAGTTTATTAGATAAGCCTATTAAGCATATTCTGTATTCTTACTAATATTCTGTCTACTGGCTGATAAGATACTGAAGCATCCACTATGCTTATGGATGTTTTTATTTATCTTTTAAGTTGTGGCAATTTTGCTTTAAATATTTTGAGTCAATGTTATCAAGTACTTATAGATTTAAATTACCATTTTTATCACCTCTAAGACATAAATTTCTTTTATCATTCTAGCTTTTTAAAAGTATATTTAAGTAGAGAAGCAAGAAGAACAGAAGCAAGAATGACAGAAGCAAGAAGACAGCAGAAGCAAGAAGAACTACAATCCTGCAGCCTGTGGAACAAAAACCACATTCACAGAAAGACAGACAAGATGAAAAGGCAGAGGGCTAATGTACCAGATGAAGGAACAAGATAAAACCCCAAAAAAACAACTAAATGAAGTGGAGATAGGCAACCTTCCAGAAAAAGAATTCAGAATAATGATAGTGAAGATGATCCAGGACCTCGGAAAAAGAATGGAGGCAAAGATCGAGAAGATGCAAGAAATGTTTAACAAAGACACAGAAGAATTAAAGAACAAACAAACAGAGATGAACAATACAGTAACTGAAATGAAAAATACACTAGAAGGAATCAATAGCAGAATAACTGAGGCAGAAGAACGGATGAGTGACCTGGAAGACACAGAATGGTGGAATTTGCTGCCACAGAACAGAATAAAGAAAAAAGAATGAAAAGAAATGAAGACAGCCTAAGAGACCTCTGGGACAACATTAAACACAACTACATCCACATTATAGGGGTCCCAGAAGGAGAAGAGAGAGAGAAAGGACCCGAGAAACTATTTGAAGAGATTATAGTCGAAAACTTCCCTAACATGGGAAAGGAAATAGCCACCCAAGTCCAGGAAGCGCAGACAGTCCCATACAGGATAAACCCAATGAGAAACATGCCGAGACACTTAATAATCAAACTGGCAAAAATTAAAGACAAAGAAAAATTATTGAAAGCAGCAAGGGAAAAACAACAAATAACATACAAGGGAACTCCCATACGGTTAACAGCTGATTTCTAGCAGAAACTCTAGAAGCCAGAAGGGAGTGGCATGATATACTTAAAGAGATGAAAGGGAAGAACCTACAACCAAGATTACTCCACCTGGCAAGGATCTCGTTCAGATTCGATGGAGAAATCAAAAGCTTTACAGACAAGCAAAAGCTAAGAGAATTCAGCACCACCAAACCAGCTCTACAACAAATGCTAAAGGAACTTCTCTAAGTGGGAAACACAAGAGAAGAAAAGGACCTACAAAAACAAACCCAAAACAATTAAGAAAATGGTACTAGGAACATACATATCAATAATTACCTTAAACATGAATGGATTAAATGCTCCAACCAAAAGACACAGGCTTGCTGAATGGATACAAAAACAAGACCCATACGTATGCTATCTACAAGAGACCTACTTCAGACCTAGGGACACATACACACTGAAAGTGAAGGGATGGAAAAAGATATTCCATGCAAATGGAAATCAAAAGAAAGCTGGAGTAGTAATACTCATATCAGACAAAATAGACTTTAAAATAAAGAATGTTACAAGAGACAAGGAAGGACGCTACTTAATGATCAAGGGATCAATCCAAGAAGAAGATATAACAATTATAAATATATATGCACCCAACATAGGAGCACCTCAATACATAAGGCAACTGCTAACAGCTATAAAAGAGGAAATTGACAGTAACACAATAATAGTGGGGGACTTTAACACCTCACTTACACCAAT
This sequence comes from Hyperoodon ampullatus, assembly GCF_949752795.1. Taxonomy (NCBI): domain Eukaryota; kingdom Metazoa; phylum Chordata; class Mammalia; order Artiodactyla; family Ziphiidae; genus Hyperoodon; species Hyperoodon ampullatus. The sequence goes on along the minus strand of NC_136914.1, from coordinate 195,543,912 downwards.
GGACAGATCATCCAAAATGAAAATAAATAAGGAAACAGAAGCTTTAAATGACACAACAGACCAGATAGATTTAATTGATATTTATAGGACATTCCATCCAAAAACAGCAGATTACACTTTCTTCTCAAGTATGCACAGAACATTCTCCAGGATAGATCACATCTTGGGTCACAAATCAAGCCTCAGTAAATTTAAGAAAATTGAAATCATATCAAGCATCTTTTCTGACCACAACGCTATGAGATTAGAAATCAATTACAGGGGAAAAAAATGTAAAAAACACAAAAACATGGAGGCTAAACAATATGTTACTAAATAACCAAGAGATCACTGAAGAAATCAAAGAGGAAATCAAAAAATACCTAAAGACAAATGACAATGAAAACACGATGATCCAAAACCTATGGGATGCAGCAAAAGCAGTTCTAAGAGGGAAGTTTATGGCTATACAAGCCTACCTCAAGAAACAAGAAAAATCTCAAATAAACAATCTAACCTTACACCTAAAGGAACTAGAGAAAGAAGAACAAACAAAACCCAAAGTTAGCAGAAGGAAAGAAATCATAAAGATCAGAGCAGAAATAAATGAAATAGAAACAAAGAAAACAATAGCAAAGATCAATAAAACTAAAAGCTGGTTCTTTGAGAAGATAAACCAAATTGATAAACCATCAGCCAGACTCATCAAGAAAAAGAGGGAGAGGACTCAAATCAATAAAATTAGAAATGAAAAAGGAGAAGTTATAACAGACACCGCAGAAATACAAAGCATCCTAAGAGACTACTACAGGCAACTCTACGCTAATAAAATGGACAACCTGGAAGAAATGGACAAATTGTTAGAAAGGTATAACCTTCCAAGACTAAACCAGGAAGAAATAGAAAATATGAACAGACCAATCACACATAATGAAATTGAAACTGTGATTAAAAATCTTCCAACAGGGCTTCCCTGGTGGCGCAGTGGTTGAGAGTCCGCCTGCCGATGCAGGGGACACGGGTTTGTGCCCCGATCCGGGAAGATCCCACATGCCGCGGAGCGGCTGGGCCCGTGAGCCGTGGCTGCTGAGCCTGCGCGTCTGGAGCCTGTGCTCCGCAACGGGAAAGGCCACAACAGTGAGAGGCCCACGTACAGAAAAAAATAATAATAAAATAAAATAAATAAATAAATAAAAAATCTTCCAACAAACAAAAGTCCAGGACCAGATGGCTTCACAGGTGAATTCTATCAAACATTTAGAGAAGAGCTAACACCCATCCTTCTCAAACTCTTCCAAAAATTGCAGAGGAAGGAACACTCCCAAACTCATTCTATGAGGCCACCATCACCCTGATACCAAAACCAGACAAAGATACTACAAAAAAATTAAATTAAAGACCAATATCACTGATGAATATAGATGCAAAAATCCTCAACAAAATACTAGCAAACAGAATCCAACAGCACATTAAAAGGATCATATACCATGACCAAGTGGGATTTATCCCAGGGATGCAAGGATTCTTCAATATATGCAAATCAATCAATGTGATACACCATATTAACAAATTGAAGAATAAAAACCATATGGTCATCTCAATATATGCAGAAAAAGCTTTTGACAAACTTTAACACCTATTTATAATAAAAACTCTCCAGACAGTGGGCATAGAGGGAACCTACCTCAACATAATAAAGGCCATATATGACAAACCCACAGCAAACATCACTCTCAATGGTGAAAAGCTGAAAACATTTCCTCTAAGATCAGGAATGAGACAAGGATGTCCATTCTCACCACTATTATTCAACATAGTTTTGGAAGTCCTAGCCACGGCAATCAGAGAAGAAAAAGAAATAAGAGGAATACAAATTGGAAAAGAAGAAGTAAAACTGTCACTGTTTGCAGATGACATGATACTATACATAGAGAATCCTAAAGATGCCCCCAGAAAACTACTAGAGCTAATCAATGAATTTGGTAAAGTTGAAGGATACAAAATCAATGCACAGAAATCTCTTGCATTCCTATACACTAATGAAGAAAAATCTGAAAGAGAAATTAAGATAACACTCCCATTTACCATTGCAACAAAAAGAATAAAATACCTAGGAATAAAACTACCTGGGGAGACAAAAGACCTGTATGCAGAAAACTATAAGACACTGATGAAAGAAATTAAAGATGATACCAACAGATGAAGAGATATACCACATTCTTGGATTGGAAGAACCAATATTGTGAAAATGACTATACTACCCAAAGCAATCTACATATTCAATGCAATCCCTATCAAATTACCAATGGCAGTTTTTAGGGAACTAGAACAAAAAAATCTTAAAATTTGTATGGAGACACAAAAGACCCCAAACAGCCAAAGCAGTGTTGAGGGAAAAAAACGGAGCTGGAGGAATCAGACTCCCTGACTTCAGACTATACTACAAAGCTACAATAATCAAGACAATATGGTACTGGCACAAAAACAGAAATATAGATCAATGGAACAAGATAGAAAGCCCAGAGATAAACCCACGCACCTATGGTCAACTAATCTATGACAAAGGAGGCAAGGATATACAATGGAGAAAAGACAGTCTCTTCAATAAGTGGTGCTGGGAAAACTGGACAGCTACATGTAAAAGAATGAAATTAGAACACTTCCTAACACCATACAGAAAAATAAACTCAAAATAGATTAGAGACCTAAATGTAAGTCCGGACACTGTAAAACTCTTAGAGGAAAACATAGGAAGAACAATCTTTGACATAAATCACAGCAAGATCTCTTTTGATCCACCTCCTAGAGTAATGGAACTAAAAACAAAAATAAACAAATGGGACCTAATGAAACTTAAAAGCTTTTGCACAGCAAAGGAAACCATAAACAAGATGAAAAGATAACCCTCAGAATGGGAGAGAATATTTGCAAACGAATCAACGGACAAAGGATTAATCTCCAAAATAAATAAGCAGCTCATGCAGCTCAATATTAAAAAAACAAACAACCCAATCCAAAAATGGGCAGAAGACCTAAATAGACATTTCTCCAAAGAAGACACACAGATGGCCAAGAAGCACATGAAAAGCTGCTCAACATCACTAATTATTAGAGAAATGCAAATCAAAACTACAATGAGGTATCACCTCACACCAGTTAGAATGAGCATCATCAGAAAATCTACAAACAACAAATGCTGGAGAGGGTGTGGAGAAAAGGGAACCCTCTTGCACTGTTGGTGGGAATGTAAATTGATACAGCCACTATGGAGAATAGTATGGAGGTTCCTTAAAAAGCTAAAAATAGAATTACCATATGATCCAGCAATCCCACTCCTGGGCATATACCCAGAGAAAACCATAATTGAAAAAGACATATGCACCCCAATGTTCATTGCTGCACTACTTACAGTAGCCAGTTCATGGAAGCAACCTAAATGCCCATTGACAGACAAATGGATAAAGAAGATGTGGTACATATATACAATGGAATATTACTCAGCCATTAAAGGGAATGAAATTGGGTCATTCATAGAGACATGGATGGATCTAGAGACTGTCATACAGAGTGAAGTAAGTCAGAAAAACAAATATCACATATTAACACATATATGTGGAACCTAGAAAAACGGTACAGATGAACGGGTTTGCAGGGCAGAAATTGAGACACAGATGTAGAGAAAAAATAAAAATTATATTTAAGTATATATTGTTTCTATTCTTTTAGTGGTTACAGAAATTACATTATGCATACTTAAGTAATCAAACTCCAAAATTAATCAATAATTTTACTCTTTTCTGGACAATTCCAAAACTGTAGAACAGTTTCACTTCATTAACTTCCATCTCACGCTAATGTTTATGTTTTTGTTACTGTGCATTTCAACTCTATCTTGTTTTAATGTCCATAATATTTTATTAATATTATTTTCTATAGTCAACACAGATTTGTCCACATATTTACACTTTCCTTGCTATTCATTCCTTCTAACATCTCATATCTTCCATTTGGCATCACTTTCCTTTTGACTGCAGTATATCCTTTCTTTAGTAAGGGTGTCTTGGTAACAAACTCTCCTGTTCTTTGCCTGAAAATGTCTATCTTTGCCCTTGTTCCGCTGAATATAGAATCCCAGGTAGAAAGTTATTTTCCTTCAGCACTGAAAATATTCCACTGTCTTGTTTATTTGAAAATAATCTCTTCTCTCTGGGTATTTTTGAGGTCTTCTCTTTATCTTTGTTTTTAAAGTCAAATTTACTGAGGTATAATTTACATGAAGCAAAATTAAAACCCTTTTTACATACAGAGTCCAATGAGTTTTGATGAACATAGACATTTGTGTCACCACAACCAAAATCAAGATATAGAATATTTGCATCTCATAAAAAGTTCCCTTTATGCCCCTCTACAGTGGATCACTCTGCCCAACCCTGGCCCATTGTCACGGATCCCATTCTATCCCATAGTTGTGCCTTTTCAAAAATGTCATATAACACAAATCGTATTATACATAACTTTGTTGTATCTGAATTTTTTCACCTAGAGTAATGCTGTTAAGATTTATCCATGTCACTGAATGTATCAGTTCCTCTTCCACTGCTGAGTACTATTCCATTATGACAAGGTACAACAAATTTTTTTTTTTCTTTTTTGCAGTACGCGGGCCTCTCACTGTTGTGGCCTCTCCCATTGCGGAGCACAGGCTCCGGACGCGCGGGCTCAGTGGCCATGGCTCATGGGCCTAGCCGCTCCACAGCATGTGGGATCTTCCCGGACTGGGGCACGAACCCGTGTACCCTGCATCGGCAGGTGGACTCTCAATCACTCAATTTCTTTATGGTTCATGCTTTATGTATCTCACCTAAGAAAATACTGCCTAACCCAAAGTCACAAAGATTTTAACCTTTGTTTTTTCTAAAAGTTTTACAATTTTAGCTCTTATATTTGGGTCCATGTTCCATTTCTTGAAATGCTGAATGAGGTAAGCATCAACATTCATTTTTTTGCAAATGGATAATTTCATTCTCTTGTAGTAAAAAGACACACTTTGTACAATTTCAAGTTTTTTAATATTTACTGACATTTATTTTATTACCCAGAATATCTATCTTGGTAAAACTTCCAGGTACACTTGGAAAAGCATGTGTATTCTGCTGTTTTGGGTGAATTATTCAATAAATGTCAATTAGTTCACTTAGCTCATAATGTTTTTCAGATCTTCTATTTTCTCTTTACCTTTGGTGTTCTACATTTTCATTTTAAGTTCTCTAAAAGTGTACTTCTTTTTATTTAACCTACTTGGATTCCTTGGACTTGACTCTGTAGGTTTCTGTTTCCCATCTGTCTTAGTAAGTTCTCAGGTATTACCTCAAATATTCCTCTGTCCCTCTTGTTCTATCCTCTCTTTCTAAAACTGCAACTAAATATGTTACACCTCTCTGTATCTCCTCTATCTTTCTTCTATATTTTTATTCTTTTTTTTTGGTTTTTTGGGGGGTTTTTTTTTGGTATGCGGGCCTCTCACTGTTGTGGCCTTTCCCGTTGCGGAGCACAGGCTCCGGACACGCAGGCTCAGCAGCCATGGCTCACAGGTCCAGCCGCTCCACAGCATGTGGGATCTTCCCGGACCGGGGCACAAACCCATGTCCCCTGCATCAGCAGGCGGACTCTCAACCACTGCGCCACCAGGGAAGCCCCTATATTTTTATTCTTTTGTCTCTCTATGATGTAGTCTAGAAATTTCTTCAGATCAACTAAGAGAATTCATGAACCTGTTCACAAAATTTTTCACGTTGGCTAATATATCTTTTCTTTTTTTTTCTTTTTTTTTTTTTTGCAGTACGCGGGTCTCTCACTGCTGTGGCCTCTCCCGTTGCAGAGCACAGGCTCCAGATGCGCAGGCTCAGTGGCCATGGCTCACAGGCCCAGCCGCTGCACAGCATGTGGGATCTTCCCAGACCGGGGCACGAACCCATGTCCCCTGCATCGGCAGGCAGACTCTCACCCACTGCGCCACCAGGGAAGCCCTGGCTAATATACCTTTAATTACTAGGTATTCTACTTGATTTTTTTTCCACATTTTTTTGGTAATTCCTTTAGAGTTTCTTGTTGCCTAATGATATCAGCAAGCTTGCCTTTTATTTCTTTAAATATAATAGTGTTATTTTATATTCTATGCCTAATAACTCAAATATTGAAAGTCTTTTACAATTTATTTCTGTTGTCAATATTTCTAATGATTCTCACTTGTTTGATAACTAATTCTGAGTATGAGTTGCTAACTTTCCTTGAAACCTCAATTATGGATATCCTTTAATTTGGTATGAAGGTTCGGAGAAGAACTGCATTTGCTTCTACTAGGCACCTGGAGACAATATCAAAATGGAACCACTTTAAATTTTCAGCTTGAGATTTTTTTGATTATCCAAGTAGAATGAATTTGGATTGCAAACACATTTGAGGAACTGCTTGTTATGAATTCTCAGAGATTTTTTTTCTTTGTTTACTCAGCACCAGGATTTGGGATAGGCAATTTTCTTTAGTGTATTTGGCAGAAGGACCAGAGAGGTTTTGCTAGATGGTTTTATCTCTAGGTCATACTAATAATGGGCTATAATTCTTTGGAGTCTCAGCCTTACAAAGGAGACAGTCTCTTATCACTCACTTTGGGTGACTCTACACTTAGCCCCCTGTACCCCTATGTCCTCAAAACTTATGCTTTCCCATTCAGCACATGCCCCTAGGATAAAAGCTACATTCAGTTCTTCATTATGCCTGTCTGAATTTCTTTCCTCATTTAGGTTCTCCTGTTTTGTTTTTCTTATATTTAGGTGTATTGAGGTATAAGTTACATGAACAAAACTCTTTTTCATGTGCTGTTTCTATGTGTTTTCACAAATACATCTAGTCACATACCTATCACCATAACCAACATATAGAACAGTTCCATATTGACTTAGTTTTTTTTTTTTTTACATTATGGATTATTTTATTTCAATTTTTCCTTATTTTTCTACAGTGAATACATCACAATTTTATAACCAAAAAAATACATATATTCTTGAGAATGACTAATGAAAATCCCACAAACATAGCCCTTTCAGATTACTTATTTAGTCTTTGTCAGGACTATACTTTCCTACCTGATCCTCAGTACATTTAAAAAGAATTTAAGATTTTAAAAAATGTTTTATCCAGCATCTTTAGTTGTTTTTTCAGTAGAACAATTAATCAAGATACACAGTCTAGGGCTTCCCTGGTGGCGCAGTGGTTGAGAGCCTGCCTGCCGATGCAGGGGACACAGGTTCGTGCCCCAGTCCAGGAAGATCCCACATGCTGCGGAGCGGCTGGGCCTGTGAGCCATGGCTGCTAAGCCTGTGCGTCCGGAGCCTGTGCTCCGCAACGGGAGAGGCCACAACAGTGAGAGGCCCGTGTACTGCAAAAAAAAAAAAAAAAAAAAAAAGATACACAGTCTACCAGATTGTCAGAAACTAATTATCACTCCCTGACATTTAATATATTTACTTATCTATCTTTTTATGTATTCATTGTCATATTTATTCACTGACAGTCTATCTTCCCTAATAGAATGTAAGTTCATGAGAGAAGGGACTTAGCCATTTTGTTCACTGCTGTAACCTTCACACCTAAACCAATTATTGGAAATGGTAGGTATTCAATAAATATTTGTAGTTGAATGCATGCCTTGAAGAAATTAAAGAGGATAAAAACTTCAACGTAACCAATTCAAAATTTTCACATACTTACCATATTTGACTGGGGTTGCAATACCAGTCTTGCCTGTTTCTTTCTTTGTTTTCGGTAATAATTTTCAAATGTTTCCTCATCACCCTAAAATAAAATCAGAAGAGTAATGAAAAACACACATACACAAACACACTGCTAAACGGATAACTTTACCCCGTAAGAGTCATTTTTCAGTTTTTTTTTTTTTTTTTTTGCGGTACGTGGGCCTCTCACTGTTGTGGCCTCTCCCGTTGCGGAGCACAGGCTCTGGACGCGCAGGCTCAGCGGCCATGTCTCACGGGCCCAGCCGCTCCGCGGCATGTGGGATCTTCCAGGACCGGGTCACGAACTCGTGTCCCCTGCATCGGCAGGCAGACTCTCAACCACTGCGCCACCAGGGAAGCCCCATTTTTCAGTTTTTAACAACTGGATTTAAATGTGGAATGGTATTTCATATTGAATACCAAGAACAAGTTTTGGCATTATGGTTCATAGATAGTAACCTTGTTTGGTATCATGACAATTAAGAAGACTAAAGGTAAGTTCAAATAATTTGACTGTTGCCCAACTTGTCACTTAGCCTTTGTACATTTTTGACTGAAGAAAGAAAATATCGCTGTCAGTGAGGGAAACTAAGAAAATCAGTTGGAAGCCTCAACTTCTGAACATGTTGTACGAGAACTAAGCAAATCTGACCACAGGACAAAATATACTATTTCTAACATGGTTTACTATTAATCTGCACAGGAAGAGAAAGGGAGGAACCCTTTGTGTATACTGTCCCTTGATTAAAGAAGACTTCTCCTTTATTTGGCACCTTGGAAGTTTTTACACATCAAGACAATGCACAATGGTACCACCAGGTATCAGTGAAGGATATGTCTTTCTTTTATAAAGTAAGTGTGGTAGCCTCCAAGACGCCCCCCAAAGATCCCTTGTGTAGTCTCCTCCCACATTGTACCAAGGTAGGTCTATGTGGCCAATAGGATGCAGCAGAAGTAAAAGTATGTCACTTCTGAGATTAAATTATAAAAGGCATCATGGTTTTCATTTGGTCTCTCTCAGATCACTCACTTCTGGGGAAAGCCAGTTGCCACATCATGAAGACTATCAGGCAGACTTGCAGACAGCCCATGCGGCAAGAAACTGAGACCTGCCAACAGCCACATCTGTTACACAGGTATAAAGATACAGTCTTTCCCAGAGGACTTAGTGCCTGTTGACATAAACTCCCAGATAAAGATATATAAAGTGTCTGTATTAAAAACTGAGTGTTGTGTGAAAGAGTCAAGTCAATTACTAAATGCAGCAAATCTTTACGAAATATCAGGTAAAACGGAAGGCACTGGGGAAAGAACAACAAACAACACTCATGGTCTCTTGCAGATCACACACATATAGAACAGGAATAATACAAAGTAACAGAAGTGCCTACTGGAACTCACTGTAGCACGGTGCCATATAAGACAGAAAAATTGAGCACTATCAAAGCAAAAAATCATTCTTCTACACCAAACTCAAAAACTTATAGGAGGGCTTCCCTGGTGGCGCAGTGGTTGAGAGTCCGCCTGCCGATGCAGGAGACACGGGTTCGTGCCCTGACCTGGGAAGATCCCACATGCCGCGGAGCGGCTGGGCCCGTGAGCCATGGCCGCTAAGCCTGCGCGTCCGGAGCCTGTGCTCCGCAACAGGAGAGGCCACAACAGTGAGAGGTCCGCATACCACAAAAAAAAAAAAAAAAAAAAATTATAGGAGAACATCCAATTCGAAAGGAGTTGTGAAAGAATAAAACTTCATGTGATTAGACAAAAGGAAGCCTAGTTTTCAATGTTACTACAGATAGCAGTGTAATCGTGATGGAACCTAACCTCTGTTTGCCTCAGGTATGAATGCAGTTAAGTGTATATACTACTACCTCATATTGAAAAGAATCTATGAAGTTAAGGTAGTTTATACTCACACACATTGAAAGAACTATTTTATCAGAGACTAGACTAAAAGTATTAGTTTTGATACTACACTATGATTTATTATAGCTTTAAAAAGAGAAATTCTTTTTAAAGGTCTATTCAATAAAGTTCAACACACTTGAAACGTCACTTACTTATCTGTAAAACAGCAAGTTTACATTGATATTGTGCTGTTAGATCACTTGCATCTCAGCTAGGAAGTGCAGAACTAGTCCTGTCTTTTAATAGAGGACTAAAAGAAAAATGTTAACAAATAAAGATAGTTCTATTTGCTCTAATTAACATGATTACCATTCTTTTTTCAATTACATAAATAATCCAAACCTCAAAACTCCTTAAAAGTAAATGGCTTAAGAAGGCAGTGGGATGACATATTCAAAGTGCTGAAAGAAAAACCAAGAATTCTATATCCAACAAAACTACTCTTAAAAAGCAAAGGAGAGGGAATTCCCTGGTGGTCTAGTGGTTAGGACTCTGTGTTTTCAGTGCCGAGGGCCCAGGTTCAATCCCTGGTTGAGGAACTAAGATCCCACAAACTGCACAGTGTGGCCAAAAAAAAAAAAAAAAGCAAAAGAGAAATTAAGACACTCCCAGATAAACAAAATTGAGAGAATTTGACACTACCAGAACCTTCCCTAAAAGAAACACTAACAGGAGTACTTCAGTCAGAAACGCAAGGACACTAGACAGTAACTCTAATTCACATGAAGAAATTAAAAGTACCAGTAAAAGTAAATACAGAGGAAAATATAAAGACAGTGTATGTGCATTTTTGTTTGTAACTCTTTTCTTCTAATTTAAAAAAACAACTGCATAAAGAATTATAAAATTATAAAACTGTGTCAATGGCTAATGTGTAAATATATAATTAGTATGAGAACAATAACATAAAGGAGAGGGATTAATGAGAACTAATTATACTGTTTTAAGATAAAGATGTTATTTGTAATTCCCAGGGCAAACACTAAGAAAATACTAAATATATAAATGTGTGTGTGTGTGTGTGCGTGCGTATAAATAAATGACAAGGGAATTAAAATGGTACATGAGACAATATCTATTTAATGCAAAAGAAGGCAATAATGGAGAAAGAGAGGAACAAAAAAAGACATCAGACATATTAAAACAACCAGCAGATGTAAATCCTACCTTATCAGTAATTACATTAAATATAAATGAACTAAACAATCCAATCAACAGGAAGAGATCAGCAGACTGAACTGAAAAAAAAAACACAGATCCATCTATATGCTATCCTACAAGAGACACATTTTAGACTCAAAGACACAAAAAGGTCAAAAATAACATAATAAAAAAAATACCATGCCAAGAGTAACCAAAAGAGCCTGAGTGCCTATACTATAATCAGCCAAAATAGAATTTAAGACAAAAAATATTACAAAGAAGGACATTTTATAATGAAAAAAGGTCTTACCACGGAGACATAACAATTATAAACATATACACACATAACAACAAAGCCTCAAAAATATATGAAGCAAAAACTGGCAGAACTAAGGAAAAATAGACAATTTGACAGTTATAGCTGGAGGCTTCAATAATCCCACTTTTAATAATAGATGAAACAAGCAAAAGATCAACAAAGATAAAGAAGATTTGAACACTATAATCAACTAAACCTAACTGATGGCTATAGAAAACACCACCCAACAACAGCCAGATACACATTATTCTCAAGTTTACATGAAACATTCTCCAGGATAAAGCATATGTTATGCCATAAAACAAGCCTCAGTAAATTTAAAAGGACTGGAATCATACAAAGTATGATCTGTGACTACAGTGGGATTAAATTAGGAATCAATAACACAAGAACTTTTGTTTGTGAACAGAAATTCACAAACATGGAGATTAAACACACTTCTAAATAACTAATGGGTTAAAGAAGAAATCACAGGAAATTAGAAAATACTTTGAGATAAATGGAAACAAAAATACAACACACCAAAACTCATGGAATGCAGCTAAAGCAGTAGTTAGAAGGAAATTTATAGCTTTAAATGTCTGTATTAAAAAAGAAGAAAGGGACTTGCCTGGTGGCTCAGTGGTTAAGAATATATCTGCCAGGGCTTCCCTGATGGCTCAGTGATTAAGAATCTGCCTGCCAATGCAAGGGACACAGGTTCGAGCCCTGGTCCAGGAAGATCCCACATGCCACGGAGCAACTAAGCCCGTGTGCTGCAACTACTGAGCCTGCGTGCCACAAATACCAAAGCCCACACGCCTAGAGCCTGTGCTCCACAACAAGAGAAGCCACCGCAATGAGAAGCCTACACACCACAACAAAGAGTAGCCCCCACTTGTCACAACTAGAGAAAACCCGTGCGCAGCAACAAAGATCCAACACTGCCAAAAATAAAATAAAATAAAAATTTTAATAAATAAAAAAGAAGACAGATCTCAATCAATAACTTAAACTTCTACCTACATGAAGGAAGTTGGACACAAAAGGCCACATATAATATGATTCCATTTATATGAAATACCCAGAATAGGCAAATCCATAGAGACAGAAAGTAAATTAATGGTTGTCAGGGACTGGGGGGAGGGGAGAATAAGGAGTGACTGCTAACAGGTAAGAGGTTTCTTTTTGTAGTAATAAAATGTTCTGGAATTAGTTGTAATGGCTGCACATCCTTGTGAATTATACTAAAACCACTGAACTGTATACTTTAAAAGGGTAACATTTTGGGTATATGAATTATATCAGAATAGTGCAATTATGCTTTTAAAAAAGATAATTGTTTAACCAAAACTAGTAACAATATAGTGTGGGGTAAACAAATGTAGAAGTAACATATTTAAAAGTAACTGTGATACAACAGTACAAAGGCAAGAAGGGAGAAATGTAAGGTTCTTTTAACATACATGAAAAGTATACTTGAAAGTGCACCATGATTAAGTTAAAGAAAAAAGTAAATGCCTTACACACAGTGGATATTTCACAAATAAATACTGCATGAAGGTTTAGAGCTCAATGAGCTGGTAGTCAGCCTTTAGAAAAAGCAGGCCTAAAATGCATACCTGTCTTTTTAATAATACAAATATACACACACAAGTGTGTATACACACATATGTATATACACACAGAGATATATATGTATATATATACCCATGCACATATACAAAAGATACTTACCAGAACAGAATAAATGTGCAAACATCGGTAAACAGGGGAAAAATCAACAAGATCCTGAACAGTTAAGACCTGAAAAATAAAACCATTTTTTAAAAATTATAGGTCAAACTACTAGTCTACTGTTGAATAATATAAAATTAGAAAAGGAGATTCATGGACTTTGTGTTATAACATTTATCAACTATAAAAAGCACACACTATAAACACAATGCCTTTTTTATTTTGTTTTGGCATTTGTTTAGTAATTCATTCTGCATATATTTATCATCATTGTTGACTATTTTAGATTATAAGGTAATAAAGGGGAGAGACTGTATATCTTTTTTTGTGTGTGTGTGTGGTACGCGGGCCTCTCACTGCTGTGGCCTCTCCCGTTGCGGAGCACAGGCTCCGGACGCGCAGGCTCAGCAGCCATGGCTCACAGGCCCAGCCGCTCTGCGGCATGTGGGATCTTCCCAGACCGGGGCACGAACCCGTGTCCCCTGCATCGGCAGGCGGGCTCTCAACCACTGCGCCACCAGGGAAGCCCGAGACTGTATATCTTTAACATGCTTGATAGATTACCAGAAAATTGCTATGGATAACTAGATACATCATTATTGCTTCTGGTAAAGATGGTGCACAAATGTATGATTTACCTATAGATGAAATTCCTTCTCTTATGCATGACTTATAATTATTTCATCAAATTGAAGAAATCATTATTACTATTTTATGGAACACTAACAAGAAAAAAAACCACTACCACTTGAAACTGTAGTATCATCAATTTTAAGATGTTTCCTGATTCTGAGATGTTAATAATATTTTTTAAAGTAAACCTTACAATTAAAGAAACAGTAATATAAAGTTCCCCAAACTTGAGAAATAAACTCTTTTTAAAGGAACACATTTCTATTCTCATGAATTCTCTGAGTGAACTTAAATTATTTTTATTATAGAGTTACTTATTTGGGAAAATGATAGAAACAAAGTGTAGTAATAATTAGAGTATGGATTTGGGTGTTGGGCCTGACAGCAATGTTCCCAGCAATTAAAGATATACAAAACAGACTAGGGAAAACTGAGACACGAAGACTAGATGGTCCATTTTTACCATTCTGAATCTCAAGGGAGAAAAGACTTACAGAGATTCTCTGAATATTGATTGAGAAAGAGCAAAAAAGTAGATTTCAAAAACATTTATTTCATTTCAAGGGACTAATCAGGTCACATTAATTCCACATTAGAAAGACATTAAACTATTTAAGGCTGTTTATCTGTGTATCAGACATCTACTATATATGCAAACATAAATGTATATACATACATACATATTAACATACATATACGTACACACACATATATACACACACACACACTCACAAATACATACAGATTCACTCATCCTCAGGTATATAATGCAAATGTACATACTGAACACTCAGTGGTTCCCCCAGACACAGAGAAGCCATGGACACATATTTATATGGCTCCTTTTTAATCAATCAATTAAAAGTTCTTACTACACCCCAACAGTGTCCTTAGAAAAAGAATTTAAACTCTCACTGACAAGGCGAAACTTATAAACAATTGGGAATACTAGACTTCTTATGGTATTAACTAAATTCAAAAGGAATTCAACAGAAAAGATAAAAAGTAGGCTCAACAGAAGACTTCGAGGAGGGAACAAAAGCAGCACTAGGACTAGGAATGAATTTGAATGAAGAGGATAAAAGAAAGCAAATATTTAGGACAATTTCAAGGTTTCTAGACTTAGTAAAACTTTTTTAAGAAACTGAAAACTTAACTTTAATCATATTAAAATTATTTTGTAGTATCTCAGCACCAGCCGAAGGATAAAAAGGTAGGCTATCCAGAATGTCTAAATGGCAAGGTTAAGCCATCATGCAATTAAATGTCTGCCACAGGTAATTAAATTATGAGTGATCACTACAAAAATATCATTAAATTTACACTTTTACTGCTAATTATGGCAGAAAACCTAGGTTCAACTAACTGCAGCTTACAAATATAATCTACAATATATCTTGTTTATCTGTCAATTATTCAGTCTAACATTTCAGATGACTCCTTTGCCCTAATAGCTCATTACAAACTGATCTACATAAATTCAGTTCCCACATGGCAAGACTGAGTGAGTGTCACACAGACAACATTACAACTCAAGAGAAAAAAAACATCCAATAATAGATGAGGGAGGGAGAAAGGAAAGAAAGGAAAAAAGGAAGAAAAGAAAGGAAGGAAGGAAGAAACAAAGATAGAAACAAAAAAAGATACAAAGAAAGAAAGAGAAAGAAACAAATTCCCATCACCTCCTCTTCATTCTCATCCTCTTCCTCAAATACAGGTTTCAATACAATTTCATTCCTTTCTTCTGGAATTCTATCATTTATATACATAGTCTTCCCAAATTTTACATTATTTTGCTTCTGCAGAATAACACTGAAGAGTTTCTGCTGCTGTGCCTATTTGGGAAAAAGAAAAATTAAGTTTATTTGAAAAATTATTGTAGTCAAAATTGGTTCAAGAAGTTATTCATATTTTCTCATTTTTTATTTCTTTATTATTATTATTATTTTTTTTGCAGTACGTGGGCCTCTCACTGTTGTGGCCTCTCCCGTTGCAAAGCACAGGCTCCGGACGCGCAGGCTCAGCAGCCATGGTTCACGGGCCCAGCCGCTCCGCGGCATGTGGGATCCTCCCGGACCGGGGCACGAACCCGTGTCCCCTAGCCTCGGCAGGCGGACTCTCAACCACTGCGCCACCCGGGAAGCCCTTCTCATCTTTTTAATGTCTGTAGGTGTAGGATCTGGAATGATGTCCCATTTTTGTTCATGATTTGCACCCTCCTTTTTTCAACAGTCTTGCAGGGGTTATCAATTTTATCTGAAAAGACTAAGAACCAACTTTTGTCTTTGTTGATCCTCCCTTTTGTATTTTGTTTTCTATTATATTGATTTCTACTCTTGATTATCTCCTTCCAGTTTCTTTTTTTCAATTTTATTTTATTGTGGTAAGCAACTTTAACATGAGATCTACCCTCTTAAATTTTAAAGTGTACATACATATTACATTATTAATATGTATATCAATAATTTAATACATTATTGTTGATAGGTATAATACTGATATTTATAGAAGACCTCTAGAGTTTGTTCATCACTTTTTTTCTTTTTTGGCCGCACTGTGCGGCTTGTGTGATCTTAGTTCCCCAACCAGGGACAGAACCGGGCCCACAGCAGTGAAAGCTCGGAGTTCTAACTGAGACAGGCCTAGGACCTGGGACCCTTTGCTTCAGTGCTGCAATACTTGCACCTGGACGAACCTCTCCTCCAGCAACAAAATACAAAGAAACTATAGGGACTAAAAATAACTGCATGCATGCACAGTTGGGGCAAACTGTGGACAAAAGATACAAAGGGACCAAAAATCCCCACTGCCACTTTTTAAGAGCCCAGAGCAAAAGCAGGGTACTGAGCATGCCCTCTACACATTAGGCCACTTAAAGGGTGGGCAAAACACCTAAGCCACCCCTCCAGCCTGACCCATGGACACACCCCTACCCTCACCCCATATAAGGAACAAGCTCACCCCTCCTCAGGGAGTAAGCAAGCAAGGGAACCTGTTGTCTGTTCTCGCTCCCCCCCTGCTGCAGCAGGGGCCCCAATAAAGCCTTGGCTTAATTTCTTGTCTGGCCTCTAGTCAATTTCTACTGATTAGGGGAGACCAAGAACCCTGGTAGGTATCACTAACCACTGGACTGCCAAAGAATTCCCTAGAGCTTGTTCATCTATACTGAAACTTTATGTCTGTTGATTAGTAACTCCTCATTTCCCCGTGGCAACCACCATCCCACTCTTTGATTCTATGAATTTGACTAACTTAGATAGCTGATAATTTCCTTTTTAAAGGCTGGATAGTATTCCATTATAGGTACATACCACATTTTCTTAATCCATTCATTTGGCAATGGACGTTCACATTGTTTCCACATCTTAGGTATTGTGAATAATGCTGCAAAGAGCATGGGAGTGCTAATGTTCGTCAAGACCCTGATTTCAGGATTTTTAGATAAATACCCATAGTAGAACATATGATAGCTCCATTGTTAACTTTTTTTTTTAATTAGTTGCTTTATTTTTAATTTTGGGGGGCTGTGTTCGGTCTTCATTGCTGTGCACAGACTTTCTCTAGTTGTGGCGATCAGTGCTCTTGGATGTGGTGCTCGGGCTTCTCATTGTGGTGGCCTCTCTTGTCGCGAAGCACAGGCTCTAGGCACGTGGGCTTCAGTAGTTGTGGCATGCAGGCTCAGTAGTTGTGGTTTGTGAGCTCTAGAGCGCAGGCTTAGTAGTTGTGGCACACGGGCTTAGTTGCTTTGTGGCATGTGGGATCTTCCCGGACCAGGGCTCAAACCCATGTCCCCTTCATTGGCAGGCAGATACTTAACCACTGCGCCACCAGGGAAGTCCCCATTGTTAACTTTCTGAGGAACCTCCATGCTGTTTTCCATAGCAGCTACACCATTATATATTCCCGCCAACATTTTACAAGAGTTCCAATTTCTCCACATCCTTACCAACACTTGCTATCTTTTTTTCTTTTTTTTTTGCGGTATGTGGGCCTCTCACTGTTGTGGCCTCTCCTGCTGTGGAGCACAGGCTCCGGACACACAGGCCCAGCGGCCATGGCTCACGGGCTCAGCCACTCCGCGGCATGTGGGATCTTCCCGGACTGGGGCACGAACCCGTGTCCCCTGCATCGGCAGGCGGACTCTCAACCACTGCGCCACCAGGGAAGTCCTGTTTTTTTTGATAATAGCCATCTTGAGAGGTGTAAGGTGACATCCCATTGTGATTTTGATTTGCATTTCCCTAATGGTTAATAAAGTTTAGCATCTTTTCATATATCTGTTGGCCATTTTTATGTCTCCTTTGGAGAAATGTCTTTTCAAATCCCTAGCTCATTTTTTAATCAGGTGATTAGTTTTGCTTTGTTTTGTTTTTTGCTAGTAAGTTGTATGATTTCCTTATATATTTTGGAGACTAACCCCTAATCAGATATACAGTTTGCAATTTTTTTCTTCCATTCCGTAGGTTGTCTTTTCACTCTGTTTCCTTTGCTATGCAGAAGCTTTTGAGTTAGATGTAATTCCACTTATTTTTGTTTATGTTGCCTATGCTTTTTGTGTCATATCAATACTTCTACTTTCATTGAGTTTAATTTGCTACTGTTTCTCTAACTTCTTGAAATGGATACTTAGGATCATTGACTTCTGCCTTTCTTTCCTAATTTATAAATTTAAGCCTACAAATTTCCCTTAAACTTGACTTTTATCATATCCTACAAGTTTTTCATATATCACATTTTCATTATAATTCAATTCAAAATATTTTCTGGTTTCAAATTAGTTTCTTCTTTGACCCATGGGTTATTTAGAATTTTATTTCTTAATTTCCAAATATATAGGGATTTTCTACTTATCTATTTATTACCAGTTTCAGGAATAATTCCAATGTGGCCAGAGAATATGTTCTGTATTATTTCAATCCTTTGAAATGTATTGACATTTCCTCTATGGACCAAAACATAATCAATTTTGATAAAGTTCTTTAAAAATGTATATTCTGAAATCAAGAGACACAGTGTTACATGTGTCAATTAGGTCAGGGTTGCTAATAATTATTTTAAAGGACTAAATCCTTACTATACCTATTGGCTCTAGTAGTTACTGAGAAGAGTGTTGAAATCTATTATGATTGTCAAGATGTCTATTTCTCCTTTTAATTCTGACAATTTTTGCTTTTATATATTTTGAGACTATGTTATTAGATAGAAATAAATTTAGAATTGTTTATTTTCCTGATGAACTGAACCTTTTATCGCTATGAAATGTTACTCTTTTTTAAGCTTTTTGTCTTAAAGCCTACTTTAATATTAATGTACATACATCAGCTTTCTCTTGGTTAATCTTTTCATGATACAACTCTTCCATCCTTTTGCTTTCAACCTCTCTATATGTTTATATGTAAGATGTCTTCTGAAAGCAGCATAATTTAACAGGGTTTTTAAAACTCATATCAATTCCCCTCCCAACTTAAGTGTGGTTGTTGTTTCACACTGTTAATTCTATACATGCATAAACCTTATAAGATGATTTTGTTTCATACAGCCAATAGATATGTAGTTTTATCCCAAATAGTTGCCCTTTCTATTTACTTCTGCATCTCTGGCCTTCTAACTGGGATGATTTTTTTTTTTTTTTTTTAGGAAGGAAAGGAAAGCTTTATTCTTTAATAAAGAATGGAGAGATGGGAGCTCCCATTTCAGAGCACATGTTCTTCGCAGCAGCCTGTGGGCAGGGTAACTGGGATGATTTTATGTCTGAAAACACTAATATTTCCTTTAGTGCAGGTCTGCTAGAAAAAAATTCTCTAGGTTTTTATTTATCTGAAAAATACCTTCATTTCACCTTCATTTCTAAAAGATTTTTGCTAGGTACAGAATTCTAGGTTGACACATAAGGCTTATCAGCACTTCAGATATACTTTTCACTATGTTTTGGCTTCCATTGATTCTGCTGAGAAGTCAGCTATTGACTGATATTATTATTGTCCTTTTGAAGATAATACATTTTTTCCTCTGGCTGTTTTAAAATTTTTCTTTGTTAGTTTTCAGTATTTTACTATTATATGCCTAAATATGGGTTTGTATTTCTTCTGCTTAGAATTCATAGCACTTTTGTGGCTTCAAGGTCTGTCCATATTTTTTATGCCCTATTCTCTCTCTTTTCTCCTTCTGGGACTATAATTACATATACATTAAACCTTTTCACCTCACCCCATATGTCTCTAAGCCCTTTCCTGTACTTTCCATTCTTTTGTCTTTCTGAGCTTCAATTTGGATATTTTCCTCTGACCTATCTTCTGGTTCATTAATTTTTTCTTCAGCTGTGTCTAATATGTTCTGCCTCCTATACGATGAGTTCTTAATTTGTTAATATATTTTCAGTTTTAGAATCTCAAGATGATTCGCTTTATGGTTTCCAATGATCTCCAACTTCTCAATCTTGTCTTATAGTTCCTTGAATACATTGGGTTGGTCAAAAAGTTCATTCGGGTTTTTCCATAACATCTTATGGAAAAACCCGAACGAACTTTCTGGCCACATCATTATTAATTAATTAATATTAAAGTCTATGTCTAATAGTTCCATTATTTAGACTTTGTTTGCATCCTAGATTTAAGCTTTATATCAATTACCAATGAGTATACTCCTCTTCCATTGAGTGATTCAGGTGAAATAATGATTCAATTATTTTAATGACCTTTGGTTTGGAGCACTGTCAAGGTTTTACAAAACAATTACCACTAATTCTTTTTTAAGAGGAAAACCAAATACATTAATCTAAAAACACTAGGAAAATTTGGGCTTCCCTGGTGGCGCAGTGGTTGAGAGTCCACCTGCCGATGCAGGGGACGCGGGATCGTGCCCCGGTCTGGGAAGATCCCACATGCTGCAGAGCGGCTAGGCCCGTGAGCCATGTGCTGAGCCTGCACGTCCGGAGCCTGTGCTCTGCAACGGGAGAGGCCACAACAGTGAGAGGCCCGCATACTGCAAAAAGAAATAATAAATAATAAATAAAAATAAAAACACTAGAAAAATTTTAAAGATATGATACATACAGGAACATACATAAAATATACTGCCTTAACTTCAATGGATTATTGGAGAGAAAAATGTCTACTAACCTCACAGAAGGAACTATGGTATCAAGTTATTTTATCTTCCACAGAAAATGACCACAGCTTGTGAAGACTAGGAATGCAGAAGCTGTTATCCCACAACTGACTTAATTATTGACAAAAATGAACATTTATACAGATTAATAAGTTGAGAAGCCTTGTATTTTTTTTTACACATTTTAGTGATACTTCACTATCAGAACTTCATTATCAGAGATTGAAAAAAACATAGGCTTAATTCCAGGATTTTAATTTCCTTACATAATGCATGTTAGTGGAACATTCCCTCTGTTGTGATAGGTCAGATCGTAGCTACTCTGTTCTGTTAGCATGTAGAAAGTTTATCCACTGTCTCTTTTGGGTGAATTTTCTCTGAGGAATACACTACTGCTAATCAGACCTTTCTAATCCCAGGTAATCAGACAATGCAAATCACAGAAATCTAGCTCTGCCCTCACCTAGACCTTAAGGCTGGCTCCAGAGGCTTGTGCTTAAGAAAATCATTATCCCTTCTCCTCCATTACCATTATTAACCTACTCACTGAAAAAAAAAATCAGAATTCCCTTTCTCCCTCTGTGCCCAAACTTATTTTGTCTATGATTTTTGGTTTTCAGAGTAAAAAATCATTTATTTAGAACACTGCTTCCAAACAGTGTTATGTACAAAACTAACATTTCACACATTATCAATAGAACTCCTTGAAAAAAGGGTTCTATGCTCAAATAAGTAAGATAAATATTACATACTTTACCTCCCTTCCAGGGGATTTACAATTCATAAGAAATATGCTTAACTTTATTTAACCCAGGTTTCCAAAACTTATTTGACCATTTAGTCCCGTTCTCCCCTAAAGAACAGTATTAAAATGTGTGCCAGGGGATATAATATGAAAATGTTAACTAAGACTATGAACTTTAGGTATTTAATGACTAATTAAGCATCAGACTACTCATAGTGGATTCTTCTATCACATTAGAATGAGGAAAAAAAAAACACTACAAACGCAAGTCTGCCTTTTACTTTAAAAAATTCTCCCTAGAGAAGCTAAAGCTCAGCTCTAAATTCCTTCAAAAAAAAAAACTTTTTGTGCATCTCATGCTAGGCACAGTGCTAGATCTCAGGAAGGTAAAAATAAACAGGATATATCCCCTCACTTTAAAAACTCACTGTCCAGTTAAAAACACAAAATATGCAATTATAGTGTAGTGTGAAAAGTACAACAGACATATGCACTGAGAAGGAAGAGACCATCTCTTGCTAGCAGTAGTGAGACAGAGGAAGGTAGATTTTACAGATGAAGTAATACTTAAGGCAGCTTTTGGGGGGAAAAAAAGCAGCAATTCATCAGACTGGAAAATTTAGAAGAATGGAAGGCATTCTAGGTAGAGGAAACAACCAGTGTAGTCAAAAATTTATGAGATGTGTACTTCTGTAGCACACAGGAAGAGGGAGTATCCAGAGATGAGGCTTTTGTTTCATGCTGAGGAATCTGAACTTAGGTAAAGAGTAACTGGGAATCACTGAAGAGTGAGTGATGTGGTTAAAGTTGAATTTTAGGATAATAAGCAAAAGGAGAAAAGACTAGAGATAAGGAGAATAATTAATTTGATATAACAACAGTCTGGGTATGTACAGCAGAGGATACAGAATCTACAGATATTTAGAAGTAAAACTGATAGTTACTAAGTAGGACTTTGTAACAAACTACATAGAGTATAAATACTCCTGAAAAGTCTAAAGTACTCCCCAGTTTCTGGCTTGTGAAAATAGGAGATACTACTATCTGAGATAGGAAATACAGAAAACACAGATTTAGTGAGTAGATAATGAGGTTACTTTCAGAAATGCTAAGTTTGAAGTGCCTATAGGACATTCGAGTGAATATATAACAAGCAAATCCATAAATGGGACATGAGATCACAGAATTAAACACAAGATACAGAGAATCTCCAAGGGAGGGAGCTACTTAGCAAAGTACAAGGCTTCCATTTATGTCACCTAAGGAGATTCCAGAACCGAACTGTGATTCTGACAAAGTGATGACACTTTATGAGAGACTCCAGAAGGCTTCCAATGCTCAAAAAAACCACAAGATATTAAATGGGTGCAAGAAGGGAAACCAAAATTGAACAAAACACAAATTTTCTTATCAGATCTTAAGGACTCTTGTTGTTCCACCATAAGAAAACTCTCTAACCTCTCAGTTCCGTGGGAGACACCTTCTAAAGGAAATATTGTAAGGAAAAAATCCCTATAGACAGATGATTAGGAAAGGTTTCTGTATAAAACATCTGTCTTTTGGTTGCAGAGGTAGGGAGCTTGACTGTTTATACAAAAAAAAAAAATAGTGGTGAACCAGGAAGAGTCTATTCCTTCCCAGCAGGAAATTCTCATAAACCTTAAGTCCTAGAGCCCATGATTTGATGGACTGCCTAGGTAGAAAAAGTCCAAAACCATTCTATATGAAAAACAGGTCAGAGAGAATAAGTTTAATAATGAAACTCTTAATTAAAATGTATAATGGAACATGAACTTTAAACTACTGTTCACATCTTCACACTGAAAAATCTTCCATGTGATTGTGTTTTTTATCCCCATGGCATACACATAATTCCTTGCCCACATGTAGGAGAAAAAGTACTGAAAACAAGAAGGCAAGATACTGAAGGCAAGAACATAAAGTTGAAGAGCTCACCAGTGGGGAAGAACATTCACTGATCAGAGGCAATCACTCAGGAAGACATAAGATCCTGAAAATAATGGGAGGTGCTATGGAAAGCAATTGATTAATTGCTTCTCTGACTCCCATTTTAGCATAAAATGTACCAGCAGTCCTGTGAGCATCTTGAATTGTTGAAGTGTCAGCAGTGGAGGAGAAAGAGGAGCTCTTCAGAGGAAAACTATGAAATCCCACACTTTATTCTAGCTTAACAGTGAGTTAATGTCCAATCTTTTGGTTCTACCGGGGCTTTCTTAACCTATATAGTTCCCTGGAATAATCATATTATCTAGATTCAGAATCTCTGGATTCTTTTCCTGAACTTGGCTTCAAATCTTACTCTTTTACACTTTCTTTTTTTTTTTTTTTTTTTTGCTGTATGCAGGCCTCTCACTGTTGTGGCCTCTCCCGTTGCGGAGCACAGGCTCCGGATGCGCAGGCTCAGCGGCCATGGCTCACGGGCCTAGCCACTCCGCGGCATGTGGGATCTTCCCGGACCGGGGCACGAACCCGTGTCCCCTGCATTAGCAGGCGGACTCTCAACCACTGCGCCACCAGGGAAGCCCTCTTACACTTTCTTAATATTTATGTTTTCCAGGCTCCTAATGTGATGTTCAAACTCTAACTTGCTGGCCTACACTTCTACTATTTCTGTTCCTATAACACCACCCACAACTAACCATATTCCCACCATCCCAATGGTAGGGAAAATAGCCCCAGGCCTAGCTTTCATAGAAAAGAGAGGCAAAAAGTGTGGTTTAAATTCTGCTTAGTAGCTTCTTCTTATTTACAGCAAATAAAGATATTTTGGGGAATTCCCTGGAGGTCCAGTGGTTAATACTCAGTGCCCTCACTACCAGGGCCTGGGTTTGATCCCTGGGGTCAGGGAACTAAGATCCCACAAGCTACTCAGCGCGGCCAAAAAACAAACAAAAAAGAACTTTTGTCAACCAAGTATTTAACTAATCTTAACAAGAGATAGCTATCAAAATAATTTGAAAATCAAATCTGCTATATGGAGAAAAGGAAACCCTCATAAACTGTTGATGTGAATGTAAATTGGTGCACCCGCTGTGGAAAATAGTATGGAGGTTTCTCAAAAAGCTAAAAATAGAGCTACCCTATGACCCAGCAATTTCACTCCTGGGTATACATCCAAAAGCAAAAACAAAAACACTAATTAGAAATGATACATAGGGCTTCCCTGGTGGCGCAGTGGTTGAGAGTCCGCCTGCCGAGGCTAGGGGACATGGGTTCGTGCCCCAGTCCGGGAGGATCCCACATGCCGCGGAGTGGCTGGGCCCGTGAGCCAAGGCCGCTGAGCCTGCGTGTCCGGAGCCTGTGCTCCGCAACGAGAGGCCCCAACAGTGAGAGGCCCCAACAGTGAGAGGCCCGCGTACCAGAAAAAAAAAAAAATGATACATAAACCTCAATGTTCACAGCAGCATTATTTACAATTCCCAAGATATGAAAGTAACCTACGTGTCCAATACACAGATGAATGGATAAAGAAGATGTGAGATATAGATGCGCACACACGCACATATATACACACACACACACGCAATGGAATACTACTCAACCATAAAAAGGTATGAAATTTTGACATTTGTAGCAACATGAATGGACTTGGAGGGCATTATGCTAAGTGAAAGAATTCAGAGAAAGACAAATACTGTATGATACCACTTATACATAGAGTCTAAAAAATACAACAAACTAATGAATACAACAAAAAAGAAGCAGATTCACAGGTATAGAGAACAAACTAGTGGTTACCAGTGGGGAGAGGGAAGAGGGAGGGGTAATATAGGGGTATGGGATTAAGAGGTACAAACTATTAGGTATAAAATAAGCTACAAGGATATATTGTACAACATGTGGAATAGAGCCAATACTTTAAAGTAACTATAAATGAAGTATAACCTTTAAACATCGTGAATCACTATATTGTAAACCTGTAACTTATATAACATTGTATATCAACTATACTTCAATAAAAAAATAAAAATTTAAAGAATAATAATAAAACAATGAGAAAAGTAAAAAAAAAGAAAAGAAAATCTGCTATAGTCCATCTACAGGTAAGAAACACTTAACTACAAATTCTTTTTTAAATGAGACAGCTTTTAAAAAACATTATTGTATATCCTCACAAGTCCTACATTATTGTACATTGTTTTCATTTTTTAAAGTAAATTCGTCCTGGTAAAGAATTTTCAAAATCAATGCATCCTCAAAGTAAAACAATCTATTAAACAAGGCAAGTTAACATAGAATATAATACTGTGTAAAGCTGAAACAATTAATAGAAATATAATGGAGTTATCTGATTTATAGCCAATCCTTTAAAAGTTAAAATAGGAAGAAACTTCATATACTGAATTTTAATTTCCTCTGCTGTGGCAATAATCTGATACAGACATATTTCTTTAATTAGAAAAATGAACAGACAACCTAATCAAAAAATGGCCAGAAGACCTAAACAGACATTTCTCCAAAGAAGACATACAGATGGCCAATAGGCACATGAAAAGATGCTCAACATTGCTAATTATTAGAGAAATGCAAATCAAAACTACAATGAGGTATCACCTCACACCAGTCAGAATGGCCATCATTAAAAAGTCTACAAATGATAAATGCTGGAGAGGGTGTAGAGAAAAGGGAACCCTCCAACACTGTTGGTGGGAATGTAAATCGATACAGCCACTACAGAAAAAAAAGTATGGAGGTTCCTTAAAAAACTAAAAATAGAGTTGCCATAACATCCAGCAATCCCATTCCTGGGCCATATCCAGAGAAAACTCTAATTTGAAAAGATACATGCACCCCAATGTTCACAGCAGCACTGTTTATGATAGCAAAGATATGGAAGCAACCTAAATGTACATCAACAGATGAAGGGATAAAGAACATGTGGTGTATATATATAATGGAATACTACTCAGCCATTAAAGGATGAATGAATTAATGCTATTTGCAGCAACATGAATGGACCTAGAGATTATCATACTAAGTGAAGAAAGTAAGAAAGAGACAAATACCATGCAACATCACTTATAAGTGGAATATAAAATATGATACAAATGAATTTATTTACAATACAGAAACAGACTTATAAACACAGAAAACAAACTTAGAGTTACCAAAGGGGAAAGGGGGTGGGAGAGGGATAAATTAGGAGTCTGGGATTAGCAGATACAAACTACTATATATAACACAGATAAACAACAAGGTCCTACTGTTTAGCACAGGGAACTGTATTCAATATCCTGTAATAAACCATAATGGAAAAAAAACATGAAAAAGAATATGTATACATACAACTGAATCACTTCGCTGTAAACCAGAAACACAACACTGTAAACCAACGACACTTCAATTTAAAAAAAAAAGAAAAAAGAGGGACTTCCCAGGTGGCACAGTGGATAAGACTCCACTCTCTCAATGCAGGGGGCCCAGGTTCAATCCCTAGTCAGGGAACTAGATCCCACATGCATGCCTCAACTAAGAGTTCGCATGCCACAACTAAGGAGCCCGCCTGCCGCAACTAAGGAGCCCTGGAGCCACAGCTAAGGAGCCCACCTACCGCAACTAAGGAGCCCACCTACCGCAAATAAATAATTAATTAATTTAAAATTTTTAAAAAAAGAAAATAAAAGCTTCTCTAAAGTAGTTTGTAATACTTGAGAAAAAATCAGGAGTTAGAAAGCATGATGAACATAGCTTTATTTCTATGACATTGTGATTATTGGGGGGTTTTAAAAGCGAACTCTTAGAAGTTTTAATTCATTCAAATAATTTTAAAACTTTTTATTACTGAAAATTTCAAATACAAAGTAAACAGATAAATATAATGAACTCTCAAGTTCACATCACCTATCTTCAACAATTAATGTTTATACATCCTTGTTTCATCTATGTCTTTACCTATTCACTCCACAAACACCCCATGCATTGTTTACTTTTTTTTTTTTTTTTTTTTTTTTTGCGGTACACGGGCCTCTCACTGTTGTGGCCTCTCCCATTGCGGAGCACAGGCTCCAGACGCGCAGGCTCAGCGGCCATGGCTCACGGACCCTGCCGCTCTGCGGCATGTGGGATCTTCCCGGACCGGGGCACGAATCCATGTCCCCTGCATTGGCAGGCGGACTCTCAACCACTGCGCCACCAGGGAAGCCCTTACAATTTTTTTTCAGATAAGACTTACATACAGTAAAATATACAGATCTTAACTATACAATTTTGACAAGTGGATATACTTTGTCATGGTATAGAACATTTCCATCTCCCCAGAAAGTTCCCTTGTGTCGCCTCCCAGGCAATCTCCCCACCCAGAGGCAGCTACTGTGTTGATTTTTTTTTTTAACCTTAAATTAGTTTTGCCTGCTTTAGAATTGCATGCAAATAGATATAAGTGTGTGCTTTTCTGTGTCCAGCTTCTGTAGCTCAGCATAATGTCTGGGAGATTCATATGTGTTGTTGCACATATCAGAAATTCATTCCTTCTTATTGCTAAGTAATAAACCATATTGTGCATGAGTATAGCACAATTTGTGTATCCATTCTCCTTTTGATGTCCATTTGGCTTGTTTCCAGTTTTTGGCTAGTTGTGAACAAAGCTGCTGAGCATCGTGCATCGTGAGGATGCGCTTTCATTTCTCATTGGTAAATACCTAGGAGAGTAACTGCTGACTCAAAAGGTAGGTACATTAATTTTATAACTGCCAAATATTTTCCCATTGTTTGCCTTTTTGTTACTGAGCTGTAGGAGTTAATTCAAAGATAATACTTTCAATTTGCTTTAAACAAAGAACAATTTATAACCTTAGCATAAAAGGGCTCCCACTTACCTCTGTGGCTGCCACTTTTTAGCTAATTTTATTCCAAATTTGCTGAAAAAAGTTAATGTGATACTACATACATGGGGAAGATTGCTGAGAGATCAGTTGGTGAATCAAGCTAGATCAACTTTACTGAATTAAATAAGGAATAACTGCAAACCAAAGAAGAAATACTGATGAAATCCATTCTAAATAAGAATAAGGAAAGCTAAGAAAAGGCTAAAACAAAACAAGTATTTTATGTAAGTAAAAAAAGTAAACTTTGGGTATATTCTATAACCTAGATTATTAACGAACATTAAATTAAAAGTCTCCTTTTTAAGAATGTCTGTATGTGTAAAACTGAGTCACTTTGCTGTACAGCAGGGATTGGCACAGCACTGTAAATCAATTATACTTCAATAAATAAATAAAATTCTACTTTTTAGTCTCACCTGTTTCATTGCTGTTTCACCTATTTTGTCAGAATGTTTGCGAATGCTTTCCAAAAAGTCTTTGAGATCAGACATGGAGATTTCTTTAATATCTTCACGGAGCTTAGGAAGATTTTCTATCATTAGCTGACAAAACCGGTATTGACTAACCCGGGGAAAATACACATTCTCTAATTGTTCCATAGTTTTTAGAGCAGAATAATACCTGTGAGAAGTTAAAAAGAACACTCTATAAAAAGTTCTTATTACATTTATTTTACAAGTAAGTCCAAATAATCAGTCCAACACTCCCAACAAAAAGGATATTGTTATAGTAAAAATAAAATAAATAAAATTAACATCTATTTCTATTTACTAAACACAAACTACAAACCATATGAAAAAGTTGCAGGATGAAAATTCACTAACAAACAACTTCTGTACTTCATTTCATCTAAATCTATAACATCACAAGCATCATCACAGTCATCATAATACCTTAAATGTATACATGTATAATAGTTCCAAAATTTTTAATTAGAATATTTAGTTATTTGATATATGATTTCATGATATCTCTCCCATCCACATCCCCTACTATCAAAAAAGTACACAGCACAGGTTTAAATCAAATCAAAGTGAAATATATTTTAAGAAAAATTTTTTGGAAAATTTTACACTCTTTAAGGCAATTAGAAATAATATTGTGTCACAAAAACCATTTAAAAAGCCATTAATAGAGTAATGTTTTTTCAATTCAAAAAATATTTTTTGAATGCCTATTACTTATAAAAGCATTGGTGGGGGCTTCCCTGGTGGCACAGTGGTTGAGAGTCCGCCTGCCAATGCAGGGGACACGGGTTCGTGCCCCGGTCCGGGAGGATCCCACATGCCGCGGAGCAGCTGGGCCCGTGAACCATGGCCACTGAGCCTGCACATCCGGAGCCTGTGCTCTGCAGCGGGAGAGGCCACAACAGTGAGGCCTGCGTACCGCACAAAAAAAAAAAAAAAAAAAAAATTGGTGAAGATGGCGGTGTGGGAAGACGTGGAGTTAGCATCTCCCCACAACTAGGACGCCTGTCAGCCACTGGTGCGGGGCTGTGATGCCCAAGGAGATGGGAGTGAACCAGTTGGAGGTAGGGAGACTGAGCGGGGAGGAGAAGTGGAGGCCAGACAGGATCGGTGCCCCTGAGGCCAGGGAGATGAGGAGAGGCAGGTGGGAGGGACTCTCCGGGAGGAGCGGGAGAGGAGCAGAGGGCGATCACCTGGCCCACTGGGCCCGGGGAGCCTGCTGAGCTCCCAAGCCTGTCCCCCCACCTCCAAAGCCCTATCCAGGCCACGCGGGTGCTGGGGGCATAGGAGGGAGGCTGGGGAGATCAGGAGAGGCAGGCGGGAGGGGCCCTCCAGGACTGAGGAGCAGGAGAGGAGAGGAGGGTGTTTGCCCCGACCACTGGAGCCCAGGAAGCCTGCTGGGCTCCCAGGTGAGGTCCCCTGCCCTCTGAGACCAGGGGTGGGGGGCACGCCTGGTAACCTTCTGTTCCTTCAGCCTAAGCCCCACCCCCCACAGCCCCCAGGGCCTTTTCCAGACCTGTGGGTCCAGAGCATTGGCCCCACCCACAGCCCAAACCTCACCCTTGCTTAGGCCCCGCCCTCCACATCCCAGGCCTCGCTCCCCCCCTTTTTTTTTCCTTTTCCCTCCTCTTTTTTACTATTGTGGTACTGATGTACCTTCCAGTTGTTGATTCATCTATATTTTTATTTTTATATTCTTTCTAACATATCTGTTAATTTCCTAGTCTTATTTTATTTTTTACTTTGTTATTGTTCTTTTTTTTTTTTTTTTTTTTTTTTGCCACCCCATGGGGCTTGCAGGATCTTGGTTCAGGAGCCCGGGGTTGGGAAGAAGCTCCTGCAGTGGGAGCTCCGAGTCCCAACCACTGGACTAACAGAGACCTTCGTACATCCAACCTGACTTAAAACACTGATATCTGTGTGACAAAAAATAATTTTTTTAAAGAAGAAAAAGAGGGACTTCCCTGGTGGTGCAGTGGTTAAGAGTCCGCCTGCCAATGCAGGGGACATGGGTTGGATCCCTGGTCCAGGAAGATCCCACATGCCAGGGAGCAACTGAGCCCATGTGCTACGACTACTGAGCCTGCGCTGTAGAGGCCACGAGCCACAACTACTGAGCCCACATGCCACAACTGCTGAAGCCCACGTGCCTAGAGCCCGTGCTCCACAACAAGAGAAGCCACCACAATGAGAAGCCCGCGCACCGCAACAAAGAGTAGCCCCCGCTCGCCACAACTAGAGAAAGCCCGCACACAGCAACGAAGACCCAATGCAGCTAAAAATAAATTAATTTATAAAACTAAAAAATAGCTTTAAAAATAAACTCACTTTCACTTTAAAAAAAAGTAGGTTCACAAAGTACCCAGCACAATGGAAGTAAACAGACCCACCCACATCAAAGCTCACACCAGGAAATTACAGACCACAGATGACAAAGAGAAGATGCTAAAAGAGAGAAAATGTGGGTCACAAACTATGGATGAGAAATCAGAATGACTTCAAACTTCTCATTGGCAAACGTGGAAGTTGGAGGGCATGAAAGATAGGGTGTGTGTGTGTGTTGTGTGTGTGTGTGTGTGTGTGTGTGTGTGTTATATAATAAGCCTACCTAGCATGCAGATGCAGATCTTAGTTTCTAAATACCATTACTCACTAAAAGGAGCTGTACTTTGGAGGACAGCTCCAGATCTAGGGCAAGAAAAGTACATGAGTCTGGAACATCTTACTCATTGTATGATAAGCAAGAAAGCACTCAAAGACTCCTCAAATGAGGACACAGGAACTGGCTTAAGGGGTTCCCCTAGACAAACTGGGGACAATTTGTGCATCAAAAAGAATAAAGAGAATTACAGATTATAACTCATTTATTTTTTAAAAATCTGTGAGTCCATAGTGATAATCAGAAAAACAAACAGCTAAAAAGAGGAAAAGTTCTTTACATTAAAAAGTCACCTAATAAATGTTAAAGGAACGATAGAAGTATAAAAATCACCATTTTGTAACCCCAATGTGATAAGTGACTAAAATAAAAATCCTAAAACCACTG
This sequence comes from Hyperoodon ampullatus, assembly GCF_949752795.1. NCBI lineage: Eukaryota > Metazoa > Chordata > Mammalia > Artiodactyla > Ziphiidae > Hyperoodon > Hyperoodon ampullatus. The sequence goes on along the minus strand of NC_136914.1, from coordinate 195,512,214 downwards.
GGTGAAAGATTGTCAAGAAACAGGACTCAAAATATCACCCCCCACAGATTACATATTAATTGCAAAGAGAAAAATATACCTTTTCTTAAGAGATCTGATAGCCATCCCCTTAAGCAAATCATCAAATTTAGGATAACCTAGAGATAATCTGATAGCATATACCTTCTGATGTCATACACAATACCACTTATGTTGTACTCATGCCAAAAACATGTAATCTGCATCTAATCATGAGAGAATGATCAAACAAATCCAAAATGCCCTGGTCTACAAGACAACTAACCTTTTCTTTGTTTTTCATGAGAAACAAAGAAAAGTGGGAAGACTATTCTAGATTACAGGGACAAAAAAATACATACTAACCAATATTTCAGGAAGGAAAAGAAGATATAAGACATTTTGGGGACAACTGGGTAAATTTAGATATAAATATTAGATTACGAATATCTGAAGAAATATATAATGCCCCAAGCTTGAAAATAGAGAAGTAATAGTAAAACTTAGTTATTTAATGACATAAATGTAAATACCAAAATAATTTCTTAAAAGAGGTAAAGGTTTTTGCCCCTAGGAAGGAGGAATGGTGAATGGCAAAAAGGGAAGGTGATGTCTGGGTTTTTTTTTTTGCAACAAACACACAGAACTATTAACTATTATTGTACTTAAAATATGAGGATGTACAACTTTGATAGATAAAATACAATAAATTAATAATATACACATAAAATAAAAGACTCTTTCAGAATAGATTATGGCTCATGTATTAGTTAGGAACAAAATCATTCTACAATTAGTACCAATTGGTAAAGACCAATAAAATTCAATGTAAAGCACTATGAAGCAGGACATACACAAATCTGAGTATAGATTTGCATATACTGCAATGTGATAATTAAGCAGTTATTAATAAACAAAAAGAAATGATTATTTCCCTGTTTCAAGCACATCTCATTCTGATTTTTCTATGTAATTTAAAATTGTTCATCTTTAAAACATTTTAAACATAATTATATCTAATGCTCCTACAGCAATTCATAAACTACTTTAAATTACTTTATCTTCCATCTGTCATGTATTCATATGTATTATAAAAGAGAACATGAACTACACTAGCCCAGATTACCAAAATGTAACTACCCACACTTTGCTTTCACAAAGTACACATTTAGCCTTTGATTGTATGCAACATTAACGTGTTGTTAAGTTAATCAATATTTTTTCATTCCTGTTCAGTTGTCTATTTGTTCTTCATCAATATTATCAATCTCTGATATCAATTACAAAGGACAAGGATCCACAAATAAATGGCTAAGGACTGCTTTACTGAATGATCCTGATGGGCAAATTGCATTAACAAAGAATGGTTAAACACAGAAAAGCAACACTTCAGATGATTCACTATAATTTTATCTGTGCTCTCAGTAATAGGAAAAAAAACTCTTATTAAAAACAATTAGGAAAGAAAACAACTCACCTTTTTGCACTCATCTGTTCTTTCAGCTTACTGTACATTTCCAGCACTGCATTAAAAAATATAACTTATTTTAGCTTTCAAAATAAAAAAAAATTTTGAGAGATGAAAATAATTAAAGCAGGGAAGAACATATAAATTCATAATTTTCTCCATACCTTGATTTAGGCTTATATTTTCAAATAAAATTTTATACTTCAATTAAATGAAAACATTTAAATTTCTACATATATTGAACATTACATAAATTAATACATTATATTGAAATGGGAACACTTGTACATGCTAACACCTATAACTGAGACAACAACCTAGTAACAATTATCCTAATCAGAAACTTACTAATATCTCTTCCTGCAGTGGAAGTGGAAGTTTGGATTTTAGTTATTTGAGAGAGAAAGCTGAGCAACAGTGAGATCAATTGATTTTGATTCAATATACCAAATAAAATAATGCAACTGTGTTACAGCTCACTAAACAAAATTTTACACCAAACGCACAGAGAAAGAAAAAACTCAAAAGTTTACAGCGGAGAGTAAATTATAATAAAGGCATAAATAAACATAACAAAGTATCTATATTTGTTTTATCATTTCCATCGAAGGCTCAGAAATACAATTATTCAATAAAATTGTTATAGCTTCAGCAAGAAGACACACTGCCACCAAAAAGGTTTTAATGCAATGATGTAGATTACCATTCATCCTTAGTAAAATTTCAAAGTATAAAGTAGGTAAATTACTGTTAGATCATCAAGTCAGCTCACATTTTCCTAGACAAGAGAGATAGACACATTTTTTTTTCAGATTTTTTACAGTCTTATGGCTACTCCCTAGGGGTCTTCAGGTTCACAAAAGATATTGTTTAACTGCCTCAAAAAACATAAAAACTGCAATGGTGGCTATAATGAACCAGCCCTAACTCTGCAGACCCTATATATATCTCTATCAAAGTCCCTTTATTGCAATGCAATATATCTCACATTTTCCAATCAAAGCATTAGAGTGAACACATAACCTAGGAAAGAGCCTAAAAAACTGCTGCTACAAGTATGAACTTTCTTTGAAGTCTCCTGTTTTATATCAACAATTCATGTAAATTTCACATCTACCTTATATTTCCATATTGTTTTCATATAAAAATAATGCTTTCCTCAAAAATAATTAATTAACTAATACACCAGGAAAACGCATTGTTTACCCTGTGACTTCTTATATCCTCTCATACTCCTCTTAACCTAAGGAGGAGTTAGGTAGTTGTACAGTAATGGCTCACTTGTCTTTATTCACATTAGATGGTGGGACCCTTCAGAGCTGGGACTATATCATTTTCAACTTTATATTTCCAATATCTACCATAATGCCTGACACAAAAAAGTAGGTATGAGTGTATAATTAGATAGAAGGATAGATGGAAGAAAGGAGGTAGTTCTGGATGTGGCTATTAAGAACACAATGTTGACATGAACTCAGATTTCCTGTCCAGCCTTGAGAGCAAAGACAGTAGCAGTAAAAAAAAATCTAGCTTCTACTTCCCTTTATTTCTCTATTTCAAATAGCCCACTAGGGTTGAATAAGCTGAATTTACTCTTTCTTATTCCATCAGTACCCAACTTTTTAGGCTCATTACCATTCAGGGACAAAGCATTCAAACCTAGAGGCTGTGTTCATGACTATTTCAGTGTATCTGATGGTGACAAAGAGGTATTATTAAGCATTACTATAAGGAAATAGGTTTCTCAACCCTAAAACCTAACATAATAAGCAGACATTTTATTTACTCAAAGTTAATGTGCAGATATCCCTGGTCCATTAGAAATTAAGATGAGCAGAATTTCAGTGATTCTAAAACCAAAAAAAGCTTTATTCTCACAAGTCAGAAAACAATTTTTTTAGCTAATAAAATATGCTAACAGTTTATGTAATTTGTAGTCTAAGCTAAATTTACATTATATAAATATTATACAAAGCACCTTATTCGATTGCCCTGGATATGGAGGTTCAGGTTCCTTCCAAAAAAAAAAAATAAGTTAAAAATGGGACACTGAGATTTAGCTTACTATATTAAAAAAGGATGTCATATACCTGTTTCCTTTTGTTTGAACAGGGTATATCCAGGTAAAGAAAGTACTGGTTAGTTTCTTCAGAATTTATTTGATGTCCCAGGAATATGTGAGCCCTAACAGAGACACCAGAAACTCAAAACCTAAAACGTCAGTCTTCCCAAAATATAAGACGAAAGGCAAGACCGAAAAAGGGAAAAGATCTAGCACTTTTGGATGTTTTCTTAGTAGCAAAATGAAATTGTGACCAAAGACAAACCTGCTTAAGTGACAAAAAGAAAACAATGGAAAACTAAAGGTAAAAAAATTAGGCAAATTAGGAAAATGAAAGAAAACGTAATCAAAAGACACTCTCTCCATGGGAAAGTATTCTGAGGGGAAAAAAGGCAGGGGGTGGGTTGGGGAGGGACCGAGGGCAAACTAGGCAGAAAGGAAATGGAAAGGTAGAGGTTGTTCTAGGAGACTGATGTGACAGATCATCAAATAGGGGCCTTATAATAAGGAAAACCATGAAAATTCAGGGAATAAAGTAGATAAGAAAGAATACCATGGGCTCTGGGGGGGGGACAATCACCAAGTATTCTGTAATACCTATAATGAATAATGACTATACACTACCATTAAATTACAATTTCACCAAGCTGAACGTTACATTATAGTCAAGTTTAACTTACCTGGAAGGCATAGCTGCAATTTTTCTACTACAGTTGTAATATTCCTCTGCTGAATTCTACATCGAATAATATCTTCTGTTTGGACTATCACCTTAAAAAGAAGAAATGTCCATATTTTTAAATGAACAGTTAAATTGCATCCACATATTGAATACACAAAAAAATGTATCATTTTCTCACCTCCTTTCCAGCATCTTGAAATCTTCGGTTGGTATCAGTAACTTGCACCTTAAAAATAATTTCACCTTAGTTAGACAAATACACATAAAACTGCCCTGATGTAACTGCTCACCCTTGTAATCAGATCATGCTTCATGAGAAACTTAGAACAAAGAAATGCAAATTCAAATTAACTCTACAGCTTGAACTTGAACTTTTGATTGAAAAGGGCTTTTGTTAACTTCAATTACTTATGACAGTTCTTTTTAACAGATTCTGTGGCAAACTTCTCAAATTTAATCCAGATTTTTGAACTTTACTTGCTTCTCTAAGTCTGTAAAACAATTCAAATCACTGACCCAGTTGACCACTGGTCCCTTTTTGATAACTTCAATGAGGTCTATGTGCCATTCATTGTCTGTAGGAAATGGTGATTGCATTTTATGGTAATTAAACATTCATACTTTGCTGAATGCAAACACTGGGTGGTTGATTAACATCAAACACGGAAATCTCAATCCACAGCAACATTTTAATGCTGCAGGTGCAGGCAAAGCTCAACCTCAAATTTTCCCACATATTAAGTGACTCATTAGGTCATCATAGTAAGGAAGCACATTCTGGTTTATTAAAAATCTCATTAATTTCTGAACAAAGATGCTCAGTGACCTCATTGATGCTGTATTTGGTCTCTTGTTATCTGAATATCCTTTATATAATGGTTTTCTAATCATAACCTCTGGTGAACCAGGGTCATTCTGTCTGCTAAGCTCTCCAAATGTAAAGAAAAGATAAATAGGACAATTCTTATAACTAAATATTTTGTATTCTGACAGAACAAATCCATGTCTCATTTAATAAATAATGTTTTTGCTGTGTGGCAGAAAATGTAGACCAACTTTCCTTAAGGAAACTACACATTGCTATTAAACTAAGAAAAAAACCCAGAAAACAGTTTCACTATTATTAAATAATTTTGAGAACACAATCATTTATAGTAAGTTTTTAGAAGTTTTCAGAAGATAGCTTTTTATCAATATAGTAGTAATCGTCACTTTAGAACTCTAAAACTCCAAATGAGGCCTTTCATTGTGTGAATTTTTTTAGTTCAATTCCCTGCATGGAAAGAAATCCTGTTAAGTAAATGCATTACTTGGTTTACAAAAAAAAAAAAGAGATTACTCCTGTCATTAGCATGACAACTGTATTAATAGAGCATTCCCAAATATGTACACTAATCCACTTCTTAAAAATAGTGCATTTAATAATGATTTGTAAATATGCACTATAAACTAATACTTGAGTAATTTGAGAGCAAAGGTAAATAGAATTTTAACTGTTTCTTACCTTCAGTTTTTCTGCATCAGTCCTTACTTTAAGGAGTTCTGTAATAGCATCTACAAAACCCTGATGATGAAAATTACACATCTTTTCAATTTCCTTGTCATGATTACGGATACAAGCATCTAACTTTTCCATAAACTTCTTGTGTGCATTTGGTTGGTCATCATACACAGACCTGTATATATACAAAAAGAAAGCTAACATTAACTTCCCAGTTCACCAAAATTTACTCTTTATTAAGCCCAACCCAATCTCTGCAAGAGCTGATATCTTAAATTTTTTTTTTTTAATTTTATTTATTTATTTATTTATTTATGGCTGTGTTGGCTCTTCGTTTTTGTGCCAGGGCTTTCTGTAGTTGCGGCAAGTGGGGGCCACTCCTCATCGCGGTGCGCGGGCCTCTCACTATCTCGGCCTCTCTTGTTTCGGAGCACAGGCTCCAGATGCGCAGGCTCAGTAATTGTGGCTCACGGGGCTAGTCGCTCCGCGGCACGTGGGATCTTCCCAGGCCAGGGCCCGAACCCGTGTCCCCTGCATCGGCAGGCAGACTCTCAACCACTGCACCACCAGGGAAGCCCAAGAGCTGATATCTTAAAATAAAATCTCTGAACAAACAAACTAGGTTGACAGTACTGACATTAATAGAAATAATTTGGGTGGAAAATACTTAACTTCTTGTTGAACATGTTAATATTTAAAGAGCCACAAGCCCTCTAGATATATCACTAGGCATCTGGAAATAAAAGTCTGAGATTCAGGAGATGAGTCTTCAACATACTAGTGCTCAAAAAAGAATCACTAAGTGAATGATGAAGGAATGAATGAACAAACTCCTGATTTCTACAGCATTTACTATGTGTCAGGACATATTCTGAGTGCTTTATATATTAACTCTTTAATCCTCATAACGAGCCTGTAATGTAGTATTGTTATTACCCTTGTTAATTTACAGATAAGTTACAGATTATGTAACTGTCATAAATTCCACAACTAGCAAGTGACAGCTACTTGTTAGTTGTGGAATGAACATGAATACGGGATATGAATCCTGGTAATCTGGCTCCAGACTTCATATTCCCAAGTACGAGGCCATACTGCAATCACCCCAATGTTCTCTAAACATGACGTTTAGAGACTACTTTATCTTAGTATCTTAGCTACTGTATCTTAGCTCCTGCTGTCTCCACACTGAGGGACTTCCCCATCCACCATGAAGGAAAGGATTAACCTTGCCCAAAAGAAGGTTTGGGCCTTGCTCCCAACTCCTAGGCGGTTAGCCTTTGGAATGTCCTGCCTGATAGATGCCTTTGTTTACTTGGGCGCCTGGGGCAATGCCAAATAGTCTAAGCTAACAATGTGACTTACAATGTGATTTACAGTTGATGGGGGCATGGGACCACATTGTATGAGCTCTGGAGGAGCTGAAGATTAAGGTCAGCAACTCAGGCAGTCAGCCGTGCCTATGGGACCAACCCCCAGTAAAAGACACCATGGCTTGGGAGAGCTTCCCTGGTTAGTAATACTCCATGACTGTTACCATGCATCATTGCTGGGGGAAATAAGTGCTGTCCACATGACTCCAGTAGGAAAGGACAATTGGAAGCTCCCTGATGGAACTCTCCTAGATCCTGCCTGATGTGCCTTCTCCTGTTGTTAATTTTAATCTGTATCTTTTTAAAAATTATTATTATTTTATTTATTTATTTAGGCTGCACTGGGCTTTCGGGTTTCTCTAATTGCGGCACACAGGCTTAGTGGCAGTATGTGGGATCTTAGTTCCCCAACCAGGGATCAAACCCGGGCCCCCTGAGTTGGGAGCGCGGAGTGTCAACCACTGGACCATACTGAACCTGAAAGCAGTCTTGGGGACCTCCCAAAAATGTGCGCCCCCATCTGTTGCCCATGCTTTGAGGTTCAAGTCCCATTTCCTCCAGCAGGCCTTTTTCAATCATTTCCATGCCAAGTAATCTTTTCATCTGTAGGACAGACGAAAAGTCAGTCTGCTCACTCTGACACATTATATACAAATATTTCTTTACATTGTAACTTAAATGTTTCAAGTATATGTCATATATTGTGTTTCTCCACAAAGACCATAAGCTTCTTGAGGGCAGCCTCCATGTGGCAGATTTTTAGTGAGTACCTATTATAACACTAGACACAGCATTATAAGGTTGCAATCATTAAGAACTTGGGCCTTCAAGAGCTAAGCTAGAACTAGGCTCTGATCTTGGATATCTTCTCTTTTCTACCTATACTGTCTCTAGATCTCACCTAGACTTGAAGTTTTAAATTCCATAAACACTCTGACACCTCCCAAATTTATATTTCTAGGCCTGACCTCTCCCTTGAACTTCAAACTCATGCATCACTCCAACTGGATATCTGATAAGCATCTCAAATATGTCCAAAATGAATTCCTATCTTCTTCCCCAAACCCTGGTCCTCCCACAGCCTTCCCTCATATTAGTAAACTCCATTATTCTAGTTGTTCAGGCAAAAAAACCTTGAAATCATCCCTGACTATTCTCTTCTCTCACCTCCCCACCAAAACAATCCAGCCACATCTCACTACCTCCACTGGTATCACCCTGCACTAAGCCAACAACGTGTCTTGCCTAGATTATTGCCAACAGCTCCCTAACCAGTCTCCTTGATTCCACCCTTGTTTCCCTTCAGTCTGTTCTCAACAAAGTAGACAAAATAATCCCACTAAAATATAAGTCAGACCCCATGTCTCTCTTCTGCTCAAAACCCTATTTTTCTTACAGCAGCCTATAAAGCCCTACATAATTCTGCCCCATATTATCATAATGACCTCACTTCCTAATACTTTACTTATTCCACGCCAGCAACACTGGCCTCCTTGTGGTTCTTGAAACACACCAAGCACATTCCTGTCCTATGCTTTGCACGTGCTGTTTCCTCTAGCTGGATCACATTTCTCACACATGGCTGTCTCCCTCTCCTCCTTCAGGTTTTTGGGTCTCCTTCTTGATGAAGCCCTTTCTGGCCACAATATCCACATTATAAACACACACACACACAATTCCCTTTCCTGCTTTTTTTTTTTTTCTAAAATAAAGGAATTTACTTTGTCACTGCATCACTCTTACCACTATTGACTATGCTCTCTATTTCACACTTTTATTTTCTGTCTTTGCTCACTGGAATGTAAGTTGCAGGAGGGCAGAGAGTTTTTGTCTGTTTTGCTCCCTGTTGTACACCCAGCCCTAGAATAGAGCCTAACATGTAGCAGATGGTCAATAAATAATTGATAGATGGACAGATGGATGGATGGAATCAAAAAGGACACTTACTAGCTGCTCAACCTCAGCTAAGCCATCCAACTTCTCTAAATCCAAATTCTCTCAACAATAAAATAGGGACTTAAAAAAGTATCTACATCAGAGTGTTATGACAATTAAGTTAGTAAACATATGAAAAACTCTTAGCACAATAACTGACACATAGTAAGTGCTCAATATACACTGGCTACTATCATAGTATGCACATAAGAGACAACCAAATCCTTGTTAAATAAGTGAACCATCTCATCTGCTGAATAATTAAGTACTGGCTGCAAATATCAAATAGCTAGCACTCAATTACCCATGCTGTAGGAGTTAACTACCCCTAATACCTGACAATTGTATAGGAACTTTTATAATTTTTACATCTAATGTTTCATTTATTTCTTACACCACACCAGAGAAAATATCATTGCCTCCTTTTTACAAATGAGGAAACAGGCATAGAAATGGTAAATGAGTTGCCCAGCATCGCCTAGTTAGTGAGTGACTGATGCAGTACCAGAATTCCCATCTCATGCTTTTCCTATAATTAACACATATAGCCAACAAGAACTCTTAATTAAACAAACAACATTATACCAAAGGAAAATTTGTGTGCAAGAGGAAATTTATTTAACTGACCCTGGTGTGCTATAAACAAATTTTTATTTCATAATTGTGAACAAGTGTTATATTTCTTTAAGTAATGTATATATATGCATTTCTAAGATCATTTTTTACATATTTTAATAAAAGTTTGATATTTATCTGGCTCTTAAAATACCAGGTAGTAAACAGAAAATACCAAAAGAACCGGCTCTTTTTTTTTTTTTCTATTACTGTTGTAGCATTGTAGCAATAAACTAGCAAGAGGTATTTCAGGACTGCCCTACTACAATGTCTCTCCAAAGGAAAGTTTGACTCCTTTTGTGAGTGCAAAGGCAATACTGTTATCTCTTTAAAAAATAACACTGACACATATATAAAAAGAAAGAAGAGAAACAATAGTTATTTCCCAGAAGTCTATTTTATTTTAGAAAGTTCTTAAAGTCCAAACCTTAGTGTGCCTTTCCAATTTATTCTCTAGAGCTTTAAGAACTACTCCTGGGCTTCCCTGGTGGCGCAGTGGTTGAGAGTCCGCCTGCTGATGCAGGGGACATGGGTTCGTGTCCTGGTCCGGGAAGATCCCACATGCCACGGAGCGGCTGGGCCTGTGAGCCATGGCCGCTGGGCCTGCGCGTCCGGAGCCTGTGCTCCGCAAGGGGAGAGGCCACAACAGTGAGAGGCCCGCATACCGCGGGGAAAAAAAAAAAAAAAAGAACTACTGCTTCATAGTGATTCAGAACGCTGCCAGTGCATCTATCATAGCATCTATTTATATATATACACACATCTATAGGGATACAATACATATATTACAGCATATATATTAAAACATTTAATAGCAGTGTATTATAGCAGGTGAACACCTTTTTTCCTACTGATGTTATTAGTATGGAGAAAAACAATATCATGACATACGTAATACCCACCATCCATTAACAGAAAACCAAAGCCTGAAATGGGTGAACTACTTAAATTTCATGCCTTCTGCTATTAAAATAGAATGTTAAGTCCCAATATAGGAAATAAAATTAACATTAAAGAATTAGTACTGTGAATGAGAAGGAAGAGTAGGTCTTGATCTGCCTACTGATAAGTCTCTCCTGACCCTTGGTAACCATCTGCCATTCCAGTCCTGAGTACAAGCTGCACTCCAAGCTGATACAACCACTTGTCAACCACAATCCGTATCAAGGAGATCATTCTGAGCAGAGTACACAGAAATGAAGTTGAGATAAAGAAATGTTCTAAATCACAGAAATGAATTACATTTAAACAAAGTATTGAAGGATGACCTGGCAAGTGCCAGAATCCAAAATTCACCAAATGATAGAATATTCTAGGGTCCTGAAAAGAACCCTAGAAAGTTCATAGTTCTGCCTTTCTTAATTTAATAGATGCAACGCAAATCTAAAAGCCAAATCCAAGTACTCAAAACAGGCATTAATCACGACATGTAGTTGAGCTGACCCTCTACCCACTCGTATGAAAAGTAAAGTAAAAAATAATTACTCTAAAAATTTGCCAGTAAAGCCAATAACAAATAGCTAAGTGCATAGAGAGAGGCAGGAAGGGAGAAAAGGTGGGTATGTATAGAACACTGGAAAAAGGAAGAAAAGAAGAGCAATTCTTATCCCAAGAATTTTTGCATAGCAAGAATTATCAATCTTCTCTCTGAAGGGGTCCATGCTTAATTATAGAGATAATCTGGTGACAAGGTGGAGGGAGATGTTTATGGAGAGAAGCAGAGAAGATGTGCACTCCCTGTCAACAATTCCCCAGAGACTTAGTGGACTAAAGAGGAGTCATATTCTGCTGCTTCTGGCTTAATGTAATAAAGACTACAAAAAAAACAGTAACACACGACCAAGTACTCACTATTAGGTGATTTACATGCATTATCTCATTAGTATTCACTACAGCTTAATGATCTAGATACTGTTAGCATCCCAATTTACAAATGTAGTTTGGGAAGATTAAGACTTTAAGTCCAAAGTCACAGAGTAGTGGGACCAAGATTTAACCCCAGGTCTACCTAGCTCCAAAGCCAGTGCTCTTAACCATTATTTTAGACAGCCTCTCCAATCAGAAATGGTGATAAGCAGCATGAGAATGCAGAGAAGTTACCAGCATAGCAACTAACCAGATCACCTTTGAAGATCAACAATTGAGAATGACTCAGTAGGGAATCCCTGATGTGCACTGTTGCACCCATCAGGTGAAATCATCCAACGAACAGAAAAGGGGATGAGAACTGAGGCATAGCTAATTGTTAGGCAGCATTAAATTACAAACGCAAGAAAATAAGGAGGAATAAAGTATGAAGCAGAGAAAACTGAGGGCCCGGTACTCAGCTAACCTCAGCTGAAGGGACTCTGAAAAATCTATTTTTCTTTTTCCTTTTTATGTCTTTGAATGATAATCATTATTCTTTGAAATTCTGACTTGCAGGGCAAGAAAGGAAATACCATTCAGCACTATTCATTCCTTGAATCCTAAGTTGGTTAACAGTTGTATCCATCTAATTAGTGTGCAGATATATTGCTGTTCTAAATGTTCAAGCAATATACAATGTTAATGAAAATAATTTTTTCTTCTTTCAAAATGTCCCTGGGATTTTATAATGTCTATTGGCAAGCCTAATCAAGTTTCTATAAATAAATACACACAGATATGACAAAACCAGGAAGAGTGAACATTAGAAAGTCGGTAAATTTTCCACTACCCACATCCACTATGGTTGCAACTTAGTGGTCCATATATAGATAATGACTTCAGTATAAGAGTCCAGTCAGCATTTCCAAAAGCTTAGCACAATAAAACCTTACTTCTGGCAAAATTTAATGCTAATCAGACAAAAGTCAGATGCAAAATCAATTTTAAGAGATGACTTTAAAACTTCGTGAAGAAAAACAAAGATGGACTATGCTACACTATGATTTTATTTACATATTTTAACTTTAGCAACTAGGAATGCATAAAAGCATTCCCGTATTTGTCTTAAAAAAATCTTTATGTCTTAAAAGCATAGCAAAAAAAAAATTTTAGGTACACACTTTCTATCTTCATTATATCTAATCTTCCACACCAATGCAAAGTACGGAAATATGAGTTATCTCACAGTATATGATCATCTGATATATCAGGCTTACAGCATGTAAACAAGTAAATGTGCTTTCTGAAATGCCTCTTGAATTGTATGCACAGGGCTCCACCTAGTGGTAATAAAGTAAATACAAGAAAACTAAGATGTCATTTAAATGTTAAAATTGGTTCTTTGAAAATTAATGCTTTTATCATCAAATCAAATGTCTTAATGGAGGCACTCAGGCTACTTTGATATTTTAGACAGATGCTACGTTCTGTTAATAATATTAATAATTTACTAATCATATTCCAATTTTTTTAAGGAAAACATCTTTCTGAAGGAAAACAAACATTCACAAGATACTATGTGAAAAAGAACTCACTTATTACTGGCAACATAAGGATTTTTTTGTCAAAAAGCATATAATACCCGTACACTATTTTCAGTATCTTTTTCTTTCATTGTATCTTCATTGTAAAAAAAAAATTCCATCATAATAACTCTAAAGAAAATAAAATCTGTTTCCTGAGAAATTATTTTTTAAATTTTCTTTTACTAAAATAATTGTATCAGCTACTTCTGACTTCCACTGTATGCTTTTTAATGTCATTTTCTACTTTTTCAAACATTAACCATTTTTTCACCAGTTCCTCAAATGACACATTTGCCTTAATTCTGTACTTCTAGTAATAAAAAATTGTGTTTGCATCCATTTGAGCATTCTATATTCTTCCAGTCCATAGGCATTTTTCTATTCTCTCACCAATGTTTCAAATGGTTTATCAAACTTAATTTCTAAAATATTAATTTTATATTTCCAATAATTAGTATTCAAGATTTGGTATTTCATATTAATGAGATTATTTATGATACTTTTTCAGCAATTTCATATTTGTATTGAATGCTTTTCATGTTCTAAGTACCAATCATACTGATTAGCACTGAACTTTTGGTTACTAACTATAAAAATATACTTTTCTAATATTAAACATATTTATGACAATTAACCACCCTAGGATTATCAGCTTTTGACAAATTTAACATTCCTAAAAACGCTGCTATGAAAACAATGTTAAACGTAATACAGAAAAAGCGATCAGAAGTTTTCAAAAGCTATGAAAACCATCTTATCCAATACAAATTACTTACTATCAATCTCAAAAATAGTTTTAAGAAAAGGTTGTCGGTATATCCATAAATTTGGTAAATTCAGCAAATTGGTCATGCAACAAACCCGTCATTTGGCAAGTAATTTAAGGCCAAGATTTGAAAATATTTCCTTAAATAGAAGCACATGAATTGCTAGTTTAAGTTCTTTCAGAACAGGATACATGTAAGCCCCAAGTATAAAAGGGCAGTTACACACCAGTGAGATGCTACTTTGTCTCATCAGCAGTTCTCTGTGCCTACTGTATGGATCCTGGAAACTAGGAGAAGCTACACTGAGATACTCTAACTGCTCCTACCCTAAGTGACCACTTGGTTTTTGTATCCTACGCTATGTAAATTGGAAATGTAATCTAATTTTTCAGTGGAGCAGTGTCTTCAATACCAGTTTATAACCCACCTGAAAACCTGCAGCTAGAGTCAGAAATGGGACTTGATACAGTGCAACTCTCTTCAGCAGCCTTTAGATACATTTAAGGTGCCCAAAATTCCAGTAACATCCATATGAGAAACAATGAGCTAAAATATTCAAAGAGAGCAAATGAGTTCTCATTGGGGAGAAAAGCCCCTTTTAAATAAGGTCACATGATTTGGAATTCTTTTTTTTTTAAACAACAAATAGCAAAGACACCATTTCCCTTCCTTAAATACACAAAAGGACTGCTCAAAGTACCACTCCATCTTGGGGAAAAAAATAAATTTATATTACAGTTACTTAGCAATTTATAACAGCAAGAAAGAAAGTAGTCAATATAAGGTATCATGTTAAATGTTAGTATTCCTAACATTTTCCATTTCATCAAATACATCAAACATGAATAACAAATTCCCAGAACTTTCCCTGATTCTCTGTAATCCAGGTGCAAATAAGAAGTGAAATAGCTCAAAAGCATTAACAGCAGGATAAAGAGAAAGGAGAATTCTTTCCAACAATATTCATTAAGTACCAACAATGTACAACAGAAACTGAAAATTAAGCGCAAAAGACAGGCGTATGCACAGGTAACTTTAATACAGAGGATGGCTGCTCCCTAAATCATTAACATTTATCTGTGCTGAGCCTAACTCTTCAAGGAGGCAGGAAAGTAAATGAAGTTTTATAACACAGGTCCAAAATTCTCCGACACACCTTCTCTTTCCTTTGAACTTGGACAGGCTTATGACTGCTTCAACCAATGGAATATAACTTAAGTAATAGTATGTGACTTCAGAAGCTAGAAAGAAAAGCCATGCAGCTTCCACACAGAGGTCTTTAGATACTCATTCTGGGGAAAACCATCCATCACGTAAGAAATCTAACAATCCTAAAAATGACATGCTGAAGAGGCCACATGTGGGCACTCCCAAATGACAGCACATCAACTGCCAGCAATGTGAGTGAGCCACCGTGGCTGTCTAGTCCAGTTGAGCCTCAGCTGATTTTAGCCCAAGCAGCAACCAATACCTGACTGCAGCTGCATGAAAGACCCCAAGCCACAACTGTCCAGTAGAATCCTTCCCAAACCTCTGAAAAAGGTTTCTAAGTACATGAACAAATTGTTTAGACATTTGCTTAAAATATTTAAAATTGAATTAAATTTAAATCTTTTCCAGAATAATTCCTTTTTTCACTATTTCTTTTGCCCTTTTGGCACTAATCCTTTTTGGCACTGTCCTTAACTTCTTTTTTGACCCCAGGATGCTCCTCCCCACAATATGCCTCAGTCTTAAACTTCCTTCAGAATTCACCTCAAGATAGTTCCTTTGGGATACTTTCATGAATAGCTATATTGAATAATGACTTCCCCATTACCTGGAATTTTCCCAGCTCTTTTACATACAGTCTATAATACACTACCTTTTATTTATTTGTATAACACATCAAATTTATTCTCCAATTACTTAGTGTATGTTTTATCTTCTAAATTCCTTGAGAACTGAAGGTGTCTTCAGTCCACAAATGCTGTGAGGATGCAAAGAACTGCAAATCTTAATAAAGAGAAAAGGTTCACTAGAGGGCACTCTTCACCAAAAAGTAATCTCTAGAAATCCAACTATTTTTCTTTTACGATTGTATCAAAATACGGTGTGCATCTCATACTCAACCTAATTAACAACTAAGTACTGTGATATCAAAATAAAAATATTTCCTCCTTTCTTAAATCTGCTTTATGCTGTTATCTACTGCTTTAATATAATGGTTAAAAACAGCAGAACAACAAAAACAGACATACAAATCAATGGAACAAAATAGAGAGGCAAAAAATAAACCCACACACCTACGGTCAATTAATCTACGATAAAGGAGGCAAGAATATACAGTGGAGAAAAGACAAGCAAGTAGTGTTGGGAAAGCTGGACAGCTGCATGTAAATCAATGAAATTAAAACACTCCTTCACACCATATAAAAATAAACTCCAAATGGTTTAAAGATCTAACTATAAGACATGATACCATAAATCTCCTAGAAGAGAACATAGGCAAAACATCCTCAGACTTAAAACGTAGCAATATTTTCTTGGATCAGTCTCTCAAGTCAAAAGAAATAAGAGTAAATATAAACAAATGGGACCTAATCAAACTTAAAAGCTTCTGCACAGCCAAGGAAACCATTAACAAAATGAAAAGACAGGGCTTCCCTGGCGGCACAGTGGTTGAAAGTCTGCCTGCCGATGCAGGGGACACAGGTTCGTGCCCCAGTCCGGGAAGATCCCACATGCCGCAGAGCGGCTGGGCCCGTGAGCCATGGCCACTGAGCCTGCGCGTCCTGGAGCCTGTGCTCTGCAATGGGAGAGGCCACAACAGTGAGAGGCCCGCGTACCGCAAAAAAAAAAAAAAAAAATGAAAGTCAGCTGTAAATGCATTTCATTCTAACTCTGAAAGGATTCCAAAATTATGCATTTTTAAAATAAATATACATTAATACACATTAATTTAATTTTTATAATGTGTTTTTCAAAAGGCACTTTGCCAAATAAGTGTAATTCAGAAATAGTGTGGAAGAAAACCGAAAGATGGTTACCCTGATACAAGGCTGATCCTAACTCCCACTATTCATCCTGACCACACAGTCCACTTCTGCTGGTCATTTCACAGCTCAGCAGAAAAAACGGACAAAAAACAAGAAGCTGAGAAGAGCAATTCTGTGTCCATTCAAAAGCAGAATATAAACAAAATAAAAAATAAAAATAATCTTTTACATTTGTACTGGTGCTTTGCAATCCACAAAGCAATTCTGCAAACATCATTGCATCTGATACCAAGAACCCTAGGGAAGTGGACAGGGCAACTGGTTTTATCTCTGCCTCACAGATGAAGGAAATGAGGCTCAGAGAAGTTAAAGGATTTGCTCAACAGCACGTGTCTACAAAAGGCCAGAGCCAGGTCTACAATCCAAGTCTTGAACTCACATGGAGTGTTAGAGAATATTGCACGAAAAAAGGTAAAAGGAGCTCACTGCAAAAAATCACCAAACACTCAGTTGCTGAAATTCTTTACCTTAAATATGTCAGTAACATGTTCATTACTCAATTCCAGAGCATCTTTCTTATTACTATGGCAATGCCTCTATTAATGAATTCTCTCAAAATTAAGCTCCTTTAAAATGAAGTTGGCAATACTCAAACATCAACAACACACACACTCTCTCACAAACCACACAAATAGTTGCCTGCCTTCACATTCAGGCATGACAAAAACAGAAAACAAGACAACAAACAAACCATTGTACGTGGATTCTAATAGGCCTGGTCTACCAAATTGAAAAGAACTAGCCCTTCTAGTAAGAAAGGCTAAAAGCAAATCTGATTTATATTCTTTTTAACACAGGAATGAATGAACGAGGATAGGAATGATGAAAAAGAGAAGGCAGGGAAAGATGGCATCCTGTTTTTTCCATCATTTAGAATTGAAAAAGGGCCTGAAGACGGTACAAAGGTCAGTGATTTTTCTTGCATCAAGCAACCCCCAGTCCTGGAGAGAATAAACCAGAGACTGGCCTTACTAAAACTACTGGAGGCCTGTATCTTGTAACTGCAGAGCTGCAGAGGAATAAGGGACCTATATCTGACCTAGTACAAGTTCAAGATACAGGACCCGCCCTCCCTGAGTATAATTCTGGTCACATTCCTTACTGTTTCCAATCTAAATGTAAACCTTCCCACCTTCTAAAGTTAAAATTTAATAATGTTTTTATATTGCAGCTTTCATTATCTGATACTCTAAATCAGAAGGCAAAGCATCATGACTAAGATACAGGCTCAGAAGCCAAATGGCCTATGTTCATATCTAGCTCACCACTTACTGACTGCCTAGGGCAAATGACTTAATCTATCTCCACCTCAGTTTCTTCATCTGCAAAATGAGTACCTCATTTGCTTCTTATGAAGATTAAATAAAATAACACATATAAGTGTTTAAAACAGTGGCATATAGTAAATATTCAACAGATGTTAGCTATTACCTATTATTTCCTACATGATTATTTTCACTTCCAGGAACCAAGATTATTTTAGAGTTAATATCACTGTTCACAGAATTTCACAAAAAATAAGAACCACCTAAAAGTGCAACCATAGGAAATAATCAAATAGAGAAAATAGGTTGAAAATTATATATAATGTAATTTAACTTCATTTAACAAATATTTAACAAAGTTCAACATTTAAAATGTTGAATATCATAACTTCAATAAATAAATATTTGTTATTTCTAACATAAAAAATGACTAGAATTTTGATTATCTAAGCAGTAGGGGAAAAAAGTGATTTTTTCCCTCCTCTCTATTCTATATATTCTTCAAGTTTTCTATAATGAAGGTTCTTGTTTTTCATTAATTCAGTTCAAAAAGTATTTAATATGAGTCTGTTGTACCCATGGCATTATGCTACGTAACACAGTTGGAACTAATCAGAGATGCATGACAATAATAAGCTTCATGGACTATTACATTAGGCCTGCATTTAAGACATTTATTTAAAATATACAGGGAATTCCCTGGCGGTCCAGTGGTTACGACTCAGCACTTTCACTGCATGGCCCAGGTTCAATCCCTGGTTGAAGAACTAAGATCCTGCAAGCTGCACAGTACAACCAAAAAAAAAACAAAGAAAAGAAAATATATATCCTAAGAAATACAACTAAATAACATTGTGTAGCATTTTTTAAAATCCATGCTATAAGATTTCAGACACAGAAAATACACATATATGTATATGTGAGCATATATTTATTTATTTGTTTATTTATCCACATAGAATGCAGTCTTCTAAATGTCAAGATTTCATAGAGGAAATAGGACCTAAGAAAGGAATTCAGTGATGACAGGTAATACTTGAGTAGGTGGAGAAATAAGGAGGAGGGAATTCAATCATGGTAAACACAGCCAGGAAGGAACATAGATAGTATTGTGAAAAAGACAATTAAACTGTCTAACTGATATGAAGGATACCTGTTGTAAGTAGAGAGAATTCTATCATAACTCTTAGAGTAGTTATTCTTAACCTTTATCTGGGCAGTGGCCAGGGAGTGGCAAGACTCTTCTCTGCGATTTTAATAAAAGTTATATATCTTCTCCCCAGAAAAGTGCACAAACACAACGGCAATATATTTTTTGTCTCTGAAAACTGTTCACAAGGCTGAACGAGCAGTACAGCCCCTTCCCATCACAGTACGTTGCACCAGAGGTGTACAACTGATCCGAGCTGGTTCAATTAGACACATTCTTTCAGGAATTTTGAAGTGGAATTCAGAAATAGCCAGCTGTATGTGCCTGACTGACATATAGAAGCTGTAGGTAGTCATCCTCAAGTGCAGAGATAAGCAGAGAAAGCCAGACCTCAGAAAATGAAGACAGAATGAAGCATGGAGAAACAGAAAGAAATATGGTCTTCTACTTCTTTGTTCCAGTCTTTTGAGAAGTATGATTTTTGTGAGATACCCAGTAACTTTCATTTTTTTCCTTAAGTTAATTCAAGTTGGTTTGGTACTTACAACTAAAACAAACGAACAAAAAATCCTTAACTGAGACATACATGCACGCAGGCACACACGCACACAACACCCACACACATACACAATTTTACAATTATAAGGAGTTGACAAACTCCCTCATCTGATCAATACATTAGAGTACGTCTTCCCAAATGAATAAGTTATAGGCATACCACAATAATGACCATCTCAACCCTCATTCTAACTTTCTGTTTGTGACATGATATAAAAAATGCTGGGATGAATTACCACAAAATAATCCAGAAATAAAGGCATAGTTTAAACAGACGCTTGAGGAAAAGAAAATGTCAAACAGGTCTCTAGAATAATAATAATAAACAGTAATAATATAATGCCATCTAGCTTTTACACAACACTTTTAATTTCTTCAAAACATCCACAATATTGTACAGCCAAGTAAAGAACTCAGGATAAGTTAAGTGTCCTAAAATACCAGTGTTGTGTATCTAAACCAAATAGGTATCTTGTAGCTGCAGAGTAACTGAGAGTTTCTAGCAACTCTAGGAATGTATAAACACAGAAATGTATAAACACAACATTTAATTTCTTTCATCACAGAATGCTGAAAAAGATTTCTTGTTAACAAAATATTCACCCTTTTCCCATGAAATATTTCATCTAGTTTGCCACATGCATTCTTAGAATGCTTTAGTAAAAAATGCCCAGGTGTTTCCTCTAATTCAATTGAAGATAATTCTGTCAAACAATATTTCAATGATAGAGATGACATGCTCTAATTTTTTTAAAAATGGATATGATCATATCTTAGAGGATCATACAACCTATCAAAGCATCAAGATCAAGCAAAGGCAAAAAAGCAAAGGATGATTTTCTCCACATTTCTGATGTTATATTTTACTTGCCTTGTTTTCCTCTATGTACAATTTCTCAGCCTTGTTCTCAAGAATAGTATCCTGTTTCCATGCATAGGAAAGAGCCTAGTGCAGTCTGTTAGTTAACATTACTTCCTATAACTAGGACTGACATTCTGTAATACCAACATTAACACTCACTGGAATTCTGGTTAACAACACAGCACAAAGATGATGGTTAATGGACATCCTCTATGGTGAAATGTGAATTGATAATCAGCTAACAGAGATTTGCAATAGACTTCCTCCTTCCTGTTTTTACACTCCTGACCAAGGAGATGTCTCTTCCTGTTGACTTTTGTGCTACTTGGTAAAAAGCTAAAGATGAGGAATGGAAACACCTAATACACAGAAATTTAATTTCTCCTCTAGGATAACAAATTGAATTGCTAAATAAATTTTAATTCAAAAACCTTAAACAATTAAGCAGATTAATGAATGCAGACATAGACTGCTTCCCTAGAATTTAGAAAATTCAACAAAAATATCAAATTGTCTACAGCAGATCTAATGTGCAGTTTGCCTAATAACTTAAGAGATGATCTATATATGCTACCAAAGTCCTTTACAGGAGTATTAATCTATAATTAAGGAGGAATTCTCTTATGATTGACTTCTCAGCAAAACAACCAAAAACAAAACAACAAAAACAAAAACCACCATTCACCATGGAAAAGAGAAAATTATTTGAGCTTTACACTTACAATCTGTGCACTTTATGCTAAAAAATACAGTTCAAAATATAAGATTAATATTTATATACCCAAAACGTTAGCAACAAACTTTCATAAAACAGAAACTATAAGAGATGTGAGAAGAGACAGTAACAAATTAACAAAATGGGACAGTAACACACCTCTCTCAATTCAAGAAAGATCAGGTGAAAAACAATATGAGGCCTTAGAAGATATAACCAACTTATTTAATAAGGAGTCTGTGTGTAAAACTGAGAACCCAAATAAAAAATATGCTTTATTTTCAAGAGTACATGAAACACTCATGAAAACTAACCATATATTAAGCCACAAATAAAAACCTCAGTGAATTCCAAACAATAGAATTAGTGCAAACAGATTTACCTAACTGTAGTGTAATAAAACTAAAGATTAAAAGCAAATTTTTAAAAATAAAAAACTTCATATCTAGAAAAATTTTTAAAGACATACTATTAAAAAAACTGTTGGATCAAAGGGAAAATACAAAAATAAAACAGCAGAATTTCTTTAAGATAGCAATAAGGGGGCTTCCCTGGTGGCGCAGCGGTTGAGAGTCCGCCTGCCGATGCAGGGGACACGGGTTCGTGCCCCGGTCCGGGAGGATCCCACATGCCGCGGAGCAGCTAGGCCCGTGAGCCATGGCCGCTGAGCCTGCGTGTCCGGAGCCTGTGCTCCGCAACGGGAGAGGCCACAACAGTGAGAGGCCCGCATACAGCAAAAAAAAAAAAAAAAAAAAAAGATAGCAATAAGGAAAACAACAGAATATGTGAGATACAGCTAAATCAGTCATCAGAGAAAAATTAATAGCATTAAATAATTACCTCAATAAAATAAAATAAAGCAAATGCAAAATACAAAAAGCTAGAAAAAGAATAAAATAAATCAAAAGAAACAGAAGAAATAAATCGTTAAATATAAAAGCAGAAAGGAATGAGTTAGAAAACAAAAATTACTAGAATGAATAAATTCCAAGACAGATTTTTAAAAAAATCAACAAAACAGACCAACCACCAGCAAACCTAATCAAGGAAAAAGTGAGTGAAATCACAAATATCTACATTAGAACGGACAACGGGGATAAAACAAGCCATCAAAACTGAAGAAATTTTAGCATAAGACTACATTTGCACAACTCTACTCAAATAAATTTGAAGAAATGGATAATTTTTCAAAAGAATAAAACTTACTGACCCTGTATAGACAGAAAGTGTAACACAGACCAACTGTCACAGAAGAAATAAAGGAATCAAGACTATCCTACAAGAAAAAAAGAAAGGCACCAGACCCAGCTGATCTCATCGGTAATTCTAACAAAATTTTAAAGATTAGATAATAATCAATACTAATTATATTATTCCAAAGAAAAAGAAAGAAAACTTCCAATTTTATTTAATGAAATAAGCACAACATTGATTCAAAGACCTGAGAAAGACTGCACCGAAGAAGAAAACTACAGACCATCTCATTTATGAGTATCAATGCAAAAAAATTTTGAAAAGCATATGCACAAACAGAATCCAATGGCACACTAAAACAGCAATTCATTATGACACAAATGGGATTTATTCTATGAAGACAGGACTATTTCAAAATAGGAAATGCATTAATAAATTCAATCATATTAATGGAGCAAAAGGAAAAAAAAAACATATGACCATCTCCATAGACACAGGAAAGACAAAATTCAGCAGTGTTTCATGTTAAAAACACTAAGTAAAATGGGTATTTTTCCTCAGCATAATAAAATACAAATACCTCGGCTCAAAAGCCAGAGTTCTCCTTAATGAGGAAACACTAAAGGCTTCCCTGCTAAAGTCAAGATAAAGATAAAGATGCCCACTATCTCTACTGTGTTGCAATTATTAGGCTATGAAGTTTGACTACATAGTAATCTAAGGTTTAAGACCTGGAATGGAAGAAGTAAGATTATTTCTATATACAAATTATATAATTATATTCCTAGAAAACCCATAAGGAATCAATGGAGAAAAAATTACTACAAACAGTAAGAAAATTTAATAAAGTAAGAGGTTAAAAATTAACATACAAAGATTACCAGCATTCACATATATAAACAAAAATGAGAATGTAAGAAAAGACCCAACTAAAATAACAACCAAAAAATAACTACACGTAACCTTAAAGAATTCTAAAATTTATTTGTGCAAAACTTCTAACTCTCCTGAAAGACATAACATGTTGGTAGATATGAAGACTAAACATCATCAAGATGTCTGTTCTCACTATTTAATTTATAAATTTAACTCATTCTCAATAAAATACTTCGAGGATTTTTCTAGAATGAGACAAGTTTATTATTAGGTTCATTTGGAAGAATAAACAAGGAAGAGTCACTAGGAAACCCCTGAAAAAGATGAGCAATAAGGTGAGGGAAGCCCTACCAGATACTATAGCAATAGAGTCTCTATAATTGTATGATGGTATATAGCACATGAACAAACATGTAGACAATGAACAGGATAAAAACCAAAGATAGACCCACCACATAAGAAAATTCAGTAAATGATAATGGCAGCATCTCAAATCAATGAGAAAAAGATATACTTTTGAATAAGTGTTAAGATAGCTGGCTTGCCATATAAAAAAAGATAAAATCAGGACATTCCCTGGTGATCCAGTGGTTAGGACTCCGTGCTTCCGTGCTTCCACTGCAGGGGCGGGGGGCCAGACAAAAAAAAAAAAAAGATAAAATCACATCATACTCCAGGCAAATTCAAGAGGATCAGAAATGTGAATGTAAAAAATAAAGCCATGCAAGTACCAAAAGAAAACATGAGTCGATTTCCCTATAACCTAGTAGCATGGAACACTTTCCTATAATTCAAAAATCAAGCAAAAAGGCCAAAGATTGATGAATTTTCTTTTCTTTTCTTTTTTTGGCCATGCTGCGCGGCTTGTGGGACCTTAGTTCCCCGACGACGAGGGATCAAACCTGGGCCCTTGGCAGTGACAGCGTGGAGTCCTAATCACTGGACTGCCAGGGAATTCCCTGAATTTTATTTTCATAAAAACTTCTGCATGGCAAAAAAAGGGATATGCATAGTAAAAGACAAAATGAAAAAAAATGTTTCCAACTAATGGCAAGAAAAACTGTGAAAGATTTTGAAATGGACAAAAACAATTACTGAATGTCCCACCTAAGGCCACCCTTCTAGATTATCTGTGGTTTTCACTGTCTTAGGCTATTTTACATTTCTGTAAATTGCTGAAAGCTGATAGTAATGCAAGTTACTCTTGCCCATAGAAATGCAAAACACTTTTACCAGTGGAATGCAACTGATTATTGCCCTGCAGATACTGACCAGTTATTTGTCCACTGACAAATCTATTTCAGCATTCCCAAATGCCTATATCATTTTTTTTTTTTTTTGCCATTGCCTTTAAAACAATTGTAACATCTTACTGGTTCTCTCATTAATTATTAAGTTAAATAAAATTCCCTGGCATGCATTAATTTTTATTTAATGATAGCTGTGACTTTCTCACTCAGTCATCACAGCTCTGTTTTTAGGGGTTTTTTTGGGGGGGGGCGGTTCTTGGTTGGCTTTTTTTCCGCCATTCCACGCAGCTTGTGGGATCTTAGTTCCCTGACCAGGGATTGAACATCCTCCACCCCGCCCTTGGCAGTAAAAGCACGGAGTCCTAACCGCTGGACGGCCAGGAGAGTCCCTAATTTTATATCTGTATAATTTTATCATTTTTAAAATTTATCTTTTAATAGTTTTGGAGGTTTCACCAGGATGCCCAGTGGATTCACCCAGCAGAACCAGGAAACTGCATTACCACAGAACTGCACCTCATGGGCTGCTTTAGCTTTTCAAGGGCTTCTAGGAGGAAAACTCAAGTGGCAACATACATTTAACTTTGCTGACTCTGTTTCTGTAAGTTTTGTTTTGTTTCTTTTCCCTCTCTACAGATTGTATATTTTCATCTGGTTTCCAGTTACTATATGGCCAATAAGTTATTACCCCTAAGTGGTAGCAATGACTGAGAACTTGGTTTCATAGTTTGACATTTATTTGATGATCCCTATACAAGGATGACAAATCTCTTGGGTACAAGATGAAAGACACTCTGGTTTGTCTATTTGTCAATTTTGAGCTCAAATTTTTTAAGAATTTCATTTTCAGTTCTTTGATAACTAGACCCGGGAGGTTTTCTCTCTACAACTCATGTCTCTTGACCTGGGGGTGAAATTATAGAATCAAAGCTATAAAGCTCTGTATCTGTAATTCAGAAAGGTTTTTACCTCTCATTGTGTGTGATAAATCAAACAATTTATCTCCAGAGGTTATTCAGTATTTAGATTTTTTGTTTGTTTGTTTGTTTGTTTTGTTTTGTTTTGCTTTTTTTGCGGTACGCGGGCCTCTCACTGCTGTGGCTTCTCCCATTGCGGAGCACAGGCTCCGGACGCGCAGGCTCAGCAACCATGGCTCACGGACCCAGCCGCTCCGCGGCATGTGGGATCCTCCCGGACCGGGGCACGAACCCGTGTTCCCTGCATCGGCAGGCGGACTCTCAACCTCTGCGCCACCAGGGAAGCCCCAGTATTTAGATTTTAAAGTCTCTATTTTGACTGGCTTATTGATTAAAAAAAAAAAGCACTTATATAAATGGAATATTTGTAAAATTCCCAGAAAACCAAAGAAATTGAATTTCTAACACTTTAAATGTGCTAGACTTCTTTAAAAATTTCTTCCTACATGAATTAACTTAGAAACATTTAAAAAATCTAAGTTCAGGGCTTCCCTGGGGGCGCAGTGGTTGAGAGTCTGCCTGCCGATGCAGGGGACACGGATTCGTGCCCCAGTCCGGGAGGATCCCACATGCCGCGGAGCGGCTGGGCCCGTGAACCATGGCAGCTGAGCCTGCGTGTCCAGAGCCTGTGCTCCGCAACAGGAGGGGCCCCAACAGTGAGAGGCCCGCGTACAGCAAAAAAAAAAAAAAAAAAAAAAAAAATCTAAGTTCACATAATTCACGTACAGTTCACCCTTGAACAACTCAAGAGTTAGGGGCACCAACCCTCCACACTATCAAAAATCCACATGTAACTTTATAGTTAGTCCTCCATATCCAAGGTTCCTCTGTATCTGCATTCTGCATTCGCCGATTCAACCAACCTCGGACCCTGTAGTACTGCTGTATTTACTACTGAAGAAAAATCTGCGTATAACTGCGCAGTTCAAACCCCTGTTGTTCAAGAGTTAACTGTACAACTTCAGCAAACAAGCCTAGTTGGATCATTTTGGTTTATAAAAATAGCTATTTATTTTTTATGATTAATCATTTTATTCCACTTGGGTTTGTTTTTCCCTGACCGCACACAGGTTTACTAATCAAACAAGCTAACATTACCCTACAAATATATTCAAGATGATTAAAAATGTAAATTTGTGCTCAACTAAGCAGAATCATTACTCTGACAAACTTTTTATTTCAACACATATTAAAGATTAATTTCTAAGATCTTTAGGTAGCTTAAAACCTTAATATTAAGTTAATTATGAGACAATCACTGGGTAGCAGTTAATTTTTAAGTATAATGGAATCCTAGCAGACTGATTACTAAGCATAACTAAGTTTATATACTTTTGCTTCTTATTTTTATATGCTATTGAAAATCTATAGTTTCCGGATGTGTCCATGAAAGTGTTCATTTTTGCCACTTTAAGGTATAAAAGTGACGTTTGTATCTGTAAGAAGTTGTATTCACGAGATTTGCTCTTATTCAGACAATTCTCAATGTTCCACTTCCGTGTTTCAATGTGAAATATAAATTAGTTACTTTGGTTAAAAGTTAGAACCATTAGCAGTAGTTAAGATACTAGGAACAGTGACAGAGAAATACAACTGTGTATGTACTTCTGTTTTATCAAGGAAAAAGAGCAGCTTTCTCCTACAGCAGTAGTTTTCAAATTTGGGGGTCTCTTTTACATAACTCTCAAAACTTACTGAGAAATCGAAAAAGCTTTTGTTTATGTGGATTCTAACTATTGATATTTACCGCATTAAAAACTAAAACTGAGATTTTTTGTGTGTGGGTATGGGGGGTGCTGCATAGCGTGGCTTGCAGGATCTTAGTTCCCTGAGCAGGGATGGAACCCAGGCCCCCAGCAGTGGAAGCGCCAAGTCCTAACTACTGGATTGCCAGGGAATTCCCAAAACAGATATTTTTTTTTAAATTGACCGATTCATTTGAAAGTAGCAATGATAAATGCACTGCATTTTAATGTAAATAACCTCTTAGCATTATTTGAAAATAGTTTTGACCTCACAGATCCCAAAAAAAAGAACAAGTGCTCTAAAGCAAACTGTTTAAGAACATGGAAGAGCACAACGAAGGACAAAACATGGAAAATGAATTTTATTTGCCTTCATTTACAATATAAGACTGAAAATATGCTATGATATATGTTTAAAATTTAGCAACATTTGTTCAGTTTTGTTGGGCTTGCTTCCTTGGTTTACTGGTTTAATGACCTGCCTAAAATATGAAAGGTTACTCTTTACCTTCTATGTAATCTGCCTAGATGACTGTTTTGCCAGAATAATGTCTGTACTTCATGTGGACTTTATTATATTCTTGATTATTCAATAAAAAACAGAAAAGGTTTCCTCTCACTTATGAAAGAACTAAATTGCTTTACAATCAAGTTATCTATGTTTATTTTTTAAATGCTTTACTTTCACTTTAATTAACCAAGTTTTGCGTCTCAGGCAACCTCTGACAACTGTTCTGATTTTGCCTTTCCAATCTGGATCCTATAGAAAAAATAAAATAAAACTTTCAAGATATCTTTCACATCTATAACTGTCTTGGAGATTTCCCAGAAGAACCCAGAAAGAGCACAGTTATTTATTTTCATCTTATAAAAAGACTATAAATAATTAGGTTTGTTTGATATATTACTATAGTAAATGTTGCACGGGAAGAGCTGTCAAATTAGAGAGATGCTCACCCTTCCTAGGTTAAATGTGTATAAGTAAAAAATGTTATAATACAAACATTTTTGAAATTGTACTCTTCATGGGAAGCCCTTGAATGTCAATTTCTGGGACAAAAATTGCTAGCTATAACTACGTTTTCACTAATCAAAACTTTTAAGTAGGGCTTCCCTGGTGGCGCAGTGGTTGAGAGTCCGCCTGCCGATGCAGGGGACACGGGTTCGTGCCCCGGTCTGGGAAGATCCCACATGCCGTGGAGCGGCTGGGCCCGTGAGCCATGGCCACTGAGCCTGTGCTCCGGAGCCTGTGCTCCGCAAGGGGAGAGGCCACAACAGTGAGAGGCCCGCCTACCGCAAAAAAAAAAAAAAAAAAAAAAACTTTTAAGTAGTAATGTATTGTACCTGACAGAAAATTTTACTGTTCTCCATTCTAATATTAGTTACAGGAATAAATTAACCATAGCCATTAAGCCTCTGTCATCTACAGATAGTCTTTGTTTCACTCTTACGCTTGCCCAAAAGCTCTGCTATAAGCTGTAAGTCCGAGTTTATGGCTTCAACAATGAAGGACAGTTTCAGAGCCTTGCGGCACTTCAAACTATTGACACTTCACAAAATAGACTTTTTAAAGTTAAACATAGAATAGCCATATGACTCAGCAATTCCACTCTTAGATATATACCTAAAAAAACTGAAAATAGACATTCAAACAAAAGCTTATACATGAATGTTCATAGCAGCACATTCACAACAACCAAAAAGGTAGAAACAACCCAAATGTTCACCAACTGATGGATGAATAAAACATGGAATATCCACACAGTGGAATATTATTCAGCCATAAAAAAGAAAGAAGTACTGTACATTGTTACAACATAGATGAATCTCAAAACATTATGCTGAAATGAAAAAAAGACACAAAAAGTCATATACTGTATGCTTCTATCAATATTTTAATGAAATATCCAAAAAAGGTAAATCCATAGAGACAGAAAACAGAGTAGTAGTTGCCAGCAGCTGGGGGAAGAAGGGGAATGGAGAGTAGCTACTTAAGGAGTACAGGGTTTCCTTTTGTAACGATGAAAATGTTTTGCAGCTAGATAGAGGTAATGGTTGTACAACATTGTGAATGTACTAAATGTTACTGAATTGTACCTTTAAAATGGCATATTTTATGTTTTGTGAATTCTACCTCTATTTAAATGAAAAACAAGATGAAGTTTCCCAGAATTCATGAACCTACTTCCTAGTGAAACAACCATAACCAATGAAAATTACTTAAAAACAAAAAACACCATTTGAAATCTCTGAAAATTGTCCCAAGAGCATACAGCAAATGAAGAAACATTTATTCAAGAAAATCTACTAAGAACAGTAAGAGCTTATGGCCCCTGAACCACAACTAACACTCTTCCTCCAGTTTAGCATGATAGAAGCTCCATCCTGGCTGGGTGTGGCTAAGTAGTCAGGGCTTCCTCTCCCACCAGGTTTCAGTTAAGGGTCAGAAAAAGGGCAGGCATACCGCATTTCTCATCCTCCCTCCCCCACAGCTCTGTGTTACAGAAGCTAAATTCCAGGTGAGTGTGGCTGAAAGGTTGGGGGCCTCCTTCTTCCACCCAGCCCTCCTTCCTCCACCCAGCCCCATGAAGGATGTCATAGGACAGAGGCTTTCTCAAAGATGGAGTAGCCAGGAATACTGGGATCCCAACTGCCCCACCTCAGCTTGAGACAGGCTGGGACCTGGGACCTGGGACCTGGGACCCGTTGCTGCAGTGTCTGAACCTGGGCAAATGTCTCCTCCAGCAACAAAATACAAAGAAACTATAAGGGACTTAAAATAACTGCCTGCATATGCAGATGGGGCAAATTATGGACAAGACACAAAAAGACCAAAAAAAAAACCCCAACTGCCACTTCTGAAGAGCCAGGAGCAAAAATCGGGTGTCAAGAGCAAAAGCAGTGTACTGTGCATGCCCCCTGCACTCAACACCACCAAAGGGGTGGGCAAACCACCTAAGCCACCCCTCCAGCCTGACCCCTGGACACACCCCTACCTTCACCCCATTTAAGGAACCAGCTGGCCCCCACCTTGAGGAGCAAGCAAAGGAAATTGTTACCTGTTTTTGCTCCCCCTGCTGTAGCAGGGGCCCCAATAAAGCCTTGCCTGAATTTCTTGTCTGGTCTCTTATCAATTTCTATTGATTAAGGAAGGCCAAGAACCCTGGTCTGTGACAAGCTCGTAGGACAGCGGCTGTACACTTGAAGGGGCAGGCCAGGAAGAACAGAGGTTACTGCCCCACACAGAGTCCCACTCCTCTGCCCCATCCAGAGTGCTGCTCTTTAAGAATAGTATCACTTGAAACAGGCCATTGTTCCTGCCCCAAGCTCTGGTGCAGTGGCGCAGAGATTATCCCCACTGGAAGAAGCAGGAGAAAATTGCAAAGTTCTCCCTGAAAAAACTGACTTTATTTCGAACAGAATGTAAGGAAGTCCAAACATTATGGTACTCATGAAAACAATGGAGATTTTGGTAGTAAGCAATTGAGAGGAGGCTGGTACCTCCATGTGATCAACAAGTTAAATCATAGGTCAGCCAGTTTACCAAAAAGAACCAGAGAAAGAAAATGTGAAGAGCCCTCCTATGATCAGAACAAACCTCAGAGATTGGCCTGAAAAACTAACCCTGCACTCAAACACGTATTTGTACATCATGTTCACAGCAGCATTCACAACAGCCAAAAGATGGAAGCAATCTGAGCGTCCATCAACAAACAATGGATAAACAGAAAGTAGTATATACGTACAATAGTATATTATCCAGCTTCAAAAAGGAATGAAATTCTGACACATGCTACAACATGGATGAACCTTGATGACATAATGTTAAGTGAGATAAGCCAGTCACAAAAGAACAATTATATGATTCCACTTATATGAGGTATCTAAAGTAATCATATTCATAGAAACAGAAAGTATGGTAGTAGTTACCAGGGGCTGCTGGGACAATGGGGAGTTACCATTTAATGAGTACAGTTTCAGTTTGGAAAGGTGAAAAAGTTCTGGAGATGGATGGTGGTTATGGCTGCAGAGCAATGTTAATGTACTTAATGAAACGAACTGCACATTTAAAATGGTAAACTTTATGTTATGTGTATTGTATCACAATTCTCTAAGTAATATTTAAAAATCAAGATTGGGAAGATTAGGGAACTTAATCCACTAGAAAAATCATTAAGCCAGGAATAAATATAAAATAGAGAAATAAATGAAAAAGTCTATCATTTTTTCCTTCAAACTTACTAAGCGTGATCTAGTTGGATGTGTTCTAGCTGCTGGGGTGTGTAGTAGATCCCTGTTACCTGGTGGTGCATTCTCCTCCCAGCTACTAAGGACCCATAGCTGCATCCTTCTCTGGAGACCTGTGAGTAGGAGGCACTCTGCCCAGTAATGCCTGGGAAGGTATGCCCCCCAGTAGTCACACACTCTGGGGGGTAGCCTATAGCCAATGAGAGGTTGTTGGAGGTGGGAGTAAAAGTTCAGCCCCATTGCCTCAAAGTGGAACAACTCTGTGATATCATTCTTTTTTTTTTTTAATTTATTTTATTTATTTATTTATTTTTGGCTGCACTGGGTCTTCGTTGCTGCACACGGGCTTTCTCTAGTTGCGGCGAGCGATGGCTTCTCTTGTTGCAGAGCACGGCTCTAGGGGCACAGGCTCAGTAGTTGTGGCACACGGGCTTAGTTGCTCCGCGGCATGTGGGACCTTCCCAGACCAGGGATTGAACCTGTGTCCCCTGCATTGGCAGGCTGGAATCTCAACCACTGTGCCACCAGAGAAGTCCCTGTGATATCACTCTAACTTCAGAGCTCCTCCTGGAATCAGGCTGAGGCTAGACTTAAGATGAACCCACAGTTTTAGATCTCCTCTACCCTATCCTATTTCCCTCACTCCTACAGGTTTCATCTGAAAGTACTGCCTCAACAAATTACTTGCATAAGGGGTAAAAAAAACCTACCACTGCAAAGGGGACCAGATTTAATTGGATTAGACTGTGAAACAACTTACGCCCCTGAATACTGTTGAAAACAATAAAGCAACCAGCCAGCAATTACTGGAGTCTAACATGTCAGTGTGATTATCAAGATAAGCAGGCAGGGACTTCCCTGGTGGTCCAGTGGTTAAGACTCCATACTGTCAATGCAGAGGACATGGGTTCGATCCCTGGTCAGGGAACTAAGATCCCACATGCCATGGGGCCTGGCCAAAAGATTTTAAAAAAAAAAAAAGATAAGCAGACAGCTTAACAGAGAGATCAGGGAAAGACATAAGGAGAATTCTGCTAAAACCATTATCATTCCAGAGTGACTGTGTACATGCCAAGACTGTGCCCTCTGAGGAGCTGCAGCAGAGGCTTCACACTGTGAGGGAAATACACTTGACTGAAATAGTCCAGCCGAGCCACTAAACAAACAAACACAAACAAAAACAAGCTCCAGGGACTTCCCAGGTGGTCCAGTGGGTGAGACTCGGTGCTCCCAATACAGGGGGCCCAGGTTCAATCCCTGGTCAGGGAACTAGATCCCACATGCATGCTGCAACTAAGAAGTCTGCATGCCGCAACAAAGACCCTGCATGCCACAGCTAAGACCTGGCACAGCCAAAATAAATAAATTAATTAAATAAATATTAGGGAAAGAAAAAAACAAGCCCCAGAAGGTGGTTGGGGGGGTGGGGGTGGGAATCAATATGAAGAGTTGATACACGGCTTCCCTGGTGGCGCAGTGGTTGAGAGTCCGCCTGCCGATGCAGGGGATACGGGTTCGTGACCCAGTCTGGGAAGATCCCACATGCCGCGGAGCAGCTGGGCCCGTGAGCCATGGCTGCTGAGCCTGCGCGTCCGGAGCCTGTGCTCCACAACGGGAGAGGCCACAGCAGTGAGAGGCCTGCGTACCGCAAAAAAAAAAAAAGAGTTGATACAATATACTGTCTAAACATTTTAGTTTTCAACCACGACAACGAATTATGAGATAGGCAAAGAAATAGGAGACTATGACCCACACACAGGAAAAGAAACAGGCCCTGTGAGAGGGCTTAGATGGTGGAGTTAACAAAGACTTCAAAGTACTAGGTTCATAGTACTAAAAACAAAACATGCTTAAAGAAGTGAAAGAAGGTAAGATGACAATGTCTAATGAAATAAGAGACTATTGACAAAGAAAGAGAAATCATAAAAAAGAACCAAGTTAAAATCCTGGAGTGAAAAGTCAACAACAGAAAAGAAACACTCATTAGAAGATCTCAACAGTAGACATAAATTAGCAGAAGAAAGACTACTTAAACATAGACTAATACAGAATATGTAATCCAAACAGAGAGACAAAAGAATGAAGAAAATGCAGAGCTTCAGAGAAATGTGAACAGCATTAAGCACACCAACATACACATGATGGGAGTATCAAAGTAAGGAAGAAAATGGAGCAGAAAGAATATCTGAAGAAATAATGGCTGAAATTTCCCAAATTTGATGAAAAACATTAAACTAAACATCTAAGATGATCGACAAACTACAAGAAGGATAAACACAAAGAACTCCATACCCAGACACATCACAGTAAAAATAATAAAAGACAAAGGGAAAATCTTGAAAACAAGGGGGAAAAAAACACATATAAGGGAACCCCACTGAGATTAACAGTTGACTTATCAACAGAAGAAATGGAGGCCAAAAGGCAGTGGGATAATATATTCAAGTGTTAAAAGAAAAAACTGTCAGCTAAGAATCTTATAACCAACAAAACTATCTTTCAAATAATGAAGGCGAAATAAAGACACTTGCAGATAAACAAAGACTGAGGGAATTAGTTACCAGCAGACCAGCCTTACAAGAAATACTAAGAGAAGTTCTTCATAATTAAAAGAGTGAACCCAGATGGCAATATGAACACATGCACACACACACACAAGAACACCAGCAAAGGTAACTATGTAATTCTAAAAGACAGTATAAATGCATCTTTCCTCTCTTAACTAATTTGAAAAGCAATTGCATAGGACAATATGTACATAACTGTATTGACAACATATAGAAACATATTTGAAAATAACAGCACAAATTAAGTATGTGGGAACAAAGCTGTAATGGAATAAGAAAATGACACAACTAAAAACTCAGCAACAAATAAAGAGAATTAGAAATGGTAAATAAGGCTAATGTAACAAACTCTATAAATATACTTGCTCTCTTTCTCTCAGCTTCTTTGAAAAATAAGAAGTTATATACAGCAACAAATGTAACACCATATTGTTGTGTTTGTAACATATATAGATGTAAGATATTACAATAATAGCACAAAAAAGGGAAAGAGGAAACAGTTATATAGAAGTAACATTTCGGTACTTCACTGGAATTAATTTAGAATTAATCTGAAAGCTGATTCTGAGAGCAACCACTAAGAAATAAATTTCTTTTAAATACTGGGAAAAAATCACTAAAGTAATTAAAATGTTGCACTAGAAAATATTCACTTAACAAAAAACAGTAAAAAAAAAAAAAAAAAGGCGGGGGGGACAGAGGAGCAAAAAGAAATAAGACATACAGAAAACAAAAAGTAAAATGACAGCTATAAATCCAACTATATAAATATTAACATTCAATATGAATGGATTAAACAATCCAGTCAAAAGTCAGAGATTATCAAACTGGATAAAAAACAAGATCCATCACACTTTAGATTCAAGGATAAAAATGGGTTGAAAGTAAAAGGATAGAAAAAGAGTCATTCAATCAAGAATATGTAACAAGTATACACATTTATACACCTAACAACAGAGCCCAAAACACATGAAGCAAAAACTATCCAATACCCAATAATGGATAGAACTAAGCATTATATCAAAAAGGAAGTAAAATACTTTGAACAACTATTATCTAATGAGATCTAACAGACATCTATAGAATCTTCCACCCAACATCAGGATTCATATTCTTCTCAATTGCACATGGAACATTCTCCAGGATAGACCACATGTGAGGCCATAAAACAAGTCTCAATGAATTAAAAGGACTGAAGTCATACAAAGTATGATCCCTAAGGTCCTGGGCTTTCTGGGCATCTAAACACCTACCCCTCCCCTGTCTACAAATAAAGAATCAAGGTCCAGAGAAGTTAAATGATTTTTGCCCATGACCGCACACTTCATCAGTGGTTCGACTAGGGTAAACCAAGAACCCAGGTCTCCGGATTATCAGAGCAAGGTG
The DNA here is from genome assembly GCF_949752795.1 of Hyperoodon ampullatus. Lineage (NCBI taxonomy): Eukaryota > Metazoa > Chordata > Mammalia > Artiodactyla > Ziphiidae > Hyperoodon > Hyperoodon ampullatus. The sequence continues at coordinate 195,476,549 of NC_136914.1, read as the reverse complement.
GATTTACGTCATAACTTGAACTGGCTTCACTTTTATACTACATCCTCAGTCCACAAAATATCCAGCGCTCCATTTCTAGGAATGTATCCTGAAGAAATAATAATGATTAAAGCCCAATGTGTCCCAAGTTCCCTAAGTGAATAATAATTTCATTATCATCACAGCGAAAAATGAAACCTTGTGTTTAAAAGGCACTCATCCTTGAAGAAAGTGCCTAACACTCTAATGGATCACTATAGTACCCGGCTAATATTCTATTAGGGCAGCAGGTATTCAGTCTGGAATATTCATTGTTTTTGTACTATTTTTAAAGGGTGGAGATTCTTTTTAAAATAAACTGGGAGATGCATGCAAAATTAATGTAACGTTCGTAAATAAGTAAAAGCTCCCCAGACTTGCCGAGCGAGCGCACGGTCACATCAGCGCGTTCCCGAGCGTCAGCTCCTCCCCTCCAGCCCACGCTCCCTCCTCGCCCACTCTGGCCGCGCGGGAGGGGCGATAATGGTGCCGGCGTCTCCCGCTCAATTTCAATTCTCCCACGCCCTCGGCAGCCCAGCTCGCCAAGGTTTCCACCTGCGCGAGCGTCGGTACCTCTGTCACGCCGGCTGTCGGCACTTAACCTTGGCCTCCGCCACGCCCGCAGCCAAGCCGCCCTCGGCCCCTGCACGATCCGAGAGCCAGAAAGCCCCAGGCGCGTCCTCGAGACCCCAGGCCAGGGCCGGGACTGGACTGCGAAGGCGGGGCGGCGCCGCGGCTCCCGGGGTCAGAGGCGCCTTGGCAGCCACACCCTCCAGCTGCGCGGTGACAGCTCCCGCGGCTGAGGCGGGCCGCGCCGACAGGTGTAGCCTCCCGTGCCGCCCCGCCCCGGTCCCGGCTCAGGTCCCGGCCAGCCGCCCTGAAGCGCCCCCACCCGCCCCCTCGCGCACCACCTGTCTGGCCGCTCCGCGCGCCACCGGCGGCGGACGACCCGCCCGGCTCCCGACGAGCGGCCGGAGGGGGCAGCCCGAGACCCCGGGAGGATGAGAGCTTTACCGGAGGGTGGGCCCCACGCAGGCGGTGTCGGTGCTCTGGATCTCCTGCAAGATCCGCTCGTGCTCCGGAACGGTGCCCAGACCTTCGCCGCTCTCCGCCATCTTGGCTGGAAGCTGAGGAGCCAGCGAGGCGCGGCGCCGCGAGAACCGCGGGGGCGAGCGGCCTGTGGCGCGAGCGCGAGGGGGCGGGGGAAAGGGGCGGGGCTGGGAAAGGGGCGGGGCGGGCGGGGTGGGGCGGGCAGCGCAGGGGCGCGCGGGTGGCGTGGGAGGCAGCACGTGGGCCCGCGACCAGGTGTCGGGTCTCCACACCTGCGGGAGGCCAAGGTACTGCCGGGGGCGGTGGGGCGTGGAGACGCGTCACCTCCAGCTCTCGCTCGGCACTTGTCCCTAGTTGCTGTCTATTAACTGGCTGGGCTTTAACACAGATCCCTGTATTCTGTGTGCCCGACCCTCTGCCACGCGCTGGGGATACTTCAGTAATGAGGGAGGTCGACAATCTGTAATAAAAGCTATGGGAACGTTTAACAGGGAGGCCTGATGTACTACTCTGGGTGGTGGAGAGTCAGAGAAAGGAAAACGTGTACTCAAGAAAAGCAAAATGGTGTGTGGGAGTACGATTTATTTTAGGAATGAGCCAGGAAGGTTCCAGCTGGCGACTGCTCTGAGTGGATTCCTGTCCCTGCCCGCGGGAAGTCCACAGAGGCCAGTCAACTTGGAAATAAATTATAAGCGCCAGAAAAAGTAAATGACATCAAACTATGACACCTTATGGCAAAGATAAAAGTGCAATGTGTGATTTCATGCCAAAGTCCTTGAACCCAAGTGCCCCCAAGTTGCTGTGGCTGGGATAAGGCGTGGAAGCTCTTGAGAGCAGTGGGCATCAGCGAGATGGGAAAGAAAGGCAGGTGGCTTGGGCAAAGGTACTAGTGTAGAAGAGTTCTGTTTAGTGAAGTGTTTGTGGGACGCTGAGTAAACCAGTTTGTCATGGTCAAAGCAGCGACTGAGAAGGTTAGTCAAGAAGAGAGTACATACCTAGCCCTGAAGGACAAATATTTTCTGGTCTCCATTAATCCAGGGCTCTGAATGTCCCTTTGAGTCAGCCAAGCTCTTTACTATACAGCTGTGTAACTCACTCCTTCAGTGAGCTTTTTCTAGAAGCTTTTACTACTTCCATCCTCCTCCCACAAAAATCCTGGGAGATGATATTGCATAATAATTAAGAGCATGAGCTCTGAAGACTGGTGTCTTCAATTTAACTCCCTGGTCCTTCACTCCACAGCTGGGTGACATTGTGCAAGAACCTAGTCCCTTTATAATTCAGTTTCCCCATCTGTAAATGACCATAATAGTACTGTCTACCTCATTTTGCTGTCCCATGGTGTGTTAGCTTTCTATTATTGCTGGAACAAATTATCACAAACTTAGCTTAAAACAACTCAAATGTATTATGTTATAGTTCTGTAGGCTAGATGTCTAATACGGGTCTCACTGGGCTAAAATCAAGGCGTCAGCACAACTGTGCTCTTTCCAGAGGCTCTAGGGGAGAATTCATTTCCTTACCTATTTCAGTTTCTAGAGGCCTTCCACATTCCTTGGCTCATGGCCCCCTTCCTCAGTCTTTCAAGCCAGCAATATTGCATCTCTCTGACCATTCTTCTGTAGTCACATCTCCCTCTGACTCTGACCTAGGCCAGAAAAGAGTCTCTGCTTTTAAGGACCGATGGCATTAGGTTTGACACAACCCCGTAATTCTGGATAATCTTCTATCTCAAAGGCTTAACATTAATCACATCTGCAATATCCCTTTTGTCATGTGAGGTAATATATTTGCAGATTCCAGGGATTAGGACATGGACATTGTGGGGGAACCATTATTCTGCCTGCCACACTTAGTAAGGGCCCAATAAACATTACTAACATATATAAATGTCCTCCTTCCTATTAATGTGAAATTTCTGCCCTCCTTGGAAACTTCAACTCAGATTTATCTCCTTCATAAAGATTTCCCTAACGAATCACAACCTTCTCCACTGACTCTAGATTCAATGTAGCACATATATCCATTCCACCAACAACTGTTATAAGAGTTTGCACTTGTTTTGATTAGTTCCTTTTTATAATTTGAATTTTGTTTGTTCTGTACAGTTGAGCCCCAGGGAACCGAAACACGGCTGACCTCAGTGCACACTGGCTTGGAAAACTAAGGAAGCTCTGCTACATCCAAATACTTATTCTACCAAGAAACCCTATCACAAGCCTGTTTCCACTGTCTTGATGCTACAAGAGAATCCAGATCTTCTCTGGGTAGTCTCACTTCCTCAAGTTGTGAAAATATACAGAAAAAAAAAAAAAAGAAATCTCTTCCCAAGTCCACCAGCACTTTCACACCATGTTAAGGTCCTTAAGTTCAGAGATGACATTTTTTTTTTAATTTTACAATTTCTTATAGTTCCTCATAGACTCCTGCACATGGCTGAGAGAAAGTTGGAGGGTCTTGCTGAAGTTCTGAAGCCACTGGAAAGAGTTCAGGATGAGTTAGAAAGGAGCATTCCAAACAGGTCTGAGTAGGTAGGAGTTTAATTAATCCATTATTGGTAACAATTAGGAATTAAAACAATATCAAATTGTAAAAAGTTAGTTTCTTCAAACTTGCTCTTTATATGTTGACATTAAATATAACATCTTATAATATTGTGTATTCAGTTGCCTTAATAGAAATCTGCAGCACAAACCGTTACCTCAAACTCCCTGATGTTCACTTTTATCAGGAGCTTCAATGCAAGAAATGATATTTATGGACTTTTGTCACAGGATATAAACTTCATCCATTCCTCTGGTTATTTAAAATTTTTTCCTTGGATGGAGCCAAATACCTAGACCCTAGTGTTTTGGCCCTTCATACCACTGTTTTTTACTGAGTAGTAAAAAACTGAATTTTTTTCTTAGCAGACTGTGTCCTCAATTGCTGAGGCACCACCACCTGGTGTTAGCACATCTGAAATGCAGGTTCAGCTCTTGAGAGGGGAAAATAAGCCTTTTGAAAATTGAACCTGAAACCAAAACATAAGATCAGAGAACAAATTTTTACTGTCCTACAAAGAGAACAGAAAGCCAGTTCTCTCTGCAGGAAATGGCAGGCTATCTTAGCTCAGACAATGAGCAGGGCCAGAATTCACTGTTCTGAAGAGTAAAGCAAGGTGAGGAGACATATGGCACAAGCCAGCTTCTTATTTGGCAATGCCCCATACTCGTGGGGCATTCCTTTTTAGAGTGTTCATTACCCAGACCTTTTCCCCTTCTCTTCTCCAACCCTGATGCCATCTATCTAAACCCAGCTCCAAATGCCCCTGCCCTGGGAAGCCAGCCCTGCTTACATACTCCTCACTCCTGGCCTGTTTCAACACCTGCCCACAGAGATTACCTCAACGTTAGGTGGCAGTATCTTCCCCTCAAGTCAAGATGGAAGGAAGTCCATATACCACTTCTCCTTCTGAAACAGCTCTTGCTGGTTCCCTCTGTGACTTCTGACAGTTCCGTTAGTACCTGAAGTTTTTTGCTAAGAATTTAAAGCTAAATGTCCTAAATAGCTAACTATGTAAATTTTAATTATGGACGTAGCTATAACAAACACATTTATGTGAAAAAAGGCCTAAAGTGCTACATTTCTAAAAGGCTCCAAAATGAAGAATTTCAGCTATACGCCAAAATAAAAACCATAATAGCTATTTACTGAGCACTATTTGCTAAGCCCTTTATATTATCTAATTTAATCTTTACTAATTTAATTCATAACTTTTTTTTGGTAATTAATACTAATTTTACTAAAGTCTAATTTCACCCTCTGGGGTACTTTTGCTATCTCCAATTTAATTTGAAGAAACTGAGACTTAGAGAGATTAGGTCACTTGTCCAAAGCCACACAGCTAGTGAGTTGGAGAAGATGGAGCTAGTAAGCTGTTCCTGTTTTTCCTGTTAATAAAAAAAAATCAGATAAGAAGACTGTTCCGATGTTGTTTTACCCAAGGAATAAATGACTTAGTCTGGTCTGAATAGGTTGGGGGCAGTAGGGCACACTGGAGGACTGCACATGCATGTCGAGTTATTTTGGGGGCAGTGGATATTGACTTCCAGAGATCCACCCAAAATCTCTCATCAGGACTCCGGGGAGGGAAAAGATATATCAGGAAGACTGACAGAGCAGGAGACTGGCAGAGCAAGAGATGTGCTCTGTGTCTGGCAGGAAACTAACCAGCAAAGTAAGGGTTTAACCTGTAGATAAAATCTTAATCATTAACAACTTATACTTTGAGCCTCTTGTCTACAGACTAATAAACAATCTTGGGAAAGCCCCTCCGTCAGAAGGAGGCTGTAGAATGCAGCTGCCCAGGTCTGGCATTTAAATGCTTGGGTTCAAATTCCAATTCATCTCTTACTAGATGTGGGGCCTTGGTAGAGTGACTTAACTTGTCTAAGCCTCAGTTTCTTCAAGTGTGAGTTGGGAGCAATAATAGTCCCTAGCTCACCAAGTGGTTAAAGGAGATTAAAGGAGATAATATATGTATAATGTTGCATGAGCATTGGAGACGAGGATTATCCAGCATTTGTTATTAAATCAGGAAGCCCAGAATTTAGCTTCCTCTTTGGTAAAATAAAAATAAAAACCAGACACAATATTGTTCTTTTTTTCTAACCATTAACAAAATAGCCTAATTCTGTATCAGAGTTCTCTGAACCTGAACCTCATTTTTTTTTTTTCTGAATGCTCCATGGGAGGAAACTGCCTGAAAGTTGTTCCTGTTGTGGCTGGGGAACCAGGGCCCTGTCTTTGGGTTAGATCCTTGGCTCTGGATCCACTTTAGTGAGCCCTCCGGATCTTGCTTTAAGTCAAGGGTCTCTTCATTGTCCTTGGAGGCACACACATCATGGTGCCGAACAATCAGCGAGTCTGTCTCCATTTCCAGGCATGGGACAATGTCTGTATAGTTTACTACCAGCCCAGTTACTATTTGTTAAATAAATAATACACATGCAAATACTTCTCATGTTAAGCTTAATGTTGTAAAAGCATGTTTCATGAGATAGGGTACAGCTCTACAGAAAGATTCCCTTTCTCACTCCTAGGAACCCTATAGCAGACTTCCTGATCTTTATCCTCTCAAGCCTTTGCTAATATCATTCAGATGTTTCTTAAAGAGTTTAAGAGCCTTTGTTATATAATTGCAGAACTTTATCAAAATGTAGAGTACAGGCAGTCTTTAGATATTGGCTCTTATCAACTAACCCTTCCCTGTGCCTTTTAGCCACTCTTTGGGGCTGTCTTGTCAGCTGCTTTCCTCCAGCTTCTACCTTGTTGGTGCAGTGACCCCAGGTGGCCATAGTCTGTAAGTGCAAGAGAATGTGAACAAAGCCCAGCCAGGCCTGGGAGGATTCCTGCGGCAAAACTGTGTCCAGGAATCTGTTCCATATCCCACAGGGGAGAACAATAGAAGGAAATCTGAAATTGAAGCCAAATAAAATCAGTTTTTCTGAAATATGGGCCAGTCCTCAAAGAAGTTCAAAAGTAATTAGCCCCAGGTTCTCTTCATTCAACAACTGCTTTTATTGAACGCCTGCTGTGTGCCAGGTTCTGCGCTAAGCTCTCAGAGCTGGCTCATCCATGCGGGGCCTAAGAAGCTGCTCTTGGCTTAATGCCCTGCCATCACCATCTTGTAATTCTTAATAATTTTTTGAACAAGGAGGCCTGCATTTTCATTTTGCATTGGTCCTGTAAATTGTATCACTAGTCCTGCCCTCAGAACGATGTCCTGAAAGCACCATTACATTGCTCATCCCAAAGCTAAACATTTTAAAGTCCACTGAGCAATTAAAGAGCAACAGTATTTTCTCTGAATTCCATTCTCTCCTTCCTCTCCCCACGGCACGCCAGCGCCAGCTTATAACACCATTTTCTCTGCTCTTTCCTCTTTCTTTCCTCCTCATTGTTGGCCTTTTATTCCTCACTCTTTCCCCACTTAGCTTTTCTTTATTGCCTTTCACCTTCTCTCCCTCTCTTCTCACTCGTCCTATTGTCCTATTTTTTTTTCTTCTCTCAGCAAAAAAGGATTTAGATATGTAACTAATGTAATGTAATGAAATGTTAATCAAGATAATAATAGCTGACGTTTACTCCCTGGACCTCCCTTTTGTAAAATAGGATCCCTGGACCTCCCTATCCTTCACCCTGATTTGTTATTCTTCATAGCACTTATTACCGCTTTTTAATTTATTTTTAGCTCTCTTCACTAAAAGGCCAGCTCCCTGTGAGCAGGGAGTTTCCAGGTCTCTTGATCTTGCTACATCAACAAGACCATTGCCCATCCTCCACCACTGCCTGCCACATTGGAGATGTTCCATAAATATTTACTTAATGAATGACTGAGCATTTGCTATGTATGAGCCGCTACATTAAATACACATAATGCCTAATTCATATAAACCTTTCAATAGTTCTATTAGTAAGTAGTATAGAGGCAAAATTTGAACACATGTCCTTCTGGCTCCAGAGCCCATTCATTTAACCACTAAATAAACAGAACTGTCTCCTTGCTTGGAATACTTAGTTTCCAATGTAAAAAAAAAATGTTTTTTTTAACTTCTCTCTAGTGTTCCACTGAAGATCAAGCAGCTAATCGTATTATTTAAGTGTTCAGTGCAAATGTGGCAACTACACAGCCCACTGTCATCAGGGACCCCAGGCTTTCCTGAGGTGCTACAGACGTGGCAGGCCTCAGTCATAATTAGGCCCACAATTATTCCTGAACAGTTTCTCTGGATTCCATTTTATATCCACAGCATGCTGCACACTACACCACTCCCATTAGAGATTAAATGAGGTCATGATATTACATTAGCATCAAATATAAGAATCAGTAAATAGGATTTTGAAAAGGGATACCTCTCTCCCCTGAATATTAGGCAACCAAAATAAAATTTACATTACTCAATATTTTCCCCCTGCTCAGAATTTCAAGGTGTTGTGAGTGCTTGTTTACTTCAACACTCTAAAGTGTATATTATACCATGCTGGAATATATATCCCGGATGTAAATTAGACATAATAATAATAATAATAGCTAAAATATTGAACATTTACAATGTGCTAGGCCAGCATTGTGCTAAGCACTTCAAATACATTTGAGATAGGTTTTATTATAATTCCCATTTTATAGTTTCAGAAACTACGGCCAAAATCAAATAACTAATAAATGCTAGAGCTTTGATCTTAACATACTTAATGAAATAAGATTTAATAGAAATCTTACACTTCTGAAGATAAAAACAGCAAGAGCATCCTAGAATGTCTACGGCTGAATTTAACTAGTTATATTTTTTAGTATGTCATTCTAAGATTTTACTGTGTTTACAGTTCAGGCGGTTGTTTTTAGTTGTTGTTATTTTAATGTTTTCTGTTCTTTCCTAAAAGTATGTTATCTTCATTCTTAAAAACATTAAAGTCAAAGAAATAATAATATCCTGTTTGCTCTTAAACTGTTAAAACTTCATGGTCAGCTTTTGGAAAAGAGCCCGAGAGAGTCTGTGAGTACAAGTGTAAAACAATTATGTTATCATAAAACAATTACAAAAATTTCTTCTGGTACGTCATCATGTACAATTCCCTTTTCCTCCTATTTTTCCCAGCCCTCGGCAGGGCTTTCTTTGGATATGTCCTCCTTTTCTTCCTCCCACTAACACTGCACTGCCCTTCAATCTCTTTATCTCAGTCTCAGCTCTAGCCATAAGACACACTGTAATTTCTGAATTCAAATTGGTTCAGACATGTTATGATTTCAAGACCTGTTCTAAGAGGCTAACAACACACCTGCAGGAGCCTAAGAGGCGTAATAAGCCCAGGCTATATCCAGGTATGAGAGGGTATCCATGAGGGACCAGGTCTAATGAGTGAGGCCTGGCGGCAGGAAGTTCTAGTGTGGATATGATCAATGGAAGGATGCTGCTCTACTGTGTTATCCTAAGACCATAGCTACCATTGCTATTTTATCAGAACCACTCTCAACATGAGGATTCAGAAAACCACTACCAATGCACTGGAATTGATATGCTACTAGGTGAAAGCTATTAACTATCCTTGTTCAAGGAAGTTGGTAATGCTGAGTAAGGCTGAATAAGGTACTAGTGTTGTAGTTCCTTTTCTTTTCTTTTCTTTTTTTTTTTGGCTGCACCATGGGGCATGTGGGACCATAGTTCCCTGACCAGGGATCAAAACCCGTGCCCCCTGCAGTGGAAGCATGGAGGCTTAACCCCTGGACCTCCAGGGAAGTCCCTGTAGTTTCTTTAAGCATGGCTCCAGACAGCCGGTAAGACTACCAGGGAGAGGCACGCCCCCTAGAGGCAGCAGCTGGCAAGGAGTTGGGCATATCTGGGCCAACTGGAGGAGCTGGAGTAAAAATCAGAAAACCTAATAAGAATAAGAAAATCTAGTGGAAATTACCATATGGTGGTAACATGATAAAAACAGTGATGCCCAGGGCAAAAGGATTAGGGTAGCAAAACTAATTCCAGACCCCACCTGCTCATGAGTTTTAGCCTACCAAGCATCTGCCAGCCAGGTGATTTTGAATGCCCAAAGCAAAGCCATGCTAGGACAACACAGGCACTAGCAGTAGGCCTTTCTTTACATTTCTCCCTTTTCTTTGAAATTCAGTCACTGTCTGCATGGTTAACATCAAATTCCAATTTGCCACCCTGGAAATTTATTCCCCAATTCAATTGTTAGAGCTGCCTGAGATGTCTTTATCGGGTATTTCATTGGCAACACAAATAAACCATGGAAAAAACATAATGTCTCAACTCTCCCCTAAAACTATCTCTCCTTTAAACTTAATACTTTGGGCAGTGGTCCCATTTCACATATAGATGAAAACAAACACAGGATCTCAGAATCATCTGATTCTTGTCCACTTTTCCAGCAAAACAGAAAGAAGACCAAAGGAGTTGACTCAAGGGGCCCACTGGGAGAGTCAGGCAGGAGGCAGGATGGGAGCAGCCTTGTATGAAGTCAGGAGGTAGGTAGAAGGCAGCCCGGGCAGGTGAATGAGACTATGGCCATCGACAGTACCAGACAACACGAGTCCCGGTTCCAGCAACCCCCTCACGACTCCTAGGTGGAGGAGACCCATTCTCTCAGATGATGGTGGGGCTAAGTGTGCCAGGAAGCCTTGCATACCCTATTAAAGAAGGGCTGTTGAGCCACCCTTAACTGACACTAGCAGAAATCATCTCTGGGCTTTGAGTTCCTGAGCTCTCTGAGCTCACCTTGCTAGAGAAACAAACCCCACCTGACCCTGATCTGAACACTGACCTTGAGCAGGGCACCTCAGAAACAAGGTGGGCTGGGAGAGGAAGCTAACAGTTTAGGATTTTACAACAGAAAACGTCTGTAGAAGTAATACCTTTCTTCTGTGACAGGGAAGAACAACTAGGAGAATGCTTGGATATTTTCTCTACCTCAATTCCCAGGTGCAGGGCTTTCCCTGAGAATGTTTCTCTGCTGTATTCCCAGCCCCATCCTCTCAATGTCCTAACCCTCCCCTCACTGTCCATTCCAGCCCTTGGGCCAATCTCCCTCCAGCCAAACTTCTTTTCCACCCTCTCTGCCTTTAGAACTTGTAACTATTCAAATACTTTAGCCTTCTCTTCTTCCCTGAAATGATGACTTTCTCTCTGGACTACCTTCTTTCTTTTGCCTCGCAAGGTCATCATTAGCTCAGAAGCTCACACAAATTAGTTCAACAAATATTTATCTAGCTACTGTGTGCCAGGCATGGTAGAAGCTTCTGCAGAGGATGCTAAGATATAAGTAAGACACAGGTTGTGCCCTCAGGAGTCTTTAGCCTGAGAATGGTTATAGTATAAAATACACACACACACACACACACACACACACACACACACATCCAAGTGAGTCAGAATAAACGCTCTGGATTCTTTGGGGCTTCAAAGGACGAAATGCTCACCTGTGGTTGATAAATCAGAACATTTGAGCTGTGCCTTGCAAGATGGGCTGGATTTTGGCAGGCAGAAATAAGAGTGAAGGATAATAAAGGAAAGGAACCATGAGCACGAGAAGGAAGAAAATCTCAGGGCATATTATCAAATAGTAAACACTCCAGTTTGGCCAAAATGGAAGTCCTGTCTTTATTTTCCAACCCTCATATTTGGCCACATGAGCTGATTATGTTCCATAAGAGCAGTGAGCCAGAATAGGTGACATTGGAATATCAGTGACATGCACAGGGATGTGTAGAAAGGCGTCGAATGCTAGCCTAAGAAGTCTTCATTTAATCGATGATTACAGCATCAGTTTAGGAAAACTAATTTTGGTGAATATTGTCCCAATTAAAGGCTTGTTAGGAGCTCTGTGTCTATCTTCCAAAATAACATTGAGGTGTTTTAACAGTAGCCTTTGGAAAAGACTGCTCTTACTCCTCATTCAATAACCTAAATACAAAGCTAACAGTGGGCATTCCAGGTCCACTGGTGGTGATGACAGGCAGCACCTGGAGAAAATATTTGTGCTGTGTCTACTCTTGTGCTGCTGGGAGAGTGCTGTGACTGCCAGATCTAAACCAATTCTTTTCTTTAGCAAGACCAAGTACAAGACTGGGATATTTGCCCTCAGAACAGAGGGTAGGACAGATCCAATACCCAAAGCAGGAAGTCAGATACAGTACCAGAGCAAGACTAGCTGATAGTTCCAAGGATGCATGAAACTTATAGATGTTGGCCAGGGTTGTGAGATCAGGAGAGAAGTAGAGGGGGTCAGGGGTGAAGACCAAGGGCTCTAAAGCAGCAGTAGCAGCAGAGGCCACAGTAATTAACACACATCCAGGCTCCCTTTATCCCCTTCTCATGTTTCCCTTTAGACTTCTGACCTAGCCACCAGGCAGATGCACAAGTTTGAGAAGATGCTAGTATGGTATAAAGTATGTTCCATTTGGAAAAAATTACCAAGTTTCCTATTAGTGAAAAGCTTTAGTTTCTTCTACCTATTGAATAGGGTAAAAATCACCTGCCCTTCTTCAAGGATGTTCATGATGCTCAGATAAAATGAAGGTGTAAGGAACAGTTATAATGGAGTTGTAATTATTTTTCAACTGCACCTACACACTGATAGCCCAAGAATCAACCAATAAATATCAGTATCTTCCCATACCCCAACACTACCCTAGGCCCTTTGAAAAGATTCAGAATTTATTTAATGCAAAATCAAATTTAAACATTTGGGAGAAATTTATTCAGATTTAAACTGTAGGATTTCAAAGCATTTTGTCCTGGATCTTTCTGAGACTGAAAAGACAAGAGCAAAAAAAAAAAAAAAAAAAATCCTTTCACTTAATCTACAAATATTAGTCAACAAATATTTATTGTCTATCACTGTCACATTCAGTGATTACCATCCTGTTCCCACACTGATAAGTGTCAGGTACAGGCAGACAGTCAAAAAGAATTAAAATTTTAAAACTGCCTGTTTAACACAGAGATACATGGTCTTTCATTTTAATCCTGTCCTTGAACTATGCAAATTAATCCCCCTCTTACCAAAGAAGCTATTTTTAAATCTTATATAGAAATAAAAAATACATATCCGAAAGGTCACCACATACCCAAGAGCAGCAACAATACAAGCAAGCATTCTACGTTTTTTCCTACAACTCACATCCACTCAAATATAAATGAGTTTCAATCTATTTGGAGTTGGCATGAGGTCCTTTTTGATCACTTGAAAGTCAGTTCTATTTTTTAACCTTGTGGTGATGAATCATGAAACAAATACAATGCAAAAAAAAGTGGATTATTTATTTACTGTCATTCCTCTGAGGATAAAATTTTGAAATTAGGTATGTACAGAGTTATAACCATTTTTCAAAAATTATTTTTTATTCTGTTTTAGAGAAAAGGATAAAAAGAAGTGAATAAGACTACCTTATGAACACTAAAGAAGAAACAACAAAATATAAAGGAGCCCTACCTTAAAGTAGCTTCAATGGGCAGCTCAAAAGACTGAATCTCAGCCAGGACATTCTCATAGGTTTGATCTGGGTCTTCCACCAACATTGCTCCTGATTTTCCAGCCACAGACATCAGATTTTAAGTGCAAAACAGTTGTAATTTATAAGAGAAATGCAGTTTTCCTTATAATTATGACAAGGGTTCTGTGTTCACCCAGAGTAGCAGCAAAAACTGAGCTCACTGTCTGACTTCATGCTATCAAAATCCTTGCTTCCAAGAATGTTGCACAGCTGTTGCTGTCCTGTCTCTACTTATAACGTTTAATTTATTATTAACCTTGACACAGTTCAGAAAGTTCCTGCCTGATGCCTGCTGTATTTATTTACTTGTTTCTCAAAGACAGTAACTGCAAACTTTGGTAGGAATTAGAAGAATTATACTATAAAAAGTTATTAAGTACAATCGACTTGTTAGGGCACATATTATAATGTTATTTATGCTAATTACACCATTAAAGCTATGCTCCTAGTTATTCCTGCAACTATACCCTTGCCCACAACCCTAAAAGATATAACAATCAGAGAAAAACATAACAATCCTATAGGATATAATTTTGAGGTCACTGGGCAAGCACCTTGATTCCCCATCTGTTTCACTTCTCCACACGACTCACTGCTGTGTCAAGTTCCACCATTATAGAGCCATTCCATTTTTTGTCTCCTGTTCAAATACAAATGCTCCTGGGAGTAAATTTTAATCCTTATCAATCATTTATGCCTAACTGTGAGTGAGTTTGCTAGACCCTTTCTGCAGGATAGATTTTGATGGGTAGGGCGAAAGCATGAAGGTGCCAGGACGTTAAGGGGCCTGGTTGCCACTAAGAGGAAGGAAGTGTGCAAGAACTAGAGGCCTAAAATATCAAGGAGAAATGTGGCCGACAGCCAGCCCCAAGCAGGCCTAAAAAATTAAATGGGTACATATTTCCCATTACCATTTGTACTAGATCTTCCTCAATTCTGAGTTTAACCTCATGCTTTCTTGCCCAGTACAAGAAAGTGGGTATTTAAGGGATGAGTAGGGACTTCCCTGGTGATCTAGTGGTTAGGACTCCGTGCTTCCACTGCAGGGGGCATGGGATCGATCCCTGGTCAGGGAACTAAGATCCCGCATCCCACATGCCTCGCAGCCAAAGAAAATAAAAAATAAAGGGATGAGTAGTGACATTCTTCCATATGAATCTACATTTTTTAAGTTTTTATCAGATTTGTTAATAATGCTCCACAAAGAAGTTGAAGTTCTTTCTCCTCAAAATGTACTATTCATGTAACCACGAGGCATATGTCATAAATTGCATCCACTTTTCACTTTTCCCTGCATCCATACCTTTGCCAGTGCCTCACTGAGTGTCCCTCCATGCCCCAGGAATTTGGGCTTAGCCCATGAGTTCTGCTAGGCAATGATATATGAGCTGAAGTGACAGTACGTGAGCTCCAAGCCTGGGCTTTGTAAGGCCTCACATACTTCTCTTTGCACTCTTGCACTTCTGCCATCACCTGAGAAAAACATGCCCTGGCTAGCTTGCTGGTCCAAGGAGGATGAGAGATGCATGAAGCAGAGTCATCCCGACTGATCCACAAAACTGCAGGGGGAAGCTTATTTTCCCAACCAGCTGCAGCATTCTGATGCAGAGCTGCTCACCCTAGCCCCAGCCAGATCAGCCATGCCCCAAATACCCACAGAGCAATAATGAATGATGGTTCTTCGCAGCCACTGAGTCATGGGTTATACGCAGCAATAGCAAACCAATGCAGCATTCTTCACATCAACTCCACCAATAGGCTCAACTCTTAGCCCTAGTTTTCCTCCATGGCAGAATAGAAAAATGCATCAGGAATACGTCTAACACCATTTCCCCTTCTTCAAGACCTGACACAAAACAGTAATTTTCTATCTTGTATTAAAGTCATTTATGTGCAGGGTTTTTAATTTATACCAAATTATCAGATTATTTAAGAGCAGAATGTCTATGTGATTTGTATTTGTATTCCCTGTAACACAACACACTGCCCTGTGTAACAGTAGGTTCTCAAGAAATGCTTATTGAATGAATGAATGATTGACAGCAAAGCTACAAGCTAAGAGTTACTTCTGCCTTATGCCCAAGTGTTGGTCCAAATGATGCAAAAATATGAGATTTCCAGATTGAATTTATCAGACTATGAGAATACATAAATTCATGATGGGAAATCAGTCTGGTCATAAGAGAGTATTGGTCATCACTTTATTATATAGTAGAGAACAACTTCATAGGTAATGCCACATACACATGAACATATATCTATGATGACCCACCGAGCCTTAAATATAACATAGTTTAAAAATTGATTTTTCTCCCTACATACCCCAAATTTTTATTTTTAAAATTTTCATACTGGGCTTCCCTGGTGGCGCAGTGGTTGAGAGTCCGCATCCCATGCAGGGGACACGGGTTCATGCCCTGGTCTGGGAAGATCCCACATGCCGCGGAGCGGCTGGGCCCATGAGCCATGGCCGCTGAGCCTGCGCATCCAGAGCCTGTGCTCCGCAACGGGAGAGGCCACAACAGTGAGAGGCCCGCGTACCGCAAAAAAAAAAAAAAAAAAAAAATTTCATACTTACAGAATAATTACAAGAACAGTCACATAACCTTCATCTGATTCATCAATTGTTAACATTTTGTTACCTTTGCTTTCTCTTTCTCTCTTTGTTTATTCAAGGGGATTTTATAATGTAGGCATATGCTTTTAATACATAGAGTGATAAAACTGTGTTAATTTATTTTTTTTTTTTTTTTTTTTTTTTTTGCGGTATGCGGGCCTCTCACTGTTGTGGCCTCTCCCATTGCGGAGCACAGGCTCTGGATGCGCAGGCTCAGCGGCCATGGCTCACGGGCCCAGCCGCTCCGCGGCATGTGGGATCCTCCCGGACCGGGGCACGAACCCGTGTCCCCTGCATCGGCAGGCGGACTCTCAACCACTGCGCCACCAGGGAAGCCCAAAACTGTGTTAATTTAAATAGAGTATTTTTAGAACAGTATAATGCTATAAAGTAGTATAATTAATGTACCACAATAGCTTTGACTCATAGTTACTGCCCTACCCTGTTCCTACTACACAGCGCTGTTATCCTCTTCCTGTACAGCCAGCCCCACCAGGAGACTCAAAATCATCCATCCTGTTGGTTTGATTGCCTCCCTCCACCCCTTAGCTCTCCCCATACCTCCTCTACTCCCACCCCGTCTCTTCTGCTCCTCCCACTTCTGTTAAGTGAATTTTCTCTCTGCTTCTTACTTTCTTCTAAGCCGTGTAAGACAGGCTACAACTTCCTGTTTCCACTGACTAAACCAGCATCTTCCTTTTATTCAAAACTTTCCTTGAGTGCCATTTCCTGCCGGAAGTCAGCACAGATTGAATGAACAGGAGAGGATCTCCTCCCAAAAGTAACAGTCAGAAAAACAACCTCCCCTCTCCCATAGCGCTGACAACAAATTCACCAAATAAGGAAAAGAAGAGGAGGTAATGGAAAAATTTTAAACAGCCATATTCCAAGATGCCCATAAAAGAGAATGGGGAGTAAGACTGGAATGTTCCCAGTCTCAACCCTTAACCTCGCCTCCCAGCTGCAGCTCAAACTCTTTTATAGTACTACTTTCTGGGATCAAGCCT
This sequence comes from Hyperoodon ampullatus, assembly GCF_949752795.1. Lineage (NCBI taxonomy): Eukaryota > Metazoa > Chordata > Mammalia > Artiodactyla > Ziphiidae > Hyperoodon > Hyperoodon ampullatus. Next base: position 195,459,805 of record NC_136914.1, on the reverse strand, counting down.
GACCACTGACAGGAGATGATTAAGTAGCTCTAGGCCAGTGGTTCCCAATGGGTGATCTTGTCTCCTCCCACCCCTAGGGCAATGCCTGGAGACATTTTTGATTGTCTCAGCTGGAGGTGGGCGCTACTGACATCCAGTGGGCAGAGGCCAGAGGTGCTGCTAAATGATGCACGATGCACAGCACAATCCTCCACAACAAAGAATTATCTAGCCCCAAATGCCAGTAGTGCTGAGATTGGGAAATCCTGCCCTAAGCAGATCTTTGGGACACATCATCAGGCTATGTGTGGTGTTGATATGGCCCTGGTCCTGGGCCCCTTTCTAGGCATTTTTTTCCTGCTCTGTAACTAAGCCTTTGTTCTATTAATCTGCTAGGAACCCTCTAGAACTAGAAACTGACCCTTTAGAAAAAGTAAGTTTATTATTCAAATAAAACCTGGTTGGTTTTTTGCATTCCTCCCTCACCAAAACTGGAATCCCAGCCTCCTTACTCTATACTGGAACCACCAATGGGAAACATTATGCTCATGGGTTTCATTGGCACAGGTGCCCCTTCTGCAATCTGCAGTCTCTAGGAAACAACTGGGAGCCTGGGGGCAAGGCAGGGGTGGTTAGAAGGTAGAAAGATACCAAAAGAGGTGGACTAGCCTGACAATTCTCACCTGGTGTTTAGTTCTGTTAAGAGGCTTGGTTCCACCCTTCCACCCCTACAGCATACCTTCCTGTAGAGGTAGTTTCCTCACCTTTATAGGTAATTCTCACACCTATATATCTCTTGATGGGTCCAGGAAATTTAAAAAACTGTTACCTAGGAATAAAAGAGAATTTCTTAGTATAATAAAAGGAGTCTATCCAAACAAACAAACAAAACAAAACAAAAAAAACCTCGTTAACATCTTACTTGGTGACAATATGTTAAACGTTGGCTTCCTCAGTTCAGGGAAAAAACAGTCCTTAACTCTATTTGAAATTGACCTGGAAGTCCTAGCCAATGCAATGAGGCAAGATAAAGAAATAAAAGATATAAAGGTTGGTAAGAAATAAGAAAAACTGACATTTGCAGAATACATGATTGTATTAAATAAATACAATAAGTATCTAGGAAGTTGATGTACTGACTAACTAGGACTTGAGGGTCTATTGGGCCACAACTGAAAGTGCTAACAAAATTTTAAAACATTAAGGAATGACAAGGTCCAAGATTTCAGAAAGGCAGAATGAGGATTACAAAGCCAGTGGGGCCAGAGGTCAACACTGAGTTAGGGGCCTGTAAGATAAGCAAAAGCACAAGAAAATCAGGAGCAGCCTGGATGTGGGAACTCCTGAGCAATTATCTAGAATGACCTTTAGCTTTTGAAGATTACTTTTATAAATTCATTTGGTATGGTAAGTGGATATTCTAACTTTTAGGGTCAGGGATGACGCCACAGGTAGCAGCAGCTCTTCATATGTCATAACATATAATCTGCCTTTCACCTCTGACTTGCTGCCTTACCATACACATCTGACAGTGTAACTTAAAATACAGGAACATTGCCCAGCTATTATATACGTGCACAGGAGTTTTCCACTTCCTCCCCCATAAAACTCAACGTGTGAGCTTCTAACCCCCACATGGTGACTTGTGTTTCTCTGGTCCTACCTTCCCCTACCTGGTATCTTCTCTGGCCAGCAACTGAGCTCTCCTAGGCCAGACTTGTCTCTGGTAGCTGGCACAGAGAACCATCTTTTTCAGCATCTCTCCACCTCTTCCTTTCTTCCTCTCTGTCTTCTGTTTTAATCTTCAGAGACATCAGGTACTTGTCATTCCTACCCCACTTGTCATTCTCATCCAAATAATCACTTTGTTACACGTGCACACACATTCAAGCATGTACATACACACACAACTTCTCTAAAACCACAGTATTTTTAAATGGAAGGATCATCTTCAAGCTCTAAAATTGAAGGTCAAAGAGATTTTTTTTTCAATTGTGTAAGATTTTTGTGTTGGTAACAGAACACAGAAAAGAGTGTTAACCTCCTGACTTGTAGTCCAGTGTTCCTTCGCTGTGCTATTCTGACTTTTTTTCCTCTAACTCCACCCGACCATGACTAGCATCTTTGCAAAGAAAGATCTAAGCAAAGAAATTTATCTCAATCAGAAATAATAAACATATTTTTTAACAAACACCTACATAGCAATTAACATATGCCAGACATTGTTCTAAGCCTTTTACAAATATTAATTCATTTAATCCATACAACTTCCTATGAGGCTGATTATTATTATCTTCATAAACGTATAAGTCAATCATGTAATCCAACTGCTAAAAGTCTAGTGCAATTTTAGGCTGTGCTAATAACAGTACAGAGTTCAGCGCAAAGAAGGCTAAAATTCAATTGTATTCTGTGTTCTCCTTCTGATATTCACTTGGCTCACTCTGTCACTTCCTTCAGACCTTTATTCAAAAGTCACCACCTCAGTGATGCCTTCACTGGAAACAAAATCCAACATTTTAACTTTGATCCAGAACTCTCTATCCCCACTACTTCCTCCAATGTATTTATTTATTTATTTTTATTGTTGCTGTTATTTTTTGACCACGCCCCATGGTATGTGGGATCTTAGTTCCCCAACCAGGGATCCAAACCGCGCCCCCTGCAGTGGAAGCAGGAGTCTTAACCACTGGACCACCAAGGAAGTCCCCCTCTGCTTTATTTTTATCTCTCAATATTTATCATCTTTGAACATATAATACACTTCACCTGTTTTATTACCTGTCTCTCCTCTTAAAATGTAAGATTAATCAAGACAGGGAATTTTTTTCTGTTTTGTTCACTGAGGTATCTCCAGAGCCTAGAACTGTGCCTGGCAAAGAGGGGACACTCAATAGTGTTTGTTGAATGGGTGATGAATGAATAAATGAGAAAACGTACAGATGAGAAAGGTGAAAAATAAATACCTGAATAATTATAATATATGAAGGCAAGAGATGAGTACTAGAAAAGAAGAAGGAATAAAAATGCCAGGAAGAGCAACCTAAGTGTCCACTGAAAGATGAATGGATAAACAAGAATATAGTACAAACATACAATGGAATATTATTCAGTCTTAAAAAGGAAGGATACCCTGTCACATGCTCCAACATGGGTGAATCTGGAGGACATTATCCTAAGTGAAATAAGCCAGTCAGAAAAAGACAAATACTGTATGATTCCATTTATATGAGGTGTCTAAAATAGTCAAATTCATAGCCACAGAAAATAGAATGGTGGTTGCCAGGGGATGGGAGGAGTGGGAAACGGGGAGTTGTTGTTTAGTGGGTATAGAATTTCAATTTTGCAAGATGAAAAATTTCTGGAGATCTTGATACACAACATTGGGAATATACTTAACACTACTGAACTGAACACTTAGAAATGGTTAAGATGGTTTTAAAAAAAATAAAGGGAAAGCTCAGGAGAGAACAAAAATAGCCATGTAGGAGGGACATTGGTACTGAAAATTGAAGAAGGGGTACTATTTGGATATTCTAGGGTGGTGAGGGAACTCACAGCCCATTCATATGCAAAGCAGTTGGTGGGAACATGGACTTCTGATGTAGAGAGAGGGCATGGCCAGGGAATTGAGTGAGGCCAGGGTGGTAAACAAGGGTTGCTTGCTGGAGAAAGGTGTGGAGATGGAGAAGTAAACAAAGAGTGTTCCCTTGTTGTTGTTTGCTGCTACTGTTACTATACCCACAGCAACTAACAGGATGGCTGGCACTAGTGAGGTGTTCAATAAATATTTGTTCAATAAATAACCTTGACACAGCAGTACAGTGCTTTGTAAGTAATAGGCAACCAATAAATATTTAATCGTGATATCACAGTTTGTCTTACAAAGGCTATCTAAAATAAAATAGTTAAAAGTTGTTTTAGTTATATTAGCATTATTATTTCAACATTAGGAAATCTTTCAAGATGCTCAATTAATTTTAAAACTTTAGCATTTTTATTTTCAGGAGACTCTCAGCAATATAGTTAGTTATTTGAAAGTTAGTTTTTTCAGAAAAATCTATGGTATCCAAAATTGTGTTTCCAGAGGCCATTCTATATATTTTTCCTATCATCTTCAAAATTCAGGATGTAAAATTTCATTACAAAAAGCATTTTGGTCTTTTAATGGATCAGTGTTTTCTCAATAAACTATATTCCTACTGTTCTTTTTTTTTTCCTACTGTTCTTTAAAGAGTAAATTTTTTTTTTTTTTTTCTGGTTGTGCTGCGCGGCTTGTGGGATTTTAGTTTCCTGACCAGGGATTGAACCTGGGCCCTCAGCAGTGAGAGCGTGGAGTCCTAACCACTAGACCAGCAGAGAATTCCGAAGAATAAAATTTTTAGGTAATTAAAAAAAATTTTTTTTTAATCTGTTCTAAATTTCTTTCTTTTTTACTGGCCACACTGCACAGCATGTGGGATCTTGGTTCCCCCACCAGGGATCGAATCTGCCCCCCCGCAGTGGAAGTGCAGAGTCTTAACCACTGGACCACCAGGGAAGTCCCTGTTCTAAACTTCTGATACAACTCACCACATTTTTCTGTTTATAAACTCATAGAGGACATGGTGTTTCCATGAATATTATATCATTACTGTTATCTGAGCTTCTACTCCCAGGAACATGCCATGGTTCTGTACATCTTGGAAACTTTATACATGCTACTTCCTTTATCTAGAGTACCCTCCCAAAACGTGTTTTCTTGTATGGAGCTTGGAGATAATAACAGTATCACCTACCTCCTATGGTCATTGTGAAGATTACATGACTTTTGAACATTTATTAGGTCGAGCACTCTGGAGAGTGTTTGGCACATGGACATCAGTGTGGTCTGTTACTGTTACTTATTTTTCAAGGCCTTGTTCAAATGCCTGGCTGTGTAGAATGATTTGCTACTATCTCCCATAACTCTCAAACATGTCTATCAAAGCTCTTACCCCTTAGTATTATTGTTTTTCTGTCAGATATTCATCTACCTTACTGGACTGTGAGCTACACAAAAGCAAGGAATGTGCCTTATGCTTCTTTATATTCCAAGCATCTAGCATGATGCATGGTGGGCATGTTCTGAATGAATGGAAGACTTCAGTGGGAATGACGAAGACAATATGACTCCAAAACAACCATGAGTAGTGTTTACTGCTTAATTAAATTGACATTTTTCTATTTTGCCAAGGAAATTCTGAATTGTTTTAATTAATTGTGATTATTGCTTTTCCTTATCTTCGTGCAAATCTGGGGTTTCATTAAGAGAAGGGGAAGGTAAAATCTCTTCTACCACTCACTGTTTTTCTGAGTTCTCAATAAACATAATTGCTCTGGTAGAAATAGCTTCCCCAAGTAAATACTTGAAACTTATACCTCTTACGTTTGCTATGCTAGGGTGTTCTGATGCAAAATTTTTAGGGCGCCCTTGTTGATCTTTTTCCAAGTGTAAATCTTAAACATGGTCATCCTGGCGATAATCAACAGCGTCAGTCCTATTGTCACAGAGCTAGATTATGGCGCTACCTAGTGGTCAACTTTGGTCATGGAGTTCATTGAAACTGGCTCAGGCCCTTCTAGGTTTTAATTTTATTTTTTACATTGGCAATTGTAAAACGTCATCAGAAATCACTAAATATCTTGCTCTCTGTTTTCTAGTATTTCTGGCAACTGTTCTATGTGTCTTTTATCCTCCATTCATCTAGTTCAGATCTCTTCAGCAGAACTGAGAAGACGTTATGCAAAGCCTATTACCAAGCTGCCAAAAAAAAAAAAAAAAAAGCTACCCTTTTCTTCCACAGGAAAACCTGGACCTTTACTGTCAGAATTCAGGACACTAACTTCTTTGGGCCACGACATGAGAGGATAGGTTCCCTTGTGCCCCATCTGAGTCTACGCACGTCTGGCAGGCAGCCCTTGGCAAGTACATCCTTCTTTGCACACATTCTTCTAAACAATCATCTCTTTTCCCTCTTTTGAAACCAAACAATCCCTTCAAAAATATGGTTTCAGGCATAAAATAGGAAATAGTACTAAACAAACGGAAATGTTTTGCTTTAAATACTGAAGCCATTTGTTTACATTAAGAAACAGTTTGCATTCAAAGCCCATAATTGAAAAGAAACATGAATCATCAATCACAAGGGGACTTTATAGATAAGAAATCGGTGCTGGCCTGAACAATTGTGTTAAACACGAACAACTCTTCTTGGGAGCTTTTGCTGAGTCATTTTTCAGGAAGTGGGCTGTCCAGGGAGATTTCTATGGGAGGAACAATTGACAATATTTTCGTATTAATAACCTCCAGTTACTTTATTGTTCTCAAAATTTTTGTTAATGAGTACTTTCCTGTTCAGTGAAAAAAAAATTAATCAAAAGACAAAGCCTAATCTGATTTATTTTTATATGTTTGAGGTTCTTTTCTTCTGTAAGTGATACTAAATATATTTAAGTAAGAGTTATAAAACATCCTCATTCCTGAGCATAATATCAGGAAATATTTTGTTCTGAATCCTTTTTTTTTTTTTTAAATATGTGCTATAGTATATACCGGACACGTTTCTTAGAGTGATTCCAAATAATCATTTTGGATTCAAATTCCTTTCAAGGCAGTGGCAGTGTTTCCACTTGGTTTGGAGCCTCTTCTGCCCAACTCTTTCTGAGATTTCTCTCAGTTACCCTCCTCAGATAAGTGACAATCAGTGTGGGCTCCTGGACACCAACTAAAAGATTAGGCCATTCATACAAAGTACCCTCAGAAAACTCTCCAGTAAAAGCGTAGAGGACAGACCGGGTCAGTGAGTTCCCCAGAGACTCCCAAGTAGACACACTTTTTGGTCCTGTCCACAAGCAGAGCCTCTTTCTCTCTTAGTCTGTGACAAGGGACTGAGATCATCTGCCTATGGAATTGGGGATAGTCAATTGCAAAATAAGATCATTGTGTGATTATGATTTCTGTTAGTGTAAGTAATTATCATGCTTGTGGTCCTGATTTAACACAAATATATCTCCCACAAAGTGCCCCTGCTCCACCTGTCCCCACAGAAGCCCTGCTGAGAAAGCCTCACTTCACATGCACAGTGTAGCTTTCCTTCCATGCTAGGTGATAAACAAAGTGGTCCAGCTATGCAGGCAAGTAGCAGAATCAAAGTAGATTTCTGTGTAGTGTAGCAGTTACATGCACAGACTCCAGAATTGGACTTCCTGGGTTCAAATCCTATCTCTGCTAATTATTAGCTATGTGACCTTGGGGACGCTTCTGTGTCTGGAGTTTCCTTATGTACATAATAGACAAGCTCCTATCTCATAGATTTGTTGGGGAAATTAAATTAATTAATGCAAATAAGTTCTTCAGAACAGTGCCAGGAAAGTAAAAAAAAAAGCACTATGGAAGAGTTAGGATGATCCCATTGCTTAATAAGGAACCACATTATGAACCATTGAGGATAATTTTTTGTTTTTTTTAAATCAACTGCTTTATAATTTTGTTATAGTAAGTAGTATTGTTCTCCTATATCCTTTAAAATGGACATAGGCAGATGTTTCTCTGATGCTCAATGGTCAGAGTTTTGAAAAAGTCAGCGGCCCATAAAAATGTCAGGAGACTACAATACTCATATGCTTATTATAAAGTTATTTCCTATGTACCAATCTTTAACTTCTGTTCGTTTACTCATCGTTGAGAAAAGAAGCTACACATTTAAGTACCTTCTATGTACTAAGCCCTTGAGAAATCCACAGGTCAGTGGAGAAATTTCTCCTTTATTCCAACCAGCCTGAGAGTAGGGGTCTGGGAGTGAGACACCTACAGTCTACGCCCAGGATGGCGTGCACACCTGCTGAGAGAATTACCCTCTGGGCCTTCAAAGTGTCAGGCTTTGAATGCAGATCCATCTACTTCCAGAGCTGATAACCACTATGTCTCCCTGGCTCATTGAAGCTTCACAACCCAGGACAGTCCCTTTTACCTGAATCCTAGAACCTTCCATTCCATGTGCAACCCCAGCATTAGTTACCTATTTGGTCTACCCTAGGCTCCTGGAGTTTATTTTATAGGGGTAAAAAGATGAATCAAGATTCTAATCTAAAGAGGGAATTCCCTGGCAATCCAGTGGTTAGGACTCTACGCTTTCACTGCCAAGGACACGGGTTCAATCCCCAGTTGGGAAACTAAGATCCTGCAAGCCGCGTGGCGCAGTCAAAAAAAAGATTAGAAAAAGAACCCCAAATCCCAGGAAGGAACCTCAAAAGAAAAAGGATCTGATTAAATGCAATTTTAGTGTTTCATTTTCTGCTTTGACATTCCCCAATGATAACTAAAGGACTGTACTGTAGAGAAAGGGGAAAGCTGCCGTTTTCTTGTGGTTTTCCTTCACATCTCCCTGGCTTCTCCTTCTCAGCCTTCTTCTTAGGCTTCTTTTCATCAGTCTGTCCTTTACGATTATTTTTTTTATATATAACTTTATTTATTTATTTATGGCTGCATTGGGTCTTCGTTGCTGCATGCAGGCTTTCTCTAGTTGCGGCGAGCGGGCTTCTCATTGCAGTGGCTTCTCTTGTTGCAGAGCACAGGCTCTATGTGTGTGGGCTTCAGTAGTTATGGCTCTCAGGCTCTAGAGCGCAGGCTCAATAGTTGTGGCGCAGGGGCTTAGTTGCTACCGGCATGTGAGATCTTCCTGGACCAGGGCTCGAACCTGTGAGCCCTGGTCCAGGAAGATCCCACATGCGCGCAGGCTCAACGGCCATGGCTCACGGGCCCAGCCGCTCTGCGGCATGTGGGATCTTCCCGGACCGGGCACGAACCCGTGCCCCCTGCATCAGCAGGTGGACTATCAACCACTGCACCACCAGGGAAGCCCCGGCAGGCGGATTCTTAACCACTGCACTACCAGAGAAGTCCCACTCTGTCCTTTAAATGTAGTTGTTTCCCAGGAATCTGTCCTCAACTACCTTTTCTTCTTACACTAGACTCTATGAGTTCGTCTTCCACTTGTATATTGATGAGTCCTAAATCCAGACCTTCAATTGCACGTCTCTCCTAAGCTCCAGACTTCATTTCTAACAACCTACATAACATCTCCACCAGAATATCCTGTCTCAGCAGCACCTGACATTCAGCATGTCCCAAGCTGAACACATTAAATTTCTTCTCCATCTTAGTCTGTTTGGGCTGTTATAACAGAATATCATAGAATGGGCGGTTTAAACAACAAACACTTATTTCTCACGGTTCTAAAAGGCTGAGAAGTCCAAAATGAAGGCACCAGCATATTTCGTGTCTGGTGAGAGCCTATTTCCTGGTCCATTATGACCATCTTCTCACTGTGTCCTCACACGGTGGAAGCGGCAACAGAGCTCTCTGGAGTCTCTTTTATAAGGATACTAATCCCATTCACGTGGGCTCCACTTTCATGACCTAATCACCTCCCCAAACAATCACACTGGGGATTAGGTTTCAACATATGAATTCTGAGGGAACACAAACATTTAGTCTATAGCACTCTCCTCCCACTGTAAGCCAATTTCCATACGCCAAACACCCATCTACTAATAAGGATGATATTCCCAACACAGATATTCTCAACCCGCTCTTGCTCTCCAAATCAATCTCTGCCTATCTCTGATCCATTAGCTCTGAGCCTGGTCACCTCAGTGCCTTTGTAGATGCTGTTTCTTCTGTCTGGAATGCCTTTCCATCTGTTTACCTGGTGAAAAAATATCTATGTATTCTTCAAGACTCAACATAGGGGACTTCCCTGGTGGCACAGTGGTTAAGAATCCACCTGTCAATGCAGGGGACACAGGTTCGAGTCCTGGTCTGGGAAGAACCCGCATGCCGCAGAGCAACTAAGCCCGTGTGCCACAACTACTGAGACTGTGCTCTACAGCCGCAAGCCATAACTACTGAGCCCGCATGCCAAAACTTCTGAAGTCTGTGGGCCTAGAGCCCGTTCTCTGCAACAAGAGAAGCCACTGCAATGAGAAGCCCGAACACCGCAATGAAGAGTAGCCCCCACTCGCCGCAACTAGAGACAGCCCGTGCAACAAAGACCCAGTGCAGCCAAAAATAAATAAATTTATAAAAAAAACAAAAAAGACTCAACATAGACAGCCCCCTCCTCAAAGCCACCCTGGGTCTTGGATTGTACTCCACGTGGGACATAATTTGGACAGGGGACATATATATTTTATTTCCAATATAAACTATAAATTCAACTAAAGTTCTTTGAAGACCACTTCTGGGCCTTGGACCTATTCACGTTTGTGGTTCTCAGAGCACTTAGTTACAGGACCTCACACATAGAATCCTCAACAAATGTGTGGTAGAATAATCAATCAATTAATGCAGTAAAGGGACTTCCCTGTTGGTGCAGTGGTTAAGAATCCGCCAGCCAATGCAGGGGACAGGGGTTCATTCCCTGGTCCAGGAAGATCCCACATGCCGCGGAGCAACTAAGCCCGTGCACCACAACTACTGAGCCTGCGCTCTAGAGCCCAAAAGTCACAACTACTGACTCCGCGTGCGTAGAGCCTGTGCTCCGAAACAAGAGAAGCCACTATAATGGGAAGCCTGCACACTGCAGCGAAGAGTAGCCCCCGCTTGCTGCAACTAGAGAAAGCCCGCGCGCAGCAACGAAGACCCAACGCAGCCAAAAATAAATAAAATAAAATAAATAAAATTTTAAAAATGCAGTGAAAAGGAATCATTGTATTTTATAGTGGTGAGTTACTTCCTCCTCCACTCATTCTTTGTCTTCAAATTTCCCATTACTTACTATCACTTTTCTGGATTGGTCACCACTCAGAAATTTTTAATGTTGTAAACAGTCTATCTCACAAAACATTTTGGAGTATATTTGGTTTATAAGACCTGACACAATCTGGCCCCTTACAAGGACACCTATTGTAGAGTAAAAACCGAGTGAATGACTAATGTGAATTCCTTCACTTCAAACACACTATGATAAAAAGAAAAGTTTCCATTTATACCAGGTTTTGCAGGGTTGTGGTTCAATAGGTGATCTGTATGCTTCCTTTTTACTTCCAAACACATGTGTTCCTTTGTTTCTCAGGAAGTAATCATCGTGTAGCCATGGAAATCAACGACTGCAGAGGAAATGTTGCAGGGGAATAATGAAGCCAACTAACTCAACTCCACAAAAGTTGGTCACATCCTAAAATAATTAAAGTACAACCATCCAAATGCTCTTAGAGGAAGTGTTAATCGGTGCTTGGCATTTTTTTTTTTTATTGGAGTATAGTTGCTTTACAATGTTGTGTTAGTTTCTACTGTACAGCAAAGTGAATCAGCTATACGTATACATATGTCCCCTCTTTTCTGGGTTTCCGACCCATTTAGGTCACCACAGAGCATTGAGTAGAGTTCCCTGTGCTATACAGTAGGTTCTCATTAGTTATCCATTTTATACTTGGTATTTTGACAATAACCTGTACAGTATGTGAAAGCATTTCAAAAATTCTAAAGAATTTATAAAGTGTAATATATTATCAAGACAAATGTACAAATATTTATTGAGTGACTACTATGAACGAGGCCCTTTCACAATATTCCCTCATTTTATCATCTCAACAGCCCTATGAAATAGCTATTTTTGGTATTATTTCCAACTGCAGATTAAAAAAAAAAAAAAAGTGGACTCTGAGAGGTTGAATGACTTGCCCAGAGACAAGTAAGTGAGAGACAGCACTTGAAGAAGAATGCTCTTTCCACCAATCAGAATTCATCTTAGAGATGACTAATCAGAATTCATCTTAGAGATGAATGCTGCCCATGTCCCATGGCCTGAATCCTAAGAGGGACTCAGCACAAAAGAATCCGCCTCCCAATCAACTTTCCACTCTTGGAAGTAATATTCAACTGATTCTTTCTCTGCTTTCTCTGCTTGGAGGTGGATTGTGATTTGGAGGTTTAAGACCTCTCACTAACAGGAAAGAGCAAGACCATAAATTCTTTCTTTTAAGTCATTTATAAGCCATCAACATCTCATCAGTAACATTCTGACACAATGGACAATTCTACTATTTTCTTCTTATACTAGATTTTGTTGTGTCAAAATCTTTGTAAAGATCCACAGTTTGTGTTATACAGAAATTTGTCTTGTAATGATGTTTCAGAAGAAGGCATTGAGAATGGTAACAGTATTTTAATCTTTATTTAGAATCTTAAAGTAATGGAGCTTATGTTAGGGAAAACTTATGGACACAGTCTCGTTACTTTATAAGCTGTAACTGGCGCAGTGGTTAAGAATCCGCCTGCCAACGCAGGGGACATGGGTTCGAGCCCTGGTCTGGAAAGATCCCACATGCAGTGGAGCAACTAAGCCCACGAGCCACAACTACTGAGCCCGCGCGCCGCAACTACTGAAGCCCACACGCCTAGAGCCCGTGCTCCGCAACAAGAGACACCACTGCAGTGAGAAGCCCATGCACCTCAACGAAGAGTAGCCCCCGCTCGCCGCAGCTAGAGAAAGCCTGTGGGCAGCAATGAAGACCCAACGCAGCCAAAAATAAAAATAAAGAAATTCCCTTAGAAGTGCTAGAGTTATATACAAACTCTATTCCAAAGCTTTAGTCATGTCATTACTGATAGTGGTAGAAATGAATGTGCCAGACTCATTCAGATTCATTTGCTTTATCATAAGCAACCAACCACTGTCATTTACTAAGGACCAGTTATGTGCTTAGCTCTATGCTAGGTTCTGTAAAAGATCCAGAAGAAATATGTGGTTGCCTTTTATGACAAGGTGAATTGGTAGAAATTATGTTAAGCTTCAAGTCACAGAGAAGAGACTACAAGTGGCCTTTGTTCTCTTGTGTAAAAGAGTCCAGATAGGACTAGGACTGGTCCAGGGCTGGTGTGTCCACTTATCTGCATGAGGCTGGGAAAGACAGACCAAAAGGTATTTGGTCACAGTGCCATTTTGAATGTAGTTAGGATTCCATTAGAAAGGATGGAAAGAATGGGAATGGATAGAGAGAAGGTACCTACATTTGCAACCACCAAAGGTGAAGAAACAGAAGGACAGTAGAGCCCAGACAAAAAGATCAAGGTCTTCAAAATGAAAGAATAATTGGGATTAAATCTCAGCTCTGCTACTTACCAGAAGCAGTGGGATCAGCTAAAAGGTGCTTTGGACCAGGGTGGTAGAATGGAGATAATGAGAAGTGGTCAGATTTTGAATATATTTGAAGGTAGAACACACAGGATTTGTTAACGAATTAGAATGAGAGGTATTAGATAAAGAGGAGTTAAGGGTGATGCCAAGATGATTTTTGTTTAAGCAGCTGGGAGAATGGAGTTGGCACTTACCGAGAAGGGGAACACTGTGGGAGGAGCAGGTTCAGGAAGGCAGTGGAAGGAGATCAGATGTTCAGATGTTTATTGGACATCCTAGTAGAGATGTTAAGTTGCAAGTTGGACATATGGTCTGGAGCACAAGGAAGTAGTATAGACTGGAGATATAAATTTAGAAGTGATCAACATATAGATAATATTTAAAGCCCTGAGATTGGGTGAGATCATCAAGGTAGTAAGTGTAGATGGAAAACAGAAGAGATTCTAGGACAGAGTCCTGGGGCACTCCAACATAGAAAGATCAACACTGGAGATCGAGAGATCTCCAACACAGAGATATCTAGGAAACGAAAAGAACAAGACAAAAAGAATAGAAGCAATGTGGTAAATGGGAAACCAGGAGTGTAGTGGAAACCGTGTGAAGGTAATATTTATTTGAGAAGGGAGTGACTGTTTTAGATGCTGCTGATAGGTCAAGTAAGATGAGGACTGAAAATCAACCACTTCATTTGCTGTGGTTGCCTTATGAGAGTAGTTTCAGTGGATAGTGGGTATAAGAGAAGAAGAAACGAGGAGAAGAATTACAGACAACAAGTACAACTTTTTTGAGGAATTTTGCTGTCAAGGGAAGGAGAAAGGGGATCAAGAGAGGGTTTTTTTGGTTTGGTTTAGTCTTTGATGAGAGAATGCTTATATGGTACTGGGACAGAGAGCAGGAAATTGATGATGCAGGAGAGGGGAGGGTTTCTTGCAGCAAGCACTGTCTTTGACTGACTAGGCAAGGGGGGTGGAATCTAGTTTGTAAGTAGAGACGTTTCCTTTGTAAAGAGTGTGGAGAGTTCATCAAGAAGAACAGGAGGGAAGGCAGAGTCTATGAGCCCAGACGCTGGTAGGTGGGTACATGTGGTCGTGGGAGCTTGTAAAAGTTTTCTTCTGGTGGCTTCCATTTTCACAGTATATAGGGAGCAGGTCACCATGACAGTCAGGATGTGAAATGAGTGGTTGAAGATTTAAGAAAAGAAGAAAAGGTATAAAACAATCCCCTTCCAGTAGAGTGACCGAATGAATGGCCTCGGGAAATATAGTATGATTGCTGGGCAGCTTGAAGGGTCCACAAGAGATAAGTGATCAGAAATTTAAAATGAGACCAGTCAGCTTGGTTGTGTGTTTTTCTCTGGCTTCATTCAACTGTATGAATGGAGTAGGGAAGGTTAAATTTAACAAAGGTTGTAGATTAGCCAAGTTAGTTCAACAAAGTAAGAGAAAGACAAGGGAGTTGAGAGTACATTCAAGGGACTGATTAAAACATTTGACCACAAATTTAAGCTGAGTAAGGGGAAAAGTGAGGACATGAAAGGAGTGAGGGGCCATGAAAATATAGTTGAATCAATGGATTTTAGGGTCCATTGGAGTTGAAGGATTGTTGGAGTTCACAGAGTGTTTGTATGTCTGCTAACAAAAAAAGCCTGAAATCCTCAAATCTAAGCCTCATTGATGTCCAAAGATGCTAGAACTTAGGGACTTGCCAGTGTGAGCTTCCCCATTCAACCACCCCAAATAAACCAACCAGCCTTCTTCCCTATCTATCACTGACCTGATACAGAGAGTGACCTCATAATATGGCGTGATTAAATCCTGGTCCTAGATTCCAGATGTCCATACACTTCCAGCTGTTTCCTGCAAATGGCAAAGTAGAGACTCTAGTGGGCTCTCCGGCATGGCAGAATGCCAGGTCAACCAAAGAATGTCTCCTTTCTATAGCCTGGAGAGAACTGAACATCAGCTCTCAGGCAGTCTCTTGCGTTCATCAGTTCATCAGTTTTCAAGGCTAAGCCACGTGTTTTTGGAAAGCGTCTCATTAAAGCTGTCCCACAAGCAGCAAGGCTGCTCTTTCTTGAGTCCCACTCTTACCTCGGGTGGAATGGAATGATCTATCAGAACCTCTCCGGCCAGGCTCTTTAAACAAGAGCAATGAAGAACCTAGTATTTTGGACCGTACAAGAAATGCAAAAAAAAAAGCCCCAAATCAAACATCCCAAGAAAACCATTCTTTCCGAGTGGGGTGCCAGGGTCCACTTTTCCCAGCCAGTATTTGACAAATGCACCCCCAAGCATCTTCATATCATTGATTAACTTCACAAAAACATCATAGAATCAAAAGAGCATTTACACAAGTCCTGCTGAAATTCCTCTTGCTCTTTCCTTGCTGGCCACTGAAAAGGTTTGTTTTAGTATCTAAGTTGATGACTCCATAGACAGGCATCTTCAATTTCCCTCACAAGTCTCTTGTGAGGATTTTAGAATTTTTAAACCTTTATCTTCATTGAGTGACACAGGCCTGGAAGAGAGGAAATGCTCAATTAATAGCCTTTTCTTTTTTTTCTTTCAGCTTATTTTAAAAAATCTCCCTGCAATAAACATAGGACCAACGATACAGGAGTTCTGAGTAAATGTGAGTTTACTTGATTATAACAAAAAAACCCAGCAAGTAATGTGCTTTTCTTTCTTGAAACTTTTTTTTAGTCATTGAAAAAGTTTAAAATAAACATCAAATGCTACTCCTTTTTCCCTTTTAAGTCAAGTCCTACAATACTTATATATTTGCCACCCTTCACAAATCCCAGATCCTATAAAAGGTTGGACTTAGATTATAAGGTAAAGATTTGCCATCAGAGAATGGAACTAAAATCAGAATGTCCTGCTTCTGTGAGTTTAAGAAAAAGCCTTAATGGTTCTTTTTAGTGTGGGGTTTGGGGTTGAGTAGTATTTAAAGCACTAAACAGTCTCTCCAGTATTTGAGGGGATTAGGTTTAGAGTTCATTGTGTTGACTGTCTTTTGAAAGATTAGATAGTTTAGTTAGGCTCCTACTGACCATGTAAATGTCTCAGTGTTTATTGACTGTCTGCAGTCATTATCAAAGACTCTGAACACAATCGACACCTTGTAAACAGAAATCCCATTATTTTTGTGGTCCCGATAAGATTTACTGAGGATTTAATTTTTTTATGATTGACTGGCCAGTTAAAGATATTAATACAGTACAGAAGAGTATGATAAATGAGTATGAATTCAGTCAACAAACCTGCCCTTTTATTTTATTTGGAATCTAAATCTCATTTTACTTGTAGATTATAGAAATAATTATCTGTACAGTGCTCTGTTTAAAACTACTTAAGTACATTTGAATGTATTATATGCATTTCCACTAATCCTTCAATGATCAACAAAGGGATTTATGTGTTTTAGAAAGATGTCTCAAATCATCCAGTAGAATTCCACGGATAGTGTAGTAATTTAGTTTGGGAACATTATAAGGACTTATTTGTTGGGATGGTTTGGACCTGCTTTTTAAAATGCTTTAATCAAAATAAAATTCGAAAAGTCAGGCAATAGACATGTTGCATTTGACCACAGGTAAAAATCCATGGAATCAACATTATTTTGATTCTGAATCTGGTGATCTCTGATGGGGGAGGGTGGAGTTGCTATTCAAGCTTCCCTCCCTGCCCTCCAGTAAGGTGCGTGAAAGATGGGAGAGGGTAAGGGAAGTAGGACCTCCCTGGGGACCTCTATGGCAAGACTTCAAGAAAAGATGACTTCTACAGCATTCGGAGTTTAATGAAAGCAAGAAGGAGCCCGGCTTCAGGAAGCATTGGCAGGGGGCTAAAGTTCAAAAAGAAAGCAGAAAGACAATTGGGATTAGACAGTTTTGCCTGAGAGAAGTGGAGTCCCCATCACCGCCTTCGATTGCCTCTGAATGAAACATAAATTACTGAACGCAGGACACAAAACCCCCATAATGAAACTGCAACACATCTCAGCAGCCTCAGCTCCCAGCCTTTGATCCCAGCCTTCATGCCCCCGGCCTTTGCTTCCTCACCTCTTCACTCTGAACATCCAAATGTCAGCTCTCCTGCGACGCCTTTACAAACTCCCTCAGACACATACCTCACTTGCTCCACTATATTCATGGATTTCTCGTCATTTCTTTGTGTGCCCAGCTTTCCCACATCTGTAAGCTCTAAGAGGGCAGGATTCAAGCTTACTCTTTCTTTTTACAACCCCAGAGTTTAGCATATAATATGTGCTTAATAGATGTGTAAGGAAGAAGGAAGATACATATCTAGGTCTTTGCTTACGCACCCGCCCCATTCTCTCCTCCAGTATGAAGCTCACCCATCAGTCAAAAACCAAGTGCTTTTTGAAGAGTCCCCTGACCAATGATCTCCCACTTCTTTAAACTCTCAAAGCACCTAGGTGAGAATTACACAATTGACACTTAACAGACTTGTGTCCTCAGCTTAGTTGTGTTTTTATATCTATGTGCCATTTCCCCAACCATAATCAAAGAGCTCTTTGCAAGTCTTTAACCGCTTTGCGTTATCCACAGTGCCTAGTGGTACTCTGCTTAGAGTTGCTTCCTACTTAGTGTTGAATAAGGAGGAGAGGGGGAAGGTCTGAAAGGTAGTCCAGGAAGGTTATTTTAAGAGGCGCAGTGAAGGAGGGGCGTATACAGGACAACCCAGGCCAAGACAGAGGTCAAGCGTAAGGAGCAGCACCTCAAAAGGAGACAAAGAAAATCTACCGAGTCTTTAACAAGGGACAGGGGGTTACTACAGGAGGGCAGGTATGCACTGAAGCTAATGCAAAAGCCAGGGCATTGCAAGTAGGAACAAATGTTCATCATCGGTTGCTGGAGACAAACCAGGCAAGGAGGGGAACGTCAGAAAAGTGAGAACTTGTTGAGCACCAATCATGTGCTAAACGTTTGACATACATCATACATTCTTTTTTTTTAAAAAAATCTTTATTGATATATACTTCGCATAGCATATAACCCACTCATTTAAAGTGTACAATTCAATGGGTTTTAGTGTATCCACAGAGTTGTGCAACAAACAGCAAAATCAATTTTAGAAAATTCTCATCACCCCAAAAAGAAACGCTGTTCCTATTAGCAGTCACTCCCCATTTCCCTTATACCATCACCCTCCCATCCCACCTCCAGCCCTCAGCAACCACTAATCTACATTCTATTTCTATAGATTTGCCTATTCTGGACATTGCATGTATATGGATGATACTACATATGGTCTTTTATGACTGACTTCTTTCGCTAGCCTAATGTTTTCAAGGTTCATCCATGTTGTAGAGTATATCAGAACTTCATTGCTTTTAATTGCCAAATAGTAATCCATTGTATGGATTTATGACATTTTATTTATCTATTCATCAGTTGATGGGTATTTCGGTTGATTCTTAACATACTTTCTTTCATTTATTCTTCCCAGTACTCCTGGGATGTAGGTATTAATGTCCTCATTTCACAGATGAGTAAACTGAGTCTCAGAGAGATCAACTACCCTGCCCCTTCATGTAAATAAAGGCCCTGAGATTGAACGGGGTCTGCCTGAGTCCAAAGCCTCTATGCTTAATCACTACCTGTTACGTGGCAGACATTGTCAATGGAGGCATGCAAACCACACCAAATTCCAGAGACCTATAGGGGTCATTAATATTCCCCATCTTTCAAGGAATCTAGCTACAAATTTTAAAATGTGAAAAAAAAATGAAATTCCCTGGCAGTACAGTGGTTAGGACTCCACGCTCTCACTGCCGAGGGCCCAGGTTCAATCTCTGGTCAGGGAACTAAGATCCCACAAGCCACATGGCACGGTCAAAAATTAAATTAACAATAAAACAAAATAAAATGTGATAGTTGGGTGAAATAGCAGAAAGAACATGAGTTTGGGAGCTAGAAACCTTGATTTTGAATCCCACATACTAGCTTTGTGATTTGGGGCAGATTGTTTAAATTCTCTGAGCCTCAGTTTCCTTACCTCTAAAAACGCAGAAAATTCCTACCTTGCAGAGTTTTTGTGAGGATTAGATGAGCTGACAAATATAAAGTGCCTGACATATAGTAGGTAATCAAAATATGGTAGTTATTATTATTATCATTACTCTTTGCAATGATGCCAAAAGCAAGTAAAATACACCACACACACACACCCCCACACACACTTCCTTCATAGAGAGGAATCTGAGGAGGTTGGTTTGGGATATTTAGTAGTGAGAAATCTAGGCAGGAGTCTCCAGTGGTAGGCAGACAAAGATAAGGGGCAGGAGCTCAGGTGAGAGGTCAGGGCTACAGATTTGGGGGTTATCAGTATGGTGGTGAGTGTTGAAGCTGTGACAACTACTCAGGTAGAACCAGGCAGAAAATCAAGAAATGAGTCTAGTGTCTGAGCCTTGAGATGTCCACAATTATCACCAGGAAAAGGAAGAAGAAGCAGTATAGGGTATAGAACTAAGTATTTGGAAGGGTTGTGGTTACACCAGAATAGCATTTAGTTTTGAGAGCCAAAGGAGAAAATATATTTGAGGAAGGGATAAGAGGTAGAGGGGAGAAAATTGAGAAGGTTGTGTTGTAGAAAGATTTGCAATAATGAGATTTGGCAGTCAGGAAGTCAATGATGACCTCAAACGCTGAGCATCTATCCATCTGTTCACTCATTCATTCATTCATTTCTTCATTTCTTCATTCAGCATTTGTTGAACACCTCTAGTTCACCAGGCACTGTGCTACACCTTTAAGAAACACATGGATATAACACAATCCTTGCTGCGTTGAGCATGACATAAATAGAAGGAAACTTCAATGTTCTGTGACCCCTTTTGTCCATGAGTTGGGCCCAGCAGAAGAAACTCTGTCTTCAGGGGACAAAGGTGATGGATGGATAGAGAATTAGCAAACCAGGAGGAAACTGAAGGGCATGTCAAAGTCAGGCTGAATGAGGGAGGGGCTTTTTAATTTTAAAAAGGGAATTCAAGAAGGTGAAAAGAGAAGGCAGAAGGCTTTGGGTTTACATAATTGACAAAAATGTTATCTGGAGGCTTCTCCTTCTCTCGTTGGTTTACAATTGACATTTCACTACATTGAGTCTATCAATTTTTGAAACTTGGAGTGAATTTTTTAAAGTTGACATCACATTTCAAGTGCATATGTTAATAATTTTTCTCCAAAGATCTTCAAGGATCCAGAACTTTTTTCGTCCCAGAACTTTGAGTAAAATGGATCCTTCAAGAAAATGCACCATGTTTTTCTTTCAGTTCCAGGACCTTTTGATCCACTACAGAAACCACAGACTCCTCCCCTCTCCCCATCCTCCAGCACCTAATCAGGGTACCCTCATCTGTGGCCATACTTCTCATTTACCATTAAAACAAATAAAGAGGGCTCCCCTGGTGGCGCAGTGGTTAAGAATCTGCCTCCCAATGCAGGGGACACCGGTTCGAGCCCTGGTCTGGGAAGATCCCACAGCCTCAGAGCAACTGAGCCTGTGCACCACAACTACTGAGCCTGCGCTCTAGAGCCTACGAGCCACAACTACTGAAGCCCACGCACCTAGAGCCTATGCTCTGCAACAAGAGACGCCACTGCAATGAGAAGCCTGCACACCTCAACAAAGAGTAGCCCTCACTCACCGCAACTAGAGAAAGCTCGCTTGAAGCAACAAAGACCCAACACAGCCAAAAATAAATAAATAAAATAAATAAATAAGTTTAAAAGAAACAAATTAAGAACACTGGATAAAAATCAATTCAGAAGTTACAGATAGGAAACAAAAAACAAGCATAATAGAAATGGAAATACTTAAGAAATAATACCAGAAGCCCAAAAATCAAAAGCAGAAAATTGTGACACATTTATTATTAAAGAGTAAAACAAGTTAATACTGAAAGAGTTAAATTAAAAATTTTAAGGAAGAACTTAAATTTTTTAAAATGGAACAAACCAATACCACAAGAATCAAGAAGATTAATCATTGACAAGCTAAAGTAACACTACAACTTAAAACCAGATGATAAGAAAATGTTAGTAACATTAAGACAAAAAAAGACAACAGAAAGATTTCTAAAAATCTAATCAAAAAAGAAAATAAAATGATAAGAATAAAAATAGAAAATGAGTGTAAATAAATTAAAATAGCAAAGAAGAGACCAAATTAAGAACCAAAAACTCAGACACCAAAGAATAAAATCATATCAAAGCTAAAATAGGTAAAATTAGTGAAAATTAAGTAAAGAGAAATATAAATCAGAGCAAAAAAAACCACACTGTAACACAAAAATACAAATATTTTTAAGGCTAAAGTGTTAAAAATAAATGTCTAATAAGAATGAAACATACACCTACAGGGGAAAATTGGCAAGTAGTGTTCAATCCTAACATGATCCTCTGGGTTAAATGAAGCCACCCTCCCCCACCCGTCCCAGTTCCTGTCGAAGGGTGAGGGCAGAACCAACAGAATAAGAGCAGAACAGGGTCTTTTTCCTCCATCTTGATGGTAACACAATGCCATGCCCTCGGTGCCACAGCAGCTGGAAGAGGTCAGGCCCCCAGGGACTCTCCAAGAAAGCACTACTGCCTCATTGCTGCTCCACACTGTAAAAGTTCTTATAAGTGGTAACCTCATAAGCCCAGACTGAGATGGTAATTCTGTTCCATGAAGTCCTCAGAGTCTTAGGCTTTTACCAGCTTTCTGCTCACCATTCCCTGCTCACCTAAGACCCTACACTAAGGCTTGTTCTCATGGCCCATGATGGAGCTCCAGTCATCTCTCTCTGGGAGAAAAGAAATATGCAAGGGCAAAGGGCATACACCAGTTAGCGCTTCACGTAGGTTCCCAGACCTGCCTCTCAGAACTTCCACTCACATCTCATTGGCCAGAATTAAGCATCACTTAGTAGCAAGGCATGCTGGAAAATGTCGTTTTAATTCTGGGGGCTATGTGCATAGCTGCAAATTCTGTTATGATGGAAAGTGAGAATGGATACTGAGGGTCAACTAACGGTCTCTGTCCCAGTAGGATGCAACATCAGTACCGCTTCTCCCTTCCCCTCCTGAGGAATGCACCTTTATTTCAGTTGAGAGCCAATATTAAAAGTCTTTGGTTCCCCTGGTCTTGCTAGAGGAAAGAAGACTCCAGTAAAACCACATGAACAAATATGACATAAATATGAATGTTTCCACATACTGAGAGAGGGGCCACCATTTGATCACAAGATGCCAATGTCTCACCCTGGTCTACTGTATCAAGAATCTGAAAGCTAAAGTTATTACCCAGTTGTGAAGACCTAGAGTTGCCTCTTTATAAAAGGGAAGGCAATGGCTTTCTGGTTTGGTTTCTGCCTCCTATTTGGTTCCATAAAAATCTTGCCCTGAACAAGTTGCCCAGTTGGATAAGCAGGATTTCTCCTCATTTTCCCCTTTGGAATAGGCCCGAAGAAATTTACAGAGGAATTTAAAGGAAGGTACAGGTCTCCCATTATGCTTCCAGCACTGTATTAGTCACAAAGAAGAATGACAGAAGGAAAGCCTTTGGGGCCCTGTGACTTGAGGGTGCATTTATGGGGCCTCAGTTTATCTCTGTGTAATGAAGTGAGAATTTGGTGGTTCTAAAACTATGGTTTGTATAAGCATCATACTAAGCAGCTGGTTTAAAAAAGGCAGATTCCAGACAGATGAATAAATTTTACTGTAACAGTATGAAAAACTTCACTGATATGATTTCAGATTCCACATTGTAATTACCCTTTAAGAAACTGTTACTTGTCCAGCTTTGGTGAAATATCAAAAAATATATATATTCACAATTACCTGAGAATGCTATTAATATATCCTTCTTTTTTCCAACTACATACTTCAACCAAAACAACATATCACAACAGATTCAATGCAGAAGCAGAAAAGAGAATCCATCTGTCCTTAATTAAAGCCAGATATTAAAGAGATTTGCAAAACTATAAAGTAATACCACTCTTCTTACTAAATTATTTATAGTTTTGGAAAATACATTTACTTTTCATGAGATATGTATGTTAACATATAATGGCTTTATTATTGTTATTTTAAATAGATTAATAAATATTTAAATTTTTAAAACAAACAAAAAAAATTCAGAATCCAAGCCTTCCAAACCTCCCACCCCACCATTACTGCCACCATCACCACCACCAAGAATATTTCTGGTTCAGCAGGAATGAGGCTGGGCCTAAGAGTGTTCATTCTTTTTTTTTTTTTTTTTTTTTGTGGTACGCGGGCCCCTCACTGCTGCGGCCCCTCCTATCGCGGAGCACAGGCTCCGGACACGCAGGTTCAGCGGCCATGGCCCACAGGCCCAGCCGCTCCGTGGCATGTGGGATCTTCCAGGACCGGGACACGAACCCGTGTCCCCTGCATCGGCAGGCGGACTCCCAACCACTGCGCCACCAGGGAAGCCCTAAGAGTGTTCATTCTTGATAATTCCCTCAGAGTGATTCTGATGCATGGGGTCCTCAGACTACACTTTGGATGGGAGCTCTCTATAGTCTCCCATACCCCAAACTATAAATAGGAAAGAAGGGAAGAGAAATACATTAATACAGGGTCAATAGAGAGATTTCCAAATGGTATTTTATTTTCCTCTGAGTAGATTTCAAGGCCAGTCATGTCTCCTCTCCAAAGACAAGTTTTTCGAGTTAATGCCTCAAAGTGTCATGGCTTCCTCACCTGTCCTTAAACCTGCCTCTCTGGCCAGTGCATTTAGCTATGTTTGAACTCAGTGTTTCCTTTGGTAAAGCTTTCCCCCATTACAGTCATTTCGCAGAGGATTTATAACCTTCAAGGTAAAGGTCCCTGAAACAAGACCCAGAGGATGATCCCCACCATAGACTCATTAAGAGCACTTCAGGTACATTAATGTCCCCTGTCCCTGGATTTATTACAACATGATAAAGCCTCTTTTTAGAAAACATACTCTTAGTTCCATTTATCCAGCAGGCTTTTCCAGAAAAGAGATTAGAAGTAAAATGATTTGAGACAGAATCAAAGAATTCTATCTTTTTAATTAGTCTGTTAAACACAGGAACACCTAATACAAATATTTGACTCTGTGGTTGAGCGTTGGCTCTGAGGTCAACAGGGGAAATTTATAGGGAACTCTAAAGGCCCTCAAAATAACTGTCTTGGGTTATGACTTCTCGAATTGCTCTTCATTGCCAATAGTGCTGCATTTGGACATAAATAAAATTTGCTGAATTAGGGCACTGTTCTGGTTAAAATGTTTAATCTTCACTTTAAATGAGTTGTGGTCATTGAAGCCTTTTTGTTTTGTGGAAGAGGGTACCTTTACACAAGGTAAGCTCTTTTTACACAGCCTAATGACTCACTAATTTAAAATCCTTTCTGGATAGATGCCAGGCTGGTCTGGTCAACATGGGGAGGGAAGAAAGCAGAAACCTTTTTCAAAAATATCTTAGGTTGGGAACTATACTTAGTATTTTGTAATAACATATAAGGGAAAAGAATCTGAAAAAGAATTTATATATATATATATATATATATATATATATATATATATATATATCTGAATCACTTGGCTGTACATCTGAAACTAACACATTGTAAATTAACTATACTTCAATAAAAATTAATTTAATTAAAAATATTTTAAATAAATTTTTTAAAAGACAAAACAAAATTTTAGGATAGTGTAATTCTACAATGCATAATTTATCATTAAACATATTATGCAAATGATGTACTAAGTACTTCAGTGGGGAAGAGGTTACTAATCACATACTTAAACTGTATCTGCTTTGCACGAAAATCTGTCTCGAAAATGAAATTTAATATTTCATCACGTGATGCTTTACACCATGGGCTCTGGACTGTCTGACTCCGATGTCCCAGATTTGTTCCTTACCTGAAATGAGAGGCAGCGGTGTTGTGGAGACAGAGGACGTAAAGGAAACTTCCACAGCCAGGACAGGACAAGGGGACAAAAAGGAGGAGAGAGGAAAAAACCCCAGGGACAAGGGTGCAAGAGTGTATGTTCCATTTTAGAACACCTTTAAATGGACATTTCCTTTTCTACTAAGTTTCTACTCAGGGCTGTCTTTAAATATTGTGTTGGGTAGAGCCCTGAAATGGCTCCCTTTACAACACACTCCTCCCCTACCACCCCAAAGATTACTGCCCCCCACACAGTACCTGAAAGCCTTTATTTCATCTTTGCAGCTCCAGGCCTTAACCCAGTGCCTGGCACATGGTCGATATTCATTAAATGTTTGTTGAATGAATGGATGGATGGATGGAGAGAATAGAGAATCATCGATTTAACACATCTTTTAAAGTACAGATCTCCTTATGAAAGTTAGAGGACTACTGATCACTGTCATTAATGTCATTAATGTGTAATTAATGAAATTCCTTGGGTGGAATTAAAGTGACAAAGAATTTGAGCAGAGAAGAGAGGAGAAAGCAGGCCTGGCTCAGCACATCAAAGAGTAGTCAGAAGCAGTGTGAGGATTTTGTGCACCTGGAGGATGGGGGTGAGGATGTGAAGAATTCCAGTGAATTTTCCAAACTGGGATCACACCACTGTTCTGGCTGGAGGCTTTATCTCTCTTGAACTTTAGGGAAATAATTTTCTTTCTATTCATCCTGCACTTCAGTTTCAAGACCCTGAAAAGCCGAGGTATCCTCTAGCAAAGAAATGCTTGTCATGACTTACTTTGAGCATATTAGTGGGTGGGTGTGGGGTAGGGAGTGGAGGCTGGGAGGTGAATGGCATAGCTCTAAGAGAGGGCTGGGGAAACGCAGGCATCAGCAGTGGCCCTCAGCCATGCAATGTGAACAACTTACTTGATTTCCCAATCTCTGATAGACTTGCCATCTTCCTCTCTGAAAATGATGCTATTTTCACCATCAAAAAAGAGGCCATCGTGGGACTTCCCTGGCGGTCCAGTGGTTAGGACTCCTCGCTTCCACTGTAGGGGGGGATGGGTTAAATCCCTGGTGGGGAAACTAAGATCCTGCATGCTGCGAGGTGTAGCCAAAAAAAAAAAAAAAAGAAAGAAAGAGGCCATTGCATTTATTGTTGTTCTAATAATAACATTGATGGGGAAATGGTTAAATAAATTATAGACTACTATGCAACAGTTTAAAAGAATGAGGTTGATAAATCTACCAACATGAAGAGTTCTCAAAGCCATATTGTTAAATGAGAAAGGCAAATTGGGAAAAACTATGCTATTTCACCAAGTTTTTAAAAAACACATATGTGGGCTTACCTGGTGGCGCAGTGGTTGAGAGTCCGCCTGCCGATGCAGGGGACACGGGTTCGTGCCCCGGTCCGGGAAGATCCCACATGCCGCGGAGCGACTGGGCCCATGAGCCATGACCGCTGAGCCTGTGCGTCCAGAGCCTGTGCTCCGCAACGGGAGAGGCCACAGCAGTGAGAGGCCCGCATGCCGCAAAAAAAAAAACCCACATATGTGAATAATATACTTCTGGATGTATGCATATTTGTAAAATCACACAAATAGACCTAGAAGCACCACACTGCTAATGGTAGCTGCTCCTGGAGAGAGGATTAGGACCAGTCAGAGGCAAATGGATCAAAGGTGACTTCTGCCTTATCTGTATAGTTGCTGGGTACAAAAGAAAAAAATTAAATTATGGCCTTTCCTCTGGAAAAACAAGAGAGGAAGTATTCACCAGTCACTCATTTACATTCTGGTGGGCCTCTCATACTCTTGGCCTACTGGGTCATTATCTCCAAAGGCTAGAACCAGCATGTTTGCACTTTACGGAGCCTAAGTCTCTGTTGTCCAATATAGTAGCTATTGAGCACTTGAAATGTGGCTAGTCCAAATTGAAATAGGCTGTAAGTCTAAAAATACACACCAGAATTCAGACTTAGTACAGAAAAGAAAAGTAAAATAGCTCATTAATAATTTTGTATGTTGATTACTTGTTGAAATTATATATTAAATAAATATATAATTTAAATTAATTTCATTTGTTTCTTTTACTTTTAAAAATGTGACTACTAGAAAATTTTTAATTACATTATATGGCTTAATGTTATATTTCTACTGGACAGTTCTGGTCCAGGTGATGAAAATTTTAAATATGCCAATTACATGAATAAATTTATATGTAAACAATTTGTTTTCCTATCAAAGAAAATTTAGATGAACACTTCAAGAACTTTGGACCCATTTTGGCTGGTTTACGTTCAAAAAGTACACTGAGGAGGTATCTCCAGGATTTCATACTGAGTTTCTGTTTCTCCATCTGTAATATAATCCACTTTGTAGGATTATAGTGAGAATTAGAAGGGGTCCCTCATTTAAGATCCTTCATCTGGAACTGTCTAATGTGAAGATCTTTGGGAGGAGGCCTAAACCAAATTATCCTTTTACTCCTCCCAGCTCTTCAATGACCCTTGTCAGGCCTAATAAATGTGAGTGCCCTTCTCCTCCTTCCTCAATTCAGTACTAAAAAGACACCCATTCAACTATCAATTGCTCCATGCAGATTTTTTTAATGATTTTTTTCAAGTTAACTCCACTTAATACATTATCTATTTCGGGTTCTTCTTTTCCTTCTGGATTTGTTTAAGCTTCTCAAAGCTCCTCATTCTCCAAGCAACCTCCCCCAGGTGCCTTTCTCCTCCCCTCTGCCCACCCGTGGTGTTCGCTGCAAATACAGGCTTCCTAGAAAACCATTTTATCCAGCCTTAGTGATTTGGACATAGCTGTTTTTATCTGAATCAACCATTTCCTTATATGTTCTAATTTCACTTTCCAGTTCTATTTCCTTGGTTATTTGGTTCTCAAATTACAGATCACTTTTTCCAGAAAGGTGGTGAAAGTAAGTTTAGCATATGTTGTAGCACTGAAGTATTTCCCCCAGTCCTTTATTATACAAGTAGTTGAGCTTAAACTGTACATTCAAGATCTGTTCAATTCCCTTCAGGCAAATTAAGCTTCATTTTTTTTTTTTGAAGTAATTGAGCCAGACATTTTTTTCTCTAAAGTAAACAAAAGTTTCTCCCTAGTCCTCAGTTGATATTTCTAATAGGAGACCTTAACAAAATAACAATAGCTAACATTTATTGAGTCCTTATTATAAGCCAAGCACTGTTCTACACACTTGACATTTAATATTTTTAACAATGATTCCCCAGCCTGCTCAAGAGGAAATTGCTGAGCAAAAGTACTAGTTCATTATCTTGTCTTCTATTTGTTCTTTTTTCTGTTGTGTACCCAGGAAAAACTCTGTCCCAGGTTTCACAATCCCTGGTTTTGAATATTCACACCCAAAGTCACTAATCTTTCTTGTTAACACCTTGTAGTTTGGCCCTTGATTAATTCAATCAGTGATTAGCACTTCTACAATAAGTGTTAATCTCTCTTTTAAAATACCTCAAAGCTTGGCCCTTTACTGAGGCTTTCTGCCCCAATCACAGTATACAGGACAGGATTTCCCTATTGTGAGCGATATCTACAAGGCATTTCCCATGCACACCACCAGCCTGGGAAAGGCCTGCTTCAAAATCCGCTTGTACAATTAAAGCATGGAATTATAGGCTCAGGTTTGCACCCACCACATGCAATAAACTCCAACTGTGTACGACTCTTAATTCTGTTAAAAGCAGGCAGCCAGATACTTCAACACCAAAAGTGAATAAACCTCCAGAGGGCACCCTCAGCAGTTCAGTCTGCGAGGAGGGGATTCCGGGCCTGACAGAGCCCTGCTAGGCACTGTTCTCTGGTTCCCAGCCGCCCAGATGCTAAGTTGCTCAAGCATGAGAAATAGGGCCTTCTCAGAAGCAGCCAGCGCAGCCTCAAGTGCCTGAGCTGGCAGGTGCGAAGGCCTCCAGCTCTCCGAGAGCAGTTTTCTCCCTGACAATGAGTGAATGTGAACTAACAAATAATTTCGGGGATGCACCCTACCAGTGTCCTTTCTACCAGGGTATGGGTTTACCTTAAAAGCATTTGTGTGGGCTCACACTCTCAAAGTAGCAAGCCCTGGGAAGGCACCTCACGTGAAGAAAGACAAACAGAACAAGCTCACTTTTTCTTTTCCTTTTAAAAGAGAACAGCTTTGATCATGGTTTCATGGTAGGTGGTCAGCTTCATTGGAGCACTGTAGTTTCAACACTTTAAAAAGTTCGTATAAAGGCAAACTTTCCATGCTCTCCACCACTTATGGAACTCCGGGGGGTTTCTCTCAACATAAAAGAGTGTCCTAAGAGATCTTTCCAATGAATTTGGATATTCTCCTATATAGCACAACAGTATTGTCACAACGTTATCTTTAGGATACAGTCGTACATCATTAGCCCAGTCTTCCTACTCATCAATTCTTTGACATAGGTGCAGCAAATATCCTCATTCCACTTCACAGATAAGAAAGTGGAACCCTTGGGCTTCCCTGGTGGTGCAGTGGTTGAGAGTCCGCCTGCCGATGCAGGGGACACAGGTTCGTGCCCGGGTCCGGGAATATCCCACATGCCGTGGAGCAGCTAGGCCCGTGAGCCATGGCTGCTGAGCCTGCACGTCCAGAACCTGTGCTCCGCAACGGGAGAGACCACAACAGTGAGAGGCCCGCGTACCGCAAAAAAAAAAAAGTGGAACCCCAAAGAGATCCACTGTCTGACCTAAATCACATAGCCATGTCACTGAGTGGAGCTGAGACTTAATTAAACTCAGGTCCCCCCAGCTTGCGTGGACAAGAACATAATCACTGGGCTTTATTGGGATCTTTCTCAGTGGGATCAGAACTTGGTGTGAGCTAGTTATTAGCAACAGACCAATGGCTAGAAAAAAAAAATAGGTAAGCATCACAGCTGCATTGGGATGAAAGGAACATGTATTTCTCCATGGTCAAGCCAAGGGGCTGAGGGAGCCCCAAAGCCAGGCATGGTGGTAGCAGCCAGTTATGCAAAGACCCATGGAACTGGTGTAGAGAGAGGTGAGAACTCCAAAGGAGGAACCAAGGGCAATCATGAATAGTTCTTGAGCTATAACTCTGGGGTAAGGAAGGGCTTAATAAAACAGATTCCTTGTTCTACCTATTCTTATGAATCAAAATCACTGAGAGTGAGACCAGGAAATGTGCATTTAAATGAGCTTCCCAGGGATTCTGACCATGCTTGGAGAAGCAAGGGCAGACTGCAGGGGCAGATCTGCAGGTGTGTATGGCTTCCTGCAGCAAAGACAGCTCGGCTTGCTCCTGCATTGAATGAGAGCAGATGAGCAAGAGAAAGCTTTCTCATGAGCTGAAACAAGAAAAGACAGGAATAAGAAGTATGAAAGTGCAAGGAACAATTGCCCTGAGTTCTCCCAGAGAGGGCTCCAGCACTACAGAGGTACAGGTGTGGTGAGGTCAGAGGGAGGACTTGGCTACCTGGGCATCCACTATCAAACCAAAACTGTGGACTCACCAACCATGTCCTACTGTAGTGGAGAGGGGAAGTGAACAAGAGAGAACAACATCAACGAAGAGACTTTTTATATATTTTATATCAAAGCTTTCATTCTAACTGCTACTCACTCACACAGACACACAAAACATCAAAAAAAAAATTATAACAGGAACAACAGACATCTTCACACTCTAGGAAAGAATAAGCAACTTAAGAAAGGATGTGCATGTATTATCAGTTGTTGAGACAAGTAAGAGATGACAAGGCTCAGCCATAGGCACTAAAGGAAGACATTTGTCAGAAGCAGGGTGGAGATGCTGGGGATTATTTTGGAGAATTACTAGGAAGACAAGACTACAGTTGATACCTTACATACCCTCACTAAACCTCAGATCCCTTGTCTGTAAAGTGGGGATAGTAACCTTACCTTTGACATGGGGCTGTTGAGAGAATTAAATGAGATAATGTATATAATAATGTGTGTGATGAGTTTAACAGGTTAACTGGCATGAGCCGTGAGCCATGGCCGCTGAGCCTGCGCATCCGGAGCCTGTGCTCCACAACAGGAGAGGACACAACAGGGAGAGGCCCGCGTACCACAAAGAAAAAGAAAAGAGAAAAAAAAAATTCAGACAGAGTAGACTTCAAAGCAAGGAAAGTTATCAGAGATAAAGAAGCGTATTATATATGATAAAGGGGTCAATTCTCCAAGAAGACATAACAGTCCTTAATGTGTATGTGCCTAACAATAGAATATTCATCTACATGAGGCAAAAACTAATAGAACTGCAAGGAGAAATGGATGAATCCACAATGATCGTTGGAGAGTTGAACACCCTTCTATCAGAAATGGACAGATCCAGCAGGCAGAAAATCAATAAGGACATTGTGAACTCAATGTTCACCATCAACCAACTGAATATAATCAACATCTACAGACTACTTCACCACACAACAGCAGAACATACATTCTTCTCAAGCTCACATGGAACATTCACCAAGATAGACCATATTCTGGGCCATAAAACATACTTTAACATTTTTAAAAGAAGAGAAATCATACAGTGTCTGCTCTTAGACCACAATAGAATTAAATTAGAAATCAATAACACGAAGATAACTGGAAAATCCCAAAATACCTGCAGATTAAACAACACTATTCTAAATAACACATGGGTCAAAGAAGAAATCTCAGGGGAAATTAAAATAATTTTTGAACTGAATGAAAATGAAAATTTAACTTAAAATTTGTGGGATGCAGTGAAAGCAATGCTTAGTGGGAAACTTACAGCATTAAATGCACATATTAGAAAAGAAGAAAGATCTAAAAACAATAATCTAAGCTTCCACCTTACAAAACTAGAAAAAGAAGAGGAAATTAAATCCAAATTAATCAGAAGAAAATAAATAATAAGAATTAAAAGAGAAATCAATTAAATTGAAAACAGGAAATCAATAGAGAAAAATCAATGAACCCAAAAGCTGGTTCTTTGGAAAGATCAATAAAATCCATAAGCCTTTAGCCAGGGTAAGAAAAAAAAAAGAGGACACAAATTACTAATATTAGAAATGAAACAGAGGACATCACTACAGATCCCATGGGCATTAAAAGGATAATAAACAAATAATATGAACAACTCTATGCCCACAAATTTGATAACCTAGATGAAATGAACCAATTCCTTGAAAGATACAATCTGCCAAAATTCACACAAGAAGAAACAGACAATCTGAATAGGTCTATATTTATTAAAAAATTGAATCAATAATTAATAATTTCCCAAAACAGAAAGCACCAGGCCCAGATATGTCCACTAGTGAATTCTACCAAACATTTGAAGAGGAAATTATACCAATTCTCTATCTCCTTTCAAAGGATATCCTCTTTCAGAGGATAGAAGCAGAGGGAATACTTCTGAACTCATTCTAAGAGGACAGCAATACCTTAATACCAAAATGAGATAAAATATTACAAGTAAAGAAAACTACAGACCAATATGTCATGAATATAGATGCAAAAATCCTCAAAAAAATTAGCAAATTGAATCCAACAATTTATAAAAGGAATTAGACAGCATGAGCAAGTGGGATTTATCCCAGATTCACAAGGCACCATTCAAAAATCAATTAATCTATCACATCAATAGTTAAAAGGAAAAATCATATGATCACATCAATAGATGCAGAAAAAGCACTTGACAAAATTCAACACCCACCATGATAAAAACTCTTGGTAAACTAGGGGGAGGATAACTTCCTCAACTTGATAAAGAATATCTACAAAAAACGTACAGCTAACATCATACTTAATGGTGAGAAACTTGAAGCTCTCCCACTAATCAGGAACAAAGAAAGAATGTCCCCTCTCACAACTTGTTTTCAACATTGTACTGGAAGTCCTAGATAATGCAGTAAGACAAGAAAAGGAAATGAAAGATATACTGATTGGGAAGGAAGAAATAAAACTTTCTTTGTTCAGAGATGACACAATCATCTGCATAGAAAATCTGAAAGGATTGACAAAAAAAAAATAACCTCCTACAATTAATAACTGATTATAGCAAGGTTACAGGATTCAAGTTTAATATACAATAGTCAATTACTTTCCTATATACCAGCAATGAACAATGGGATTTGAAATTTTTAATACAGTACCATTTACTTTATCACCCAAAAGATGGAATACCTAGGTATACATCTAACAAAATATGTACAAGGTCTATATGAGGAACTCTATAAAACTGTGATGAAAGAAATCAAAGAACTATATAAATGGAGAGATATTCTTTGTTCATTCATGATTAGGAAGACCTAGTATTGTCAAGATGTCAGTTCTTCTCAACTTGATCTGTAGATGCAAGGCATTCCTCATCAAATTCCAGCATGTTACTATGTGGATTTTGACAAACTGATTCTTAAGTTTATGTGGAGAGGCAAAAGACCCAGAATAGCCAACACAATATTGAAGGAGAAGAACGAAGTTGGAAGACTGACAATACCCAACTAAGTCTTACTGTAAAGCAAGACTGTGTGGTATTGACAAAAGAATAGACAAATAGATCAATGGAGCAGAATAGAGAGCCTATAAATAGACCTACACAAATATATGATTTATCTTTGACAAAGGAGCCATGACAATACAATGGAGCAAAGATAGTCTTTTCAACAAATGGTACTGGAACAACTGGACATCAACATGCAAAATAATGAATCTAGACACAAGTACTTATATTATTCAAATTAACTCAAAATGGATCATGGACCTAAATGTAAAACACAAAACTATAAAACTCTAGAAAATAACATAGGAGAAAACCTAGATGACCTTGAGTATGGTGATGACTTTTTAGATACAACACCAAAGGTATAACCCATGAAAGAGAGAATTTATAAGCTGGACTTCATTAAAATTAAAAATTCTGCTCTGTGAAAGACAATGCCAAGAGACTGAGAAGACAAGCCACAGACTGGGAGAAAATATTTATTAAGAAAAAAATATGTGATAAAGAACTGTTGTCCAAAATATACATAGACCTCTTAAAACTCAACAATAAAAAATGAAGAACCTGATTTTAAAATGGGCAAAAAGATCTGGATACCTCACTAAAGAAGATATACAGATAGTAAATAAGCATATGAAAAGATGCTCAAAATCATACCACATTTGGGAACTGCAAATTAAAACAATGAGGGCTTCCCTAGTGGCGCAGTGGTTAAGAATCTGCCTGCCAATGCAGGGGACACGGGTTTGAGCTCTGGTCTGGGAAGATCCCACATGCCACGGAGCAACTAAGCCCGTGTGCCACAACTACTGAGCCTGCACTCTAAAGCTCGCAAGCCACAACTACTGAAGCCTGCACGCCTAGAGCCCATGCTCTACAGCAAGAGAAGCTACCACAGTGAGAAGCCCGCACACTGCAATGAAAAGTAGCCCTGCTCACAACTAGAGAAAGCCCACGTGCAGCAACAAAGACCCAATGCAGCCAAAAATAAATAAATAATAAATTTTTAAAAATAAATAAAACAATGAGATACTACTGCACACCTATTTGAATGGTCAAAATCCAAAACTCTAACAACACCAAATGCTAGTGAGGATGTGGAGCAAAAAGAACTCTCATTCTTGCTTGTGGGAATGCAAAATGGTACAGCCACTTTGGAGGACAGTTGGCAGTTTCTTAACAAAACTAAATATATTTTTACCATATGATCAAGCAATTGTGCTCTTTGGTATTTACCCAAATGAGATGAAAATTTACGTCTACACAAAAACCTGCCCATGAATGTTTATAGCAGTTTTATTCATAATTGCCAAAAGGGAAGCAACTGGATTTCCTTCACTAGGTGAATGGATAAACTGTGGTACATGCAGATGATGAAATAGTATTCAGCCCTAAAAAGAGATGAGCAACTGGGGAGGCTATGCCTGTATGGGGGCAGGGCGTATATGGGAATCTCTATACCTTCCACTCACTGTTGCTATGAACCTAAAACTGCTCTAAAAATTAGTCTATTTTAAAAAAATAATAACATTAGATAAACAAAATGTCATAATTATTACATAGCACTTGGTCTACTAAAATGCTTTCAAATTCCTACTGAAGATTTTAAAAGATCCACATGGTGACCACGTTTTTTTTTTATTGGGGTATAATTGATTTACAATGTTGTGTCAGTTTCAGGTGTACAACAAAGTGAATCTGTTATAAACATACATATATCCACTCTTTTTAAAATTCTTTTCCCATACAGGTCATTACAGAGTACTGAGTAGAGTTCCCTGTGCTATACAGTAGGTCCTAATTAGTTATCTATTTTATATATAGTAGTGTGTATGTGTCAGTCCCAATCTTCCAATTTATCCCTCCCCCCAACCCCTGACATGGTATAAAAGGAAAACTAAAAAGACCAATAATCTGAACTTTAGTGTTCAAAGAAATTGTGAGGAAAAAACTAATACAACCAACTTTTAAACCCCACAAGAGAATAGAGTACATGTTACTGACTTTATTGAGAAAACTCTGGTCAGGCTAAGAAAACAGATGATACAGAGCAGCAGAGCAAAATCGATCTGACTAATTATAGTGAGACTTTTGTCCCACATCCTTGAGTTTTCTAAAAAGTCAGGAAACAGGAGTTCAGTGACATTGTTCTTGGTTGGAAAGGCAAAGATTCTCATTAGATTAAGGAACTGAGGAGAGCTTTGAGAGGTCAGTCCTGAGGCCAGTGGTATTCAAAGGGTCCACTGGGGAGAAGTCTTTGACACAGGAAGAAAGAAAGGCACTACCAAGGCTGTGGAGAGGTCAGAGGGAAGAGGTTTTACTAATAACCCCTCACCCCAACACCTTGAAGGTCTTATCCCCGCTCCCTGAGAACTTCTCTGGGAGACCCTAACCTAGCTGGAGAAATGTTGGTCTGAGTGTTCTGACCTTGTGGAAGTAAGAGTTAGGAGAAGCAGAAACAAAGACTGGATATGTACTTCTCCTCTTGCCTCCCTGAATATTCTTTCATTCTGTCTTTTCTTTTTTTTTTTTTTTTTTTTGCAGTATGCGGGCCTCTCACTGTTGTGGCCTCTCCCGTTGCGGAGCACAGGCTCCGGACGTGCAGGCTCAGCGGCCATGGCTCATGGGCCCAGCCGCTCTGCGGCACATGGGATCTTCCCGGACCGGGGCACGAACCCGTGTCCCCTGCATCGGCAGGCGGACTCTCAACCACTGCGCCACCAGGGAAGCCCTCATTCTATCTTTTCTTCATCAATTTATATTTATAGAATGGCTCCCATGAGCTAGGCTGTGTGCTCGGTGTTGCGGATGCAGCAATAAATAAAGTCCTTGCTTTCATAGAAGGAGAGGCAAACAATAATATGATATAATATAAGAAATGTAATTATGTAATAAATAGAAATGTAATAACATGTCAGGATATGAGAGATGCTATGAAGGAAAATAAGGTAGGTAAATGAATAGAGAGTGATAAGGTATTGGGGTGCTATTTTAGATGAGGGAAGTTTTCTCTGAGGGGGTGAAGTTTGGGCAGAGACTGACTGAAGGGGTTCTCAAAGAAATAGCAATAGATTGAGCCATACCATCAAGAGGAACATGGTGAAATGTTTCTTGTGGTTCTATATCTGCAAATATTATTGCACTGAAAAAGTGAAAATGTGGTACCCAACTGAAAACAAAAATTGGGGGAAGGAAGGCCAGGAGATGACAAGCAGAAGAAGATGGTGAGTTTTGGTATCAGACAAACATGGGTTTGAATCCCTACCCTGCTGGGTGACCTTTATTATAACCTGCAAAACAAGGACCAACTAAAGTGTCAACTTTACTGGGTTATTATAAGAATTATAAGAATTCAATGAGATGATACATTTAAGACTATTAAGCCCAATGCCTTGTCATATTGTAAAAGTTTTTTAAATGATAGCTATTATTATTGACCACATGTTACAAATTGATTAGTTTCATTTTCTTGCTCAAAATAATTTTAGAACAAAGATTGACATGCCTAAAAGAGAAGAAGGGTTTTTATCTAGGATTCATGGATCTCTATGTCAGGGGTAAGAGTGTCCATGGATTGGTTTTTAAGGTGTCTGTGAATCCCTAAAACTGTGTGTAAAATTTGAGGGATATAAGTGTATTTTTCTGAAAAGAGTGTACCTGGCTTTCATTACATTCTCACAGTAGCCAATGACCCCAGGTATTTGCCAAACCATCATTTCCCTGTCGTTGTTGTTTGCCAGCTTTTCCATTTCAGGTTATTCTAGTTTTCTGATTACAGAGTATTTTTTTTTCAGAATAGAAGTTTTTAAAACGAACAAAAATATTTAAAGGTCTCTCTTTCTCCTTACTGTCTTGTTAATTTAAAAACATTATCTATTGGTGATAACATTCTCTTTCATTCTCCTTTTTACTTGTTAGAGCTGGAATGTGAGTTCTTATTCACTCTGAGATTTCTTAAAAGCTGCACCTTCTTGGTTTGATTTTCTGATTCTGTGTTTAAAAGTCAGTGTCACTTTGTCATATTCCTTCTTACCTATATAGTCTGTATTTCCATTTTTCAATGGAATTTTCTTATTTATCATTTGTTAGTACAGCTGAAACCCAAGTTATATGAGTAATACAATCCTTAAAAAAAAGAAATGAAATGAAACTATGCAATTTGACCCTATGTAACTGAAAGCTTCACAATTACAGGCAAGATTTTGAACATACAAAATAGTACAGTGAAATTTACAAACTTATCAAAAACTGCTACACATCAATTGCAACTTGAGGAAATAACACATTTTTATACCTGCATCCTGTTTGTTAGGTCACTTACTACACTGGCCATATAATGGACTGTCACTGGCTCCCTCAGGTTGCCTGGCTGATTCTTCAAAGAGAAGTTGACAATATTTGGAGTCTGAGCCTCCTAAGAGAAGTTACTTTCTGAATACACTATTTGTTAAGACTCTTGACAGCAAAAGTCACACCCACCTTCAGCTGGACTAGGCACAGAGAGAGAATTCATAAGCCCAAGCAACTAGAACGTCTAGGAGTCAGTCTCTAGATTTAGACCCAGCTGAACCAGCGTCCCATACTATCAGGCCCTCTCTCCATCCGACCACTGCATCTCAGACAAGCCCCATGCATGTGGGGGGTCCAGATAGATCAAGGCTTACATTTCCTTACAGCCAGTACTCCCAGACAAGGCTTCACTTCCTCAATAACTGCAGCAGAAGTTCTTGCAGGAATTAGGCGTGTCCTGTCCATCCTCCCTAAACATGGCTTGTGATTGGGGATGCTCTATCTGATCCACATGGGCTGAATATGGGAGAGAGTGGATTTCCCAAAGGAAAATGGAGGTTCCATAGCAGATACTATCCATTGCCACTCAACATACATTTCCCCCATTGCCCACACAGAATTCAAATTATTCAGATAGGACAGAGATCCTTTGATCTTAGGAAGAGTTTGCTCTTATCCTGACTTCTGGGATTAATTAGGACTAGAAATCTCATTCCTTTAGCCTTATTATTGGTCTAGGACTGGCCACGTGATCCAGTTCTAACCAATGAGAAATAAGCAGAAGTATGCTGGGTGGAGCATTTTGGAAAGATTTGCTTTTCTGGAAAAAAATATGGCATGACTCTCTTGCTCCTTTGCCCTTTACCCTTCTTGCTACTTGGAATAAGGATGTGATGCCAGGGGGGCAGCAGCCATCTTGTGACTGTGAGGCAACAATATGAGGATGCATACAAACACCCCTCCAAAGCTGGTAGACTAGAAAAGTAGAATTTCCTGGGTACTTGATAGCTCCAGTGAGCCCATGCACTAGCCCTAACTGTCAACCTCCAGACTTATTATGTGACACAAGAAACCCTTGTTTGTTTAAGCTACTGTTAGTTGTGTTTCCAGTTACTGGTAGCCAAACACTGTTCTAACTGCTGCAGGTGCTATGACCAGAAAAATAAGGAATGGATGCTGGACAGGCAAAAACAATAAATTTTCATCAGAGATACTGAGACAATGATAACCCAAGGCTGGACTTTACTCTTGCTTCAAACAGGTACCAGGATACCACTTCCTAAATAATAGAAAGAGCATGAAGAGGTAGAAAGAGGATGCAGAAAGGAATATGGAAGGATATCTCAGACTGATTTAATCTTCTTCCCTTCTTCACTGAAAACAGATAGCGTGATAAACATCCATTCCACCAAATAAAGACGAATATGAGTAAACAAGTTCTTTTAAAATGTTAACACCATGCTTCCAGGAGGCTTACACCCAAAACAGTCAGAAGAGAATGGACTTTGCCATTCAAATTTTATCCCTGCCACTTATTAGCTATGAGACCTAGAGCAAATTATAGTTAACTGGGTCTCAGTTTCCTCCTATGAAAAATGGGGATAATGGCTTCTACCTTGTAGGACTGGGATTTTTTTCACTCCCATACTTGCTTTTCAAAAGAAAAAAGTTGTATTAAAGCATATTATATATCACTGGTTAAAGAGATGGTTCATGTACCCATGAATCAGTGCAACCTGAACTTTTACACCTAGAAACCACACACTTCATCACTGATTAACAGCAGGAAACTTACCATATTTCCTAACCACTATGTACACTCAATAAATAACACCTACCAGATGCAAAGGATCAACTCCCCACATGATATACCTTTCATTCCCAGGTTGAGATTTTTGTCAGTTTTGTCTACCATCTTATCCCCAGCATGCAGAATAATTCTTGGTATATATTGGGCACTCAATAAATATTTGTTGAATAGTCAAATGAATATTTTATCTCATAGGTTTCTATGATAGGTAGACTTTCGCCCTATTTGACCTTCCTATTTCCCTAAGTATGTTGAAATCTGTTCATTTTCTGAGGTTCACATGAGGCTTAAAATTGTGGAATAAAGGGAAGGATGCCTGTTGACTCTAGTCACCTTAACAGAAGTGGTAACACACTGAAAGTGACACAAATGACAGTTCTGCCTAGGTCATATCAAATGGACATAAGCCAAAGTCATTCTAAATTGTCACATCTTTTTAAGATAGCATGATAATAATGGCCAGCCACCATGCTAAATGCATTATGAATATGATCTCATTTACTCCTTCCAACAATCCTAAAACACAGGTGTCATTACTCCAATTTACAGATGAAGAAACTGGGATTTAGAGAAGGTGCTTTATCTAAGATCCATCACCCAGATAGAAAGTAATGGAGCCAGCATTCAAACTCAAGTCTGTCCAACTCCCAGAAAAATGCTCTGAACCATTTTGCCACATTACCTTATCTGAAAGTCAAAGCCACTGAATAGGAAGTAGGCCTGTACAGATGGGTCATGGGTACAGAACCAACCAAACCTTCTAAACTTGGAGTAAC
Organism: Hyperoodon ampullatus; assembly: GCF_949752795.1. NCBI lineage: Eukaryota > Metazoa > Chordata > Mammalia > Artiodactyla > Ziphiidae > Hyperoodon > Hyperoodon ampullatus. Next base: position 195,419,341 of record NC_136914.1, on the reverse strand, counting down.
CTTGACCCGTGTGTAGGAGATGGACAAGACCCAAAGCTCAGCTCATCATTCATACACATCCAACACCACTGGTATCAGTCCTCCACCCAGAAAAGGGACAGACCTTCCCCACTGACCCACTGTTACTTATTTTAAATACCACCCTTGTGATAGATTTTATTCACATAATATCATAGTAGTTCATTGGAAATCAATAATATTCTACTTGGTTTTGGTTCATTCAAACATGGCAGGCAATTAAAATTTGTTTCATATGATATTCTTTTATTTTATTTTATTTATTTATTTTTTTGCAGTACGCGGGCCTCTCACTGTTGTGGCCTCTCCCATTGCGGAGCACAGGCTCCGGACGCGCAGGCTCAGCGGCCATGGCTCACGCACCCAGCCGCTCCGTGGCATGCGGGATCCTCCCGGACCGGGGCACGAACCCGTGTCCCCTGCATCGGCAGGCGGACTCTCAACCGCTGTACCACCAGGGAAGCCCCATATGATATTCTTTTACTAGAAAATATCACTGAGTAAATTGATGACTGTGTCTTTGCCTAAAACCATAATGTTGAAACAGCACTTCTTATGGTACATTTATTTAGAGTATGTTGGCAGGCGGACTCTCAACCACTGCACCACCAGGGAAGCCCCATATGATATTCTTTTACTAGAAAATATCACTGAGTAAATTGATGACTGTGTCTTTGCCTAAAACCATAATGTTGAAACAGCACTTCTTATGGTACATTTATTTAGAGTATGTTGGAATGACAAGTCATTATACCAAAAGAAAGAGAGTCATTGCCCAAAAAGTGGCTTAACTTTTCAAGAGCTACTATAGTGAAAAATCATTAACTGGGCAGTTGTTTTAGAAATCTGCTTCAAGTCACCCAGGTTCAATTATCAACCCATGGCCAATCTTGTTTCACCTATTCCCTCACCCAGTTTCTCCCAGATTATTTTTGAAGCAAGTCTAGATTATATTTCATTTATAAAACAGAATTGTTTCTGGAAGAGAAAATCTGCTAAGCTTTTAATAAATTATATGCAAACCACCACAGACTAAAGTTCCACAAGTATTCCCCAATATTACATCAAATGTCCTGATAAAAAATTCTTTCCATACTAAGCATTTATAATTTAGACATAGTTTCAAAGTTCAACTCTCTCATATTAGCTATGTGACTTTTGGCAAATTATTGGGTTGGCCAAAAAGTTTGGAAAACCCTAAAACGAACTTTTTGGCCAACCCAATATATAACTTCTCTATAAGTTTCTGCTCCCTCATTCAGAAAATGGGGGCTGATAAAGATATTTCATAATGTTGTATTGAGCTAATAATATATAATGCAGTTGGCACAGACATGGCCTCATAAATACATAATAAAGGAAGTTATTTTTTTCTTTCAATGTCTGGCACAGAGTAAATGCTCAGTAAAGTACTGTTTACCATACAGTTATTCCATGACTGTGAGGGACTCCTGTGACATCTGATGGGCTTGCTGGTGTGGTTACCCATGGTTGGTACTACTGGATGAGATTGTCTGACTCTAAGTCTAGAAGCTTTTCCCAGAGATGGATCTTCCCTCGGCACAGCTCAAATGAGCAGTCCATCCCCTTCCCCTCACACCCTCAAACTAGTTAAAAGCAGATAGATCACAAAACCTAGAAAAGAAAAATAGATTAAAGCAGAAAGAAGAATTCACCCAACTATATTCAAGCAAACAGAAGATCTAGAAATAGCTCCACATATTAAGCATGAGCAAGATTTTCAAAAACAGTGTGGCAGCTATGCAAATATGTTGCAACAAAGAAAGAGGAAAAAAGGTCAATGACAAAATAATAAAACAAGAGAATAAGATGAAAAGGGAGATAGAGGTTAAGGAAACAAATCAAGGGTCCAAGTAATACTATTGAAGAATTATTAAGTAAATATAAACCATAGGGAAAATAATAGGCATTTGCTGAAAATTGAATTATTAATGCAATAAATAGGCTTCAGTTTTGCTTCTTAACAACTGTGCGTAATAATTCAAAGACATTAAAGTAAATAGAGTGAAGATAACAGAAATGGAAGACAGGGACTTCCTTGGTGGTGCAGTGTTTAAGAATTGCCTGCCAATGCAGGAGACACAGGTTTGATCCCTGGTCCGGGAAGATCCCACATGCCGTGGAGCAACTAAGCCCGTGCGCCACAACTACTGAGCCCACGTGCTGCAACTACTGAAGCCTGCGCACCCTAGAGCCTGCACATTGCAACTACTGAGCCCATGCACTGCAACTACTGAAGCCCGCATGCCTAGAGCCTGTGCTCCACAACAAGAGAAGCCACTGCAATGAGAAGCCCGCGCACTACAACGAAGAGTAGCCCTTGCTTGCTGCAACTAGAGAAAGACTGTGCAAAGCAACAAAGACCCAATGCAGCCAAAAATAAATAAATAAACAAATAAATAAATATTTCCTAGTAACAGTTAAAAAATTAAAACAAACAACAATGTGAACAAAAAAACAAACAAAAAAAGAAATAGAAGACAGATAAAACTGTCCAAATTAAAGACAACAGATGTCTCTGTAGTACCAAACCTAACAAATCACACAGAAGTGTTGTTTAAAGTTCTGAAAGAAGAAAACTTCACTTAAATGAAGGAAAAATTAAATCTGCATATTAAAGAAGCACACAAGTTGCAAAGGAAAAGAATCATATAGCACAAACAACATTGAGAACTGAACTTTAAGAAACAATCCTTTAGGAAAACAGGCAAGAAAAACAAGTCATTTATAAGATTTTTGTTTTTGTTTTGTTTTCATAAGCCAAGCAGGCTTCAAACCTCCCTGATCTTATTCCATGCAAGAAGTACTGGAACATGCCTGTAAAGACAAATTGTAATTAATCTATAAAGGTAACAAGTGAATATCTCAAATGTGAAAATAAACTCAGGGAAAATAATACACATAAACCCTTCTTGAAAAAAAATATACAATGATGACTCAAACCAAAAGGAGATAAACAGAGAAACCATGGTAAAAGACCTATGTCAAAAGACAAGGGAGCAATATCTACCAAATTCTGAGAAAAAGAAAGTGTGACTCAAAAATTTTATATCCAGCCAGGCTATTTTTCAAGGTAACAAAAAGACATTCTCAAGACTACAAATATTCAAGGAATATAGCTACTAAGGTCTTCTTGGCAGAGGGTGATGGATGCAGGGAGGCTACTTGATGATGAAACCCATACAAACCAGAGAAGAATTAAAGTACAGAACTCAAGGATAGAGAAGATATGATAAAAGACTGGTACAGACCACTGAATTCACTTAAATACAGAACAAAGATTAACCAACTATGGAAATTATGGTTACAAAACAGAATATAAATACTAAAAACCTTAACCACTAAAAAATAAAATGAACTAACTAAATTCAGCAGAGGAAAGGGGAGATAGAGGAAATTTTTGTGTACTAATGTCCTCGGTTTTCCTGGGAGTACATCAAAGATGCTCTCTAAAACTGCAACATGAAAGTGAAAAAAAAAAAATAATGACTCAAAACTCTTAATACTTATTTTAATCTTAGGAGTATCTTTAAAAAGCTAATGTTCCTTGTGATAAACATTTTTTTTGAAAATTATTTTAAAAAATTTTTTAACATCTTTATTGGAGTATAATTGCTTTACAATGGTGTGTTAGTTTCTGCTTTATAACAAAGTGAATCAGTTATACATATACATATGTCCCCATACCTCTTCCCTCTTGCATCTCCCTCCCTCCCACCCTCCCTATCCCACCCCTCTAGGTGGTCACAAAGCACCAAGCTGATCTCCCTGTGCTATGCGGCTGCTTCCCACTAGCTATCTATTTTACGTTTGGTAGTGTATATATGTCCATGCCACTCTCTCACTTTGTTTCAGCTTACCCTTCCCCCTCCCTGTGATAAACATTTATTTAAAGTTCAGCAATTCCTTCAGTTTCACTTTAATTTATTTTTCTTTTGTCAAATTCAAATAAGATTAAACTTAATATCGTTATTTAAAAATAGCACATCTGGAATGATCCCATTTCTCACTAGCAGTCTTTTTCTCTGCGTGCACATAGGATGTCTGAAGTAATGTTCTTTTATAACAAGGGTTAATGGTAGGTTTGGGGGTAATTTTTCACTTTTCCTCTGTCCTTTGCTATCTCCTTCCTCTACCTCCTCTGCCTTTTCCTTCTTCATTTTGGAAATGAACCTGGATTATCTTTACAAAAACAGCAATCAGTATTCTAAAAAGTAAAAGTGAACAGGGAAGAGAGTTGGTCAATGCACAGAATCTTTGGCATGACTCACCTGCTCATGAACCCATATACATGACCTTAGCAACCTTTGGTCATATCACGCTTTGTAAATGGAAAATACAGTTGCAGAGAAAATGCCAAGCAAGCAAATGGTAACAAAGATGACAAAGGACAAGGAAATGAGAGGACAACCTAAAGAAGTGGTACAAGCTTTGGTTTGGAATCACAAGACCTGAGTTCTTGTTCTGGTTCAGACAGTTACATTTTGTGTCACCTTGGATAAATCATTGAACCTTTCTGAGCACCAGGCCCAATATTGCAATATATTCCCATTTCTCATGAAAAGGTGGGAATATATACTTTAGGTAAAATATCATGATATTTAAATGCTGGAAACTAACCCAAAGTATTTTAAACACTTATAGACTAAACGGAGCATATCTGAGGCCGTATTTAGCCTGTGGGCTTACCAGCTGGTGACCAACACTGTTTACATACCCCATCAGTGGACAAAGTTCTGGACCTAATGGAAGTTGTCCAGCAGTGTACTGGACCTACACACTTATAAGAGCCAATTGTGTGTATTCTTCCTAACTCTGTATTCAATGACATCATCATGTTGGTAGCTTGAAATCAGCCATGGAAGCAGTATTTACACCATGGAAATCATAAAATGCTATAAATCAGTCCCCCTGCTCCCCCATCATAGCTGGTTGTGAAATAGAATACCACTGTAGCTACCTGATCAGTCCCAGCTGATCCTATGGTTATTTTACTGTATATCAGAACTGGAAGAGATCTAAGATAGTCTGCAAGAAAGGAAAACTCAATCAAACTAGCTAAAGCTAAAAGGGGGGAATTTAATTTTTAAAAAAAGTGTTGAACTACCAAATCTTAGGGAAGCAAGGATACAGTCTCCTGATTAAGACAAGAGGAAACATAGGATTGGATTCCACACAGAATCCCTCTCTCTCCATCACTAGCTTTGGCCTCTCTCTCTCTTGGTGTTAGTTTCATTCTCTCTTAAAGCTTCTCCTCTGGGGCAAGGATCAAGGCTAGGGGTGGCAAAGAGAAGCACTCGCTCCCCAAGGGCACAGGACAGCTGCTGGCACATAGGGCACCTTCTTCCTCTGGGCTGAGGAAGCCCTGCACCAGGGTACACAGTAGCTTAGTTGGGAACACAGGCTGGGTTTCAGTCCTCGTTGGCCCCCATCTGGGTGCCTGTGTGCAGGGTGCAATTTACACAGCTGTACACAATGGCCCCATATGAGCACATTCTCCAAAAGTGGTGCCTTTCAATAAGCTTTAGCTAAGATGTTGATGTAATGGTGTTAAGAATGTGACGAAAAAACAATAGGGAAGCAAGGATCAGTTTGGTTCAAAATAAAGTTGAAACCATTCATAATTAAACTTGGAAATCCAAGAGAAGGAGGCTCCCCTCTCCTTCCTCTCTTTTTATTTTTTAATTTTTAAATTATTTTTTAACATCTTTATTGGAGTATAATTGCTTTACAATGTTGTGTCAGTTTCTGTTGTATAACAAAGTGAATCAGCTATATGTATACATATATCCCCATATCTCCTCCCTCTTGCATCTCCCTCTCACCCTCCTTATCCCACCCCTCTAGTTGGCCACAAAGCACCGAGCTGATGTCCCTGTGCTATGCGGCTGCTTCCCACTAGTTATCTATTTTACATTTGGTAGTGTATATCCCCTCTTTTTAAAATAAACTTTTTCTTTGGGGATAATTTTAGATTTAAAAAAAAATTGCAAAGATAGAGAGTTGCCTCCCCAAGAAATAGAAGACCCAGATGAAATGTTTTTGTAAACTTTCTGAAACTTATAAAAATATAAGCATATGATTTTACTTTCTATTTAGTCCATTAGTAAAAACAGAGTGAAAGTTAGCTTTAAAGTTCAGAATCTTGTGCTAAGTTTGTTCAAAACTTATTTTGAAATATTTATCAAGTGGGTACTTCCCCACTCTTATCTCTATATAGTATCTTATGTTAAAAATAAAGCCAAAGGAAGAAAAAGACTGTTAATAATTATGCCAAGGGCAGTTCATTCATTGCCTCCTTTCATTTGACAAGGATTTCCAGAGCATCTTGATATGTCCCAAGCATATTAAGATGGAAGGCATAGAGTGATGTAGAAGACAAGCATTGTCCTCACCGCAATGGAGATTCTTTTTTTTTTTTTTTTTTTTTTTGCAGTACACGGGCCTCTCACTGTTGTGGCCTCTCCCATTGCGGAGCACAGGCTCCGGATGCGCAGGCTCAGTGGCCATGGCTCACGGGCCCAGCTGCTCCGCAGCATGTGGGATCTTCCCGGACCGGGGCACGAACCCGTGTCCCCTGCATCGGCAGGCGGACTCTCAACCACTGCGCCACCAGGGAAGCCCGCAATGGAGATTCTTGTTTACTGGAGGAAACAGATCAAAGATACAAAGGTCTAGAGGGCACAGGAAAGGGACAAAAGTTTGTGAAAGGGCATGAATTGGTAGGACATGTGACAAACCAAAAAGAGGGTATACTGACTAAAGTTCTTCAAGTTTAATTTTTTTAAATAAAACCAAAGCCAAAAAATTTACATGGATCATTGAACGCATCTGTAGGTACATTAGGCCTATAGAGCATTTGAAACATTAGATAAGTAATTACACAAATAATTAAGAAGTGGACTATTTTATAAAACATCTACAATACCATGAGGAAGCATAGTAATGGCCCCTGACTACAATTCCTGAGGAAATTACAGTTCCTCAGAGACCTGAAAGTTTGGTAGGAGTTAGTTAGGCAGTAAGTACTGGGGAAAGATTTAAGATAAATGGAACAATAGTAGAGGGCATAGGATATTTGAGGCTTCAATGTGATTGAAGGCCAGAGAATGAGGGGGGGAAAGTAGCAAGAGATGAGCTGAAGTTTCAGGGGCCAGATAATGAAAGATTGAATAGGCTGTGTTGAGAATTTTGAACTTATTCTAAAAATAATGGATCACTTATATGTGGAATCTAAAAGAAAAGGGTACAAATGAACTTATTTATAAAACAGAAGTAGAGTCAGGGATGTAGAAAACAAACTTACGGTTTTCAGGGGATAGGGAGAGGGAGGGATAAATTGGAAGATTGAGACTGACTTATACACACCACTACATATAAAATAGGTATCTAATAAGAACCTGCTGTATAGCACAGGGAACTCTACTCCACACTCTGTAATGGCCTATTTGGGAAAAGAATCTAAAAAACAAAACAAAAAAAATAGTGGATATATGTATATGTATAACCGATTCTCTTTGCTGTACACCTGAAACTAATACAACATTGTAAATCAACTATACTCCAATGAAATTTTTTTTAATTTTAAAAAATTAAAAAATAAAACTAGTGGAATTTCACTAAAGGGTTAGAAAGAAGGGAATGATTTGATCTTGTATGTATGGTTAAAAGGATAATCTGGTTGGAGTGTGTAGAATTGAATGGAGAGAGGGGTCAAGATTGGATGTGGTGGGGACAATTAGGATGATGTTGTAGTAGTTCAGGTAAGATAGGCTGGGCTTGGACCAAGGGGTTGATGCTTGAAATAGAGACATGTTATCAAGTGGGATTAGCAGTAGCTGTGACAGAAAACTCCAAATTACAGTGGCATGGACAGATAGATATTTCTCCCTCACATAATTGAAGTCTGCACATAGTTAGCCTAGAATTAGACTGGTGGCTCCACAATCACCAAGAACCAGATTCCTTCTACCTTGCTTCTCAACATGTGATTTTCACCTCTTAGTCCAAGATGGCTGCTCTAATTGCAGCTATACTGTTATCATTCCAGCCAACATAAATGAGAAAGGGAGGAAAAATGGTATGTCCCTACCCTTTAAGATCATTCCTAAAAATGACACATGACACTTTTAGTTACAACTCATCTAGAACTTAGTCACAGGGCCCCATCTGGTTGCAGGGAGCACTGAAAATAAAATTGTTATTTTAGAGACTACAACCCATCTGAAAATCAATAGTTCTATGACCAAGGATGAAAGGAGAAACAAACACTGGGGGACAGTCAACATCTTCTGCAAGAAAAGTAGACAAAGTTGACATATGTTTTAGAGGTAAAATTAGCAGGATTCAAAGGTAGATTTAATGTGGGGGGGTGAGGAAGAGAGAAGAAACAAACCTAATTCCCACCTTTCTGACATAGTCAACTGGATAAGCGGTAGTACTTTTCTGGAAATGGAGAAATGAAAAAAGTAGCACATTAGAAACAAAGAACAAGAATTAGCTGCTGGAAGCATGACCATCCAGCCCTCAAAGTTATAAAGGAAACAATAGTTTCCTTGTATACCCTTTCAGAGATGTTCTATGCCCATACAGGCATGTGCGTGTGTAAGTGTGTATGAACTGTGTATATACACACACATACACACGCACGCACACCTCTTTTTTCTCCCAAATGATAGTTTTCAATCACACCATTATATACCTTGAATTTTTCACTCTGTGTGCCAACAACATAGATTTATAAATAATTTTTTGCATTTATCTTTAAAATCAAGTATGAAATTAAAAGTAGAGTTAGAAGTCAAAAAATACAATAATATTGAGTTCTGTATTTACCTGTGTAGTCACCTTTACTGAAGATCTTTATTTCTTGGAAGGGCTTCAAGTTGGACCTGAGGACTCCCTTTAACAATTCTTGTAAGGCAGGTCTACTGTTAACTACCTCCCTCAGCTTTTGTTTTCTGGAATGTCTTAATTTCTCCTTCAATCTTGAAGGATAGTTTGCCAGATATAGAATCCTTGGTTGACCAGTTTTTCCCCCAGCACTTTAAATATTCCCTCCCATTGCCTCTGTCTGAGAAATTGGCTGTTAATCTTATTGAGAATCCCTTGAACATAATGTTTCTTTTCTCTTATTGCTTCCAAGATTCTCTGCCTTTGTCTTTTGACAGTCTGATTATAATGTACCTTGGTATGGATTTCTCTGAGTTTATCATACTTGGACTTTGTTGAACTTCTTGGATGTGTACAGTCATCAAATTTGGAAAGTTTGTGGTCATTTTTCCTTTAAGTAATACCTCTGCCCCTTTCTCTCTCTCTTCTCCTTCTGGGACTTCCAAAATGCATATGTTGGTTGGCTTGATTGTACCCACAAATACCTTAGGCTCTGTTCACTTTTCTCTTTTTTTGTTTCTGATCCTCAGTATGGATAATTTTAACTGTCTTGTCCTTAAGTTCATGATTATTTCTTCTATCTGCTCAAATCTTCTGTTGAACCCTCTAGTGAATTTTTCATTTCAGTTATTGTACTTTTCAGCTCCAGAATTTCTAGTTAGCTCCTTTTTATAATTTCTATCTCTTTATTGATATTTTCATTGTGTTTGTACATCATTTTCGTGGTTTCCTTTAGTTCTTTGTGCATGATTTCCTTTAGCTCTGTGCATGTTTAAGACGGTCAATTTAAAGTCATTGTCTAGGAACTCCAATGCCTAGTCTTCTTCATGGATAGTTTCTGTCCATTTATTTTTATCCTTTGGATGGGCCATACTTTCTTGTATCTTTGTAGGATTTGTGATTTCTGTTGATAATTGTACATTTAAATTTTATAAATCTCGAAATCAGATTCTCCTTCTTCTCCAGGGTTTGTTGTTCTTGATTGTTGAAGGCTGCAGCTGTCCATTTTTTTAGTGACTTTTCCAACTATTTTTGTAGAGACCATATTCCTTGTTGTGTATGGTTACTGAAGTCTCTGTTCCTTTAGCCATGTTCAGCTAGTGCTTTGAAAGAGAATTCCTTGATTCTAGAAGCTAAAAAATAAAATAAAATAAACAAAAAATAAATACCTCTCCCCTTCTTTGTAGATTGCCTGTGTTGGGGAACTATTTTTAACACTTAGCCAGGCTTCTTACAACTTTGCCTTAGCTTTTACTTCCTACTTGCACTGAGCCTAAAGATCGTCCAGAGGTGAAAGCTTAAGGTTTCCCTGGGTCTTTTCTGAGGATGTGTCTTTCCTTGTACATGTGTGTGGCTTTCTAAATTTCTCAGTACATATGGGCTCTTTTGAATGTCCTAATTTCCCACAAGAAGTCTCTCCCCAGCTTTTTCTCCCAGGCTTTAGGCAATCTATTGTATGTCTCAATCATAATCTTTTGTCCTGGGCAGCTGCAGGGTTTTTGTTCACCTTACAGTGTTACAAGCAATGTCTAGCACTTTTCTGCCCTAAGTTCTAAGTTAGGTGAAACAGAGACATACCTTGTGTCAGTCCGTCAGGTAGTTTCCAGACGTGTTAGAACAGACAAACATAATGATTTGTGAGCAAGGTCTGCTCTGCTTCCTTTGGAACCAGGGCCAGTGTTCCTGCTGGGAACTCAGGTTGCTATCTTCAAGACTGCCACCCCAGCAGGGAGGGGGTGGGGCAAGGGCAAGTAAAAATGCCACAAAGATTTTCTACCAATTTTAAGTTGCCTTTCTCTTGATTCAGCATTTACTTGGTTGCTCTTTTTTTTTTTTTTTTTTTTTTTTTTACTATTTTCCAGAGTTCTGACAAAGTTGTTTTTTTACAGTTTCTAAATGTTTTTGTTTCTATGGAGGGATGGGTGTTTAGAGCTGTCTACACCATTTTGATGTTGTCATCTTTTAGCAAGCTTTTAAATTTTGAAATAATTTTGGACTTTAAAAAAATTGCAAAAATAATATAAAGAATTCCTGTATAGTATTCCCACAGCTTCCCCAAATGTTAACATCTTTTATGACCACAGAGCAATTATCAAAACCAAGAAATTAATGTTGATACAACACTAGCAAATCTACAGACCTTATTCAAATGTTTCCAATAACCTCACTAATGATCTTTTCCAGGACCAGGATGGACTCCAGGATCATGCATTACATTTAGTTTTCATGTCTCCTAAGTTTCCCCAGTCTGGGAGAGTTCCTCAGTCTTTCTTTGTCTTTCATGACCTTGATATTTTTGAAGGGCGCGTTCCAGTCATCCTTAGAATATCTCTCAGTGATGTTTCCCCCTGGTTAAATGCAGGTGCAGTCAGCCCTCCTTATCCTCAGGTTCTGCATCCATGGATTCAACCAACTATGGATCAAAAATATTCGAAAAAAAATTCCAAAAAGTTCCGAAAAGCAACTTTGCCACACACTAGCAACTATTTACATAGCATTTACATTGTATTAGGTATTATAAATAATCTTGGGATGATTTAAAGAATAGAGGAGGATGTGTGTAGGTAATATGCAAATATTACATCATTTTATATAAGGGACTTAAGCATCCAAGGATTTTTATAACTATGGGGGATCCTGGGACCAATCTCACACAGATACCGAGGGATGACTGTATGCATTTTTTAAAAGAACAACACAGAAGTGATGTCATGCCCTTCTCATCACATCATATCAGGAAGCATATGACGTTGATAATGCAAAAATAGTTGGAGAGTTTAGAGAGTTCACCAGCTTCCCTTAATGTTAACATCTTACATAGCCAAGACATCTTTGATAAAACCAAAAATTTAACATTGGTACAATACTGTTAACTGCTATTTACTTGGATTACCAGTTTTTCCACTGCCCTCTTCCTGTTCTAGGTTACAACCCAGGAAACCACATTGCATTTAAAGGGAGCTCCTTTTCTATGTGATTATTCCCCCACTGACTCATAGCACAGGAGTCCCACTCCTTTACTCTCCACATTAGATCCCTGATACACTGAAAATATATGGTTACCAATGGCTACCAAGTTGCACTTCTCACATTCCCCCACCGCAAGACAGGAACTGCCCACATTTTCTGTGGTTCAGATTCAAAAATCCTAAAGGAAGATTTTGATTGGATTGACTTATGACAAATGGCTTCCACTAACAGACATGGCTGAGAGAGGAGGGTCTCATAACACAACATCGCTGCTGGGGGCCCACCCTCATGGAGCAGAGCTGTTCCTGCAGAAGGGGAATCACTGTAAACTGGGCAGTGACCTCAATTAAAGTCCACCACATTAACTAGTTCTAGTGACTAAGTAGAACTAACTAGTGACTAACTAGTTCATTCACCTCATTTCACAGATGAGGAAACTGAAGTCCAAAAAGCTAAGTAACTTTCCAAAGTCCCAGAGCTAGGCCTTAGTAAAATGAGGGCTAAACCCAGGCCTCCTAACTCCCAGTTCTAGGCATTAGTCTCTATGTCTCTAGCACTACCATGATTTTGGTATTAATCCCAAGAATCAAAGGATCTGAAATTAGAAGCAACCTCAAAGTTTATCAAGCTCTTACTGATGCACACATTTTCCAATGTATCCAAGCAGATCCCAGAGAAACAAAAGCCTTTCCTGTTTATTTTTCTCCAATACTGGGATTTCAAAGTAATTCACATTCAGTAGGTTAGGATATAAACTGTTTTACTTAACAAAAATTAAGTGGGAGGGGGACAAGAGAGGATGTTCATCAGCAGGTGTGTTAAACAACCTGGGCTAAAATCATATAATGAAACACCATACAATCCATAAAAGAGAACGAAGAGATCTGTATGCGTCAATGCAGGAAGCTGTTTCATATACAGCGTAAAGTGCAAAACCAAATTCAAGTAAAAGGTGTGAATAGTGTAAACCTGTTTATGCAGGAAACAGTGGGAACAGCAACTGTCACCATACTGTTAACAGTCTCATCAATGATGGTGGGATTACAGAATATTTTTTATTCTCTTCATTATAATTTCCTATAGTGTTTGAATTTTTGAACAATGAGCGTGAACTGAAAATATTATGCCAAGTGAAAGAAGTCAGACACAAACCGCCATGTAGTGTATTACTCCATTTATATGAAATATCCAGAATAGACAAATCCATAGAGACAGAGAGCAGATGAGTGGTTTCCAGAGGCTAGGGTGAGGGGGGATGGGGAGTAACTGCTTAATGAATACGGGGTGATGAAAACGCTTTGGAACAAGATAAAGGTCGTTTTTGCACATTGTGAATGTACTAACTGCCACTGAATTGTAAGCTTTTAAATAGTTAATTTATGGTATGTGAATTTTGCCTCAATTTTTAAAAAAAATTTTTCCTGAAGTGAGGAAATCTCAGTATTCCCACGTGCTCTACTATGGACTTTAGGCAAATAGCTTATTTATGCTATGTCAGTTAGTTATCTGTAAAATAAGAAGAGTTGAAACACCTGGTCTCTAAAATCCACTTAGGCTCTAACATGATTCTGAACACATTCAACTCATACGCATTCCCTTGTAATTCGGGCTAAGACTGCACAAGTTATTTTTTTTGGCAGATACATCACACTGTTGACCTAATATGAAGAGGTTAACCACTACTTTCAAAGATCATAAATGTAGAGATCATCCGAGCCTGATCATTGCTAGCAAGGGATTACAGGAAGAGTGTGAGAGGAAGAAAGCCAGAGGTGTAAAGGTAATAATCATAGATAACATGTGTTGAGTATCTTCCATGAGCCAGACACTGTGCTAGATGCCTTGTGAATATTGTTTATGTTTTCAAAGGCAATCCTTAGAAATAGAAAATTGAAGCTCAGAAAGGGTAAATAACATGCCCAAAGACCCACAACTAGTATGGGGCAGTGTGGTATTGAAACTCAGGTCTATTTATATACCAAAGTCTGTTTTCCTTCCACTTACTCATGCTGTTTTCCCAAAAGAAAAAGGACTCAAGGAAAATGACCTGGTGCTGGAGGCAAGGGAATGCGAAAGCAGACTGGAAAGAAAAGTGAAAAGGGAACAATCAATAAAAATCCAGGATTATCCCTGTGCTTGAGAGTGACCCTTCCTTGGGCCAATTTCCATCCCGATCCTCTGGTATGTCTTTTGTATAGCTATGACAAACTGTATTCTTTTTTATTTTTTTATTTTTTTTGCGGTACGCGGGCCTCTCATTGTTGTGGCCTCTCCCGTTGCAGAGCACAGGCTCCGGACGCGCAGGTTCAGCGGCCATGGCTCACGGGCCCAGCCGCTCCGCGGCATGTGGGATCTTCCCGGATCGGGGCACGAACCCGTGTCCCCTGCATCGGCAGGCAGACTCGCAACCACTGCGCCACCAGGGAAGCCCCAAACTGTATTCTTTCACCATAATTTGCTAAAAATAAAGTTCCTCTGAGTTTAAAGGATCTTATAGCTATATATCCATGAAGGAAGTCTAAAAAATTATTGCACTGGATATTATTTCATCCTTTTATTTTAACAAAGAAAGGAGGTAATTAGAAAAAGAAGTAAGCTCCAAATAGATAAAGGAGAGATAAAGAAAACACATTAAGGACTTCCTTGGTGGTGCAGTGGTTAAGAATCCACCTGCCAACGCAGGGGATACGGGTTCGAGCCCTAGTCCGGGAAGATCCCACATGCCGCGGAGCAACTAAGCCCGTGAGCCACAACTACTGAGCCTGTGCTCTAGAGCCCGTGAGCCACAACTACCGAAGCCCACGTGCCTAGAGCCCGTGCTCCACAACAAAAGAAGCCACTGCAATGAGTAGCCTGTGCACCACAACGAAGAGTAGCCCCCACTCATGGCAACTAGAGAAAGCCCGCACGCAGCAACAAAGACCCAATGCAGCCAAAAATAAATAAAAAAATTTATAAGAAAAAAGAAAAACATTAAAATCAGTTGAAAGAACAAGTGAGATTTGGAGGATAAAATATTTAAACAAAGCAAGTGTATAAGTCATTAAGATAAAGGATCAAAGGTACTATCAAGTAATTGGAAGAAGTTGGGACTGTAAGGAAGCAGTAGAGACCAACTGTGGTTTTCCCATCACGAGAAGTTGCTTGATAAAGGGAATTTAAAGCTTTGGGAAGTGGGAGCAGAGAAAGTCGCAGACCCTCATTTGGAAGGGACACAAGACCACTTGCTGGTGAACAGTCACTTGGCAAAAATCAGGGAAGAGCCAGTGGACAAACTGGCTGGTAAGTATGGAGGGAATAATTGCAACAGCTTCATAGGAAACCAAAGAAAGAAATGGAAAAGGGAAAGTGATTAATGCCCTAGGAATGGCAGATTTGTCTGTTAGCCAGAAAAAAAAAAAAAAAAAAAAAAGCTTTAAAAATAAGGTAAACACTGAAAACTCTCTCTAAATGAACTAGTGTTCAAATCCAACTCATCAAGTAAGGAAAGACAGGCTCAAATAGGGGGAATAGAAAGATCAAACAGCTTGCATAGAATCAAAGAGCCAGAAAAGACCACTGTATGTGATCAGACAGGTTTTCCATTGCTTGACACAATCCAGTCAAGGGGTGAGCAGAACCAAAATTTAAACCATCTACTCATCTGCATCTGCTCATCAAGCTGTTTGCCAGTGGGACTACATCCTCCTGGAGCCTTTCCACGGAAAAAGCAAAACTATCTATTCACAGAGAGCATGACTATATATGTAGGGAAGCCTAAGGAATCTACAAAAAAAGAAAAAATGCTAGTAAAACTAATGCAAGGTCTCAGGATACAAAGTCAACATATAAAAATCAGTAGTATTTCTATATACTAGCAACAAAAAATTGGAAATGAAAAAGTTTAAGTCCATGTGTGAGCATCCAAAAACAAAGTAATTAGGGATAAATTTAAATAATAGTTGTCCAGGATTCCCTATGGTTAAAAACCAAATTGAATACTTTCTTTAGCCAAAAAAAATGCTTGACTTAGATATCACTGTAACTGTGTTAGTCATGAGGTAAGGAACAGGGGAAGGAGGGAAGAAGAGGGGGACATTTGTTTGAACTTTCATCTGGGGATTGCTAAGTTAGAGAAAATTAGAATAGATCAAGGGAAAAGGTTGAAGATCAGCTAAATGATTCTGCAACTCAACCTTCTATGTCCATAGCCTTAGTTCTATAAAAATCCAGAGGCTTGGTACCCAGAAGATGCCATTGGGACTCTGAGAGTAGAAAAGGTGAAACTGAGGAGGTCTCTTAGTCTGAAAAAGATAATTGTCTAGTTACAAAGGTGTAACTAAGATCAGCCCTCTTTGGACTTCCCTGGTGTCTCAGTGGTTAAGAATCCAACTGCCAATGCAGGGGACACGGGTTTGAGCCCTGGTCCAGAAAGATCCTACATGCCGCGGAGCTACTGAGCCTACGCTCTAGAGGCCACTCCACCGTAATATTTACTTATTTATTTTTGGCTGCGTTGGGTCTTCGTTGCTGTGCGGGTTTTCTCTAGCTGATGCGAGCGGGGGCAACCCTTTGTTGCGGTGCGAGGGCTTCCCATTGCGGTGGCTTCTCTTGTTGTGGAGCACGGGCTCTAGGCTCACGGGCTTCAGTAGTTGTGGCACAGGGGCTCAGTAGTTGTGGCTCACTGGCTCTAGAGTGCAGGCTCAGTAGTTGTGGCACATGGGCTTAGTTGCTCTGTGGCATGTGGGATCTTCCTGGACCAGGGCTCGAACCCATGTACCCTGCATTGGCAGGTAGATTCTTTACCACTGTACCACCAGGGCAGTCCCTAAATAAAAAAAAAATAAAAAATAAAAAAAAAAGATCAGATTTCTATTTCCTCTGAGATTGCTGACTCAAATAAGTAAAGCAAAAATAAACTGTAACTGCTATCTCCTATTCTCTCGATGCCCAGTAGGAAGAAGAGGGGAGATTCCTTCCCCAAAATGGGTGGGAAAGGTTTATAGTCTCTGATCACTCCAGCCAGGAATCAACATCCATTTAAAAGCATAGGTATTATAAGATCCAGCAATCCCAATCCTGGGCATATATCTGGAAAAACCTATAATTTGAAAAGATGCATGCATGCATCCCAGCACTATTTACAATAGCCAAGACATGGACTCAACCTAAATGTCCATTGACAGATGAATGGATAAAGAAGATGTGGTGTATATATATATACAATGGAATATTACTCAGCCGTAAAAAGAATGAAATAATGCCATTTGCAGCAACATGGATGGATCTAGAGATGATCATATTATCATTATTATCATATTATCATATTAAGTGAAGTACGTCAGACAGAGAAAGACAAATATCATATGAAATCACTATCACAGATATGTGGAATCTAAAAAAATGACACAAATGAACTTATTTACAAAACAGAAATAGACTCACAGACATAAAAAACAAACTTAGAATTACCAAGGGGGAAAGGGGGGAGTGATAAATTAGGAGTCTGGGATTGACATATACACACGACTATATATATTGTATATACATATACTATATATACAGTGCTATATATACTGTAAAATAGGTAACCAACAAGGACCTAGTATATAGCACAGTGAACTATACTCAATATCTTGTAATAACCTGTAGTGGAAAAGAATCTGAAAAAGAATACATACATTTGAATCTATCTATCCAAGATATACTGTTAAGGAAAACATGCAAGTTTCTGAAGAGCAGGTAGCATTCCATTCTCTCTTTTCTTAAGTAAAATACTTTTGATGTGCACTGAAATAAATATGGAACAGTATGTAACAAACAATTATTACTAGGAGGTTGATATGAGGGCCTTTAATTTTAAACTTTAAACATTTCTGTGTTTAGGGTGTGTGTGTGTGTGTGTGTGTGCAGTTTAGGGTGTGTGTGTGTGCATTTATTGCTTTTGAAATTAGAAAAAATTGATTTTTAATCTCATCGATCTACAGAAGAGGCTGGTCTTCACTTGGCATTCACAACCATCCTAAGAGGGTTGTAGCCAAATGTCCCAACTCTCTTCCCAGATAAAGGGGAGCCCAAGATGCTGGATCCAGCCTGGGAAACTGTCTCCTGTATAGGGCTTGAAGATGAAATGGAACAGGCCCTGTGACCATTACGGGGAGTTCTGAGAAGCAGCATCCAAGGACAAGAGCTAAAGAGACAGCCAAACAGCTCACACCAAGGGGCCAGACACAAAGGCAAAATCCACTGGATGGGAACCTCTGACACCTACCCTAAATGGAGGTGAATGGTGGTTGGTGGCTCTGAAGTGATCCTCTGAACAACTGAGGCAAAATGTGGCTCACAGGGCATCTTGACGCCTCAGAAGCCGGAAGGGAAGAAACTATGAAGATAGGGAGCCATTTGTGAAGAACCAGATTGTAAAGAAGCAATAAGGCGCTAGGCTTGTTTCAATTTCCTATTTAAGATGGTTTCAGGTTTGTTAAAAGAAAAAGAAAAACACTCACTTTCTTAAAGTATACAGTTTTTTAGGTGTAACTTAATTTCTTTCCAGTCATTGACCTTAAAAATTTGCATACTGTCTTGATGCAAATACATTTTTTTAAGAGTGCCTCATTATATTCCACTGGCTTGGAGAGATTTTATAGAATCAAGCCCTGTCTCTCTTCCTTTGACAAATGATTTTGGTAAATGAGCATCTTATTGGAGAGTGGCTGCAAAATGGTACCCTTAAACTTCTAAAGCATTGAACTGGGAAAAGAAGTTCACTTCACCATTTCTATCCCCCGAAAGCTGTTTGTCCGAAGGCTCTGGGGCAGTCAGCCATTTCCCAGTGCAGCAGAGCTGGGTGAGAAGTCCTTTTTAGGCAAGGCATTAAAAGGAGTCAGCTGAGCAGATCGAAAAAACCTTGGTCAACAGGGCGGAGCCAGCCCTAGGGCAGAAGTATTACTTCACTGTTGCATTGGCTTCCTGTGGCCTCCAATAGAGGCAGCATCTGGCAGCCAGCCCACCGCAGAGAAGAGGGAACTCCACGGAGAAGAAAATAGCAACGAGGCCCCAAAGGTGGAAGTGCAGCCTGAGAAACTTCAGTCAGCCTGGGACTGCTCTGCCAGCCCTGGCCACTCTGCAGGGCATGGCGTACCCCTCCAGCTTTAAAATATGCACATCCTTCCTATGGTGACACATTCCACAAGCACTTTTCACATATTATTTAAACCATGTCATTTATTCCATACCAGAAGGCTATGAGGCAGGTGCTATTATTATCTCCAATTTTCAGATGGGAAAACCAAGGCTCAGAGAGGTCAAATAACTTGCCCAAAGATGTGCAACCAGGAAACGGAGGACACAGGATTCAAACTCCCCATGTGGTCCGCTCCAAAGCCCAGACTATGGCAGCCGCAACTTAAGTGAAAATCAAGATGATAGGGTTAGTGCTGCCTCCAACTAAATTGGAGCAATCTTGTCCTCCCTGGTAGGTAATATTTTGGGTTTTCCTTCCTTGCATACAACCAGGCAAATGACTGCAATTCTAAAAAGAGATAAATATAAAAACAAGAAGTGAAACAGTGCAGACACCTGAAACCCGACCATTTCTGCAAGCTCGAGCTAGCGGAGCTGCCACACAACAGAAATAGTTCTGTCCTGTTAGATAGGCTTTGTTTTGCTACATGGCTGCATATGCAGTGAAGTGATATCAAGTCCTGAGGGTCCACTCCTTTGATGAGTTAAACACACAAAGGCCTACGTTTTGATGTAATCTGATAGCATGTAGTTAAGTCCTAGACAAACTGCAACTGTGAGGAAGTGATAAACCCAACTTCCTGCACAAAGCTGCCTGAGATAACACTTTCCATGGACTAGAAGAAAAAAAGAGAGAGAGAGAGAGAGAGAGAGAGGCATGATTGCTACAGAATTTTAAAGGAACTAGTCCATTCTTAATAAATAACCCCTTTTTCATGTGGTCCCAGCAACATCTAAGCAAAACTGATTGTAGTCAGGTGACTGGGTAGTAATTCCACATATGACTTAATTCTGACTTTTATTCATAGGCAAAAATCAATCACTTGAGATTCACTTGATTTTCTCTCTTAAGGATACTTTAGTTCAAACTTGAAATCTCAGGTATCTTCTTGGCCAGGAGAACTTCCCTGCAGTTTAGCGAGAACTCAGATTGAGAGAACTGAGGATGCATTAACTGGCTTGATGGTGTTCCCACTGAGTCATTAAAGAGGCCAATCCAGCTTGAATAGACACACATTGGAACAGTTGCCAACTTAGAAAGGCCAATAGCTAGTTCCACAATGCCAAAACAGGGTCAAAGTGACAGCTTCACTAAGTGTTCTCACAGTGTTGTCTGATATATAAACAACCATAAAGAGCTGACAGTGCTGGGAGTTTTCTGTGAATGCATTCATTCATTCACTAATTTAGCAAATATTTATTGAGTGCCTACTAGGTGCTAGGGAATACAATAGTGAACAACAACAAAAAAGATAGTCCCTGCCTTCAAGGACTTTCCAGTCTAGTTAGGGAAGCAGATATTGAAGAAAACACACAGCCATATACAAGTCACAAATTATACTGAATGCTCTAAAGAAAAAAGGATAGGGCAGCCTGATTTCAGTTTAGATGAGGTGGTCAGCAAAGACTTCCCTGATGATGGGATATTTAGTCCTGAATCATCCAAGCAGACCAAGAGTGAAGGAAGAGAGCTCAGTAGAGAAAACAGCCTATATGATGTTCCTGAGCTGGGAAAGAGGTTGGTGCCTTCAGGGAACAAGGGAAAGGCCTGTGTGTCCAGAATAAATCAAATGAGGAGAGCTAGAGTGTGAAACAAGGCTGGAAAGTAAAGAGGAGCCAGATAAGGTAGGGCATTGTAGGTCACATGAAGAAGTTTGGCTTTATTCTGAGCCCATTGGGGAACATTCCAGTAACGCTGCTGACCTCTAATAGTGGCCCACTTCTAGATTGTTTTATAGGCAAGGATGTCAAAGAGAATTCAGCAGCCCTAACATCCTTTGGGGAAAAAATCGTGAGATAAAATTCTTACAAGTAATTTGGGGCATCAAAGGTATTCTCCTAAGTTCATGCTGCTCACCAAGCCACAAACTGGGATGGGAAAAAAATCAGGATGATAAAAAAATTAACGAGCTATTGAATCACATGTTATTTCTTATGATTTTAATATGATTGTAGAGTCACATGGCTCTTACATATAGATAGGACCTTGGCAGTCCTGTGGACCAATTCTCTTGTTTTAACAAGGGAAGAAGCTAAAGCCTAGAAACTGACTTTGGAGATTCCTTTGCTGACATCATTGGGATGGGAATGTGAATGTCCCGTGTTGAGAACTTCGCCAGTTTGTCACTGAGGATGGCAGATCTGGAATCCTGGGCTTCCAAAGTGTAAAACCAGTTTCAAGTTTTCCCTCTTGAAGTCTTCTTAATGTGTTGGTTTTATTCCACAATCAAGTGACTTAAAGAGTTTTAAGGCACAGATTAATAGAAGTCCTGTTTCCTCCTCCTGTATTTCCAAGCCCTAACTCCTTGTGTCTCTAAGCCCCACTGGCTACCTGGCCCTCAGCACCAGGGCTTTTGAAGTGCTGGGTATGATTAGAGATTTTCTTTTCATTCGGAGCCTCCTAGTGAGGGATCCTGGCCTCCTTCAGGGGAAGCTGAAGAACTTGCTGATTTTAAGATTGAATTAAGTTATTAAAAAAGGATGACACCGGGCTTCCCTGGTGGCGCAGTGGTTGGGAGTCCGCCTGCGATGCAGGGGACACGGGTTCGTGCCCCGGTCCGGGAAGATCCCACATGCCACCGAGCGGCTGGGCCTGTGAGCCATGGCCGCTGAGCCTGCGCATCCGGAGCCTGTGCTCCGCAACAGGAGAAGCCACAACAGTGAGGGGCCCTCGTAACGCAAAAAAAAAAAAAAGGATGACACCTCCAGAGCCAGGCAGACATTGCCTTTGCTCTTCTGACAGCCTTCCAAGTTGGGGGTGACTGGACTCCTGCTATGCAGTAGTTTTCTGACCTTGGTAGAATTTCACTTAGTTGACCTCAGATAAAATCCTTTACCTCTCTGGGCCTCTACTTCCCTTCAGATGACCCCTAAGGCCCTTGTATTTTGAATATTCTGCCTATCCAAGATAAAGCAAAAAGAGTTTGGAATCCTGACAGAAAATGTCCCTAACGCTTCACTTTCTATAATAGGGTGGAAGGAAGGAAAGAAGGAAGGAAGGGAGGGGGAGGAGGGAGAGAAGAGAGGGAGGGAGGGTGGGGGGGGAGGAAAAAAGGAAGGAACAAAGTGAACAAAGTAAGGAAGGAAAAGAGGAAAAAAGCTGTGCTTTCCCCTCAATTTTCTGTGATAACCTATATGAGAAAAGAATCTAAAAAAGAATGAATATACATATATGTATAACTGAATCACTTTGCTGTACACCTGAAACTATTGGAAATCAACTATACTCAAATAAAATTAAAATTTAAAAAAAAGTAAAAAATAAAAAAGCTGTGCTTTCCAAACCTCTCTGCATCCTTAGTAGAAATATATTGGGCTTGAGTTGTGAATAGCTGTCAAAACATAGCCCAGTGGCATATACCTGGGAGTCTCTGGCAGACTTTGACTTTAGAAGTGGAGAATGGTTTGTGCAACAACAACTTCTGTTTAAGAAAGCAAATGAAGTTTCAAGAAAAAATATCATTAGAGAAGAATGATGATTTTTTTTCTTTTAAATTTGCAATACTTTACCCTGCAAGGATTCTGTGAATTGTTGACATTTATGAAAAGCACTTAGCCCAGAGCCTAGCACACAGCAAGTGCTCAGTAAATGTTGGCTATAATTCATACCAAAGAGAACTACTGGTCCAGACATCAGAAAGTCCAAGGAAGTGTGTCTACCTCTCTGAGTCTGTTTTCTAATTTGTGAGACAAATGGATAGGACTGAATTCAGTGGTATGTCAGGCTTCTGCACCTGATATTCTCCAATTCCATTTCTAATGCCTCCATGTCTGAACTGAGCATTGATAACATTTTAATGAAAAGAACTTCTTTCTCACATCATATTATAAAGCACTTACATAACTTCACAGAACACTTCTCTTTCCTTCCCTAAGTTGGTATTTTGGAGCAATAAAATTCGAGAAGTAAATAGGATTAACATTTGCCTAAGGGACCAATTTCAGGAACAAATTTTGAGCAAATAATTACAATGTAAATCCTCTTAAGAAATGTCAAGTTAGGGAGACTGGTCCTAATACTGCACTGTGATATTTGGAGGACTGTCAGTTTGCCCAAGCTCTGCTGGCTCTTACCCCAATCACAATGTTCACTAAAGACTTAGTACTTCCTAAAACTGGATTCAAACACCTCTGGGAGACTGTCATTTCCCTGAGGGCTTCTCTTCAAGTAAAATTGTTTTTGCCTTCCCACCTTGAGTCAACACATCTGTTCTTACCTATCTTAAAAGTTTCATCAACTCAACAATTGTCCAAAAGGAAGAGGGAAAAAAAAAACCTATTGTGTGATGAAAAAGTTTGGCAAATATTATGAAAACACATTGTTAAAACATCTCTCATTTCTGAGAAACAAAGTAAAACATATGAATTTTTTTTTGGTTCATGACTAACAAAATGATTCATTGCTACAATGAGGCATTTCAACCATCTCTACATAAGATAAGTGCAAACATTCAATTGAAAAAATAAAAATAACTCAATTAGAAAAATAAACTTTGAGTACCTCCTCTCTAAAAGGCACTGAACTTGGCCCCCCAAAACTAGGCAAGTTGGTCACGTGCAGTTTTAAGCTATGTGAGTGTTAGTTGTAGATGCCGCACGCTGGGAAGTGTCTTTACAGCACTTACCTGTACTGTCTGATACAGTAGTCACTAGCCATATGTGGCTAGTGAACACTTAAAATGTGGCTAGTCAATTGAGATGTGCTGTAAGTGTAAAATACACACTGGATTTAAAAGACTTAAACAAAAAAAAGAATGTAAAATATCTCAATAATCTTATATTGATTACATATTGAAATAATACTATTTTGCATACATTGGGTGAAAAAGATTATTGAATTAGTTTCATCTGTTTCTTTTTACTTTTTAATATGCCTATTAGAAAAATCTAAAGTTATGTATAGAGTGTGCATTTTTGGTTTACATTTTATTTCTTTGGGGTGCTGCTGGCTTAGACTCTTGGCTTGTTGTTTATTCTAAGGCTTAGAATCCACCTAAGAATTCTTAATCATCAACATTTTATTCTTATTCCAAGAAAGATTCTGTCTAGTGTGGTCTTATGGGTTGAAACTAGAAGCTAAATGACCCAAAGTACATCTGGAGTGATGAATATTTATTTAAATGAAAATATATTCATGTTAAATTAAGTAGGGGGGGAAAGGTTAAAAATAGTATATAATTTAAAAATTAATCATAATTAATGAACTTTTTTTTTTTTTTTTGCAGTACGCGGGCCTCTCACCGTTGTGGCCACTCCCGTTGTGGAGCACAGGCTCTGGACGTGCAGGCTCAGCAGCCATGGCTCACAGGCCCAGCCGCTCCACAGCACGTGGGATCTTCCTGGACCGGGGCACGAACCCGTGTCCCCTGCATCGGCAGGCGGACTCTCAACCACTGCGCCACCAGGGAAGCCCTAATGAACATTTTAATGAAAAATTATATTACAATGAAAAATTAAATAATAATTAAAGAAATATATTATGACAAATACAGCAAATATTTTAAAATTTTGTAATACCAATTACTGGGGCTGAGGAGGGGAACAAGCTGGCACAAGCTCTTTGGAGGGCAACCTAGCAACAGCTATCAAAATTTACATGTACATAACCTTCAATCAAGGATTTCCATCTCAAGGAATTTACCCTGCACTTATATTGGCACATTTATGCAAATATGTATCACAAAGATTTTGTAATAGCGAAAGACGGCGAATGATCTAAAGGTTCATAAATAGGGAACTGGCTAAAAGTTTTGGTACATTCATATATTGGAATACTATGCACCCAAAAAAATGATGTCAGTCTCAATAGTAGTAGTAGCAGTTGTAGTCGTAGTAAAAATTATAATATTAAGAAATAGTAAATGAAAAAGCACAGTGCAGAAATTACTTATTTACTCAGAATTATCTGAGATTATGTTTTCAGCCATCAGACAAAATGAAAGTTTAAAATAATCATTAAGTTGAATTACGGGAAAAAAGTTATATTTTTCTTGATCATCTGAATTTGGGGGACTAAGCACTTATACCTGCTACATGTGTGTTTATAGCAGTCTTTCTGGAATCAGGATAGACTGAAAAGGGGTAAGACTAGAAGGCATCTTATGAAAGGGCCTGGCACATAGTAAGCACACAATAAATGCTTGTTATTGTCATCATTAATCATAATAATTCAAGTTAGAAGAGATGCACACTGAACGAAGGAAGTGATAGCAGGGGGAAAAAAGAGAAGATGAGCCATGCAATGAGCTACTGAAGAAGTAGAATTGGCAGGACTTGGAGACTGAAAGTCTGTAAGCTAGAGCTAGCCTACAGGATAATTCCTAGGGTGGGCTGGAGGAGTCAGATGGATGATGGAACCCATCTCTGAGACAGGAAACTCAGGAGAAGGAGCAGCTTTGAGAAAAAGATAAATTCAGTTTGGGACATTATAAATTTAAAGAGACTCGTATACCTCCAAATATGTCCACTGTCCCTCCAGAACTCAGTGGGAGAGGATTATTTAAGAGAAACGCCTTTGGGTATCTATCCTCACTGTAAAGGTAGTGCAGTAGTTAAAGCCATGGGTTTAGATGAAGGTTTTCAGGGAGGAGCTAAGGATGAGACCAAGGGAAAACAATGCTTAGAAGGTGTTATGGGTTGAACTGTGTCCACTGCCCCCAAATTCATATATTGAAGTCCTAACCCCCAGTACCTCAGAATATGACTTTATTTGGAACTAGGATCATTATAAATGTAATTAGTTAAGATGAGGTCATTGGGGAGGAGAAGGCTAATCCAATATGACTGGTGTCCTTATAAAAAGGAGAGATTTGAAAACAGTGGCATGCACATAGGGAGAATGCCACGAGACAATGAAGGCACAGATCAGGGTGATGTTTTCACGAACCAAGGAACCAACCTTGCCAACATATTGATCTCTGACTGCAAGCCACTGGAGCCCTGAGACGATAATTTTCTGCTGTTTAAGCCAGGGGTCCCCAACCCCCGGGCCACGGACAAATAGCGGGCCGCACAGCAGGAGGTGAGCGGCGGGCAAGCGAGCAAAGCCTCATCTGCCGCTCCCCACTGCTCGCATTACGGCCTGAGCCATCCCACCCCACCCCCTCCACTCCCCCACCGCCGTCCGTGGAAAAACTGTCTTCCACGAAACCGGTCCCTGGTGCCAAAAAGGTCGGGGACCGCTGGCTTAAGCCACCTAGTTTGTGATACTTTGTTTGACAGCCCTAGAGAATAAATACAGAGGTAAAGAGAGAATGGAAAGCCTACAAAGGATACCAAGATGGTGAAGTCCAAGGAAGGAGGCAATCCAGGAAAGTATGGCATCACCAAGCCAAGAACAGGAATGAATTTCAAAGGGAGGTCATGGTCAACAAAATCACATGTTCCCAAGAAGTCAAGCAGGGGGACAGAAAAGGTGGCCCCCGGCAAGATAACACAGAGGTCATTGGCAACCTTGGAAAGAGAAGTTCTAGTGAAGTAAAAGAGATGGAAGCCAGATTGTAGGGGAGTGAATAAGAAGTGAGGAAGAAATAGACTTGTTCAAAGTCTGGGGAAGGAAAGAAGAGGATAGAAAAGAAGTTAAAGAGAGATCACTGGGTCACATGTTTTTAAACAGATTTGGTACAGCTATTTGACAAGGACAATGAGCCAGTGGAGATGGAAGAAATAGAAGGAGAAATAGAGATAGAGGTGATAGAGATGAGAGAGAGAGAGAAAATGAGAGAGAAGAAGAGGGAAGAAGGAGGGGGAGGGGAGGGGGAGGAGGAAAAGGAAGGGGGATGGAGAGATAGAGATGATGGAGTTGGAGATAAACATGAGAGAGAGACAGAGAAGAAGTAAGAGGAGGAAGAGAAAAAGTGGGGGGGGGGTGGGCAAGGGAGAAGGAGAAGTAGAAAGGGAAGAGAGAAGGAGAGGGGGGAAAGGAGAAAAGATCTTGAGGAGCACAGAGAAGCCATTCTGATGGCTGGGTTGGTGCGGTTAGGGACAGCTACATCACATTTCTAGACAACAGTGGCAGCAAGGCCAGGGGAAGGGTCTGGGGTCCACAACTGGGAATGGCAATGGTGGAGGCAGTGGGACATGCCTTGGCATCCAGTGAGCAAGAGTGGCAGCAGCAGTGTCCTTGTCAGGCTGAGTCCGTAGCATGATTTTGACTACAGCCCTGGCTGCTGCCCTTGTTTCTGTTTTCCTGAGCTCCTTCCCCAGCCTCTCTGGGAATTCTGGGAGCTGCCCACTGTCTTTGTGATCAATTCTTTTCCTACTTCAATCAGCCTGAGTCAGCTTCTGTTGCTTACAACCAAGAACTTTGCCTGACTCAATCATGAATGATGCTGAGCACTTTATAAGAATGAACCTATTTAATCCTCCCAGCAAATCTCAGAGGTAGATTCATATTATCCTCTCCATCTGCCCAAAGGGGAAACTGAGAGATAAAGAGTTTAAGTTACTCGTCCAATATCACAAAGCTAGTAGATACCACAGCCAGGCTCACACCCAGACCTGTTTGCCTCCAAAGCACTTAACCACTGCACTCTGCTGTCCTTTACTTAAGCAAGCTCCATAATTACCATGGCCACATGCCCTCTACGCCATCCCTACTGTGTCCATTCGGGTCCTCCAGGATGCTGAGATGGAGTTACAAGTGCAAGAGGTTACCGGGGAGAGGGAGGCGCCTGTGGAAGATAAAGGAGGAGGCTGCAGAATTGGGCAGGGAGAGCCTCAGATCACAATGCAGATCTGACAAAGTCTCGGCCACCTCCGTGAGGAGCTTTGGAGCACATTACACAGGAACAGCTAGGCCTGCCCTCACCATGCTCTGTCATTGGCTGGGGGCCGCCGGAAGAGTGCAGCCTCAGCTCGAAACTACAAAACTAGGGTGGACGCCAGAGGTGCTGTACTAATTGCACTCCCCCCAGATGAAAGCCAGGCTCTTTCTTGAAGAGAGAGCTGAGCGGCACACCTCCATCACTGGTGCACCTACCACTCACCTCCTTTTCTCTTGGAAATTCTCAGGGATTTAAAAACCTGTATTAAAGAACCTCATTCTGCTCTCCCTCCACTATGGTTTGTGTGGGGTCTGGGCTCCTGTAGCGCCCACTCTGACCTGTACTTGATCTTAAGTACATCAGAGATCCGAAGTCTTTAAAGAAATATAAAGTAGCTGCTCCTCAAATAATAATAATAATAAATAATAATAATAACGGTCCCTATTATAAACATTCATTTACAATTCTAGTTCACTAGCAGAACTTAACTCGTATGTACCTCTGAGACCTCATACTTCTTATTCCAGTTTTGTACCAATTCTGGAAGGAATCCTAGCAGCTCACATGTTGTGTGAATGGCCAGACAACTTCTCAAAATGGCCCTTTGGCTGATGAGATAACATAGCAGAATACATTGATGCTGAATGAAGCCTCAAATGGCCTTTCCTCAGTGTGACTGCCTGCCTTAGGGCTACTGTCTCAGTGCCGGTGACTCTAAGTTTAAAAGAGAGAATAATCATTCCTTTTACAAATCTTTATTAATCACCTATTATGTGTCAGGCACTGTACCAGGTGCTGAAGTTATAGTGGTTGCAGTGACTTTAAAATGTGTCTACAATTTTTTTTACAATTCTCCCTTCAAATGATAGGGCTTAACTCTCCTTCCCTTGAGTGTGAGCCAGACTTAGTGACTCACTTCTAAGAAACATAATGCAGTAAAAGTGACAGTATGACCTCTGAGACTAGGCCATAAAAGGCAGTGGCTTCTCCTTGCTCTCCCTTGGATCACTCACTCTGGGGAAAGCCAGCGGTTGTGTTGTGAGAACACTCAAGTAGCCCTATGGAAAGGTCCATGTGGTAAGGAACTGAGGCCTCCTGCCAACAGCCATGTGAGGGAGCCATCCTGGAAGTGGATCCTCCAGCTTCAATCAAGTCTCAGATGATGCAGCCCAGCAACATCTTGACTGCAACTTCACGAGAGACCCCAAGCCACAGCCACCCAGTCAAGCTACTCTCAAATTCCTGACCCACAGAAAGTGTGAAATAATAAATATCTATTATTGTTCTAAGCCATCAAGTTTTGGGGTGATTTGCTATATAGCAATAGACACAGTGGTGGACAAGACAAACATGGTCTCTGTTCTCATTCTGGGAGCAGTTGATAACGTACTATTACACAAATGTGGAAACAATGGAAGTCAAATCATGCCCAGCAAACCTGTACGGATGCTATGATTTCCCACCAACATGCAATATGGGAAGAAGATTTGTTATATTATTGTATTGATGGTGACTGGGATATCAATTTGGAGTCTACTTTGTCACCCAAAGGTATAGAATGTCTTCATGCCATGATCATTGTAGACCCTGTAGCAAAAACTGGAGGGCTCTGGAGCTGTAAGATATACTGTGGAATCAGGTCAGAGTGAGTGCCATGGCAACCCAAACCCCATGCAAACCATGGTGCAGGGAGAGCAGAAGCCAAGAGCCTCACAGAGAAAGCTTGTTGGAAAAGACTACGAGTTCTGAGAGAAGCAAAGAGAAACAAAAGACCAAGCATCTCCAGGGAGAGAGAGGTACAGAGAGAGCCTGACAACTGTCCATCTCCTGGGAGCCAAATGGACCTCTGGATTGCCTTCCATGAGATTTTCATATTTTTTTCAATAAATCTCCTTTAAAGCTAACTAGCTCTGTAGGCTCAGTCATTGCATTCAAACAATCTCCATGCCAGCCTCCTATCTGGTGTCCCCTTTTCCAGTATGTCTTCTCCAGTGCACCCCGCATGGAAAACCAGAGGTGTGATTACTGTTTCAGCACATCACCCTCTCCTCCACATACACACAAGCCTTAGCCAGGTGCCCACTCCTACCGTAAATCAGCCTGGCATTTACCACCCTCCTCAATCTGGCTCCAACTCACATTTTCATGACTCCCCTACTTATACCCCATCTCTAGATAAACTGAAAACCCTGCAGTTCCCTCCATGCGTCTTGCTTTTCAGCCTCTGGAACTTTTGTTCAGTCATCCTCTCCACCTGGAAGGAAGCCTATTCCTCCTCTCATCTACCTCACTTTATTCTAGCTAGCTAGCAAAGATGTTCTTAAATGCTTCTCCGTGAAACAGTCTCTGATCCCTTCAGCTGATATAGTGTTTCCCTCCCTCCCCTGAATGCCTCATTTATGCCATTGGCAGGATACAAATCCTTTTCTATCTATAATTATACATGCATGTAGCTCATCACCTCTACCAAGTCATAAGCTTCCTGAGGATGAGAACAAGGTTATTCATCTTTATATCAAATTGGTCCTGAGCCCCCTTCTCTTTTCACTCTGTCCTCTCTCCTCCAATGATCTCATGATCTATAACTTCATCCACCATCTACACACCGATGCCTCCAGCCCAGACCTCTCCTCACACCTGCCTATGTGACATACCCACATGGGTGTCTCAAGGGCCCTCACACTCAACGTGTTTGGGGAAAACTCATCATAATGCACCCCTCCCAACTCAAGCCTCCTCCAGCTTTCCTTTCTCAGCAGATGCCACCTGCGCCCCCACCCCTGCCGCTGCCCCCCAACCAGCCATCCAATTCTGCAAGTCAGAATCTAGGAGTCTTCCTTGGAAGACTCTCCCACCTGTCAACCTCTGTGTCTAATCCATCACCAGGTCTTATTGACTTTACTTTCTCAATGGTATTTAAGTCCCACAGCTCTCCTTCATCTCCACTGTCACCTCCTAAATCCAAGCTATCTCTTACCTCGCCCACCATCTTCCATCTGGTATCCTAACCAGACTCCCCTCATTAACTACAGCCTCATATCACCAGTCAGTTCTAGGTCATATGGATAGAACAGCATTTGGGTTTTTAAACTTGAATCTTGCCAGGTCATCCTTAAAGGCTTAGGATCTTCAATGACTTTCCATTGTTCTTAGGATAAAGACCCAAGTCTGTAATATAAATGACCACAGGGCCCTGCATTATCTGGCCCGTTCACCTCTCCAGCCAAATGTTGTGCTATTTTCTTCCTTCTTCTCAATATTTCAGTCACAGGGTACTACTTTCAGTTCCTCAAAAGTGCCTTGCTCTCTACAGCTCTGGGGCCTTTCCACTTGCTGTTTCTTCTTTTCACTCTATCTACCACCTTTGCCTAATAAACCCCTGTGTTCATCCTTCTAGTCTCAGCTCAGACCTCAGCTCCTCAGAGAAGCCTCCCCAGACCAGATGTAGTCTCTCATTCACATGTTCTCATTGTTCCCTGTATTTCCTTTCATTGTATTTATATTGTTTTACAATTATATATTTGCATGATTATTTGAGGGCAGAAATCATGCCTGTTCTGCTCACTGTGACATCTCCAGCACATAAATCATAGAGGAGCTAGTCAACAAAATTTGTTTAAAAAGTAAAGAAGGAAGGAAAAGATTCAAGTAATCACTGACAAAATCTGGATAGACCAAAGCTTGGCAAAATATATTTATGATCTGGTACATTTGATTGCCAATATCTTCAAGATATGTTAAGCTTTTCTTGAAGCCTAAAAACTTCATATTTTCCTCTATTTTATATTTGCATCAGTTAGGATTTCACGTAGCTGAAAATAACTGACCATAGTGCTTAACCAAACAGAGGTTTTCTTTTTCTCTCATAATAGACATTTTGAGGTAAGGCTGAGGCAGCTGTTTAAGGAAGTCAGCAAGGTCTCAGACTCCTTCTAGCTTCTTTCTCTGACATTCTTAGTGCCTGACTTCATTCCTCAGAATTGAAAGCTGGGCTGTTTCCCCTCCAACATAGTATCCATACTCTAGGCAGACAGAAGGGGAAGAGTAAAAGGCAAAATGCCTCTGCCAGTTGGACTCATCTCTTTTTTTTTTTTTTTTTTTTCCCGGTATGCGGGCCTCTCACTGCTGTGGCCTCTCCCGTTGCGGAGCACAGGCTCCGGACGCGCAGGCTCAGAGGCCATGGCTCACGGGCCCAGCTGTTCCGCGGCATGTGGGATCTTCCCGGACCGGGACACGAACCCGTGTTCCCTGCATTGGCAGGCGGACTCTCAACCACTGCGCCACCAGGGAAGCCCTGGACTCATCTCTTTTTATGAGGAAAACAATGGTTTCCTGAAAACTCCACGCAGGAAACTGCTACCTATATCTTTTTGGCCAGACCTGGGTTGTGGCCACTCTAGCTTCAGAGGAGTCTTAAAGAAGGTGCATGTTCTTGAATGAGCACACCGCTGCCCTAAACACAACAGGAGATCTGTTAGTGAAGAATCCAATTGGAGACTGGAGATCATGAGGCCAGCCAGGAGTGTCTGCCACACTACTGCCACAGACAGCCAGATCACCTGGATTCCAAGGCTCTGACTCAATCTCAGAATCTTAGATGAAAGCCATTGTTTTCAATTTAGAATTTTGAGCTGAGATTCAGGCTCTGCATATATGATGCTAAGCCCTGTGGATGAAAGTGAAAAATTCCATCAAATACATGTTGTTTTATCTCTATAATCCTAAATATGGAATAATCTTTCCTCCTTGAAATGTTATTCCTACCACTGTATACATTTAATTTCAAAAATCAAATTTCAAGTTAATTCAGTCAAAATTTGAGCCTGTAGTTAAAGCCTGCTACCACTAGGTGTTGTTCCTTCAATCATATGGTTTCGTTCACACCCTTCATGCAGATACTTGTTCAGCTACAGCAGGAGCAAATGAGACTCTCCACACGTCTATTTTTTTTTTTTTTTTTTTTTTTGGCTGCGTTGGGTCTTTGTTGCTGCGCGCGGGCTTTCTCTAGCTGCGGCGAGTGGGGGCTACTCTTGGTTGAGGTGCGTGGGCTTCTCATTGCGGTGGCTTCTCTTGCTACGGAGCATGGGCTCTAGGCACGCGGGCTTCAGTAGTTGTGTCTTGCAGAGTCTAGAGCTCAGGCTCAGTAGTTGTGGCGCACGGGCTTAGGTGCTCTGCAGCACGTGGGATCTTCTCAGTCCAGGGCTCGAACCCGTGTCCCCTGCATTGGCAGGCGGATTCTTAACCACTGCGCCACCTGTGAAGCCCTCCACACATCTATTAAATGAAAAATGTAGAATATACACAAAGCCAATTTAGCTATAGTTGAGAACTAGGAGATCAGAAGGCTATGTAAACAGAATTAAGAATACAAGGAATTCACAGAGTGATTGAGCCCATCCTAGACAGAGTTCAGAATGAAGGAACCAGAGTGATTTGTGGGTAGAGGTTTCCTCAACAAGGAAGTGACAAGTTTGATGACTCAGAGGCAAGAAGAGATGAAGTATGGAACATAGGCAACAAGAATATAGCAAACAGGACATGCCTACTATGTGGGGGAATATGTTTTTCAATTAGTATCATTGCCTTTAATTAGTTAAATTCAACAAATATTTATTAACCATCATCTATGTGTCAGAAACTCTGGGAAAGGCTAATACTCTGCTCTGCAAGGGAACAGAAAGAATATTATTGCTCAGTGGAACTTTGGAGGGCACATATTCTACTTCCCCATTTTAGAGATAAAGATATTAAGGTCCAGAAATGTTCAATGACTCCCTATTGTCACCAGTTAGTTAACAGAAAGCCATGGAAAGATCCAGGTCTTTAGAGCCTCACCGAAACAAAATTCTCAAGACCTGGAGGGAAGCCATCTCCTTGCCAGGGCTCTTCCTTACTTTCAGAGGGGATGGGGTTTTGTTCTTGCTGCTGGGTTGTTTTGTTTCTTTTTTACAACTAATTTACCATGTACAAAGGCATGCAATTCAAAAATTTTCCCTGATTCTCAAACTTATCATGTTATTTTTCTTCACCATCATCAAGCATGTATCAGCTGAAACCTAGCTGAAAAGTCCTCTCCATGAGGTCTGGGTGAACCTACCCAATGTCGATCACTCTGCTCTGCCCTATCTTTCTCCCACATATCTCTTCCTCTGGCTTCCCTCCCTGCCCTTCAGCACCTCCATGCACACCCACCAGGTTGATCTGCACTTGTTAATTAATGATTTCAAGATGCTCTGGTGTCATTTCAGAGGCTATGTCTCCCATTTACCTTTGTAAGCTCCAGAAAAACTAAAGGCAGTTCTTCTCAGGAACTAAAGGTTTGGAACAAGAAGAACCTGGCTTACAACTGGAGCTCTGCCGTTTACTGTGTAGCCTTTGGAAAATTATTTAACATCACTGAACCTCAGGGTCCCTGTGTGTACAATGAGGAAATTGACACCTACTTTATAAGGATGACGCAAGAATTTAATGAGATAACGTCCCACAAAGCACTGAGTGGTATAAAGCTACACACTGGTATAAATCCAGGGCTCAATATGTGTTTATTATCATTTTAAAAAATGCGTTCCCACTCCCTCTTCTCTTCAAGGAATGCCTAACCTGTGTCACTGGTCAGATGTGGGTTCAAATCCTACCTCTTCCACTGACTAGCTATATAACCTTGAGCAATTCCCATTACCTCTCTGAGACTCCTGGAACAAAGCCTGGCCTATGGGTCACACTCAATATTTATTGACTGAATAAGATACAGTTTCCTCATTGATAACACAGGGATAATAAATCTCACCTCACAAGATTGTTACAGGAGTTAAACGAGATCATGTAAGAAAAGTACCTGCTATGCTCCCCTTCTTTAGTTTACTTGATGAACTGGTTATCTTGCAAGGGGATGGATTCATTGGATGTTAGATCAAGAGTCTTTAATTCATGTGATGTTTTATTACTTATCTATATTCTTAAATTTATTTCCCTCAATAGCTCTTGGGGGAGGGTGCAGTGATGATACATAATACCTCTCTTATCCATCTGAGTTCTAGACCAACTGAGAAAGAAGACAAAGGAATAATCAAATAGGGTTCAAAGTATCCTCTTTTTTTTTTTTTTTTTTTTTTGCGGTACGCAGGCCTCTCACTGCTGTGGCCTCTCCCGTTGCAGAGCACAGGCTCCGGACGCGCAGGCTCAGCGGCCATGGCCCACGGGCCCAGCCGCTCCGCGGCATGTGGGATCTTCCCGGACTGGGGCATGAACCCGTGTCCCCTGCACCGGCAGGCGGACTCTCAACCACTGCGCCACCAGGGAAGCCCCAAAGTGTCCTCTTTATTAAGCTGATATGGAGACTGATTATATGGCACAAGGGGTCTCCTCACACTGAAACCCAAAGTTAGGCAGACTTCCATACACTGGAGCACTGGACCACTGCAGGCCTCCCCCACCACGTACAGGAAGCAGAGCAAACTGTGTAGTCTCCATAGGCAGGTTGCACCCCAGGGAAGGAATGAGAGAAAGAAGATAGGCCCTGCAGGTCCCTTCTCTCTCCTACTCAGGTAACTCACTCCATCTCCCCAGGGGAGGAGTGAAGATGGAACAGATGCCAAGAGTACTTTGGGAAAACCCCTCATCTTGGAAACAAAAAGCAGGCCAGAAGCATTCGAAGCATTTGCTACCAACAATCTCTATATGCAAAATGGATTGTGTCAGCATCCTTAATTCCCCAGAAAGAATTTAGACGGTACATGAACAGTGGTTAAGAGCCCAGCCTGGAGGCAGGCTGCCTGGTTTTGAATCCAGGCTCTGCTGCTTACTAGCCCTGTGATCTTGAGCAAGTTATTTACCCTCCTGGACCTCTGTCTTGTCATCTATGACATGCCAGCGATGATGGTACCTCCCTCACAGGATGGTTGTCAGGATTAAATGACAGAAAGTCTACAAAGTGCCTATAACAGTCAAAGGTAAATGCAAAATAAATGTGAGTTATTATTACTGGTGAGGTTGTCTTATGAAAACTGTGGGCCCCTTAGATTAAAAGGTGAAATGAAATACCATGCTAGCCAATTGTAAACCAATTATCTTACTTGAACCCAAAGCAAAAAATAATTATAGTCAACTCCTGACCATACTTGTGATCTCAGGACCATGAAAACCATCTCTCAGTGCCACCGCCTCCTGCCCCAACTTCCCACAGAAGTACATTCTTCATCCTGTTAAACTGAAGTTTCTTTGATCCTCCCAAATCCCATTACATACAACTTACTCCTTATAAATTACTGTCCTCTCTTATGAACAGCTATGAGGAGCTTGTCAAAGAGAAAAACCCTTATGAGATTTTGTACACTCTTATGTCAGTAGTTCTGCTGAGCAATGAAGCTGGCAGAGATAAAAGGCCAGGATCGAGTCAGGGCTTGTGACATAAGTGTGAACTGTGGTTATAACAACTAAGGAGAGTAGTCACTGAGCTGCACTATCCAGGAAGGGTTCCTGGTCATCAGTTATGCATTAAGAGGGTAATAAGCATAACGAAAGCTGAGAAAGATTCCAACTTGGAGGAGACTGGAAATATTTTATGAAGGTCTGAAATGTGTGCCGTGGGTACCCAGGTCAGGATAGAGACCTCAAAGCGGACTAAATAGATCTCTCCTCCCACAAGAAAGGAGTATAAAAGATTGTAGTTATATGTGTATGTTTCGGAGTCAAATAGACCAGGGTTCAAGCCCCACTTTTACCACTTCTTTGTTATGTAACCTTGGGTAACTCAAGTGTCAGTGTCCCTATGTATAAAACTGAGATAGTAATACCTACCGTATGGAGCTATGAAGAGAATTCAATAAAGCAACATATGTGAAATTCCCAGCACGATGCCCTGCAAATATCTGTGCTCACTAAATTTAAGTTTTTAATCTTATTATACACAATAATAAACACAGATGGGGGTTACTATCCAAAACATATAAAGAACTCATACAACTCAACAACAACAACAAAACCAACCCACAGTTTGATTTAAAAAATTGGCAGAGGAACTAAATAGACATTTTTCGAAAGAACACATCCAAATGGCCAACAGGTACATGAAAAATGTTCAGCATCACTAATCATCAGGGAAATGCAAATTAAAACCACAATGAGATATCACCTCACACCTGTTAGAATGGTTATCATCAAGAAGACAACAGATAAATGCCAATGAGGATGTGGAGAAAAGGGAACACTTGTGCACTGCTCCTGTGAATGTAAATTGGTGTAGCAACTGAGGAAAACAGTACTGAGGTTCCTCAAAACATTGCAAATGGGGCTTCCCTGGTGGCACAGTGGTTGAGAGTCCGCCTGCCGATGCAGGGGACATGGGTTCGTGTCCCAGTCTGGGAAGATCCCACATGCCACGGAGCGGCTAGGCCCGTGAGCCATGGCCGCTGAGCCTGCGCGTCTGGAGCCTGTGCTCCGCAACGGGAGAGGCCGCAACAGTGAGAGGCCCGCGTACCGCAAAAAAAAAAAAAAATTGCAAATGGAATTACCATATTATCCAGCATTTCCTCTTCTGGGTATGTATCCCGAGGAAATGAAAACAGGATAACGAAGAGAAATATGCACTCCTATGTGTACTGCAGCACTAATCACTGTAGCCAAGGTATGGAAACAACCCAAGTGTCTGTCAACAGACGAATGGATAAAGAAGATGTGATATATATATACAATGTAATATTATTCAGCCATGAGAAAGAAGGAAATCCTGCTATCTGTGACAACTTGGATGGATCTTGAGGACATTATGCTAAGTGAGATAAGTCAGACAGAGAAAGACAACACTGTAGAATATCACTTACATGTGGAATCTAAACAAGCCAAACTCATAGAAACAGAGAGTAAATGGTAGCTACCAGGGATTGGGGAGTGGGGGGATAGGAGAGATGTCGTGTAAGGGTAAGAACTTACAACTAGTAGATAAATAAGTCCTGGAGATCTAATGTATAGTGATTATAGACAACAATACTGTACTATAAACATCAAACTTACTAAGGGACTAGATCTTAATTATTCCCACCACAAAAAAGGAATGATAATTATGTGATGTGATCAAGGTGTTTACTAACACTACAATGGCAATCATGTTGCAATATACAGAGGTATCAAATCAACATGTTGTATTCCTTAACTTATGTAATGTTACAGGTCAATTATACCTCAGTAAAAAAAAAAAAAAAGAAAACCAGGGTGAATGTGTTCCAAATGGGAAACCTCTGGGTTTATTCATAGAGGGCTATACAGTTGTTATTATTTTCTTCATCATTATGATGAGATGATCAACTTAACTCTAAAATTAAGTATAAGGAATAAACCACCTAGGGAATTCGCTGGCGGTCCAGTGGTTAGGGCTCAGCAGTTTCACTGCGGTGGCCCAGGTTCAATCCCTGGTCAGGGATAAGGTCCCACAAGCCCTGCAGGCCACAGCCAAAAAAGAAGGAAGGAAGGAAGGAAGGAAGGAAGGAAGGAAGGAAGGAAGAGAGAGAGAGAGAGAGAGAGACAAAGAAAGAAAGAAAGAAAGGAAGGGAGAGAGAGAGAAAGAAAGAAAGGGAGAGAGAGAGAGAAAGAACGAAAGAGAGAGGGAGGGAGGGAGGGAGGGAAGGCGGGAGGGAGGGAGGAAGGAAGGAAGAAAACAGCTAAAAAGTATTACCAATTCTTCTCATTATTCCCAGTTACATGTTGGCAGGAAGTTTCTTAAGTCACAATATATACCTTGCTAAGCTTATGCTTTTAACCACCATGCATTTTTCCTATGTTGAACCAATACTTGCATTCTTACTGCCATCAAAACCTAAGGACTGTAAAATGGATGGCTAGTGGGAAGCTGCTGCATAGCACAAGGAGATCAACTCGATGCTTTGTGACCACCTAGAGAGGTGGGGTAGGGAGGGTGGGAGGGAGGCTCACGAGGGAGGGATATGGGGATATATGTATATGTATAGCTGATTCACTTTGTTGTACTGCTGAAACTAACACAACATTGTAAAGCAATTATACTCCATAAAGATGTGGAAAAACAAACAAACAAAAAAGATGTGGAAAAAAGAAACCCTAAGGACTTTGGGTGACAATGATATGGTCAATATAGGTTCATCACTTGCACCCCTCTGGTGGAGGATATTGACAATTCGGGAAGCTAGGCATGTGTGGGGTCAAAGGGTACATGGGAAATCTCTGTACCTTCTGCTCAATTTTGCTGTGAACCTGAAATTGCTCTGAAAAATAAAGTCTCTTAAAAGGAAAAAAAACTAAAAGCACTTTGAATTACATCAACTGAGTCAACAGAGACATGGAGAACACAAATGGTAAATTTCACACAACATGAATTTGACACAGCAGTTTCAACCATATCACTTTCCATTCTTTTTCCAGCTCTACCAAGAGAACCACCTCAGGCTTACGTGATGCCTTTGTGTATCACAAAGCCTGGGGGAATGCTGGGGGAAGAAGAAGACATCTCTTTCTCAGGGCTGTGCAGCCTGAGGCCAGGGCCACAGCTTGGCAAGTAGGGCTCAGTTGGATGCAGCTCCAGCTGGCCTCCTCAACCAGGCACCTTAACTGCGGTGCACCAACTGTGCAACAGTCCACAGCATCCTTGATAAGCTATCAGAGTAACTGTGAACTACATATCTTTTCCCTTCCTCTGTCCAGTCAGAGTTGAAAGCAGTATTGCTTCAGGTAGTCATGAAGCAGAAGGAAAGACAAAAAGTAGAAGAGGATCCCAGAGCAGGAACCTCTGAATAATGGAGTTGACTCTTTCGAACTCTCGGCATCGGCTACTCCATCCTACTTCTCTCATTCTAAACCCACAGCCTCAGCTGAAAAACCAAGAGTATATTTACATAGGATGGATTCAGCCACAAACTATCGGAATTAATGTTGAAGGACCTGACTTGGCTCTGCTCCATGAGACCAGGGACGGTATTTATTTTTTCTCACTACTGTTTTCCCAGCTTTTAACATGGTGCTTGGTAAATAAAAAGGGCTCAATAAATATTTATTGGCTGAATTGTTGTTTTTTTATAGAGGAATAATAAAGCCAATTGCTGCACTCCTTTCACATGCATGAGAGCATTTCCCTTACAGCTTAAGCACAATAAAAATGCTTTGAACATTTTTAAAGTCTATAGGTATGAAGAATGGCAGGTGGGAGAGAAGTGCATTGATGAAGTCTGCATCAAGCAGTTTGGGAGTCGAGAACCTGGGCTTTGGAGTCAGAGAGACCTGGGTTTGAATCCCAGCTTTTCCATCTACTAAATGGGGGACCCTGCACAAAATGACTTAGACTGTCTCAGCTTTCTCATCTCTAAAATAATGGGGATAATAATGCCCACTAGCAGGGTTGTTGAGTGGATTAAATGTGGATGTATGTAGGAAACATCTAACACAGTTACTGGCACATAGTAAATACTCAGTAAATGCCAGCTATCATTAATTTTTCTGTTCCTTCAAAAGGCTAGGGGAAAAAAGAAAGTAAAAGAGGGAAAAATTGTGCAAATGTGGCAAAATCTTGACAGCTGGTGAATCTAGGTGATGTGTACCTAGGGGTTCAATGTATCCGTCTTCCTACTTTTATGTATATTTGAAATTTTCCATAAATTTTTTTTAAGTTAAAAAGCAGAAAATAGGGAATTCCCTGGTGGTCCAGTGGTTAGGACACGGCACTTTCACTTCCGGGACCTGGGTTCAATCTCTGGTCAGGGAACTGAGACCCGACAAGCTGCGTGGTGTGGCCAAAAAAATAAATAAATAAATAAATAAATAAAAAGGCAGAAAACACACAAAAGCACAACTGCCTCCAAACCAAGCAAATATTTAGTCAGGACTTCATTCATTCCCTCAGTAACTGGAGCACTGCTGTGCGGGACATCGTGTGCCCTCGCTGTGCAGGATGCTGGGGTCCCTGCCCTCAGGAAGCTCATGGTCTAGCAGGAGAGGGACATTAAACACATAGTCACACAAACAGATATATAAGCACAAGTTAAGAAAATGCTCCTAGGTGATCTGGCTGTGCTGAGAGGACAGTGAAGGATTCAGTTTAGAGACAGAAGTCAGGAAGGTCTCTCTGAGGAAGTGGTATGTAAATGAAGACCTGAAGGAGCTTGGCTGGGCAAAACAAGGGGAGAGAGCACCCAGGTGGAGTGGCCAGGTCCCAAAACCATGGGCAAAGGTCCCGAGGCAGGAACGGAGGGCAGGCCAGTGTGGCTGGAGCACAGAGATCTCAGTCCTCTGTGTCCTGGGAAGACTCGAAAGGAAATGACAGACTCAGCTGTCCATTAAAAATATTCACTCTGGGGCTTCCCTGGATTCACTCTGGGGCTTCCCTGGTGGCGCAGTGGTTGAGAGTCTGCCTGCTGATGCAGGGGACACGGGTTCGAGCCCTGGTCTGGGAGGATCCCACATGCCGCGGAGCAACTGGGCCCGTGAGCCACAACTACTGAGCCTGCGCGTCTGGAGCCTGTGCTCCGCAACAAGAGAGACCGCGATGGTGAGAGGCCCGCGCACCGCGATGAAGAGTGGCCCCCCGCTTGCCGCAACTAGAGAAAGCCCTCGCACAGAAACGAAAACCCAACGCAGCAAAAATAAATAAATTAATTAATAAACTCCTACCCCCAACATCTTCTAAAAAAAAAAATATTCACTCTGCGTGGAAAAGATCGAAGGGGCCACGTTTGTACAAGCATGGAGTCTCTCCAGACGAATACACAAGAAATTAGTTGTAGTGGCTGCTTCTGGGGAAGGGAACTGAGAGATTAGATGAAAGAGGCTGGCGGGGGGATAATTTTCACTGTATGTGCCTTTTTGTACTATTGATGGATTTTCCATTAAAAGCAAATCACACTAGTCAGAATGGTCATCATCAAAAAGTCTACAAATAATAAATGCTGGAGGGGGTGTGGAGAAAAAGGAACCCTCCTCCACTGTTGGTGGGAATGTAAATTAGTGTAGACACTATGGAGAACAGTGTGGAGGTTCCTTAAACAACTAAAAATAGAGAGTTGCCATATGATCCTGCAATCCCACTCCTGGGCATATGTCTGGAGAAAACCATAATTCAAAAAGATACATGCACCCTAATGTTCATAGCAGCACTATTTAAAATAGCCAAGACATAGAAGCAACCTAAACGTCCATCGACAGATGAATGGATAAAGAAAATGTAGTACATATATACAATGGAGTATTCCTCAGCCATAAAAAAGAATGATATAATGCCATTTGCAGCAACATGGATGGACCTAGAGATTATCATACTAAATGAAGTAAGTCAGATGGAGAAAGACAAATATCAAATGTTATCACTTATACGTGGAATCTTAAAAAATGATACAAATGAGCTTATTTACAAAACAGACTCACAGACATAGAAAACAAACTTATGGTTACCAAAGGGGAAAGGGGTAGGGGAGGGATAAATTAGGAGTTTGGGATTAACAGATACACACTACTATATATAAAATACATAAACAACAAGGACCTACTGTATAGCGCAGGGAACTATATTCAGTATCTTGTAATAACTTATAATGGAAAAGAATCTGGATAAGAATATATATATCTATAACTGAATCACTTTGCTGTACACCTGAAACTAACAACATTGTATACCAACTATACTTCCATAAAAAAGTAATAATAATAAATAAAATGTTATAGGTTTAAAAAAAGAAAATCAAACAATCATTTTAGGAGAGAAACATCTCCCATCCTCAAAGGCAAAAAACATCTAAGTCACATGTCATGGCACACAGACATACAACATTGGGTTACATAGCAATGGAGCGGAAGACAGGCTGACAGCAGATTTCAGCACAAAGAAGAGCTTTCCCAATGATGATGTGACTTTACCTTTCCTCACGCCGTCCAGTGGTGCAGCCCTCCAGAAGGCCCAGGAGGGGTAGTTTCTAGAGAGAACCCTAGAGTTTAGAGAGTCTTTTAGGGCTGTGGTTCTTGAAGCACTACTCAGGAGAGACGGTCAGGAGAGTGTGTTCAGGAATGCATGCACGGAGGGCTGGCTCCTGAAGGGTCCTCTAGGGGGGATGCAGGGTTATCAAAGGCCCTTGAGAGGCCTTGCTCCAGGCTTAAGGAGGGGGTTTAGAGTGAGGCAGAGATGATGCCTATGGTCAGTGGTAAAGGGGGGTTCCATCTTTAGGAACTGACATTCTGCTCCCTGCAAAACGCATAAGGCTTATTAAAGCAGGCCTTTAATAAGAGAGCAGTTGATACAAGAGGGTTGATTTTGTTCACTCTGGCCTTTACCATGGCCTCCCTTTTCCTCCCTCCTTCCCATCTTGTTCATCCGATCATTTGATTACAACTCACTTGAAGACTTTCTTTGCGACCTGCAAGAGTATGGTTCACAACATGTAAACGGTGGATTCTGCTATGTGATGGGATTGTTGGTTATTTTTAAATTTTTCTCTCTTGTTTCTAATTTTTCTCCAGTAAACATGTTTACTTCTGTAACATAGAAGGGAGTGGGGAAATCATTTTCAATGTTTGCATAGAATTTTGCCACCAAGACATTGGAAACAACTACTTCTTTGTGCTTTTGTGTCAGAACTACAAAATGAGCAAAAACGGGATTTTCAGGACAGGTCCAGGGATAGGTACTGCCAAGGCTCTGGACCTATGTTCATACTTTTTTTTTTTTCTTTTTTCTCACATTCTTCAGGGGTCAAAGGTTCAACTTATTTCTTGATTCTTCAGCCCTGCATTCCCTGCCCCCACCCATTCCCCTAACACCTGCCAGCTGGGCACCCTCTTGAACCATAGTCTTCACTTCAGCTGCATTTTTAAATTAACTTTCTAAACTGGGAAAGCAATACTCCACACCGCTAAGCAGAGACAGTTTCACTAAGACAGATGGAAACAAAGAAATGGGACCACTTTCACTTCAAGATTTGCATCGGCCGAG
The DNA here is from genome assembly GCF_949752795.1 of Hyperoodon ampullatus. Classification (NCBI taxonomy): domain Eukaryota; kingdom Metazoa; phylum Chordata; class Mammalia; order Artiodactyla; family Ziphiidae; genus Hyperoodon; species Hyperoodon ampullatus. Next base: position 195,375,520 of record NC_136914.1, on the reverse strand, counting down.
ACACTGAAAGCTGGGGCCTCTAGAATTCAGCCGAGTTGTTCTTACAGCTCCTGAAAAGTCACTCCTCCTGGTCCCCAGCCTCGTTCAGTGATCCTCCACCTGTTTAGGGCTGCAGCTGTATGACTAATGCCTGCCGGTTCGGCTCCGGTTCAAGTAACTTGAACAAATTACTTCACTTCACTAAACCTCTATTTCCTCATCTGTAAAATGGGGATAACATCTAGTTAAATAAGGTAGTGCATGCGGTACCTAGTAAGTACTTAATAGTGGTGAAGTATGTTTAATTTCAGCAATTCTACCACTTCTTCCTGCTGCCTCTCACCCCATTTAAATTGCTATCATTTATACATCTTTTTTTTTTTTTTTGCAGTACGCGGGCCTCTCACTGTTGTGGCCTCTCCCATTGCGGAGCACAGGCTCCGGACGCGCAAGCTCAGCGGCCATGGCTCACGGGCCCAGCCGCTCCGCGGCATGTGGGATCTTCCCGGACCGGGGCACAAACCTATGTCCCCTGCATCGGCAGGCGGACTCTCAACCACTGCGCCACCAGGGAAGCCCTAGACATCTATTTTTAATTAAAGAATATTCATTTTAATCTCTGAATAATTGAGGAGATTTTTATCTAGACTGCCTCCGAGGTGTCTCAAACCTAAGGGAGAAAGAATTCCCCGGTTAATTGGCAAGCTGGCATTGAACAGTTGCTCAGTACAGGCTTCTGTGTATGAAAGAAGGAGGAGGAAGAAGAGAAAAAGGAGCAGGATGGGGAGACAGTGTAGATTGAAGGTCCTGATGTAGAGAGAACAGATGAAGGAACAGTCCGGCTGACAAAGGACACCTGGAAGAATTAAATGTTTAGTTGTGTCTTAAATAATATGATGAAATGGGGTCAGCAGAGTCATAATAGGTTATTTGAAATTTTAGAACTGTACACCTAGGACAATGGCTCTTAACTGAGGGCAATTTTGTCCCCCAGGGGACATTGGGTGATGTCTAAAGATATTTTTGGTTGCCACAAAGGAATGAAGGGATAGCTACTGGCATCTACTAGGTAGAGGCTAACCATCCCACAATACACAAGACAGTTCCCTACAACAAAGAATTACTCAACCCAAAGTGTTAGCGGTACCAAGGTGGAAAAACCCCGATCTAGATTTCCACTTCATGAGAGAAATGTAGACTTGCCTTCTTTTGCCTTTAAAAGATGAGTGCTTGTTGCAGTTCTTACTAGTGTTTTCAAATATTTTTATTCCTGACAATAAGACTGTTTTCACGCTCAGCTCTTCACAGCATCCTCCCTTCCTTTCCCTGCGGCTGGAGCTCATCCTTGCTTACCTAACGCCCTCACCCTACAAACACTTCATTTCAAGAAAGGAAGCAAAATGAAGGAAGGCAGTAGCCGCATGCGTTAATGATTATATGATACCGCAGTAAAATTCCAGGCCCGGTAGCCTTCTCATCAAGGCTTCTTTAGATAAGTCAAGACACTTCATCAGAATGGCTGCTGTCCAAGCAGATTAAATTAAAAAGCTAGTAGCACACAACAAAAAAAAAAACCTTATCAACATAATTAATCAGAAAGAGTTTTACTGGCTGTTTGTTAATGCATTTCACCAATCAAACAACTGAGGAATGTGACTGCTGGCTGTTGACCCCAGTAACCCAACACCACTATGCTGTGTTAAATTGATAAATTAGTTTAAAAGAATGTTTACCTCCCTCTACTGTATGACTCTGCTCGGCGTCCTTTTATAAGAGGATGAGCCTGGCTTCCAAGAGTCTAGTGTGTAAGTCAAAGAAAGGCCCACACAAAGGAACTGCACTTACCATGAATGTATTGCCCAATAGGCAGGAGGACACAGCCACTCCAAAGCCCCTTGAGAGCTAAAGGCCATATTCCTTCTTAGAAGCTGCCCCTCTACACATGTCCACTAAGGGAGAAAAACAAATGTCTCCCCAGGAAGCCATGAGCCTCTCAGTTGGGAAACAATGACATGCCCTCCAATCACACTCCTTTTCAAGCTACTTGACTTTGGTGGCTAATTCAGATCTGAGATGTACCATGCAAACACAAATGGCATTCCAGACAATCAACCATCACTGACCAGGAGTTTAAGTAAACCGATCACTTGTTGGCATTTGTTAGAGTCAGTGAATGCGTGTAGCAAGGGCTAAGGGGGTGGCTTAAGAGCTGAGTGTTTGAAAGCAGCTGGCACTGGGGTCAGACTTAATGTCTTAATGGCTAACAAGAGTTGCTACTGCTTACTGAGCACTTATTATGCCCATGTGCAAGGCACTTTCTCTTCACTGGATCATTTAATCCTTGCAGCAAGTTTTTTTTTTTTTTTTGCGGTACGCGGGCCTCTCACCGCTGTGGCCTCTCCCGTTGCGGAGCACAGGCTCCGGACGCGCAGGCTCAGCGGCCATGGCTCACGGGCCCAGCCGCTCTGCGGCATGTGGGATCCTCCCGGACCGGGGCACGAACCCGTGTCCCCTGCATCAGCAGGCGGACTCCCAACCACTGCGCCACCAGGGAAGCCCTTGCAGCAAGTATTTTTATATTTCCTCGGTTCGCAGATGAGGAAATAGAGGCTCTGAGAGGCTACAAAGTCAACCCTTCCTGGAAATATTTGGAGGCAGGGGTTAGGAAGACTGATCCCTGGGCAAAATTTGCCTTGGCACAGACTTGAATGAGTGGCTGGTGAGGCAAGGTGCAAAGGTCCAAGAGACTTGGAGAAGAGCCCTGGGAGAGAATGCAAGACATCTAAAGCTAGCAATGGAGGGGCTGGCTTGGGTGGGTTAAGGCCAGGATAGAACCAGTAGTGTGATTAGAAGAAGACCCTCTGCAAGGGTCCAGGGCTCCAAAGTATGGGATGTAGTCACCTGTGGTATAAGGGATCATTGCAAGAGTTAAATAACAGTAAATCACTTCAAGAGAAGGATATTAGCTTTTCAGTTTAAGATCCATCATTTGGATTGAAATCAAATGGAAAAAATCTGTTTGGTGCTCAGATCTGAATTTGAGGGGCAGTGTGTGACCTCCACCCCCCCAACAAAATGTCCTCACCAGCCTCCCCACCCACAAGCATGGGTCTGACACGCATGCCATTTGGTTTACGAATAGAAGCAGGAATTGAAATTGTCACATCAGCTGTTCATAACCTCAGGTCTAAGCAGTCCTACAATGAGATTGGGAGCCCTGGAAAAAGAAGTCCTTGAGGAAGGGAGGCTTTGGATGGCTGAAGAACTTGAAAGGGAGTGCAGGGGGGAATCCCAAAGGGAAGGGGGGTGCAGTCACACAGCTGGAGGACCACTGAACGCCATTTTGCCTGCTTCCCCATTTCAATCAGGGTCACGCCAGCCAGGATTAACGTGAACCAATCAGCTGGCATTTGTAAATGATAGCTTAGTTTGTTGTGGTTGTTAAACATTTCAAAAGTACAAGAAATTGAAGGAATATTCTAACAGTCATGTATGCGATTGAACAGATATTGACCTATTTTTAGCCTAATTCCATAAGCCATCTTTGTAAAAAGTGTTGGAAGTGTGGTTCCTCAGGGGGCTCTGGGGTAAATCATCTAGAGAACAAGACCTTAGATGTCATCCGAGGCAGTTCCACTGTACAAACGTGGGGGGAGAAGGAGACCAGGGGTGGTCATGTGACCACCCACCCAAGGTCTGACATGTGCTCGGAGCCAAGCCTAGACCAAGGTCTCCTGACTCCCACGCAGCACTCCTTCCCCTCCACCCACAGCTCGAAGTCCTCCAGCTGTCTGCCTGTACCTCCCTCTGCCTTTTCAGAAGCCTCAGGCCCCACCCAAAATCTAGCTACGCCTTTTTCCTTTTATTTATTTATTTACTTTTAAGTCAGTATAAGATTTACTGGCCTCTCAGAAAGGTTCTTTGGAATAGGGCGAGTTCCTGACACACTAGTCAGAGAAGAGTCAAACTGTTTTCAGAAGTCATAACAACAGTAACAATAACAATGACAACGGCTAACATTTCTTCAGTGCTCACTCAGTGCCAAGCCCTCTGCCAAGTGTTCCGTGGACACTGTCTATCTAACCTGCACATTAAGACTCTGGGGTCATCACCATGATTCCCATTTTAGAGATGTGATAACTGAGGTTTTGAGATGTTAACACCTGTGGGCACAGCTAGAAGGAGCTGGGACACCAGAAACGGCCCACCCCACTGGGGCTTGGGTGGAGCTGATGTGTTTTGCCAACTAGACTCCTCTAATCTCCTCTATCACACTATGACCTAAACCAACGGGATTCCCAAGCCCGACTGTGCACAAGAACCCCCTGGGGAGTTTGTTAAAAATAAGATGCTCAGGCCCACCATTTACCTACTGAATCGGAGTGTTCTAGTCTATAGCCCACAAATCTGTCTTAGAACAACCTCCCCAGATGCTGCTGGTGTACACGGGGCTTGGGAACCTCTGTTGAAGGCTGTTGACTTTTCCGGCTGGCTGGAGCCAAAGAGTCTAGGCTGCAAGACCTCCTGCCCTTCTCTTCCCTTCATGGTGGGCTGCTTCTAGAGTTCCATGAGAGTGAGGCTGCTGTGTCAGGGCAAGGGTCCTGGAAGGTGCCTGTTTGCTTAAGAAAGTGTAGACACCTGGGCCCTCCTGCCACTTGCTTGCTGCCCAAAGGGAGAATTGTTACGTGCAAGCAGAGGCCAGGTGGCCAGGAAAGCGGGGGAGACACAGCCATCCAGCTGCCCCACCCTTTCCTTTCTGAGGAGTCACTCAGGAGAAACCCCGGTTAGGCAGCTGTCCTCCTGCCAGGGGAGAAAGACAGTTTTTCCCTTTGTATCCGTCAACTCTTCTGGTCGGTTGGTGTCTGGCAGAGCCAGGGGTCAGGAAGTCCAAAACAGCTTGGTCAATATTACCGAACTGACTTCACAGCATCCAAGGAAGGCAGAGCCACGGCAGGTTGGCCAGGGGAGGGGCTGAGAGGCTGCGTGGTCATTTGACGAATGGGAAACTGAGGCCCAGAGAGGGAAACAGAGAGGAGGTATCTGTATTTTGACCCATATTTATCTATGAGAAGATTCAGCCTCAAAGAGATGTTCAGAGGGTCACCCTGAGTCAAATTGTGTTAAATAGACAAGCAGTTAGTCGTTCATTTGTTAGCGATCCAGAACAGGAACAGAATGGCCCCCTGGTTTACCAAACGAGCTCTCTGACCTGTGTGAGCATCTCTCTCTTTGTCTGTCCCTCTGGTATATAATTATTAGGTAGGTTTGCAAAATATGACACCTGTGTCAGTGGAAAGTCATTGTCAGAAAGCATTATCCATATTGCCTACACTTCTTCCTTACATAAATTTCATGCCCACATCCTGGGCTGCAACTGGAGTACACTGTTGGGTCCAAGCACATGGTGAATCCGAGGCTTGCCAAAACCTGGGTCTTTGCAATCATTTCTCTTTCCATATCTTATCTGATTGGTCATTATCAAATGGTCCTTCAGGTTTGTCAGTTCCACCGTAGCTCAATCCAATCCCCCTTCTTTTAGATTTTAAAATTGTAGACAAATCAAGTGCCACATAGTTTCTTGCTATGCTGTAGAATATCCAGCTTTCAGAAGAATAACAGCCAACGTTTATTGAGCATTCTCTATGTACCAGGCACTGTTCCAAGCACTATGCATGCCTTATCTTACTGAAATTTTGCAACAACCTTTTGAGGTAGGTACCATTATTGTCCCTACTTTATATAGTAAGAAATGTGAAATTCAGAGAAGCTCTGTGACTTGCCTTAGGTCATTCAGCTGGGATTCAAATAGAGGGAGACTTCCTGCAGGACCTGCCCCTTTACCAAAGAGCTCCTCATAATTCTGGAAATAGGATTTGAGATGTTAAGATCCATCTATTTTATAAAAATTTTAATGAACATTTATTATCTTTGATAGGGACAGTCCTACAGTGTTTACAAAGGTGATCTGAGAGATAACCCTTCCTCTCACAGGGAGTCAGACAAGTATTCAACTAATATAATCAAAGGTAGAAAGTCCTGAGGGCTACATTGGAGGCACAGATAAAGCGCAATAAAAATACATTAAGAAGAGGCTTCGGGGCTTCCCTGGTGGTGCAGTGGTTGGGAATCCGCCTGACAGTGCAGGGGACACGGGTTCAAGCCCTGGTCCGGGAGGATCCCACATGCCGCAGAGCAACTAAGCCCGTGTGCCACAACTTCTGAGCCTGCGCTCTGGAGCCTGAAAGCCACAACAGCTGAGCCCACGTGCCACAACTGCTGAAGCTCGTGTGCCTAGAGCCCATGCTCCGCAACGAGAGGCCACTGCAATGAGAAGCCCGTGCACCGCAATGAAGAGTGACCCTCCGCTCACTGAAACTAAAGCCCGCACGCAGCAACAAAGACCCAACAGCCAAAAATAAATAAATAAATAAATTTTTTTTAAAAAAGAAGAGGCTTCCATGGTGGTGCAGTGGTTAAGAATCCTCCTGCCAGTGCAGGGGACACGGGTTCGAGCCCTGGTCTGGGAAGATCTCACATGCCACGGAGCAACTAACCCTGTGCGCCACAACTACTGAGCTTGCGCTCTAGAGCCCAAGAGCCACAACTACTGAAGCCCGGGCGCCTAGAGCCCGTGTTCCACAGCAAAAGAAGCCACTGCAATGAGAAGCCCGCGCACCGCAATGAAGAGTAGTCCCCACTCGCCACAACTAGAGAAAGCCCATGTGCAGCAACGAAGACCCAACGCTGCCTAAAACAAATAAATTTATACAAAAAAAAATTAACAAGGATAGTCAACAAGCAGGCAATCAGCAATGACTTCCTGGTGGAGGTGACACAGGTAACCTCCTTGAATGACAAATAATGCACTACTGGTAGAGATGGGGGAGTGCAGTCCCTCACTGCCAGGCAGCGTGATATAGTGAGTGGGTTCAAATCCACTTACTAGCTGTTCAGCTTCATCTCTGAGCCCTGGTTTCCTCATCTGGCCAGGTGGAGGTAGTCACATGGATCTCTCAGGGTTGTGGTGATTGTTGTGGGACTAATGCATATGAAAATCTAGAACAGCACACAGGAGGGGCTCACTGATGCTATGTTCCCTTTTGGGTTCACTGGGTCATTTCAGAGCCCATTACTCTGGGGCCACTGTCCAACAAAGCCGAGTCTGTGTTCCTCTGAGAAAGCACTCTTGCCAAGGCTCTGCTTCAGTCAAATGTTCAAAAGAGGCCACTTCAACTCACAACAGCGTTTGTAAAGGCAATGAGCACTGAAGCTTAACTCCAGTGGTGTGGCTAGGAGCTACTGTAATAGAGTAATAGAACAAATGGATTGTTTATCAGCTTTCTAGCTGTCCCTAACAAAACCATGTGCAATGAGGCATTAAACTCCCAGTTTTTTAAAAAGATGACAAACACTGGCTAATTTACTGGAGTAGCACATACTGAGCTGAATGTTTAGTTTTGCATTAAATCTGTATCTAGCATTTTCATTAACAGGGGCAAAATGTAGACTCTTTTGATGCTTCGGTACCCATTTCCAATTAGTGCTTAACATTTAAAACTGTGCATAAAATTGTAAATGTATCAGCAAACACATAAGAAGGACCAGACTAAGTGCTGTGTGCTTATTCACAGCCAGCCATTTCTGAGGCTGCCAGTGGATTATTGCAGGAGTTATTTGCCCACACTTGCCTAGGCTGTGAATAGTTAATATCCCTGATTGCTTCGTTAAATACCCTTTTAGACTGAGAGAGAGGCATGGAAGAAATAGGGGATCATATAATTTTTGTGTAATGAACAAGGAAGTCATGATAGACTACTTGATTCATGGTTAATAGTTCTAGGTTAATTAGGCTACTATCTTTCTGAAAAAGCTGTTAGCTTCCCTAATTATCTCTCATGGCCACAGTGGCGCTGAAGTAGCTAAGGAATAAAAAGGACCAAAGACTTCAGAGCAAAAATAATTATTTTTCAAAAAGAACCTAATTTGTGCCATCACTAAAACTAATAAGATAAAATAATTTCCCCATTATGAAATGAGAACTTTTTTTTATAATCTTAACTCTTGACTCAGATATGTCTTACATGTGGTTATCCAAACGGCTGGGGAGAAACTCTGTAATATAAGATAATTTCACTACTCAGATCAGGAATTCCCTGGCAGTCCAGTGGTTGGGACTGGGCGCTTCCACTGCCAGGGCCTGGGTTCAATCCCTGGTCAGGGAAGTAGGATCTTGCAAGCTGCCTGGCGCAGCCAAAAAAAAAAAAAAATCCACTACTCAGAGTAACAAAAAGTAGTAAATGCTATATAAATGAAAAGTGATACCATTCAGAAAGAGGAAGCAGGTTAGTGTAATTTTATGGAAGTAGAGACTCCTCAGATTTGAATCCCAGCTCTGGTCCTTGCCAGCAATTACCAATTAGCAGGCCCACCTGAATAAAAGATGGAGGCGGGTTAGTTCTTCAAAGGAAGTGAGGTGGTGTCCCAAGAGGAGAAACGAAAGGGATACAAGGAGATGGAAACATGTCTAGGCTACTTCAAAGGTTGATAATGTAACTGCGGGGTGGAGGGCAGAGACTCTCAAATCCATAGGACAAACCAGGGCCCAAAAGCTAAGGCATATAAGTTGAGGCTGAAGATTCATTTCAAACTAGCATGAGGGGCCAAAGAATAGGTTCACATCCAGCCCTACTATACAATAGCAGCTCCGTATTCAAGGTGTAGCCCAAGCACAGTGGGTATAGTGACCACAAGCCAACAGAGCAAGTTGTATAAACATAGTCTAGAGGAAGAGATTTATGATTGGTTTTAGAAAGTGTAGTGGGGTGTGTCAGACTCTCCAGGAGAGCCAGTGAAATGATCTATAGACTTTCAGATATTTGATTTTGACGTTGTGATTCATCATTGTGTTTCATTCATTCAGGTATCCTCTCTGAAGTCACAGCACACAAAATTAGACACGAACTATGACGGAGGTCATTTCTGAGTGCTTCAGTACCACCCATCACCCCTACCCAATCTTCAGGATGGCTTTTGGTTCTAGGAATACCCACAGGGATTCTGGTACTATCTTGAGGGATCTCTGCTTTCTGTTATGGTCCCAGGTTTCCAGGGAATAAAGCATGACTATCCAGGCCTCTATTTTCCAAGCTGTGTTCACAGAATAGTAATTCTAAGGGAAATAATGGGTGCTACACAAGCAAAGGGTTCTGGAACCAAACAAATGTTAAGGATACTTTGTTAAACAAGGTTAAATTTATTTCTTTTTCTGCAGGACTTCTCAGAGCCTTTACAATGTTATTGTGCCATGTAAATATCCAAAAGAGAATAAGATACGCCAAATTTTGCAAGCTTATTTGACCCCAGAATCTTTTCTTTCCCATATCCATACACTGTGAGGCTGGTATTTTTCTAACAATTACTTTGGAAACTATTTTTCTAAGCATGGAACTGAGAACTTCTACTTCCACCTAGAATGTAGAAAGCCTCAAGGGAATGCTGCTCCCACAATAACAAAATGGATAATCTACAAAACTAAAATTTTTGAGCCCATCAGAGAACTGAGCTGCAAAACAACCAAGACAACTGAATTCCACAGGATGACAAGCCCTTCTGAGAAGAGAAAAGACATATCAACTGTTTCTCTCATGGCAAAGAGTGGGAAGAATAGGTAATCACCATAATATTGGGTAAAATGAAAAATTTTTTAAAGGCTGAGTGTGGGGCTGGCATGACAGTTGAAAATCCCTAAGCACTCCAGACACAAGAGGAATCCCTACCTGCTTGCCATCTCTTTTCCATCAACTTGTACTTAGTACCCATGAGAAAGATTGGAAGCCGACCGTAGACCTGAGAGATCCTTTCTCTTGGTGGTACAGTCCTACAGTGTCTGCCAAGGTTTGAGGGTGGAGCAGGGGTCCCTGGAGAAGCCCCTGCATACTCCGAGCCCTAGCCTGGAGGACAAAGTGATGGTTGTCTGCCCCAGGAGGAGGGGCAAGGATTGCCCCTTGTGCCCAGGATTCAGCTCTGATACAAAGCAGAGGTCTGCAACAGCTGGATGAGAGACAGGAAACTCTCTTGGGCCCAAGATCCCCTACTAATTCAAAGCAGAATTTAGTTGCTATGGGGGAAAGGGAAGGAAACCTTCCTGTGCTCTGAATCCAGAACTTAGTAGGAGGCAGAGTTTGTCTGTCACTGGTGGGGGAAGGGCTGAAATACTGAAAAATCACCACCCTGGTGAATTTATTCATGTCAATGAAAGGGTCAAGTCAAGGTGGAAGAGGGAAGGCTGGCTGGTTGGGAGGCTGAGGAGAGATAACAGGATATCATAGTGGTTACTAGGGTGGGCACTGAGGTTAGACAAACCTGGCTTGGGATCCATGGGCTACCACCAAATAGCTATGTCACCATGGGCACGTTACCCAATGTCACTGAACTTTAGTTTCCTTATGTAATATAAGGATGAGAGTAATAGTATCTTCCCCAGAGAATTGTTGGGAAAACAGGGCACAGTGCCTGGCACACGGAAAGCAATCAATGAAGGGTAGCCATTGCTTTGATTACAGCAGGTGTTGGAAACTGATAAAGAACAGTTGAATAATAGTCTGCTAGGGCTGCCATAATAAAACACCATAGACTGGGTGGCTTAAACAACAGATACTATTTTCTCACAATTCTGGAAGCCGGAAGTGTGAGATCAGGGTGCTGGCATGGTCAGGCTCTGGTGAGAGCCCTCTTCCTGATTTGCAGATGGCCACTTCTTGCTGTGTCCTCACATGGCAGAGGGAGACAGAGAGAGCTAGCTCTCTGACGTCTCTTCTTACAAGGTCAGTAATCCCATCACAAGGGCCCTGCACCCTCATCTAAACCTATTTACCTCCCAAAGGCCCCATCTTCAAATACTATCACATTAGGGGTTAGGGCTTCAATATAGAAATTTGGGGATATAGAAATATAGAAATTCAGTCTCTAGCAAGTTACAAAGGGCACTTTCCCAATTGTAGTCTAAAATTGTTGTTTTTACCTGACAATTATTTGGTTCCCCCTTTTCTGTTAACATATGCCTAGATTTCTACTATGAATTCACTTACCCACTCTTAATTCATGGAATTCAGGTGACCCCTCTCCATCCCTCCCTTTAGGGGTGAGGACAAGACCAAGACATGGCCAACCGTCATATTCCATCTCCAGGCTATAGTAATCAGTTCAGAGATAAATGCATGTTCACCAAGGCAGTCCAATGAGAGAAAGTCCTGGGACTTTGGATGGAACTGTTGGGGAAGAGAACTACTTCTCTCTCCTGAAGTTGCTAAACCTGGAGTCACTGACCATAAGGAGAGACCCTGCCTGAGATGGAAGCCTCTGTGTTTAAGAGGAAAGAAGAGTTGAAAAATAATGACGAAGTCCTGAAGACATTGAATGCTAAACCATCAATTAATTTAACTGAATTAATCTTTTTCTAATATTGAGTGAACCTAAGCATTTTCTCTCAAATCAATTTGATATTTGACCAAATTAAATCTTTGTTGTTTCACCACCTAAATGTCAATCAACAGATGAATGGATAAAGAGGATGTGGTACATATATACAATGGGATATTACTCAGCCATAAAAAAAAAAATGAAATGGTGCCATTTGCAGCAACAAGGATGGACCTAGGCTAAGTAAGTCAGAAACAGAAAGACAAATACCATATGATACCACTTATATGTGGAATCTGAAATACGACACAGGGACTTCCCTGGTGGCCCAGTGGTTAAGACTCCAAGCTTCTACTACAGGGGGCATGGGTTCGATCTCCAGTCGGGGAACTCACATCCCGCATGCCACATGGCATGACCAAAAAATAAATAAATAAAAATTTTTAAAAAATCCAACACAAATGAACATATCTACAAAGTGGAAACAGACTCACAGACAAAGAGAACAGACTTGTGGTTGCCAAGCGGGAGGTCAGGTGGGGAAAAGGAGGATTTGGGAGTTTGGGATTAGCAGATGCAAACTACTATGTATGGGATGGATAACACCAAGGTCCTACTGTGTAGCACAGGGAACTATATTCAATATCCTGTGATAAACCACAATGGAGAGGAGTATGAAAAGGAATGTGTATGTGTGTATAGCTGAGTGACCTTGCTGTGCAGCAGAAATTAGCACAGTGTTTTGGATCAACTATACTTCAATAAAATTTTTAAAAATCTTCATTGTTTCAAAAACACATCAAGAGAAAAGCTTTGTGACCCCATATTAGGAAGAGTTCTTAGACACAACACCCAAAGCATGAGCCATAAAAGAAAAAATTGATAAATTGGACTTCAAAAAAATTTTAAAATTCTGTTCTATGAAAAACACTGTTAAGAGAATGAAAAGACAAGCCACAGACTGGGAGAAAATATTTGCAAATCACATATCTGATGAAGTATTTATATCCAGAATATATAAAGAACTTTCAAAACTCAATAAAGAAAAAACAAATTATTTTAAATGGGGAAAAGATTTGAACAGAAACTTCACCAAAGAAGACATACAATGGAAAATAAGTACATGAAAAGATGCTCAACATTATTAGTCACTACAGAAATGCATATTCAAACCTCAATGAGACAACACTATAAGACCTATGAGAATGGCTCTTAAAATTTTCTTGACAGTACTAACTGCTGGTAAGGATTGGGAGCAACTGGAATGCTCATATACTGCAGGTGGGACTCCACTGTGGCAGATTGAATAAGGGTCCCCCCCAAAATTCATGTCCACTCTGAACCTCAGAGTATTACCTTATTGGAGTAGGGTCTTTGCAGGTATAATTAGCTAGGATGAGGTCAGAATTGATTAGGGTGGGCCCTAAATTCTATGACTGGTGTCCTTGAAAAAAGAGGAGAGGACACAGAAAGACACATGAGAGAAGAAGATCATGTGAAGGCTGAGACAGAGATTGAAGTGACACAGCTGAAAGCCAGGGAATTCCCAGGATTGCCAGGAGCCATCAAAGCTAGGAAGAGGCAAAAAAGGATTCTCCCCTAGAGCCTTCAAATGGAGTATGGCCCTGCCAACCCCTTGATTTCAGACTTCTAGGCCCCAGAACTGTGAAAGAATAGACTTCTGTTGTTTTAAGCCATCAAGTTTGTGGTAATTTGTTACAGCAGCTCTAAGAAAGTGAAAAACAGTTTGGCAGTTTCTCATTAAGTTAAACCTGCATTTATCACGTAACTCAGGAATCCCATTTTCAGGTATCTACCCAAGGGAAATTCACACAAAAACCCTTACATGAACTGTTTATGAAGCTTTATTTGTAATCTCCAAAAACTGGAAACAATCCAAATGTCCTTCAAGTGGTGAATGGATAAACAAACTATGGCACATCCATACCATGGAATACTACTCAGCAGTAAGAGAACTAACTATTGGGCCTCCCTGGTGGCGCAGTGGTTGAGAGTCCGCCTGCCGATGCAGGGGATACGGGTTCGTGCCCCGGTCTGGGAGGATCCCATATGCCGCGGAGCGGCTGGGCCCGTGAGCCATGGCCGCTGAGCCTGCGCATCCGGAGCCTGTGCTCCGCAACGGGAGAGGCCACAACAGTGAGAGGCCCGCGTACCGCAAAAAAAAAAAAAAAAAAAAAAAAAAAGAGAACTAACTATTGCTAAAAGTAAGAACATAGATGAGGTCTTCCCTGGTGGCGCAGTGGTTGAAAGTCCGCCTGCCGATGCAGAGAACACGGGTTCATGCCCCGGTCTGGGAAGATCCCTACATGCCGCGGAGCGGCTGGGCCCGTGAGCCATGGCCGCTGAGCCTGCGCGTCCGGAGCCTGTGCTCCGCAACGGGAGAGGCCACAACAGTGAGAAGCCCGCATACCGCAAAAAAAAAAAGGCAACACACTGTATGATTCCATTTGTATGACATTCTAGAAAAGGAAACGCTACAGGGACAGAGAGAAAATTAGTGGATACCAGGGATTGGGAGTGAGAAGAGGGGCAGGATGAGGAGGAAATTTATTGGGGTGATGGAACCATTCTCTATCATGAATGTGGTAGTGGTTATACAATGGTGCATTGTCAAAACTCACAGAAGTATACAGTAAAGAGTGAATTTTACTGAATGTAAATAATAAATAAATACATACTACATCAAAGCTGTAGAAACAGCTTGCCAATATAATAAGCACTGTGCATTTGCTTTCAATGTCATACACACAAATGATGGCAAAATCTTCATTTGTATATTTGCTTTGACACATCTAAGGAGGTTAAGATTTCTTTCAACAACAATTTAGTTCAAAACACGTTAGTAAGCATCACCCATACTCAGTAGTTTCCTGTCCTGTGAAGGAGAATGACAGAAGCATACAATATTGACAATGTGGAGGGTTTCAACAGGAACCACTTTGAACTGTTGTGATAATAAATCAGATTTGTGTAATTTTCTCAAAATAGAAAATAACATCCATCTGAAAAAAATAAGATCACAAAAAAGAGGAAGGAAGATGCAAAACTGTCTGAGCAGTCACAAACCTTAAAAATTAAGTATTAAATGCAAAAAAAAAGTGCGTTTCAGTGTATCTATTCAGTGTAACCAGGTCATTTCTTACCAAGTAAGAAATGTTCACTATTACAAACAGATTTCTAGCCTTTTACCTAAAGAAAACAATGTTACTAAGCTCCAGTGATCTTTCATCTTTGACAGAGACAGTATGTGTAATTCTTAAGAAAGCAGTCTCTGGAGTTGGATAATCTTAGTTTTAATCCTATATCTACTACCAAATCTGTAACCTTGGCCAAACCACTTAACCTGAAAAATGTGGATATTAATAGTTACATTACAAAGTTGTCACACAAATTATATAACATAATGTGTGCTAAGGTTTATAGTAGTATCTGGTATATAATAAACTCTCAGCCAAAACAATCTTGAAAAAAAAAGTTGGAAAGGTCACATTTCCCAATTTCAAAACTTACCACAAAGCTACAGTAACCAACACAGTGTGGTACTAGCACAAGGTTAGACATACAGACCAATGGAATAGAATTGAGAGCCCTGAAATATATCCATACATTTATGGCCAATTCCTCTTCCATAAGGGTGCCAAGATCATTCAATGGGGAAAGAATGATCTGTTCAACAAGTGGTGCCAGGAAAACTGGATATCTGCCTGTAAAAGAATGAAGTTGAACCCCTACCTCACACAATATATAAAAATTAACTCAAAATGCACCAGTGACTGAGATATTAAAGCAAAATACATAAAACTCTTAGAAGAAAACATAGAGGTAAATCTTTATAACCTTGGATTTGGCAATGGATTTTTTAGATATGACATCAAAAGCATAAGCAACAAAAGAAAAAAATGGATAGATTTGATTTCATCAAAATTTAAAACTTTTGTGTATCCAAGGACATTACAAGAAAATGAAAAGACAACCTAGAGAATGGGAGGAAATATCTGCAAATTATATATCTGATAAGGCTGTAGTAAATTGTATAATTAGTTTATCCAGAATATGTAAAGAACTCTTACAACTCAACAACAAAAAGACAAGCAACCCAATTTATGGGAAAATTACTTGAATAGACATTTTCTCCAAAGAAAATATATAAATTGCAAATAAGCATATGAAAAGATGCTCAACATCATCAGTCATTAGAGAAATGCAAATCAAAACCACAAGATACCACTTCACACCACAATGATGGCTATAATCAAAAAAAAAAAAAAAGGAAAATAACAAGTATCAGTGAAGATGGAGAAATTGGACTCCTCATACATTGCTGGTGGGAATGTAAAATGGTACAACCACTACAGTAAACATTTTGGCAGTTCCTCAAATAGTTATAGAATTACCATATGGCCTAGAAATTCCACTCCTAGGTATATACCCAAAAGAATTAAAAGCAGGTACTCAAATAAATATGTGAACACACACGTTCATAGTAGCACTATTCACAATAGACAACAGGTGGAAACAACCCAAATATCTACTAACTGACAAATAGATAAACAAATTGTAGTAAATACATACAATGGAATATTATTTAGCCACAAAAAGGAATGAAGTATTGATACATACTACAACATGGATGAACCTCAAAAACATTATGCTAATGTTTTAGAAGCTAGACAAAAAGACTACGTATTGTATTATTCTATTTATATGAAATATCTACAATTGGTAAACCCATAGAGACAGAAAGCAGATTAGTGGGTACCAGGGACTGGGGGCAAGGAAGAATGACAAGTGCTTGCTTAATGGGTACAGGGTTTTATTTTGCAGTAATGGAAATGTTTTGGAACAGAATAAAGATGGTGGTTGCATAACATTGTGAATGTACTAAGTGAATGTTCACTTTACAAAGGTTAACTTCATGTCATGTGTATTTTGCCTCAATAAATTCAAAATTTGAGTATGAGTTATATCTAGAAAATATTTAACTTTACTGAGAACATTAATGAAGATTTGAAAAAATGGAAAAAAATATAACCCTCCAGTAAGTGTTAGCTATTTTTTTTAATCTAAGGTTTTGCCTAATACAACACTGAAATAGTATAATTTAAAATATGAGTGGACTGGAGGGCAGGGCATCTGCTCCTCCATGTCAGATGATTCAGACAGTGACACATATAAAGCTTCCTAAGTTCTGGGCTTCTTCAGTCTGGCGCTTTGTACGTCTGATAGTCCCTTCAGCTGAAAAATGGTGTAAGAATAATGAGCAGGAAGACCTAGATATGGTAGAACTGGCTGCTAGATGTTGTCTATTCAAAAAGCTGGCCCACACCTTGCAAGAAGGAGAAAGCTGGTTATATCTAAGGATGAGTAGGAGATCTCTTCCTTCTGCTGCAAAACACAAGTTCTAGTCCTTAAGCCCAGCCACAAATATAGGAAGTACAGAAACCAAATCGTAAGAACATTGTAATTAGTCCAGAAACCAACATGTTTTTAGATATTTAATATAGGAAAAGGGCCAAAAGGCAAGGATTATTGAATGAATGACTATTGAATATTGGTTAGATATTTGAGGGAAAATTTTCATTTTGTTCCTCACCTCATACTGTAGGGCAAAATAAATTCCAGATAGACTAAGAATTAAATGTAGAAATAAAGGGAAGGGGCTGGGGGGAGAATGGAAGGGAGAGCCTTAGGGGAAATTTTTTTTAATGTACATGGATGCTTACTGGCTCTCTAAATGAGGAAAGACTTTCTAAACTTAAGTGAAATAAAAGAAATCATAAAGAATATACTGCTACATTTGACTACACAGAATTTTTCATGTCAAAATTACAAGCATGTATTTTAGAGACTGAGAAATATTTCTATAATAAATGAGACAAAAAGTCACATTCTCCAACATAAAGAGTTCAAGTAAATCCATAAGGAAAGGACTAAGCCACAAAAGACAATATACTAAAGAAGAAAAAGAAATAAAGAGCATATAAAATAATTCATTTTATGGAATTTAAGAAAAAAAAATGTCATGAAGAACCTAGGGGTAAAACAGGAATAAAGACACAGACCTACTTGAGAATGGACTTGAGGATATGGGGAGGGGGAAGGGTAAGCTGTGACAAAGCGAAAGAGAGGCATGGACATATATATATACAGTACCAAACGTAAGGTAGATAGATAGTGGGAAGCAGCTGCATAGCACAGGGAGATCAGCTCGGTGCTTTGTGACCGCCTGGAGGGGTGGGATAGGGAGGGTGGGAGGGAGGGAGACGCAAGAGGGAAGGGATGTGGGAACAGATGTATATGTATGACTGATTCACTTTGTTATAAAGCAGAAACTAATAAAAAAATAATAATAATAATTCATTTTAATAATAATAAACATAAAATTAATATAGCATTCTCCTCCTGTATGATTAAGAAAGATTAGAAAAATAGCACTCCCCACTGGTGAAGGTGTGGTGAAATGAGCCTTATTCTCCACTGATGTAAATTAATAGAACTTTCCCAGGAAATAATTTCACAATATTTATCAAATATTCATCCCTCTGACTCACTCTCTATGAATGTGCTCTAGAATGAATTAAACTGAAATGGAGGTAAATTGAGCTCAATTTAGAAAATGTTATAGCAACAATGTTACACAACCCAACAATTAGGAATTAAGAAATCTGGCATTGCTACATAAACATATACTGTATTATGCAATCATTAAAATGACATATATAAAAGAAAATATTCATATTTACATAAAATAGTATAAACACAGGAAATAAAATTGCACATTCAGTATAATCTCAATTATGGTAAAACATAGGGAGTGAATTGGCAGTATCTATCCAGATTAAAAATGCACTTATCACTTGACCCAGCAAATCCAATTCTGGGAATTTGTCCTAGGTATTCTACAGCAGAAATGACACGTATGCAAGATATTTATTGTAGCGTTGCATGTAATAGCAAAAGGCTTCAAACAACATAATTGTACATCAACTCTCCTCAACTTTACTTGAAGGATTTTTTGGTTCCAAGTAAAGCAAAAGAAAGAGAAGGGTGAGAAAAGGAAGCAAGGGCAGGATCAGAGGGGACGGAGGAGGAAGGAAGAGAGCTGGCCAACCGTGGACCTGCCCGAGTTGGAGTCACCTGGATGAAGCCAGGGAAGATGGAAAGGAAATGGTGACAAAGGGACTACAGTTCTGGGTGTGGGATGCCAGATGATGTCATTTGTTAGGGATGCTTTGATTGTCGTTTGATCACACTATGTTGGGGGAAGAAGTGGGCACATGAGGCACAGGATGAAAATGAGGAGAAAAGAGGACATTGGTGGGGCAATTCTATAAACAGGACTGCCTCAGCTGGTTATTTAGAACTCTGGACTGCCCATGTGTCATTAAATGTTTTGCTATGGATTGTTTGGTTAAGAGCTTTTGTAATGGCAAACTCAAGAACTGAAATGGTATGGAATTGTTATATAGCAAGCAAATCATTATTATGCTTGGAATAGAAATATATTTGTCTTTATTGGAAATTCAAAGGATGTTTTCTCTGGTCTTCAAAGTCACACTACTTTGTCTTATTCAGGTTTAGATCCCCAGTGCTTCTCATAGCCACTGGCACATAGTAGGTGCTCAATAAATGCTTGCTGAATTAATTTACTAATTTGATGGAAGAATTGTAATCAACATTAGCATACTTAAATACTCTATTATTTTATGGCCAGTCTGGGAATTACTAGAAAGATTTTCCCTTAGAACACTTCCCTGTGGTGAGCTGTCATAGGCCTTGAAAGAGACTGAGCCTTGATTCAACCTTACTGAGTGCAAGTAAAAGCAGCAGCCCAGCACAGGAACTTAACACCAGAGAGCCAGTAAAATGAGAGATTCCTCTACCCCTCAACACCTCAAATGTATAACCAGTGAAATACAGATTAACGTGTTCTTTAGAAAGATACAGAATAGAAAAACCTAGCATCTTAGTGTTAAATGCAGCATTAAAAATGACCCAGGGAGTTCTCTGGTGGCCTAGTGGTTGGGATTCCGGGCTTTCACTGCTATGGCCCAGGTTCAATCCCTGGTCGGGGAACTGAGATCCCACAAGCTGTGCAACACAACCAACAACAAAAGTAATAAAATTTTAAATTTTTCTAAAAAAAAAAAAAAGACCCAGTCCAAGACCCTCATTTTATTATGAAGAAACAGACTCAGAGAGGGTAAGGGATATGCCCAAAGTCACATCACTACTTAACAGCAAATCCAGGAGTCAAAGCCAGGCCACCTTTTCATGGCACCTTCATAATCATTAACTGCAAAGTAAAAGGAACATAAAAGTAGAGTAGGATGCAAACAAAATTCCTAAAATTACTGCACAAAAATACTGTAACTACTGGGAGACCCTATTCCAGAATTAAAATAAATTTGAGGCTCTTCTTTGCTCATTTGACTTGTTATTACTTAGCTTTCTTACCATGAACAACCATGTGTAACATAAATTAACTTTGGAAAGTTGTTTTTAGAAAAAAAAATTTTTTAATTTAACTTTCCTGAGTGGAAAAAAATAGGCAGTAGCTTAGTTACTAATATTCCCAACCCTCCTGGTATGCAAAGGGTTGCTGTCATTTGTTTCTTTTTTTAAAAAATAGATTTATTTATTTATTTTATTTTATTATTTTTGGCTGCATTGGGTCTTCGTAGCCGTGAGTGGGCTTTCTCTAGTTGCAGCAAGCAGTGGCTACTCTTCATTGTTGTGCTCAGGCTTCTCATTGCGGTGGCTTCTCTTGTTGCAGAGCACGAGCTCTAGGCGCGCAGGCTTCAGTAGTTGTGGCTCACGGGCTCTAGAGCACAGGCTCAGTAGTTGTGGCACACAGGCTTAGTTTCTCCATGGCATGTGGGATCTTCCCGGACAAGGGCTTGAACCCGTGTCCCCTGCATTGGAGGGTGGATTCTTAAGCACTGCGCCACCAGGGAAGCCCTGTCATTTGCTTCTTGATGATTCCTGTGGTCTTCCTGCTTTCTTTCCTTCCAAGCACCTAGGAGTCTTAGAATTACAAATGGATCATGTCATTTGAAAAATAAGTGTCTAGTTATAATATGTGGAGTGTTATTGTTTTTAAATATTTGTAAACTTTGTGGTACAGTTTTTTGTTGTTGTTGTTGTTGTTGTTGTTGTTGTTTTTGCGGTACGTGGGCCTCTCACTGTTGTGGCCTCTCCCGTTGCAGAGCACAGGCTCAGCGGCCATGGCTCATGGGCCTAGCCGCTCTGCAGCATGTGGGATCTTCCCAGACCGGGGCATGAACCCGTGTCCCCTGTATCAGCAGGCAGACTCTCAACCGCTGCGCCACCAGGGAAGCCCTGTGGTACAGTTTTTAATTTCAGATGGATTATTTAAAGTAGCATGAAAATTCATACAATGAACTACTACACAGCATTTGGAATGAACAAACAACATCACACAATAATGTGGGTGAATTTTACAAATAAAAAAGTGAACTAAAGAAGCCAGAGACAAAAGAGGACTGTATGATACTATTTATATAAAGTTCAAAAATCAACAAATGAGTCTACACTGTTTAGACTCAGGATAGTGGCTTCCTTTGGGGCAGAAGTGGGCACAATGACCCAGAGTTGGTATAAAAGGAGCTTCTAGGTATCTGGTAGTTTTATGTCATCATAAGGATTCCAGTTACCTGGTGTCTACATTTTGTGAGCCATACACCTATGATTTGTGAACTTTTTTGTATGTAAATTATACTTTACTAAGACATTTCCTTAAAAATTAAAATAAAATAAACATAAAAATTTCATTTGTTTAAAAATATATATTTTATAAACATATACTTTAAAAAGTTTTTGAAAAATAAAACACCATACAAATGTAAATATAGTTTAGCGTCCCATGTTCAGATAGTACTTAATAATGGCTAAGATTCAGAACAACATATTCCAGAAATTGCAGGCTTAAATTCCCTGGTTACCATTAGTATTGTGTTTTTCTTAAAGCCTGAAATAACATCTAAACAAGGGGCAGCTGCTTTAGGCAAAATCATATTTGGGTGATTTTAAAGACCTTAATGAGATCAGGTAATTGCTTGGTAAAGCTAAAAATTTTACCTTCAATTAACTAATCAACAGCACCATACATCATCATAACTATCTCACTCCCTTCCACCTACATACCATCAACTCAATACATGGGAGGCAGGTGTCTAAGAAACCACTTCCTCTGGACATCTGAACCTGCGCTCAGGGGCCATTTTTTAAACATTTATTGAATTAGTCTGCCTAATTTAAAATTAATGGAAAGTCTGTAGTAATACAGACTCCATAAGCTGCTGAGGAAAGCTAAAACATTGAACCAGGGTGTGAAGCAAACACATTTTATGTTCCTTCTACATTTGTTTCTTTGCAATTCATGTACTTTAAGAAATCATTTAAAAACATTTGGATTTCCTGCTTCCATTTGCTAAATGGATCATGCTGATAAAAATAGTAGTAATAACAGGCTACCCCAAATGGTGTCATTTTTCAGTAAACCAGGTATATTTTATTTTATTTATTTTTAAAATTTTTATTTATTTATTTATTTTTTGCGGTACGTGGGCCTTTCACTGTTGCGGCCTCTCCCGTTGCGGAGCACAGGCTCCGGACACGCAGGCTCAGCGGCCATGGCTCACGGGCCCAGATGCTCCGCGGCACGTGGGATCCTCCCGGACCACGGCACGAACCCATGTCCCTTGCATCGGCAGGCGGACCCTCAACCACTGCGCCACCAGGGAAGCCCAACCAGGTATATGTTAAATGAAACTCTTGATTGAAATTGAGAAGTGTGAATTGGAAATTGAATGAAATTGCCAAATCTAAGGGAAAGATGGCCAATATAAACCCACAGAAGCACTTCCTCTTAAAATTCATGTCCGTCAAAGTGAGAGAGTGGCATGGACATATATACACTACCAAACCTAAAATAGATAGCTAGTGGGAAGAAGCCGCATAGCACAAGGAGATCAGCTCGGTGCTTTGTGAACACCTAGAGGGGTGGGATAGGGAGGGTGGGAGGGAGGGAGATGCAGGGGGGAGGAGATGTGGGGACATGTGTGTATGTATGGCTGATTCGCTTTGTTATAGAGCAGAAGCTGACACACCATTGTAAAGCAATTATACTCTAATAAAGATGTTAAAAAATTAAAAAAATAAAAATAAATTTTAAAAAATCATGTCCATAAAAAGAGGGGGGAGGACATCTTTTAGCGCTTGTTTAAAGCACTAAACAGACCTAAACCTGTCCTCCTCCCACCCATGACCAAGCCTGGCATAGACTCTCCTGTACTTGCAGCCCTGACTATGCTTTCTACTGTGCTGTGGGAGCCATCCAGAGAAGCTATACTTCTGATGGTAAGGAATAGGAAATATAATGAGAGTGCAAGGCTTGAGGAGGAGGGGAAATGTCTCTCCTTTCCATTGGGGAGGGCACGTGGTTTTCATTTTCATTCTGCAGTACAATATTTATTAAAAGCTTACTGCATGGGAGTTCCCTGGCGGTGCAGTGGTTAAGACTTCGTCTTCCAATGCAGGGGGTGCAGGTTCAATCCCTGGTCAGGGAGCTAAGATCTCACATGCCTCCTGGCCAAAAAACCAAAACACATAAACAACAGAAGCAATATTGTAACAAATTCAATAAAGACTTAAAAAATGGTCCACATAAAAAAAAAAAACGTCTTACTGCGTGCCAAACCCAGTGCTAGATGCTGGGGACCCCATAGTAAGCCACTGAGCTGCTCTATGTTCAGAGGCCTTTGTGGAACATGCATCAGTGGATCAAATGAAGAAGAAATGTAATGATACTAGACAGTTTATATAATGGGAACACCAAATAACATAAGCCAGGGACAGATATTTTTTTAAACACCTTAACAGATATAAAGTGGTTTTTTTTTTTTTTTTTGGTCACACCTCACAGCTTGCGGGATCTTAGTTCCCCGATCAGGGATCAAACTCGGGCACCCTGCAGTGGACGTGGTCCTAACCACTGGACTGCCAGGGAATTCCTAAAGTGTATTTTATAACGCTCATTTCCCCACTGGAGCACTAGAAATGGTGCTCCAGTCAGCTTATTAGTTTCTTGTGTAACAGAATAATGTGCTATACACGCAGAAGCTGCACAACCCCTATACTGTGTGGTAATCCCTTCCAGATTTAATGCTGGACTTGAATTAAAACAAAAAGATTACATAAAATGAACAAAAACCCTCAACTCTCTTCTTACATCTAGAATTAGACTTGGCTTGATACCTCCTCAAGGGTACAAAAGATTAAATGAGGAACTTCACATTACAACATTGACTGGTACAGTAATTGAGGTCTTGGGTTTAACTTCTCAGTGACAGTTTCCTTATCAGAAAAACAGGGTGATAACAGTAGCCACCTCAGAAGATTTTTGTGAGAATTAAATGATATAAACTATGTGAAGGACTCATATAATATTTAATGCATCGTAAGTGCTCAATATATGTTCATTCATTCATTCATTGAACACATACTGTGGAGCACCTATTATGTGTCAGGCTGGAGCTAACATAGCAGCAGACAAAACAGAAATTCCTATGCTGCGGCAATAACATTTCATTGAGAGACAAATAAGTAATAAATAAATAAGTTGAAATATGATATCCAATTGTAATAAGGGAAATAGAGAACATTAAATTGTGGGAGGAGAATAGGGAAGAGGGAGTTGTGATTTTAAACAGGATGGCTAGGGAAGGCCAAGCCTGAGGGAGGCAAGGGAGCCAGCCAGGAGAATGTCTGGGGAAGGAGAGTTCCAGATGGAGGAAAGTGCAGAAGTAAAAGCAAAGAGATCTGTGTGACTGGAAAGGGAGAATGCAGTCCATAATCCCTTCTTCCAAAATGCTGGAACCCAAACACCTCTGAAGATTCTAGTCATACTTATTCCCTGCCCTCCTTCCCTTCCAGGTCTGTGAACTTGATTATCTCTCTCCCTAGAACAGCACTCCATTACTTTCCTCTGCGTTAGGACCTCTGGAAAGCTCTGCCAGGGCATCCTGAGCCTACCCCTTGCACCATCTCTTGGGCACCTACACTACCCCCCAGTGCACAAACGCTTGACCCCTGGGGACACAAGTATTATTACTTTCTGATTATTATTATCACTATTATTGCTTATCCTGGCTCAAAAAGAAAATAAATAAAAAGCTAAACTAAAAGAACTGTCCTTGGAGGGATGGGGGCAGTGTATTAGGACTCCAGCAACATCGCCCTCAAACTTAGGATTTTCACCTGTAAACTGAAATTTTCTATATATTTGAAGAAAATCTTAGCCCTAATTGTGACCTCTAAAGAATTGAAACTAGTCATTTTCTATTCTTAATGGGGAAATAAGCTGAATGAGGAAGAGGAATCTTGAGATGGAGGAAAGGGGGGAAGGTTGTAAAAGGGAATAAATTTTTAAAAAGTGGAGAGGTGAGGCGGGATAAAGGACATAAACTACAAAAGAAAAATATAAACAAGTTTAATGGAGACGAACTGAATAGGTATTTCTCTTCCTGCCAGTATCTATGAATTGGGGGTCGGGCAGGGATGAGGTTACCGTTAACCCTTTCTTGTCGTAGTGTTATGGAGTGATGAGATGGGTGATGAGATTTTTGAATTTTTAAGATTTTGAATAATACCAAACACCCCTTCCAAATTAGAAAAAAAAATTCCAATGCTTAAAAAATTTTTTTAAGTGAGAAGTTATCTCCTTAGCTTTCATCGAGAAAAATCGCAGTGACTGAAACTGGCAGTGACTTTTTTAAGCAGCCGCACGAGAAAGTTTTCGGCCGCCTCGAAAACCTCGCGGCTACCGCCGGATGCTCCAAAGTCAAGATCCTCCGCAGACAGGAAATGCCTTTTCCAGCCCCAAGGTCTCCTCCCCGCGGCCCTCTCTATTGTCTGGAGAGATTTGTGTACATCCGACTGAAGAGGTTTCCCGCCTGCAACTGCGAATCAAAGAGCTGCTTCAAAAGAAGGGACTCAGTGGGGGCTTTCTAGCTTTTCTGGCTGACACTTGGCGCCCACTGTGTGCCAGGTATTGATGCCTCCTCTCAGGTGAGCCGCCCACCTCTCGAGGAATTGAGGCTGAGAATTGAGCCCAAGGCCCCCAACCAGCAAGGGAGGTGGAGGGGACTCGTCTGCCTTACTTCCAGCCCTGCTCTTATCCACAACGGTAAGATTCCTGAGTAGGGTTCCCCACAGCCATATCTGAAGGGGTAGCTAATGTTCTGTAGACCTTGGACCTCAGGTATACTGGTGGGTGGGAGGAATCTCCAAAGTGCTTCTCATTCGGATTCAACAAAAATACAAAAAAAAAAAAAAAGTATCAAGGGATAAAATCAGATTAGATAGAGATTCCAGCTGGAATTTCATGAAACCCAAAAGGATGAAAAGTCAATGTTAGTACAACATCTGATTATTTTTACTACGAGATACCAAACTTCTAATTAGAAGCATCGTGAGTGATTGTTTAGTTTTCCACATTTGTCCCATGCTGTCAGTATTCACATAAATATCACCTCCAATCACAGATTTAGAGGAGCATTAGATTTTAAAATCGTTAGATTTTAAAGAAGAATCAAAAGGGTGAGATTTTGAGCTCCCGTCGTCTTCCTCAAGGCAGTATAACTGGAATGGGGATTTTTGGTAAGTGTGTTCTGTCCCCGGCTAAATGCATTTCCCCCAAGTCTAGATACATTTTCTTAAATCCCTGCCCTGCCCCCATTAACTAAAATGAATATTCGCAACAATGAAACCACACACAGAAAAAAGGTTGTCAGAAATGTTGAAAGAGAATAGATACTTTCACTATCAGAGATGGTTTCCTCTTTTCCCACAAGATGTCTTATCAGCCTTCACCCTGAGAAAACCATAAAAAGTAAGAAAAAGAAACCTTATGCAACAGTTCTCTAAATAAAATACTACACAGCAGCCTAGTCATTCCTAAAAGTGATGTTGTTTAAAGAGTCAAAGTACATCATCCAACAAAATCAATATCCTATTAAGTTAGAAAGGGTTCTGAATATCAAAGACTGATGAACTGAATAACTTAAAGTATAAGTACATGACCCAGGGGATTAATCACACACTGTCATGGTGAAATTAGGGCAATTCTTCCAATCATTAACGTTTTGCTTACAAAAATGTGCTTTTCTGTTTGTCTTTCTGCTAAATGATAACCGTTTTCAAGTTGAATCTCCTGATAAAAAGAGTTAAAAACAAGACAGGAGTTGTGCTGTAAAGGTCATACATGCTGCTTCAACATGAAATAGCCAAAAGACAAACAAATGAAAAATGCCTGGATTGTAGGAAGAATTTGTAAATACTCATTGGCAATCTGCAATGGGGCACTTTAGAAAACAGTTAATACCAACCCGTGTCCTGAAAATACTGTACTTCCTCCAGGTAACATGCTGTGGATTCTTAAGGGCATGTTTAGATTCAGAACATGATCAACTTGAAGAGAATTGGGAATAGCTTTAAATTGGAAAACAGCCTGGTTTCAGGGATTGTCTACTTTAAAACAAGATTTCACTCCTCAATTTTTCTAGTGCCAATCAATACATAAACCTGTATTCCTCTGCTTGATAGTCATGATACAGTTATTCTCAAGAATAAACATTAACCAGAGGTTATCTCCAGGAGCGAAACACACACACACACACACACACACACACACACACACACACACACACTGATTTCAGGATTGCTTTAATTCAATATTAGGCCCATAAGCCTCCTGTTCTCCCCAAACTCTGATACAGACAGTCCTCTTTTCAAATGAGACTGACTATGACCTTTGAAACCTTGATGAAACCTGTCAGGCAGGGACGGGGAGCCTGCAGCCTACCGTTGAGGGGAAAGGAGACCCTCCCACTGGATGTCTACTTTGGGCCCCGACACTGAGGAGAACTGAGTTGGGAATTGGGGTGCTGGTAAGGGTCATGTAGATCAACTAAACCATCTTCATTCAATAGATGAAAGAACTGAGGCAAAGAACTAAAACTCCAACCCAAATCTTTAAACTTCCAGGCCAATGCACACCTCTCTGCTTCAGGACCCAGTACAAATTTTCTCAGAAATTAAAATTCACAGGTAAGGACTTCCCTGGTGGTCCAGTGGGTAAGACTCTGCGCTCCCAATGCAGGCGGCCTGGGTTCGATCCCTGGTTGGGAAACTAGATCCCACATGCATGCCACAACTAAGAAGCCCGCTTGCCACAGCTAAAGAAAGATCCTGCATGCCGCAAGGAAGATCCCGCGTGCCGCAACTAAGACCCAGTGCAGCCAAAATAAATAAATAAAATAAATAAGAAATAAATGTTTCTTAAAAAGGAGTCCCCTGTTCATTATTTTTAAAAAAATTACCTGAAAGTAGCAATATAGCAAGTTTGATGGAAAAAATTATTAAAATAAATAAATAATAAATAAATAAAATTCACAGGTAATTCCAGGGGCCTTCTTGGAATCTAAGGAGTCAGAGTGTGACAACCCCCTAAGTGCAACGACTTTTTCACTCTCTTCATCTGAGTGCTCATGTCTGGGAAGCCACAGCCCCAGTCAAGCCAGGCCTGGGGCAGAGGCATTCCTTCACAGGACCTCAGCCCAGAGGCACCCAATTCCACAATAACTAGAGGCCTCCTTGGAGGCCCAGGCTAGAGGAAGGGATTTCTTTCTTTTTTTTTTTTTCATTTTTATTGGAGTGTAGGTGATTTACGATGCTGTGTTAGTTTCAGGTGTACAGCAAAGTGAATCAGTTATACATATACATATATCCATTCTTGTTTAGATTTTTTCCCATATAGGCCATTACAGAGTATTGAGTAGAGTTCCCTGTACTACACAGGAGGTCCTTATTAGTTACCTATTTTATATATAGTAGCGTGTATATGTCAATCCCAATCTGAGGAAGAGATTTCTGGACTCCCCCCTCACAGATCTCGCTCACAGATCTCTCTCATCGTTTTCCTGGAATGTCAGGAACCTGACGGCCCAAGTAGGCAAGCAGCTGGGCTGGCAATACCCGGCCGGTCAGAAACCTCAGCCCACCCTTCCTCTCAGCTCCACACCCACCCCCAGCTCAGCACTTCATTCCTCCCCAGCTCACAATACCTCTTCCTCAACCCTGCTCCCTCCCCTCCCTCGGCCAGGAACCCTGCGCCCACCTCCCCTCGTCCTCCTTCTCAACGCTGCCAGCCTCCTGTTCCCACACTGGCAGGAATTGTCGGCAGGAGGGGAGCAGGTGAGGGAGTGAGGGGTGAACGCGGGTCCCACCTGCTTTTTTTTTTTTTTTTTTTTTTTTTGCGGTACGCGGGCCTCTCACTGTTGTGGCCTCTCCCGTTGCGGAGCACAGGCTCCGGTCGCGCAGGCTCAGCGGCCATGGCTCACGGGCCCAGCCGCTCCGCGGCATGTGGGATCTTCCCGGACCGGGGCACGAACCCGTGTCCCCTGCATTGGCAGGCGGACTCTTAACCACTGCGCCACCAGGGAAGCCCCCCACCTGCTTTTTCCACACAAGGAGCACCTTAGAGCCCCAGACCAGCAGCTTGGGCAACACCTGGGCACTTGTTAGAAGTGTAAATTCCCTGGCCCACCCCAGACCTACCCAAATCAGAAACTCGGGGGATGGGGTGGGCAATGAGTTCCAACAAGCTGTGCCGGTGATTCTGAAGCTCGCTGAAGAGGGAGAACCGCTGTCCTGGCACAAAGTACTCCCCTCCCCCTAAGCGGACCCCCAACCCGGGCTCGGCAGCCAAAGGATGACGCAGTGTTGACTCACGCGGGTCAAGGACGGCGGCCCGGGCTGCCCGGCCAGCCAAGGTGAATCGATGGCGTTCGGCGGCCCCCGCGCTCCGCCGCGGCGCAGCTGCTCTTCCCTTCCCGCCGCCTGGCGCGCCCGGGGCTCGGGGTCTGCTGGCAGGAGCCTCCTCCACTGCTCCAGACACACACACACACCACTCCCCGCCCCCCGCCAACCCCCAGCAACTCCCGGGGAAAGGCTCACATCTACCTTTCAGGTGCCAGCCCCAGAACCGCGCCCCCAGGACGCCAGGAGCCACGAGCCGCAGGAGCGCCGTCGAGACGCACCGCCAGATGCTCCTGCGCCGGACCCCACGCCCCAGCCCCGGCCCCAGCGCCCGGCACCGCGCCAGTCACCCCAGGCGCTGGAAGAAAAGGTGTGGGTTTGTTTTAATCGAAGAATGAGAGGTCCAAAGAGGTCAGTCATCCCACCGACGGATTTATTTTATATACAAGTTACTCATTTAAAAAAAACAAACAAACCATTTTGGCCATGTCTTTTTTACAGTGAACAATTATATATACACACATTATAAACATTGTTTACTATAAAACACAATATCTACAGTCTACTTACATTTAATTAATCTACTTCTAGTTCATCTGTGATTAATTTTAGTCACTGATGAGTCAGTTTCTCTGCTTGAACTGGACTGTACTATCCACTTAACACCTTGGTCAAACAGGTTCTAAGTGACAGTGCAAAACAAGCATTTAAGATTATCAACTTATATTGATTATATATCTCTCTGATGAAAAGAACACATACATCCCCGAGACAAGAGCTCTGAGATGGTTTTGGATTTAAGGCAGCAGTGTAAGAATGTAACAAAAAAGTAAGGAATGTTTCCTTTAAAATATTACAAGGCTGCCTGAATTGTGGGCCCCCTTTCCAAGGCATACCTCTGGATTTGGGATGTCCCTTTACTTTTCCATTAAGTGGGATGTAGAAACAGGTTACAAGAAATTCCTATTAAAATCTTTAAAGTTATAACTTAAAAATTTAACAAAAAAGTTCAAAATTACTTTTTATAAATAGAAAAAACAAGTTACTTTTTAAAAAGGGGGCGAATTTAATCAGTGAAGAGTCCCTTTATCATACAATCTAAAATCAGTTCATAAACTATTTAAGTCAAAATTAAGGTTCCAATGTGTTTGTTATTTAGCCAGTGCACCACACATTTTAGGTTTCCAGAACACCCAAAATTGATTCCCTTTCTCATATAGTTTTCCAGTTCATCTATGGAGATTTTCTGTAGCAAATGTTATTCCAAAGCCCAGTTTTCTGAACATGCCAATGTCAGTGGTCATCATCCAGCATTAAAATAGCCTTTATCACCCTCGATGTCCACTTCCTGATCAGAATCCTCTGAAATCTCTGATTCAAGGTCTTCCTGGGAGACAGGGGAGGGCGAACATTGAGAGCTATCTAAAGCACCTTTATTCTGTTCACTGTCTTGCCTCTGGTCGCAGGAATTGTCCAAACTTTCCAGTTCTTCTTTTTTATTGTTTTGAGGGTTCTCCTGAATGAAGAGGAGGAAAATGGATATTGGTGGGATCATGAGATATGAAGAAGTGAGAGACATAAATCAAATGTCTTTTCATCTTCTACCATCTTTTTAATTTTTAGTTTATCAACTGCTCTCAGGTTTAATATTTTTATTCAGAAAATACATACTTGTGCTTCTTTCTCACTTTGGAAGAAATAAAGTTCCTGTCATATTCAGAGAAAGATTATACTCTTGCCAGATAAGAACAACCAATCACAAATATAAATGTATATGTGTTATGTCAAATGAAGGCTTAACTCCAGCCCAGACCCATGGTCTCAAGGTTCTTAAAAGTTTAGGGAGAAAAAGAAATTCGATTACTACAGATACACACTATCTTTATTCTTCAAACATTTAAGCCTTGCCAATTAACAAAGTCTTCAGACATTTAAAAAATATGAATGCTAAATAGTGAATTAAGGATAAAGTTTCAAAATTATTAGATTGAATCCTTTTTTTATGCATTTTCTGGAGTAAGTTCACAAACATATACACACATAAATATGTGTAGCAAGTTACACAATCATGGCAAAGAAAAAAATGCAGAACTGAAGAATGTTGCTAACTGGAAAGGGAGACAAATATAATTTACTTAAAATCTGGAGGAAATTTCTGGAAAATATTCCCATATTACATAGGAACCACTGTTTTTAAAGTCCCCGGTAAACTACCTTTGACCAAGAACCAAATAAGTTAGTAAATTTTTAATCCTGTTTTTGCCTAAAATGCACATAGACACTATGAGGAAATATTAGGATACACTGCTAAGGTTTTTTTTTTTTCTAAAGCAAGATTATAGAATAATAGATTTACCAAGCTTACAGCTATGTAACAAGTCACAAGGTCAGATATTGAGAGGGAATCTGAAATTTATCGCTAAATTTTAAAATGCATACTGCTTTCAATTTCCCCGCTCATTATTGTTTCAAAAATATTTCATTTATTATAAACCGTATATAGACTGGCAAATGAAAATTTCAGCATTTGTCAGATAACTTTGGAGAAAACATCCAGATTAGGACATCAAAAACAAATCTTTAGCTTTAAGTCAACAGAGCTTCTTTAAAAACTGAATTAGCCTTTACTTTTTATCACATATTGCGTAACAAGGTCATTGGAAGAAAGACTGTTAGAAAGTTTAAGCTGCCTTTCAAACAGGCTTGGATATTCTCTTACTGTTTTTATATTCATTTTAAGAGCTAGAATTAGAGGGAAAATAATTTTTTAACACTTTGATATTTAATTCTTCTAAAAAACAGTGCAAACAAGACTTAAAAGTGTTTATTTCCTTATATTTACCCTTGAGCTCTGCCTAGTTTTATTGTGGCTGTGTAAATAAAAGAAACAATTTTCTCCCAAAGATAACTGCTTAAGTCATTTACTGTCAATTACTTTATCTTTCCTGCGTTAATTAGATAAACAACATATGGGGTTTATAAAACAATTAGCTGGGAGTTTTACTAGCCAGTGTGTGAAAACCCAAGCATAATTGATATAGGAACCGCATTAGGTGCTTTTAGCATTACTGCCGCCTGAACAACTCATCCTGAATTTCAGCAGGACTATTTGCCTTTTTAATCAAGGTGAAGAGGTTAAATAGTCCCTCAAATGACTTTTGCATACAACCTGTAACAGGCCTCGCATTGAGATAACATGATAAAAATATTTCCATAGAAACAGAGCCATGTCAATACCTGTTTTAGTCTTCTCCATTTAGCGCGTCGATTCTGAAACCAGGTTTTGACCTACAGGAAAGACAGAAAGAAAACTTGCCAGGAGCCCAGAATCCCGAGGGACCTGGGGAGGAAGAGAGAAGCCGTTCAGGAGCTGCTGAGCCAACCAGCGATCCAGGCACGCCAGAGCTCCCGGTGGCTCCACTGTCTCCCTTCTGCCCCGCGACCCCCGCCCCAGGAGCCTGCCTGCGCCCCGCGAGCGAGCTCACCTGCCTCTCGCTAAGCTGCAGCATCTTGGCCAGACGCTTCCTCTCGGGCGGGGAGAGGTATTTCTGGGTCTCAAACTTCTTCTCCAGCTCGATGGTCTGGTCGTTGGAGAACCTAACCTGGCCGCCTTTCCTTTTATGCAGAGGCCTCTGCAGGAAAGGGCTCCAGAGCAGGGGTTTGCCTGCGGGCAAAAGCGACGGTTAGTGAGGGCCCTGAAGCGGCGTGGCCCACCCCGGACCTGCCTGCCCTGGGGATGACAAAGAATGGGAGGGGAGGCTACGGGACACTCAAGCAGACACATTCACGTATGCCCCCTGAGATGTGGACCCAACACCCTCCCACCAATACACATCATACCCACAGACACAGGAACATCCAAAGTCACACACCTACACGGCATGTGCACAAAGATCACACGTGTATGCTCACAGACACACACCACCATCACACCCATGGCTAGATACAATCATTTTGATCCCCAAAAGAACACCGACTCTAGGCTGAGCTTAAAATACCATGATCCGCTTTAATCAGTCGCTCTCAAAATTTATACACAACTTTTTTAGTCCAGAGGACCTGCAGGGAAGTCCTCTCCCTTGGTGAACTGCACTTTCCAAATACCCGTTAGGTTGGGGAAGAGTGGGTCTGTCACGCTAGCCAAGGCGTTGCTGCCAGGGTCCAGCGGCCTGGCTACAACGGAAGCCCTCCGGCCCAAGAGCAAGCTTCAGGGCGCGTGGAGCTTCCCATCCTGGCTGGAGGGCGCCGGGCCTCCTCTGATTTCACACCCGGCCGGTGGGGGCGGCCAGTTAGAGCCACCCCGTGGGCTATGGCAACATTTCCGTCAATGTGTTTCCTGTTGGTCTATCTCGAAAAACCCTTTGCTTCCTCCTGCACAGTCCCAGCAGTAACCCAAGGAAACCCAGGGCGCGCTCTGTGAAAACGTTTGCCCCCAGGCCCGGCCTGGCTAAGGGTCCCCCTCGGGGCCCAGAAGGCAAACAGAGCCGCACCGGGCCTGCGCCATCAAACCCTCAAGAATGGAATCAAAAACACAACATAATAACTTTTTTAAAAAAAAGAACTAAAATATAATCCCCCCCAAATCTCTCTAGCGATGAAAAAGGAAGGTGGAGAACTGAGGGGCCACACCATAATATTGATGACATTAAAATGTCAATTAATTAATATGTTAGTTGTCTCCAGGGTGCCTGCAGAAGCTGCCAATAACAGAGTAGATTTAAAACCCTGGTGGCCCAAGGCAAGGAGCCCCGTTTTATTTACCCGGGAGCACCAAGGGCCACCCGGAGCGCAGATCACGGGTGGCTTATTTCTTAGGCCACGCACTGAGGGGACAAGTCCCGCAAACTCTATACGGCCAACGTGTCCGCACTGCCCTTCCTATTCCAAAGACGTGTGGGTCAGTCCGTCCGTCTGTCTGTGGGTCTGCAGGCCTGCGCTAAATGCTTTGAAAGTTGGCAATGTTGTTTTTTCGAGATTTTGCTTACGTCAGGATTCAGACTGGGGCAAAACAGCCTCAAAAAAAAAAAAAAAAAAAAAAAAAGGGAAGCAACTGGTTATTTTAGCTGCCATAAAGTCACATCCCACACAGAGGAAATGAACAATATCAGAAAAACGGATCCCGGCTATCAGAAGTCGAGTGTTTCCTGAATTTGTCTGTATTGAGGATGTCGATAAAATAATCAGCAGCGTGCACTACTCCGGGGGAAGGGTCTGCTTCATGCAGCCAGGAAAACACTTAACAGCTTCTGAAACCAGATTTACTCCTATCGAGAACTCAAGATTTCCTGTATGAACGGAAAGGGTCAGGCTCTTTCACTGCACAAGCTTGTTGAACCAGGTCCAGCCCCGTAACCACCCCGGCCCGGCAGCTATCCCTGCCCCGCAGGGGCGGCCCGGGGTGCTTTGGCTCTCCCTTCCCAGTCCCTCCAGCTAAGGGAGCCCCACTCGGGCGACACGCGACCCCAGGACTCCTCCAGCCGCCGGCCCCAGCGGCAGCGCCCGAGGTCCAGCCCGGGCCCGCGCGCCCCGACGCCTGCAAGGTGCAGGAAAACCAATCTGAGTCATGGTGCGGGCAGACTGGGCTGCCCGCCGCCGGGGCCCGCGCCTGCCGTCCCCCGCGCGCACCCGACAGCCGCTTTTCAATCGCTTTTGCCACAACTTTCTGTTGCCTCCCCTCCGCCCCCGCCGCCTCCTGGGCGCTGCCACCTGCCGGGTGGCGCCTTTCTCGCCGCCGCCCGGGCTCGGCCCCGCCATGACCCCGGCCGCCTTACCCAGGGGGTCGTGGCGGAGCAGGGCGTGCGTGTAGTCGTTCACCGACCGCGGGAAGGGGTACAGAGGGCCCCCGAAGCCGCCGGGTCCGTAGGCGGCGGCCAGCGCGGCGGCGGAGTGGTGCGAGAAGGCGGGGTGGATCGGCGTGGGCTCGTATACCGGGGTCCGGTAGGAGGACACGAGGCTGGTGAAGGAGGAGTTGGGGGACGGCAGCGTGGGCGTGGGGGTGGGCGCGGCGGGTCCGCGACCCAGGATGTCCTCGATGTAGAAGGGCGTCGGGTGCGCTGGCTGCAGCAGCGGCGTGGGCGCGTACAGCGGCACCCCCAAGGCGCCCGCTGCCGCCGGTCCGGGGTGCGGGTACTGCATGGCTCCGCCGCGCTCCGGGCCCTCGGAGAGCTACCGCCCGCGCCGCGGCGCTACATTTATCCGCGCTCCGCGCTCCCGGCTATAGGCTCTGCCGACCGCGGGGTGGGGCCGCGCTCTCTGGCCCCTTCCTGCCGCTGGGCCCTGCGGCCAATGGCGCGGAGCCCCCGGAGCCGTCCCCCGCCCCCACCCTTGGCCCGCCCCCGCCGGCCGAGGTCCCCGCCCCCGGGACGCGCTTGCTCCCAGGCTGTTAGGACCCTGCGCCCGCCTGTACCCTCGCCGCCGACGCTCGGGGCTCCAGGCACCCTGCCCTGGGACGCCCTCGAAGGAAGCCCAGGGCCGCGTCCGTCAGGCGAGGCGCGAGGCAAGCAGCTGCCTGGAAGGCGGCCTCAAGCGGCCTTAGCCCCGGCGGCGAGGCATCTCCGCCGAAACTCGGGGGCACTGGTCCAGGCCCGGGACCGGGGAGGCGGTAGCCGGCCCAGGCAAGGGGCGACTGGACTCGGGCCCCGCAGGCGTAGATGCCCCTTGTCGGGTCGCGCCTTCGCAGGCCTGAGAGCACCCTCCGTGGTCAGCGCGCTCCCTGGAGTAACGGTAGCATTGGCTGTTGCCCCGGGCGTCTCGGGAGTGCTCGTAGCGGGAGAGAGTGCCCTGGGTTCCTGGAGCAACTCCAAGGAGAGAGATCCACGGCCCTTGCCTGCGTCCCAGCGTGGTAAGGACGATTAGACTTAAGGTGATGCGGACTCTTGCTCTCTAGCCCGTTTCATCTGTGGGCTCCGGGATTCAGCCGCTTCCCCGGGGACGCTGGCAGAAGTCCCTTCGGGCAGGAATCAAGGGAAGGCCAGGATCCTACGGCGCCAGGCAGAAGCTGTGCAGTCTTCTCTGACCCAGTGGGGGCTGCTCCCTGTCCCCTATCCCCGGGTCCTGGGGGATCGCAGCTGCGCGCAGCCCCGCTTTCCCTTTTTGCACGTGTTTGCTATTGAAGCTGTGACGCGCTACCCGGTGTGGCCTCAACTCTGTGCGGCTCCACTCGCCTACGGGGCAAGGGGGCATTTTCTTGATTGACGCCCTCCTGCGGCCGTCACACCTCGCGGTGAGCGGTTTCTGCCAAGGTCCTCCATTAATCGTGGAAATGAAAAAACGTCCCGGCTTTTTCTATTGAGAATTTTTATTTACATCTTGGGATTATTTCTCCGACTGCAGTGGGAAGGCAGTAGGAAGAGTGGGCTGGAAGCCGGATGGCCTGAGTTCAAGTTTCAGTCCGCACTTTTTTTGTTGAGCAACTACTGTGTGCCAGCAGTGAACAGAACAGATGTAGTTCCTGTCCTCGCAGTGGCAGGAAACAAATTTTAATACAGTGACTTATATATGTGCTAGGAAGGAGAAGTACGTGATAACCTGAAACCTTGTAACAAGCGGACACCACCTAGTTGGGTGAGGGAGATGTGTTAAGGAAGAGAAAGTGTTCCCCAAGGAAGTGATGTTTGAAAAATGAGTAGGTGTCTAGAAGCCTAGAGAGGAACTAACATTTCAAGTCCAGGGAATAACATGTGAGTGTCCTCAGTACAACTTTTCAAGTCACCCTCCCTGAGCTTTTCTCATCTGAAACAATTAGGGCTTAACCTAAAGGTTTCTGATCTTTTGGGGTTGGGGTCATAGGCGTCTTTCAAAATCTGACGACGTTTCAGTTAAAACGTTGGGAGAAGGTAAGAATATTTGTGCCTTTATTATACAAACTATCTCTGGAAGGATACACAAAAACCTAATAACATTGGCTGTCTGTGAAGGGAGAGGTGGAGATGGCGGGAGAATGTACTGTACACTTTGTGACTCTTTGGAGAATTGAACTGTGTGGATGTGTGACCTATTCATCGTGTAAGTAGGTCCTTGAAGCCGTGGCTGATTCTAGGTCTGGGGCAGGACATGTACAAGGTGAGCTCCAGGTATCTCGTGCCAGAAACCACAGACAGAAAACAGGAACCGGCTTGAAGGGTTTTCCATTGGCCAAATTTGGGGTAATTTAAGCATCAAAACTATGGACTATAAGAGTTCATAGTATTACTGTTCATAGTGATACTCAGAGAGAGAAAGGGATGGTAGATGGTAAGGCTGGAAGAATGCTAGCTAACAAATGTAGAAAAATTGATAAAATCAGAAAATGTATTAATTCATTCAAGAATCATCCAAAACCATCAAGTGAAACATTGTTGAGGATGAGGATTTTCACAGGGTCTCATAGTATCACCCCAATTGATTGGATCCTGGATTTTTTTTAAGCTCTAAAAGATGTTTAGGGGGATAATAGGGAAAAATTGAATAGGGATTGTATGTTAGATGACATTATTATATTAATGTTCATTGTTTTAGGTGTGATATTGGTATTGTGGGTAAAATGTTCTTATTCTGGGAGGTACAAGCTAAGGTATTTGGGTGTGAAGGGTCATGAAATCTGCAACTTACTTTCAAATTGATACACATACACAAATATATACATATATGTATATGTATGTACACGAAGAGGGAGATAAACAAAATTAGAAAATTTATTTATTTGTGAATTTAAGTGAAGAGTATACAGATGTTCATTGTACTAGTTTCACCTTCTCTGTAGGTTTGAAATTTTTTAATATAAAAACTTTAAAAATAAGTATGAATCTATATGTTAAAAAATAAAAACACTTTCGGTTTTTTTAAAAGCTAAAAATTATTTGAATTATTTGTTAAGTCTGCATACAAGTTCAGGTAGTGCATTCCTCCTGGAAACCATCTGTGGAGGGCCATTTGCGAATCATCGGTCTCTCTGGGGTCTGGTCTGATGTCGTGCCCCGTCCACCAGCCATAATTCTCCTCACATGGCCTGATGGAGAATTCAGGAAGGTGCTGGGAGACTGCAAGTGAAGGGTATTCTTCTGTGTATCAAGGACAGAGACGGGATTTGGGGACAAAGAAAGGACAGTTGTTATGTTAAAGGACTTCAGAAGTTATGTCTGTTTTAAACTAAGCAGGTAACTGTGATTATTATTTTCTCACAAAATGTTTCTCCCTCATCTTCTTCTCCTTTTTCCTGCCCCTTCTACCTAGCAAGTAATTGAGATGATTACTCCAACTCATTTAATGCCCTTACGGTAAATCACTGGCCAGCCTTCATTCCCCATCTTCATAAATAGTATGAGTTTATAGTCTATTCTGTGCATGACTCGGCCACCAGCCAAAAAGATCTAAGTCTACAAACATTCCAAAAGTATATATTAAAATACTAGAGAAATAATCAATATAGGAAAAGGAAGCATCATTCCTTTCTTTGATTTAGGCCCATCACCTCACAAACCCTGTGTGGTGATGGGGATCTTATAAGGCATTGGTATAACATTCCAACTCAGCTACATAATCCTAACCAGCAAATTGAAGCACTTAATTCTGTTAAGCTATATAACACAACCTCTTCTAAATCCAATCGTCAGATCCATGTTCATTTCGCTGTAGTTAAAAAAAATTACAACCACATTTGTGAAGGTCGCATTCATTGAACTACATAATTTTTAATGTCACTTGTGTAGGTTTTATAGTTTGTTTTATTGTTTTCAAAGTCATCTGGGGCTCTAAAAGGACTAGATTTTCCCAAAGTTGTCCTTAAAATTTTTTTTCACCCAGTCAGAACTAATAAAACAAAACTGTTGTAGCTATTTAATTCAGAATCTCTTGGAGTTTCAATATTTTTTCTCTGCGGGGTACTAAAACCAATAAAGCTACATGAGATTTTAATTATATTCTGAATTAAAGAAGACTCTCTTTAAAAATTTGGCACCATTTATTTTAGTCACTACTATTGTGCAAGATACCAAACTTTGTAAGAAGAGAATGTGGCTCTCACCTCTAGTTTATCTAGTAGGAGTTTAGGTAAATTTTTTGCAACTTATTTTCAGTAATTAAATGTACATAGAAGTAAAACTTCAAATGAGCTATAGCTTGAGAGCATGAATTGATTTTATTATAACATTTAATTCTATTTCACTGTATTGTATTTTATTTAAAATTTGACAAAATCTAATTCATTAGTGTTTTAGGGTTTTATTAACTTACAAGATGCTACTGTGATCAAAAGAAATATCTTGTCCATGTCATGAATGGGATCAGAGCTCTGGAAAACACAGGCAGTAGTCATCATGATGTTGCTTCAGCGGTGTTCACATTTTACATACTGTAATGTACTTTACATAACACTGTAATGTGGGTAAATTTTAGCAACCACTGAGCTTTGGGTGGAGCTTATGATATTTATTTGCTCAATTTAAAAAAGTGATGAAGAACTCAATAAAAAAAGACAGAGAACCCTATTTTTTAAATGAGCAAAAGATCTGAATAGACATTTCTCCAGAGAAGATACACAAATGGTCAATAAGCATGTGAAAAAATGTTCAATACCATTAGACATCAGGGAAACGAAAATCAAAACCGTAAGTAGATACCACTTTATGCCTCCTAGGATAGCTATAATAATTTCTTTTTAAAAAAACAAAATAGGGACTTCCATGGCGGCCCAGTTGTTGGGTCTCTGCACTTCCACTGCAGGGGGGACAGGTTCAATCCCTGGTCGGTAAACTAAGATCCCACATTCTGTGCAGTGTGGCCAAAAAGAAAACAAAAAAAGAAAAGAATGACTCTAAACGGGAATTCCCTGGTGGTCCAGTGGTGAGGGCTCCACAGCCAACAATAAATAAAAAAACAAAATAATGAATGTTGGTAAGAATGTGTAGATTTAGAACCCTTGTACATTGCTGGTGGCAATGTAAAATGAAGCAGCTGCTTTGGAAAACACTCTGGCAGTTCCTAAAAAGGTTAAACATAGAGTTACCATATGACCCAGTAATTCCACTCCTAGGTATATACCCAAGAAATGAAAACATTTATCCATACAAAAACTTGTACACAAATGTTCATAGTAGAATTATTCATGATAGCCAAAAAGTGGAGACAGTTCGAATGTCCATTCACTGATAAATGAATAAATAAAATGTACATCCAAGCAATGGAATATTATTTGGTAATAAAAAGGTATGAAGTACTGACACGTGCTACAACATAGGTGAACTTAAACATTTTGCTAAGTGAGAGAAGCCAGACACAAAAGGCCACATATTAGATGATTCCATTGATATGAAATGTCCAAAAAAGGCAAATCTATAGAGATAGAAAGTAGATTAGTGGTTGCCTAGGGCTAAGGAAGTTGGGGATAAATGAAGGGTGGACTGCTAATGGGTACAGAGTTTCTTTTTGAGGTAATGAAAATGTTCTAGAAGTTATTGTAGTGATGGTTACACAACTTTGAGAGTATCCAGAAAAGAAAAATGTTTAATGGGTGAATTATATGGTGTGAATTATATCTAAGTAGAGCTGTTATGTTATTTTTTTAATGATGAAAGGACGTCACATGAATAATAATTTTAACAAAGGCTACAATGTCAGAAGTGATATTTTGACATGTAATCCAAATCTGTGGATATTCCTCTAAGCTCCCAGGCAACAATCCTTGAGAAAGAACCAGAAATGATGAACCAGGACTCTTGCTGTCTGGACCATGGGCCCTTTCTATTCAGCACACCAACCTACTTCCCTGGATCCTGTGTTCCTTCATTTGCATTTTTTCACCAGGCAGGTGTCCTTCTTTCTAATCACCCCCTAGAAAGGAGAGGAAGAAGAAGTTTATTACCAAGGAACTGAATGTCCGAAGAAAAATTTAAAGCCAGTTTAGATTCTGGTCCTGATTTTTAAATTTTCATGAAATCATTTGAGATCTTATGGGCATAAAATTCCCCTGTCCTTAACTCTAAGGAGCACTCTAAAGATTCTATTCTAAAAACATGGTTACGAAGGGGGAAAGGGGCGGAGGGAATGAACTGGGATTGACATACACACGCCACTATATATAAAATAGATAACTAATAAGAACCTACTCTATAGCACAGGGAACTCTACTCAGTACTCTGTAATGACCTATATGGGAAAAGAATCTAAAAAAAGTGGATATATGTATATGTATAATTGATTCACTTTACAATACAGCAGAAACTAACAACATTTTAAAGCAACTCTACTCCAATAAAAATGTTTAAAAAATAGTTTAGCTGGCAAAAAAAAAAGATTCGATTCTGAGAAAAGGAAAAGGCAACAAATGTCATGATGCCCCAACCACAAAGAAGTCGCAGGTCTTATTCAGCAGGACTGTGGGGGTCATAAAGAAATCTTCAGAGAGGTAGAGGGGAAACATTCTGGAAATCCTAACTTTGGGAATCAATAAGAGCTGGAGATGATCACCTCCTAGAAAACTGAGTGAAGTGCTTCATGGTAAAGACACTGTGAGCTGCCTACAGGAACCCACTCTCTTGCTTGGCAATGACCTCAGATAAAACATAATCTGGCTTCCCGAGGACACATTTTTCCCCCAGCTGTGAAATGGGCCTGAAATACTGAATTGTTTCAGATAACTCACCAAAGATGTCTGAGACTATCAGGAGAGGTGGGGATATTGATCATGCCAATGTTTGACCTAAAAGGTAAATTCCTACCTGAAGTTATAGGTCCCAAGAAACTGATAACATCAGTTGCTTAGAAGGAAACTGCATGGTGGCACAGATGTAGGGGAGGGGAGTGTGCATGAGATGGGAAGTGGCTTTATGCTGTATACCCTTTTGTACTTTTTGAGTTTTGAACACTGTTCCTGAAACAGTGTCTGGCATGTAGTAGGTGCTCAATAGATATTTTTGAAAGGGTGAATGGAGTCAAACAAATGTGATTTTTGGCTGTAGAGCAGAGATTGGCACAACATTGTAAATCAGCTCTACTTCAATTAAAAAAATGTGATTTCTAATGCTAGCTCCACCATTTTTATTGCAAGCTTTGATTAGTTTCTTAACCATCTGGAGCTCCAGTTTCCTCAAAAGTAGTATAGGGATTGTGATAATGTCTCTCTCATAATACTGTTATGAGGATTAAATGAGTTATTGCACGTAAATCACTGGCATACACTAAACAGTCGATAAACAGTAGTTGCTGTGATGATCACAATGTTGATGATGATGATGATGATGATGACAACTACAGCGATGACAACTACATCAATGACAGTGGAAGAGAAGCGGACCAGAAGGATCTACTAATTCTTTTATGAAAATAGAGCATTGCTCTAGTAAATATTGCTTGAAATAAATGTGCATCATCTGGATTTGGGGATCTTTTATTACAGGGAGGTTTTTCAATTAGAAATGTACTTGAGGTCTATTATACTGTAGAGGATATAAAGATTAATAAGAAAAGGTCCCTGCCCTCAAGGAGCTTTGTTGTAATATTATGGGTGAATGAATCTCATAAAAACAAACTCTAGACTATCTGATTGCTACTGTTGTTGTAGTGAATTAATTAAAATGAACACACCGCATGAAGATCCAAGAGCTGGAAAGTTCAATGAAGCTAATACTCAAGATTCTGCAGTTATAACAGTTCTTAGTGTAGCAATGAACCAGATATCACATGGATGACACTCTGATCTTCTTCCCTCTTCTTTGCTTAGCATCTGGGCTTTTTGTATACTGTTTTTATATATGCATAGATATGAAAGGTAGTATTACCCACTGGTTAAAAGCATGGACCTTTCTCTGACATTTCCTAACTCTATGACCTTGGCAAAGCATTTACTTTTTCTCGGCCTATGTTTTTTATTTTAGCCTAAAAAAAAAAAAGCTAATAATCACACCTATATTATACAGTTGTGAGGATTAAATGTACCACTGCCTTTAAAATTTTTAGCAATGTACCTGACCCGGTAAGTTCTTAACTTCCTTCTATTTGAAAGGAGTAGAATAAGTTTTGCTTGGTGGCAAGCAATAAGCTATAAAGAAATTAGTTTAGCCAGTCTTTCCTTCTCCCAAGTTGAAAGGCAAACAATTTTTGGTTGTTTGACTTTTTAACCTCCTAAATTATACAAAATAGTATTTGCATGGCTTATGTTGAAGGAAAACAAAATTGATAAAAGGAGCGGCGCTGTACATTTCCTACATCTTTGCTAGTTTAGGGAAGATGGTTCTGATTTCTTTCTCCTTCTGAGTTCATGACCTTGATTATTAGTCCCTCCAGCCACTCAGCCACTGAAGCTAAAAAGAGAACAGCCGTGTTTAAGATGGGGAAGAGGGAAGCAGAGAGAAGGGAGATTGAATAGTTGAAGTGGGAGTAGTGGAAAAGAGGAAAAGAGAAGATGACTGCCCAGGTTGATTTGAGGGACTGAACTTAATAGCATATAGTCCCCAAGACTGGAGAAGCCTAATGGTTCCTGAAGAGCAGGAGCTGTGTCTTAGTCACCCCTGTCCTCCACCAGCACCCAGCACTGTCCCTGACATCAAGATGGCATCATCAAATGTGGGTCACTGAGTGTCACCCCAGTACTTCTAGGAGAAAGAGCAGGAT
Organism: Hyperoodon ampullatus; assembly: GCF_949752795.1. NCBI lineage: Eukaryota > Metazoa > Chordata > Mammalia > Artiodactyla > Ziphiidae > Hyperoodon > Hyperoodon ampullatus. Next base: position 195,331,678 of record NC_136914.1, on the reverse strand, counting down.
TATATAGGTTGAAAGACCAACCCTGAGTACAAAAGGGGCTTGCTGGGTTTCTAGGGAGAACGAGCCATTCTGTTTTTCTGAATGAGAAGGTGAACATCTGGATGGAGCAGAATATTTAAGAAGTCTCAGAGGGAATGAGGACAAGGAATATGGACAAGAGCAGCAGTCACAGGGGCAGTTGCTGTGGTGACAGCAGCTCCTAAACCGGGTGGCTCATGGCGCTGAGCCAGTGTGTGAGGCCCTCCTCTTTTGTGATCATCAGGAGCGATGACTGTGGAAGCAGAGCAGGAGGACGTTACACATGGAGTTCCAGCCTTCGAGCTGATGGAAAACTAGCCACACAATGAATGTAGACTCATTACTTTCCACCTTATTAACCCTCTAAGGCTGGAAACCCCAGAAACTTTTGCTCCCTTTTTGTAATCCAGCAGATAGGTGACAACTCCATGTTATAAATGAGGAAACAGGCCCAGAGAAGTTAAACAACTTGTCCAAAGGCACAGAGCAAATAAATAGCAAAGCAAGGGTTTAATCTTGGACATGATTCTTGAACAAGATCTTTCTGTGGTGCCATAAAGCCGTGCTATTGGTTAAGCAATTCTAAGAGGTGCAAGTACTGTTTATAAACAAGAAGGCCATACCTATCACTTTATTCCTTGCGTATGCACCCATTCCTGTGTATTCTGGGACATTAAAGTGAAAAACAGGAAGTCTCCATGAAAGAAAAAAAATGGAGAGCAAAGGTTTTTTTTTGGTTTTTTTGGCCATGCAGTGTAGCATGCAGGATCTTTGTTCCGCGACCAGGGATCGAACCCGTGCCCTCTGCAGTGGAAGTGTGGGGTCTTAGCCCCTGGACTGCCAGGGAAGTCTCTTTATTAATCTAAATGTATAAGCAAGCATATATTGTCTATTATGATCAGGTACATAAGTACATACATATATAGATGCAGTGTATACAAAATTATTAATCAGCACCATGCTCAAAATAAATTAGATTTCTACCACATTTTATTTTTAAAATTATAATAATTGTACTAGGTTATTTTTTTTTAATTTTTAAATTTTATTTATTTTTTTATACAACAGGTTTCATTAGTCATCAATTTTATACACATCAGTGTATACATGTCAATCCCAATAGCCCAATTCAGCACACCACCATCCCCGCCCCCCAGCAGCTTTACCCCCTTGGTGTCCATACGTTTGTTCTCTACATCTGTGTCTCAATTCTGCCCTGCAAACCACTTCATCTGTACCATTTTTCTAGGTTCCACATATATGCGTTAATATACGATATTTGTTTTTCTCTTTCTGACTTATTTCACTCTGTATGACAGTCTCTAGATCCATCAACGTCACCACAAATGACCCAATTTCGTTCCTTTTTATGGCTGAGTAATATTCCCTTGTATATATGTACCACAACTTCTTTATCCATTCGTCTGTCGATGAGCATTTAGGTTGCTTCCATGACCTGGCTATTGTAAATAGTGCTGCAATGAACATTGGGGTGCATGTGTCTTTTTGAATTATGGGTTTCTCTGTGTATATGCCCAGTAGTGGAATTGCTGGATCATATGGTAATTCTATTTTTAGTTATTTAAGGAACTTCCATACTGTTCTCCATAGTGGCTGTATCAATTTACACTCCCACCAACAGTGCAAGAGGGTTCCCTTTTCTCCACACCCTCTCCAGCATTTGTTGTTTGTAGATTTTCTGATGATACCCATTCTAACTGGTGTGAGGTGATACCTCATTGTAGTTTTGATTTGCATTTCTCTAATAATTAGTGATGTTGAGCAGCTTTTCATGTGCTTCTTGGCCATCTGTATGTCTTCTTTGGAGAAATGTCTATTTAGGTCTTCTGCCCATTTTTGGATTGGGTTGTTTGTTTCTTTAATATTGAGCTGCATGAGCTGTTTATATATTTTGGAGATTAATCCTTCGTTGATTCATTTGCAAATATTTTCTCCCATTCTGAGGGTTGTCTTTTCCTCTTGTTTATGGTTTCCTTTGCTGTGCAAAAGCTTTGAAGTTTCATGAGGTCCCATTTCTTTATTTTTGTTTTTATTTCCATTACTCTAGGAGGTGGATCAAAAAAGATCTTGCTGTGATTTATGTCAGAGTATTCTTCCTATGCTTTCCTCTATGAGTTTTATAGTGTCCGGTCTTACATTTAGGTCTCAAATCCATTTTGAGTTTATTTTTGTGTATGGTGTTAGGGAATGTTCTAATTTCATTCTTTTACATGTAGCTGTCCAGTTTTCCCAGCACCACTTATTGAAGAGACTGTCTTTTCTCCATTGTATATCCTTGCCTCCTTTGTCGTAGATTAGTTGAACATAGGTGCGTGGGTTTATCTCTGGGCTTTCTATCCCGTTCCATTGATCTATATTTCTGGTTTTGTGCCAGTACCATATTGTCTTGATTCCTGTAGCTTTGTAGTGTAGTCTGAAGTCAGGGAGTCTGATTCCTCCAGCTCCTTCTTTTTCCCTCAAGACTGCTTTTGCTATCCGGGGTCTGTTGTGTCTCCATACAAATTTTAAGATTTTTTGTTCTAGTTCTGTAAAAAATGCCATTGGTAATTTGATTGGAATTGCATTACATCTGTAAATTGCTTTGGGTAGTATAGTCATTTTCACAGTATTGATTTTTCCAGTCCAAGAACATGGTATATCTCTCCATCTTGTTTGTGTCATCTTTAATTTCTTTCATCAGTGTCTTATAGTTTTCTGCATACAGGTCTTTTGTCTCCCTAGGTAGGTTTATTCCTAGGTATTTTATTCTTTTTGTTGCAATGGTAAATGGGAGTGTTTCCTTAATTTCTCTTTCAGATTTTTCGTCATTAGTGTATAGGAATGCAAGAGATTTCTGTGCATTAATTTTGTATCCTGCTACTTTACCAAATTCATTGATTAGCTCTAGTAGTTTTCTGGTGGCATCTTTAGGATTCTCTATGTATAGTACCATGTCATCTGCAAACAGTGGCAGTTTTACTTCTTCTTTCCAATTTGTATTCCTTTTATTTCTTTTTCTTCTCTGATTGCCATGGCTAGGACTTCCAAAACTATGATGAATAATAGTGGTGAGAGTGGACTTCCTTGCCTTGTTCCTGATCTTAGAGGAAATGCTTTCAGTTTTTCACCATTGAGAATGATGTTTGTGGTGGGTTTGTCATATATGGCCTCTATTATGTTGAGGTAGGTTCCCTCTATGCCCACTTTCTGGAGAGTTTTTATCATAAACAGGTGTTGAATTTTGTCAAAAGCTTTTTTCTGCATCTATTGAGATGACCATATGGTTTTTATTCTTCAATTTGTTAATATGGTGTATCACATTGATTGGTTTGCATCCCTTGAAGAATGAAGGATCCTTGCATCCCTGGGATAAACCCCACTTGATCATGGTGTATGATCCTTTTAATGTGTTGTTGGATTCTGTTTGCTAGTATTTTGTTGAGGATTTTTGCATCTATATTCATCAGTGATATTGGTCTGTAATTTTCTTTTTTTGTAGTATCTTTGTCTGGTTTTGGTATTAGGGTAATGGCCTCATAGAATAAGTTTGGGAATGTTCCTCCCTCTGCAATTTTTTGGAAGAGTTTGAGAAGGATGGGTGTTAGCTTTTCTCTAAATGTTTGATAGAATTCACCTGTGATGCCATCTGGTCCTGGACTTTTTTTTTTTTTTTTTTTAATTTATTTTGGCTGTGTTGGGTCTTCATTTCTGTGCGAGGGTTTTCTCTAGTTGTGGCAAGCGGGGGCCACTCTTCATCGCGGTGCACGGGCCTCTCACTATCGTGGCCTCTCTCGTTGCGGAGCACAGGCTCCAGACGCGCAGGCTCAGTAGTAGTGGCTCACGGGCCCAGTCACTCCGCGGCATGCGGGATCCTCCCAGACCAGGGCTCGAACCCGCGTCCCCTGCATTAGCAGGCAGACTCTCAACCACTGCGCCACCAGGGAAGCCCCTGGTCCTGGACTTTTGCTTGTTGGAAGATTTTTTTTTTTTTTTTTTTTTTTTTTGCAGTACGCGGGCCTCTCACTGTTGTGGCCTCTCCCGTTGCAGAGCACAGGCTCCGGACGTGCAGGCTCAGGGCCCAGCCGCTCCGCGGCATGTGGGATCCTCCCGGACCGGGGCACGAACCCGCGTCCCCTGCATCGGCAGGCGGACTCTCAACCACTGCGCCACCAGGGAAGCCCTTGTTGGAAGATTTTTAATCACAGTTTCAATTTCATTACTTGTGGTTTGTCTGTTCATATTTTCTATTTCTTCCTGGTTCAGTCTTGGAAGGCTATACCTTCCTAAGAATTTGTCCATTTCTTCCAAGTTGTCCATTTTATTGGCACAGAGTTGCTTGTAGTAGTCTCAGGATGCTTTGTATTTCTGCGGTGTCTGTTGTAACTTCTCCTTTTTCATTTCTAATTTTATTGATTTGAGTCTTCTCCCTCTTTTTCTTGATGAGTCTGGCTAGTGTTTTATCAATTTTGTTTACCTTCTCAAAGAACCAGCTTTTAGTTTTATTGATCTTTGCTATTGTTTTCTTTGTTTCTGTTGCATTTATTTCTGCTCTGATCTTTATGATTTCTTTCCTTCTGCTAACTTTGGGTTTTGTTTGTTGTTCTTTTTCTAGGGCCTTTAGGTGTAAGGTTAGATTGTTTATTTGAGATTTTACTTGTTTCTTGAGGTAGGCATGTATACCTATAAACTTCCCTCTTAGAACTGCTTTTGCTGCATCCCATAGGTTTTGGATCATCGTGTTTTCATTGTCATTTGTCTCTAGGTATTTTTTGATTTCCTCTTTGATTTCTTCAGTGATCTCTTGGTTATTTAGTAACGTATTGTTTAGCCTCCCTGTGTTTTTGTTTTTTATGTTTTTTTTCCCTGTAATTCATTTCTAATCTCATAGCATTGTGGTCAGAAAAGATGCTTGATTTCAATTTTCTTAAATTTACTGAGGCTTGATTTGTGACCCAAGATGTGACCTATTCTGGAGAACGTTCCATGCGCACCTGAGAAGTGTAATCTGTTTTTGGATGGAATGTCCTATAAATATCAATTAAATCTATCTGGTCTATTGTGTCATTAAAAGCTTCTGTTTCCTTATTTATTTTCATTTTGGATGATCCGTCCATTGATGTAAGTGAGGTGTTAATGTCCCCCACTATTATTGTGTTACTGTCAATTTCCTCTTTTATAGCTGTTAGCAGTTGCCTTATGTATTGAGGTGCTCCTATGTGGGGTGCATATATAATTATAATTGTTATATCTAATTCTTGGATTGATACCTTGATCATTATGTAGTGTCCTTCCTTGTCTCCTGTAACATTCTTTATTTTAAAATCTATTTTATCTGATATGAGTATTGCTACTCCAGCTTTCTTTTGATTTCCATTTGCATGGAATATCTTTTTCCATCCCTTCACTTTCAGTCAGTATCTTTTTCTGGTTTTGGCATCGGGGTGATGGTGGCCTCATAGAATGAGTTTGGGAGCTCACGCCAAGGAGTGCTTCCCAGAACTTCTGCTGCCAGTGTCCTTGTCCCCACGGTGAGCCACAGCCACACCTCGCCTCTGCAGGAGACCCTCCAACACTAGCAGGTAGGTCTGGTTCAGTCTCCTCTGGGGTCACTGCTGCTTTCCGTGGGTCCCGATGTGCACACTACTTTGTGTGTGCCCTCCAATTGTGGGGTCTCTGTTTTCCCCAGTCCTCTCAAAGTCCTGCAATCAAATCCCACTAGCCTTCAAAGTCTGATTCTCTAGGAATTCCTCCTCCTGTTGCTGGATCCCCAGGTTGGGAAGCCTGACGTGGGGCTCAGAACCTTCACTCCAGTGGGTGGACTTCTGTGGTATAAGTGTTCTCCAGTCTGTGAGTCACCCACCCAGCAGTTATGGGATTTTATTTTACTGTGATTGCGCCCCTCCTACTGTCTCATTGTGGCTTCTCCTTTGTCTTTGGATGTGGGTATCTTTTTTGGTGAGTTCCAGTGTCTTCCTGTCAATGATTGTCCAGCAGCTAACTGTGATTCTGGTGTTCTCACAAGAGGGAGTGAGAGCTCATCCTTCTACTCCGCCATATTGGTTCAGGGCCTTGCAGGCTGAAGCGTAAGGAGGGGCTGAATTTCCTAAAGCACAGGCTGGTGGAGGCTCTTTGGGCTGAGCAGGAGCTGGAGCTGGAGCTGCAGCCAGAGTGGGAGCTGGATCCCGCGCTGGAGACTGTAGCCAGGGCGAGAATATCTGTTTCTGGTGTTGCAGCTGCCCGGGAACTTCTCCGAATTTGCACTAGGTTATTTCAAACTCCATAAATTAAAACTGTTTTGATTACATTTTAATCATCCAATATTGTATTTTAAATAAGTCAAAGACACTTTTTCATATAAAGGATAGAAAATAAGCCCATTATTTATGTTTATAGAAACTTCAAGCAAGTATTATTAGGTTCATGAATTCATGGTCTATTCCCATTGATAAAAAGAAAAATCAGAGTGATTCTAAAAGTGTAGCCTGATTTTGTTTTTGCTCTTCTAATTCTGAGTTATCCAACCAAGTGATTTATAATTCAGTGAGAAAGTAACAACAGCCATTTAAAATAATATTTTTAATAAAATATCTACGAAATGGTTTTTACCAGTTTCTCTTCTTTCTCTTCCTCTTTGGGGGAAAAAGTACCAAGTGAGATCTGCCACTGATGCTTCTATTGAACCAAAGCCACTTGCTCCAGCATATAATTTGCCACGCAAGGTACAGTAGCAAGGTTTTCAATTTCCTTCAAAACAAAAGCTCTTCAGTACGGAGATTAGGTTAAACCTAACAGGATATCAGATCAAATTCTTTTTTTTTGGCTGCATTGGGTCTTCGTTTCTGCACATGGGCTTTCTCTAGTTGCGGTGAGGGGGTGCTACTCTTCGTTGCAGCGCACAGACTTCTCATTGCGGTGGCTTCTCTTGTTGCAGAGCATGAGCTCTAGGCACGCAGCCTTCAGTAGTTGTAGTACACGGGCTCAGTAGTTGTGGCTTGAGGGCTCTAGAGCACAGGCTAAGTAGTTGTGGCTCACAGGCTTAGTTGCTCCGTGGCATTTGGGAACTTCCTGGACCAGGGATCAAACCCGTGTCCCCTGCATTGGCAGGCAAATTCTTAACCAGGGAAGTCCCAGATCAAATTCTTATATGCTCAGGACTTTTCAAGTACACATTGGGGAAGTATCTTTGAAGGCACGGGTGGTGACCATAAAAACTGAGAAAGACTCAGCTGGTAAGGGGCTGGAAGAAATAATAAGTAAACATATAACAATTTTGTTTAAAAAGAGTGAAATGGGAACAAAACAGGCACACATTTGAAAAGGAAACCTCTCTTGAAATCAGTCCCACTATTTATCTAACAAGTTAGAAGTTGTTAACAGGAAAGTACACTGATTCTGCTCCCACCTAGGATGTAGAAAGCTGAAAAGACCATCGTTGCCATTCTAACAAGAAAAAACTAGACAAACCACACAATCATAGCTTTTCTGAACCAATCAGAGAGCTGTCTTAGGACAGCCAAGCAATCTGAGGAAAGAGAGGACTTCCCAGTGAGAGACAGGGATGAGCAGTAGCTGACCTGGGAGGAGGAGACACCAGATACCGTGCAAGCAGGTAAGAAGAATTCAGCTAAAATATTTAACAAATTGCCAAAGGTTTAATGTGAGCTAGCACAAAAGTATAGAACCCCTGGGAGCTGCAGACACAATGGGAATTGGCACACACTAACAGGCTCTTCACAGACTTTACCAGGTGCTCAAGAAAAACAGAAGCCCAGGCAGGAGACCAGAGAAAGCTGCCATTTTTGATGCATGCTTGGAAAAGAGAGCAGCCACCACTACAAAAAAAGGCATGAAGCTCTGCCCAGACCCTTCTTCCTTACAGACCAAAGCCATAGGGAGAAGAGTAGAAAAACTTGTGGCTCCCAGGGAACAGGTGAAAACCACTGTGACTGAGATCAAGGTAAAAAAACAAACAAAACCCCTCTACTTCTAGGGGAGGAGCAGGAAACTCTCTCCTGCAAAGAACCTGCCAAAATTACTGGCAGAGTTTTGCTACCCCAGGGAGGGACAGGATCACTGAGAAAGCCTAAATCCCCTGAGACCCAGGACACAGGGCCTGCTAGGACTAAAGCTGGACCTGGGCAGCAGAAAACCCTCCCCAATCCCCCACTCCAGGACAGCAAGACCCAAGAACGAGGGAAGGGAACAGCAGCCTTCCCATGGCGTAAGGGCAAAAGTGTGCTCAGAGACCCTTCCCCAGTTCAGGCACACAGGGAAGGCTGAAAGCTGAGGATGGAGTAGGAACACTGAAGAAGCCCTCTAGCAACCTAGCTCCTACCCTAATCCAACTACTGAAAACCAAAGTTAAAGAGAAAAATTTGAAGGCAGCCAGAGAAAGAAGACATTAAATGCAGAAGAACAAAGATAAGAATTACACACCAGGCTTATTAGACACTGTGCAAACCAGAGGACAATGGAGCAACATTTTTAAAGTACTGAGAGAAAATACCTGTCAACCCAGGATTCTACACCCAATGAAATATCTTTCAAAAATGAAGAAATTTTTAGGAAACAAAAATGACAGAATTCATTACCAGCAGGCCTGTACTATAAGAAATATTAAAGGAAGCTCTACAAGCAAGAGGAGTATATCAGAGAATCTGGTATCATACACAAAGAAATAGATCTACAAAAATAAATGAAGATCTCTGGAAATGGTTAAAATAAAAATAAATAGAAAGACATTCTTTCTCTTATTTTTAATCTCTCCAAAAGATCATTGTCTTTCAAAAAGAAATATAGTACTGGTGTATTGTGGTTTTATTGCAAATATGAAAGTAAAATGAAAACCACAGAGAAGATGAGAGAGAATAATTAGAAGTGTGCTGTTGTTAGGTTCTAAAGCTATATATGACTCAGTATAATTTTTTTTGAAGGCAGACTGTGATTAATTCAATATATATATATATATATATATATATTGTAAGCCTTTGGACAAAAACTAAACAAAAAACTTTTTTTTTATTTGGCTGCACTGGGTCTTTAGCTGCAGCATGTGGGATCTTTGGTTGCAGCATGTGGGATCTAATTCCCTGACCAGGGATTGAAACTGGGCCCCCTGCATTGGGAGCATGGAGTCTTAACTGCTGGACCACCAGAGAAGTCCCTAAACAAAATTTTTAATGGAGATAAAATGGATTCATAAAAACATTCAATTAATTCTAAAGGAGGAAGAAAAAGAGAAAAAAAGAAAAGAACAAAAGAAATGCAAATCAAAACTACAATGAGGTATCACCTCAGAGTGGTCAGAATGGCATCATAAAAAGTCTACAAATAATAAATGCTGGAGAGGATGTGGAGAAAAAGGAACCTTCCTACACTGTTGGTGGGAATGTAAATTGGTAGAGTCATTATGGAGAACAGTATGGAGGTTCCTTTAAAGACTAAATATAGAGCTACCATATGATCCTGCAATCCCACTCTTGGGCATATATCCAGAGAAAACCATAATTTGAAAAGATACATGCACCCCAGTGTTCATTGCAGCACTATTTACAATAGCCAGAACATGGAAGCAACCTAAATGTTTATCAACAGATGAATGAATAAAGAAGATGTGGTATATTTATACAGTGGAATATTACTCAGCCCTAAAAAAGAATGATAAAATGCCATTTGCAGCAACATGGATGGACCTAGAGATTATCATACTAAGTGAAGTAAGCCAGACAGAGAAAGACAAATATATGCTATTGCTTATATGTGGAATCTAAAAAAATAAATAAATAAAAATGAACTTATATACAAAACAGAAACAGACCCACAGACATAGAAAACAAACTTATGGTTACCAAAGGGGAAAGTGGGGAGGAATAAATTAGGAGTTTGGGATTAACATATACACACTACTATATATAAAATAGATAATGAACAAGGACCTACTGTATAACTCAGGGAACTATACTCAATATTTTGTAATAAGCTGAAAGGAAAATGAATCCGAAAAAAATATATGTTTGTATAACTGAATCACTTTGCTGTACACTTGAAACTAACACAACATTGTAAGTCAACTATACTTCAATTTTTTTAAAAAAGAAACCATAAAAAAAGATAAGAAATAAAAAAATTAATTCTTACTGCTAAAAAAACAAAAAGGAAAAAAGAACAGAGGGAACAAATAGAAAACAACTAGCAAGATTATATATTTAAACCCAATAATCACATTAAATATAAGTAGTCCAAATAAATGAATTAAAACATTGTCAGACTGTATAAAGAGCAATTATTATCTATAAAAAGCTCACTTCAAATAGAAAAGATAGACAATTAAAAGAAAAAGAATGGAAAAAGATATATAGGCATACCTCATTTTATTACACTTCACAGATATTGCATTTTTTCCAAATTGAAAGTTCATGGTAAACCCCACATCGAGCAAATCTATTGGCATCCTTTTTCCAACAGCATTTGCTCACTTCATGTCTCTGTCACATTTCGGTAATTCTCTCAGTATTTTAAGCTTTTTCATTATTATTGTTATATTTGTTATGGTGATCTGTGATCAGTGATCTTTGAAGTTGCTATTGTAATTGTTTTGGAGTGCCACAAAACATGCCCATGTAAGATGGCAAAATTAATTGATAAATGTTGCATGTGTTGACTGCTCCACCCACCAGCCATTCCCCCATCTCTCTCCCTCTCCTTGGGCTCCCCTGTTCCCTGAGACACAACAATATTGAAATTGTTAGACTGACTAATAATTCTACAATAACCTCTAAGTGTTCAAGTGAATAAAAGAGTTGCACATCTCTCACTTTAAATCAAAAGCTAGAAATGATTAAGCCTAGTGAGGAAGGCATGTCGAAAGCTGAGAGAGGCCAAAAGCTAGGCCTCTTGCACCAAACGGCCAAATAGCCAAGTTGTGGATGCAAAGTAAAAGTTCTTGAAGGAAATTGAAAGTGCTACTCCAGTGAACACACAAATGATAAGAAAGAGAAACAGCCTTATTGCTGATATGGAGAAAGTTTTAGTGATCTGGATAGAAGATCAAACCAGCCACAACAGTCACTTCAGCCAAACTTAATTCAGAGCAAGGGCCTAATTCTTTTCAATTCTATGAAGGCTGAGAGAGGTGAGGAAGCTGCAGACGAAAAGCTTGAAGCTAGCAGAGTTTGGTTCATGAGGTTTAAGAAAAGAAGCTGTCTCTACAACATAAACATGCAAGGTGAAACAGCAAGTGCTGATGCATAAGCTGCTGCAAGTTACCCAGAAGATCGAGCTAAGATAATGAATGAAGGTGGCAACACTAAACAGATGCAATGTAGATGAAACAGCCTTCTGTTGGAAGAAGATGCCAGCTAGGACTTTCATAGCTAGAGAGAAGTCAATGCTTGGCTTCAAAGCTTCAAAAGACGGGCTGATTCTCTTGTTTAGGGCTAATGCAGCTGGTGAAGACATGAAGCCAATGCTCATTTACTATTCCAAAATCCCTAGGGCTTTTAAGAATTATGCTAAATCTATTCTGCCTGTGCTCTACAAATGAAACAACAAAGGCTGGATGACAGCGTGTCATTTTACAACATGATTTACTAAATATTTTAAGCCTACTGTTTGAGAGGTTTGAGAAAATTGACTTCAATTTTGAAAGAAGTACTTCTGTGGGTAAAATGCTATCAAACAGCATTGCATGCTACAGAGAACTAGTTCCTGAAAGAGTCAATAGATGTGGCAAACTTCACTGTTGTCTTATTTTAAGAAATTGCGACAGCCACCGCAGCCTTCAGCAAAGACCACCCTGAACAGTCAGCATCCACCACCATCAAGGTGATACCCTCCACCAGCAAAATGATTATGACTCTCTGAAGGCCCAGATAATGATTAGCATTTTTTAGCAATAAAGTATTTTAAAATTAAGGTTGTACATTATTATTATTATTATATTTATTTATTTTTGGCTGCATTGAGTCTTCGTTGCTGCACGCAGGCTATCTCTAGTTGCGGCGAGCAGGGGCTGCTCTTCACTGCGGTGCGGGACCTTCTCATTTGCGGTGGCTTCTCTTGTTGCGAAGCATGAGCTCTAGGCGCATGGGCTTCAGTAGTTGCAGGACACGGGCTCAGTAGTTGCAGAATGCAGGCTCTAGGACATGTGGGCTTCAGTAGTTGTGGCACACGGGCTTAGCTGCTCCACGGCATGTGGGATCTTCCTGGATCAGGGATCGAACCCATGTCCCCTGCACTGGCAGGCGGATTCTTAACCACTGCACCACCAGGGAAATCCCTTTTTTTTTAGACATATGCTATTACACATTTAACTCACTACAGTCTATAGTGTAAACATAACTTTTATATGCACTGGGAAACCAAAATATTTGTGACTTGCTTTATTATATTCACTTTGTTGTGGTGGCCTGGAACTGATTCCACAGGCTTTCCAAGGTATGCCTGTATCATGCAAACACTAAGAAAGAGAAAGCTGGAGTTGTAAATCAACTATACCTCAATTTTAAAATTAATTTTTAAAAAAGGAAATTAAAAAAAAGAGAAAGCTGTGGTATCTACATTAATATAACAGTTAACATTAGAATAAGGAATGTCACAACGGATAAAAAAGGGACAATACTGATAAAGGGGTCGATTCATCAAGAAGTATAACAATTCTAAGGATGTACGTCACAACACAGGTGCTAGAAATGGAAAGAACTGAAAGGAGAAATTTAAAAATTCACAGTTGTAGTTAAAGACTTCAATTTTTTTTTTTTTCTTTTGCCACACCGCACGGCTTGTGGGATCTTAGTTCCCCAACCAGGGATCAAACGCAGGCCCTCGGCAATGGAAGTATGGAGTCTTAACCAGTGGACTGCCATGGAATTCTCAAGACTTCAACATTTTAATTAATAGAACAACTACACAGAAAAATCAGTAAGGTTACAGAAGACCTGACCACCTTATCAATCAACTTGGTCTGACATTTACAGAAAAGTCCATCCAATGATAAAATAGATTCTTTTCAAGTTTAACATTTTACTTAGACTTTACTTATCAAAGTCTAATATTAATTAGAACCTTTACTACCTCCCAGATAATCAAAGAATCTTTGAATCCTTTAGCTCCTCTTAACCTTCTTCCATCTTTTTTTTTTTTTTTTTTAAATATTTATTTATTTATTTTGGCTGCTCTGGGTCTTAGTTCAGGCACACAGGATCTTCGCTGTGGCATACAGATTTCTTAGTTGTGGCATGCAGGCTTCTTAGTTGAGGCATGTGAACTCTTAGTTGCAGCATGCGGGATATAGTTCCCCAACCAGGGATCAAACCCCAGCCCCCTGCATTGGGAGTATGGAGTCTTACCCACTGGACCACTAGGGAAATCCCATCCTTCTTCCATGTTATGTGCTATTCTTGAGGGTTTTAACTCCATATATATTTTAGACCCTATAAAACATTGTTATTGTTTTATAGTGATTATTTACCTTTCTGATGCATTTATATTTTCCGTTGTTCTTTATTCTTTCCTGCATCTCTGAGATGCCATTTGGTATCATTTTCTTTTCGCTTAAAGAACACTCTTTAGTGTTTCCTTTAGTGCCAGTTTGGTGATGACAAAAATCAATTTTCATTTCTTAGACACATAAGATCATTTTAATGAACCATCATTCCTGAAAAATATTTTCATTAGGTATAGAGTTCTGTGATGGCAATCCGTTATTTTGTTTCAGCAGTTTAATTATCTCTATTGTTTTTACTTTCTTATTTCATTTAACCTTTTAGCAGTTTGCCTATGGTGTACCTAGGTGTGATTTTGCATTTATCCTGCTCAGGAATTATAGGGCTTCAGTCCCATTCTCTTTTTCCTTATGAGGCACTAATTATATGGATGTTAGATCTCTTCACTACATCCTGTTTCTTTCATATTTCTCATCCTTTTGTCTTGCTATGCTTCAGTGTAACAATTTTCTTCTAACCTATCATCCACTTTTTGAAACTCTTTTTAACTATCTATTCAGCAACTAAACCCATCCCCTGTATTCATAATTTATTGTATATTTCAGTTCTAGAATTTCCATCTGATTCTTTTTTTTTAATTTTAAAAGATCCTGTTTGGGAATTCCACATTTTGTTTGGGAATTACATAAAATTAAACATTTAAAGAATTTCGGTAATTCCCTGGCAGTCCAGTGGTTAAGACTCGGCGCTTTCACTGCCGTAGCCTGGGTTCAATCCCTGGTCGGGGAACTAAGATCCTGCAAGCTGCATGGTGTGGTCAAAAATAAATAAATAAAAGATTTTGTTTGGCAACTCAATTAGCTGTAAATTCTATAATTTGTTTCTGTTGTCTTTTCTGTGGGTTTTTGGTCTGTCTCTTGTTATACTAGGCTATTTTTTTTTAATTAATTAATTAATTTATTTATGGCTGCATTTGGTCTTCATTGCTGCGCGCATTTTCTCTAGTTGCAGTGAGTGGGAGCTACTCTTCGTTGCAGTGCGTGGGCTTCTCATTGTGGTGGCTTCTCTTGTTGCAGAGCACGGGCTCTAGGCACTTGGGCTTCAGTAGTTGTGGCACGCAGGCTTAGTTGCTCCGCAGCATGTGGAATCTTCCCAGAGCAGGGATCGAACGCGTGTCCCCTGCATTGGCAGGAGAATTCTTAACCACTGTGCCACCAGGGAAGTCCCTAAAATAAATCATTTTAAAGTACATAATTCTGTGGCACTTTGTGTATTCACAATGTTGTACAACCACCACATCTATCTAGTGCCAAAACATTTCCAACATCCCAAAAGAGAACTCGATATTCATTAAGCAGTAATGCCCTTTCCCTCAACTCAAAATAGCCTTGGCAACCACCAATCTGTTTCTATGAATTTACCTATTCTGGATATTTCATACAAATGTAAACATACAATATATGAATTTATACATCTGATATTTTTCACATAGCATTATATTTTCAAGATTTATCCACACAGTAGCATGTATCAGTGCTTCATTCTTTTTTATGGCTGAGTAATAATCCATTATATGTATATAACACATATTTATCCATTCATATGTTGATGGACACTTGGATTGTTTATACCATTTAGCTCATAGTGCTAACATGAACATTTGTGTACAAATTTGTGTGGATAAATTTTTTCTTTTCTCTTGGGTAGATACCTAGGAGTAGAGTTGCTGGGTGAAATGGTAATTCTACATTTAACTTGTTTATGAACCACCAAACTTTTTAAACAGTGGCTGAACCACTTTACATTCCCACAAGCAATATATGAGGGTTCCCACTGAACATCTTCACCATGACTTGTTATTTTCTGTTTTTACTATAGCTATCCTTGTGGATGTAAAGTGATATCTCATTGTGGTTTTTTTTTTTTTTTTTTTTTTGCTGTACACGGGCCTCTCACTGCTGTGGCCTCTCCCGTTGCAGAGCACAGGCTCCGGACGCACAGGCTCCGCGGCCATGGCTCGCGGGCCCAGCCGCTCCGCGGCATGTGGGATCTTCCGGGATCGGGGCATGAACCCGTGTCCCCTGCATCGGCAGGCGGACTCTCAACCACTGCGCCACCAGGGAAGCCCTCATTGTGGTTTTGATTTGCATTTTCCTGAAGACTACTCTTGCTGCTTTCAAGATTCTGTCTTCAGTTTTAACAGTTTGATTGTCTTGTGATCTCTGAGTTTATCCTGTTTGGATTTATTGAGCATCTTGGATGTGTAGATTTGAGTGTTTTAACAAATCTGAGAAGTTTTCAGCCATTATTTCTTCAAGTATTGTCTGCCTCTTTCTTTCTCTCCTATTCTTTTGGTACTCTCTTTTTGTAAATATTGGTGTGCTTCATTGTGCTCCACATGTCTCTTAAGTTCTACTTTTTCCTTCATTCTTTTCCCTTTTTGCTTCTTCAATTGGACAATTTCAATTGACCTAGCTTCAAGTTCACTGGCTTTCTATTGCCTGATCATATCTACTATTGGAAGCCGAAGCCTCTAGTGATTTTTTTCATTTCAGTTATCTTACTTTCCAGCTCTAAATTTGTATGGTTCCTTTTTATGGTTTCTTCATGGATATCCTCTATTCGTTGAGACATTTTCCTAATGGATTCCTTTAGCTCTTTGAGCATATATGAGACAGTTGATTTAAAGTCCAAAATTTGTGCTCCCTCAGGGATGGTTTATGTTCATTTCTTCTGTGAATGAGCCATACTTTCTTTGCATAATTCCTAGTTTTTGTTGAAAACTGAACATTTGAATATTATAATAGGGTAACTTTGGAAATCAGATTCTTCATGCTTCCGGGTTTGTTTTTCTTCCTTGCTGTGGGCTGTAGCAATTTATTTAGTGACTTTTCTAGACTATTTTTTTGTAAAGTCTCAATTCTTTGACTTACGTAGTCTCTAAAGACTATTTTTTTGCTTGTGTTCAGCTAGTGTGTTGACAGATTTCCTTGAACGCTAGTAGCCAAAAAATAAATACATAAAACAAGAATTAAAAGAATAAAAAGGAAAAAAAAATCCTCCCAGTCTTTGTAGGTTGGCTGTGTTGGAGCACTCCTTTAAGTGCTTAGCTAGGTCATTTTAAGTCTGCTTAGCCTTCACTTCCTGCTTGTGCTGAGCCTAGAGTTCAGCCAGCAGTGAACACTTAGGTCTTCTCAGGTCTTTTCTAAGCATGCAACTTGGCCTAACTGATGGCTTTCTCAGTTCCCTAGTATACACTGTTGTTTTCGAGTAGCCTAATTTCCCTAGGAAATTCTCTCCCATTTTTTCCTCTCAGGCTTTAGGCACTCCTTTATTTACCTCAACTGTAATCCTTTGTCAAAGGTGGCAGCAGGTTGTTCATCTGCCTTACAGTATTTTTGAGAAATACCTGCCATTTTTCCACCCTGAGTTCTGAGTTAGATGAAACAAAGGAAAGTGCCTTGCTTCAGTCCTTCAGGTTGGCTTAGACAGGTTTCAACAAACAACTTTCTGAGATTAAGATCTCCTCTGCTCCTTCAAGACCAGGGAACAGGGTCTCACTCTGAGAACGATGGGCTTCTGCATGTCTTCAAGACCACCACAGAGCTGGGAAGGGGAATGGAACAAGGGCAAGTAAAACACCAAAAAGCTTTCCTAGTTTTTAAGTTATTTCGTTCTTGATTCAACATTTGCTTCCAAGTTCTGACAAAATTGTTTCTGAATGTTTTTGCCTCTGAGGAGGAACGGGTCCTTGAAGCTACCTACTCTGTTTTTGCTGAGGGTTATTTTTTGAGTCCTTGACATTGTATATTAAAATTTACAGAGCTAATTTAAGGCTCTGGATGTTAAAATTCTCCAGATTTATTTTTGCTTCTGTCAGGCGGTTCAACCAGTTGCATTAGCATTCCTAGATAACTTTAAAACTTAGGGAATGAGATGACTTAAAGCTGGACTTCAGGCCCTGTGAGGCCCAATCTGTTTCTCATTAATCTTACACTAAATCATAGCCCCTTTGAGTGCAACTGAAAGCCGGGATGTTTACCAAGGCCCTTCTTCCTTGCTGGTACTTCTGTAGAAGTTTATTTTAGGAATTTTAACACAATTGGCTTAACTCTGTAAACATACCCATTGCCAAATAAGAAGTAATGAGACAAATAAGTTAATGTAGAAACCACATTTATTAATCATGGATTTACTGAGGGTAGCTTATTTTTTTAGATATTATCCATAGCTTATGTTGACATCTGATTTTGCAGAGAAATTATATGATCATTTTTATTAAGATAATTAGTACTCTGCAAGGCAAACTTATTTCCTTGAAGTAGCACATTTTCTAATTCTCCAACAGGGTTTGGTTTTACTTAGCTATCAGAATCAAATCTGAATTTATACACTTAAACTTGATGTGTGCACAAAATTTATTCTTCACATATATTCCTTCTAAGTGCTCTGGTTCTTCATGCTGAAACATCCCAACTTCCAGAAATTTGGCTGCCAGATCAAAATTGTCAGGGCCCTTCTAATAAGGGTTAAGATTTCAATAGCGAAAAATATATACACACATATTTTATTATATACAAAGAACAACAAAAAGTTTCACCAGGTAAACAAAAGAATATAAATGATAGTCATAATTAATAGCTTCAAAAAGCGCTTAAACACTTTGACCTTTTGCACAAGATACAGGCTTCAAAATAGGGTCACATAGCCGTTAATCAGAACTCCAGGTAGTTCTCTCATAATAGCAATCTATATTCTGGAGAAGATGGCTTTTTATGAACTCTGTGGGGACTAATGTGTTAGGCCTCATAAAGGAATGAAATGCTTTCATATCTAGGAGGAAACAAATTAAAATATTGAAGGAAGGGATACTTCTAGGGTTGTGTTTATTGTTGACAGCAATTTTAGAGATAACCACAGAAAAGTGTAAAAGATATCTAGGTAAAATTCTGGCTATCTCATAATAATAATGGATACCATTTTGTAGCTCTACAAATGGTTTGGTGACAAAAAAAAGGGAGAAAGTTTGCTGAGAAGGCAGAATGAAACAGTCTAGGGAAGGAGGTAAGCAAATAAACATAATTCAATCATACCAAGAAAAGAAAGGATAAGGTCCTTCCTAAAACCATGCGCTGGTGATATTTACCTATATAAGTTCAAGCCTAAAAGAACACTGCAGCTTCTATATATCTGCTATTTAGTAATATACTAGAAAAATATTTTTCATTTGTTATGAAAGAGCTATTTTATATCAAAAGCTAGAAATACATATTTACTCAATGCAAATCCCAAATGAAACCCAACTTAATATACAGTAAACTATAGCAATGACAGAAAAAATGGGTAGATAATAAATTCAACTAAATTTACAGTACTGCCTTGATATTTTCTACTCGTTTTTAATCTATACACAAGGCTCAACTTCTGGGGTTACAGGTTTTATTTTTCATTTTTCTTAGAAAGTAAAATTACCTGTCCTCAAGTTAACTAAAAATTGTTCTGGGCTCGTAGAGGTAATCTGCTCTTCATAACAGATTGCTCTGTAGTTTCTTCTACTTTAGACCTCTCCAGCGGATTAATGCCTCTGTTTTCTTTATCTTTTCCGTGTGATTTTTTATGCTGTGGATTTAAGGGGGAAAATTAAGTCAATATAAAGTAACATCTGATACATATTAATCATATTCTATTTTCAAAGTTCTCTGGTTTATAGGCAAGAAATTAGGTGTGGAAAACTTTAGAAAACACTCAGCACAAATTTGAGCCAACAATTTGGCAAGTAGAAATGAATGCCTTCTTCATTTTATCACCAAGAGGGGGTGAAAGAAGTATTAATTTTCTGTATGATTTTCCAAGGAATAATTACATATTTTACTGTAGGGCAATGGTTCTCAGTAGGGAGATTTTGCACCCCAGGGGACATTTGGTACTGTCTGGAGACATTTTTGGTTGTTAAAACTAGGGGATTGCTACTGGCTTCTAGTGGACAAAAGCCAGGGAAGCTGCTAAACATAATACATAGGACAGGTCACCACAACAAAGAATTATCCAGCTCAAAATGTCAATAGTGTGGCTGCTAGAAATCTTGCTCTAGGGAAACAAAGATTTGTTATTGTACAAAATTGGCAATTCTGGGAATTCTCTGGTGGTCCAGTGGTTAGGAGTCCGTGCTTTCACTGTTGAGGGCCTGGGTTCAATCCCTGGTCAGGGAACTAAGATCCTACAAGAGGTGCAGTGCAGGTGAAAAAAAAAAAAGGCAATTCTATTTTAAGCACAGAATCTGATATACAGGCTACCTCAAGGCACTTTTTATTTAAGTTGTATCTTATCTTTTAAAAAACTTATTTCATATTTCTCATTTGGAAATATTTCATTGGAATCCTTGTACTTGCCTGACGACTTTCATTGTAGACCCACTCATCAATTCTTAGACAAATCATAAACCAACTTTAAAGTTTTTAACCCAGAAAATTTCCCCATATCAGACTGCTATCAGAGTAAAAATAATTCCTGGACTTCAGCTAAAGGTCTAAAATCCAATCCCAAGTCTTTTCTGGTACTATAGGAACTTCTTTGCCATAGCTGAACCACCAAGCCTGGTCTTCAAACATCATAAACTTTAATAACGAAAGGATTTCCAAACAGGGATTAAGTAGTCACTAAGGTTCTCTTCTCTTTAACTTTCCCCCTTTTCTTAACTTTATAAGATAGAAGAGAGGGTCGATAAATAGAAAGAAATATATCTAGAGTTTTCTAATAGTAAAGAATGAAGCAAAAGGTAGGAAGACTTTGGAGATAAAACTGCCTTGATGCAGACAGAGAGGAATTTAATAAAATCTGAGCTAGAAGTTTTAACAGCTTAAATCAGGGATGGAGAATCTTTAGATCTTGGTGGAAAGACCTGCAGGTCTATTAAAGACAGGTACAAGCATATACATATCAGAAGCAGTACTTCAACTATAAAATGTAGACATCAATGTCCTATGTAAGTAAGGAAATCCTTACCTCACAGACTGTCTAGGCTCATGACTTCAAATTAGAGGGAAAGATGTAGATAGTTTACAGTGCCATACTCCCAACAGTGATGAAAAGGTGATAGGAGAGGGCATGGGATTTAAACACACAAGATCAAGACAGGAGACTCATGGGGGAATAGTGAATAGGAGAAAAGCCTCAAGTTGGAGAATCAGTCATTTAACAGAGAGGCATTCGGTCTCTCAATCTTTTAAACTTCTTAGCCTTCAAGGTCTGATCATAGACAGAGACAGGCTCCAGGATTTCCATGTCAAAGTTGGAGGGAAGAGAGAAATGACTGTTTTTAGTATCATTCTGAGTATGTAGGAGGCAGAAAAGGGATAAATATAACAGCAGAATATTACCAGCTAAGGATGGGATTAAGTCATATTTTGCCTTTATTTATCCTACCAAAAACCCCTAATCGATTATCATACTTGTGTAAATAATTTAAATCAGAAAAGTTAACAAGCCATCCCAAAGGAATGACTAAAATATTTTTTCTATTCCACCCACCAAGAGTAATGTCTTTATATTGAATAGCAAATGACTGACTTACATCAGATGTGGAAGGGTTATCTGATAGGATATAATCAGGTACCTGGAAAAATGGAACCCCACCACTTGATGAACAATCCAAACTAGTGTCTACAGATGGCTCTTGACTTAGAGGTTCTTCAACAGTATGCACCAGAACCGCCTTTTCTTCATCCAAGTCCTAAAATAAGAAGCTGATGAGTGATTAAGTCCCAGGGCTTAAAAACCTTCACACAAGTAAAGGCAGTTTTCTTCTTTGAAAATAACACAATGTCCATTACATAAAAGGTAAACCTCAACAAAATCAGTAGGAAGTCTACAAAGTAATGAAAATAATTCCTATTATGTTTTCATATAGAGAAGTACCTATAATAAAATGTTAAATATGGTAATCTCAGAATAAAGAGATTACAGTTTATTTTTTATCTTCTTTGTTACTTTCCAATTTCCCAACTTTTCTATAATTACTAGAGTTAAGGGCACAAATTGTGGAGCTAGGTTCTAATTCCAGCTCCATCCTTGTGACTTAGGACAAGGTAATTCTTAGTTTCCTCACCTGTTAAAATGGGGATAGTACTAGCATTCACCTTATAGAGTTATTGAGACAATTAACTGAGTAAATATATATGTAAAGTGTTTAGAACAGTGTCGGGCACATAATCAGCATAACATAAACATTGTCTATTATAATTATCTATAAGTCTAATCATAAAAAATGGCCCAAATAAAAGAAGCAGGCTTAGCAGTCAACTATCCATAATGAGACAGGGTAGGACTGAAGGGCAAAGGATAAAATTCTTCTCGTGAAGAAGATGACATCAAGAGTTTATGGGAGGGACTTCCCTGGTGGTGCAGTGGATAAGACTCCATGCTCCCAATGCAGGGGGCCAGGGTTCGACCCCTGGTCAGGGAACTAGATCCCACATGCATGCTGCATCTAAGGAGCCCACGAGCCGCAACTAAGGAGGCTGCCTGCCACAGCTAAGACCTAGCACAACCTAAATAAATATATATATATATATTTTTTAAAGAGTTCATGGGAGAGTTCTAAAATTATGATGCCTAAAATAAATTTTACCTGACTTGTCTCTTCTTTGTTGTTTTCTGAACAGTTTAGCATCATTAACAGCTCAGGCTGTTTCCTTTTCAACTGATCAAGGAGCTGTTCACGTGGCTGAGTTCTCACCAGTGTTGATGGGTATAAATAATTTTTCCTCTGTGGTGTCATACCTTTAGTGGACATAATATAAGTGGTAAAAATTGAAGTGTGGGATATGAGTAAGGTACTTTTTTTAATGCTAGAACTTATACCTCCCAATAAGTCTTTGTCTTCCAAAAATAGAACCACTGCCACATATGAGAATCAGTCTTGCTATCTGTCAGGCATATGTTGCTTAAAATATTTCCTAACTTGACAGCTGATCTTAAATAGACTCAACCATTTTCAAGATTCCACCTACACCAAAACATGAAATTTTCCATCTCTGAGCATGTATAGAAGAGGTTTTGTAGGCTCTAAAAGGATTCAGAGTGTTCTGAGGAATGGCAGCATGATCAGTTTGACAGGGATAATCATTTCACTAAATTTGGTGGTAGCTAAATATTAACCAGTTAATTTCTTTATAATAACTCATGCTCTCATAATTTACACAGGCACTTGCCTTTTCACTTAATGGTTATATTCCTAATTTCATTGAAAAGTGGACAATAAATATCAAGAGTCTTGGGGAAAAAATAAATTGACATCCTTTAGTGCCATCCTCTTTTATAATTGCTAAAAAAAAAAAAAAAAAGCTTTAAAGTGTAATTTACACACCACAAAATCCACTCAGTGATTTTTACTAAACTTACAGGGTGTGCAACCCCTACCACAATCTAATGAATAACTCAATTACTCATCCTGTGTGAAACAGTTACACCTTCTTTCATGAAGGCATCCCTGAATCATTACACCTACACTGATCCTTGCCATCTTTGACCTCCCAAAACGGTAATTCCTAAATGCCAATCTAACAGTCATGACAAAATGAGAGGTACACATAAGAAAATGCACAATGTGGTAAGCTCTGCATTAAACTAGATTTATTTAATTACATTCCTCCACTATTTTTGGTATTAAAATGTCCTTTTATAAACAGTGCTAGATAGATGGTTGGTTTTCTTTTTTTTTTTTTTTTTTTTTTTTGCGGTACGCGGGCCTCTCACTGTTGAGACCTCTCCCGTTGCAGAGCACAGGCTCCGGACGCGCAGGCTCAGCGGCCGTGGCTCACGGGCCCAGCCGCTCCGCGGCATGTGGGATCCTCCTGGACCGGGGCACGAACCCGTGTCCCCTGCATCGGCAGGCGGACTCTCTACCACTGCGCCACCAGGGAAGCCCCTGGTTTTCTTTTTATTTGCTTTTAAAATGTGCTCTCTTAATCAAAGCCAGTTCCCTGAATGTTTGTAAACTTTTACTGAATTATGATGCCCAAGTGTCTGGGAGTATATGTCATGTGCATCATTTAATGCTTGATCAAAGCTATTTTGGGGTTCTAATTTTTCCACATTTGAGTTGATCAGAGTGGGATGGCAAATTCCTATCAGGCAATGGCAGGACCTAGCTTTTCTGAACATCCAGCACTGTATACAGTTGAATTCAACTTCAAAAAATTTAACAATTCCATTTCCCTTTTAAAGTACCTGTTGGTGGGCTTCCCTGGTGGCGCAGTGGTTGAGAGTCCGCCTGCCGATGCAGGGGACACGGGTTCGTGCCCCGGTCTGGGAAGATCCCACGTGCCGCAGAGCGGCTGGGCCCGTGAGCCATGGCCACTGAGCCTGTGCTCCGGAGCCTGTGCTCCGCAAGGGGAGAGGCCACAACAGTGAGAGGCCCGCCTACCGCAAAAAAAAAAAAAAAATAAAGTACCTGTTGGGATATCCAGTTTCAGATCCTGTTGCAGAAAGCAATTAAGCTTAGTCAAACCAATTTTTACGGTTTTATTAAGTTCTTGACTTTGTGTCATTAATTCTTCTTCATCAATAGTTATCTGACCAAGAAGAATGTTATGCTGGTTCTCATTAGCTGCTTTATGTCCAATTAATTTTTCAGTAATCTCTGAACTTGAAGCCTCACAACCTTGTTGTACAACCTGTAAATGATGCAAATAAGACTTCATTATTAAAATCAAAGTTGTCAGTGCTTTATGCAATATTTAACTTCTCCTTACCTTGAAATTTTCCATGATAAAAGTTTTAGAAACTGCAAAAGTAGAAATAATAATAATAACCCCCTTATATTCACTCCCCAGCCTCAACATTTATTACTACATGGGATATATAGATCAAACAAGATTGGCCACTTACTCCTGCTCTCCACCAGGATTATTTTGAAGCAAATCCTACACCATTTCATCCATTTACTTCAGCATACTTCTCTAAGAGTTAAGAGCTTCGTAAGACCACTCTCACTTCTACAAAATTTAACATTGATGTCTTTATATCAAACGTCTAGTCAGTGTTCAAATTTTACCAATTGTCTGTTTTTCAGACTTGTTTTGTTTGAATCAGAATTCATCATTATATTTGGTTGATATGTCTTAATTGACTATATAATTTATCATCCAAACTGAGATATTCTCAGAGTAAAAAGGGCCATTAATAGTAATAACCCCAGTGCAATAGATATAAACAAGGACTATCCCAGGAAAACCGAGGCTTAAGGCCCTCTAGTCTTAACTCTCTCTTGATATAAGTTATCCTTCCTCATACTTTTCTCCTTGAAAAAAATTTTCATTGAAGAAACCAGGTCTTTGTGCTCTACTGAATATCTCAATTTCTGGATTTTGTCGATTGCACCTCTAACCTGTTATTTTCACATGTTCATCTGTCCTCTGTATTTTCTACAAATTATTTAGATCTAAAGGCTTGATCTAAATAAGGTTTTAACTTTTGGGCAAGAATATTTCATAGGTAGTACTCAAAGCACATAATGCCTGGTCGTGTCTCTCACATTAGGATTAATCAGTGTGGGGAACTCCCTGGTGGTCCAGTGGTTATAGGACTCCACGCTTTCACTACCGAGGCCCTGGGTCGGGGAACTAAAATCCCACAAGCCACGTGGCACAGCCAAAAAAGAAGACTAATCCATGTGTTAGAGTGTGGTCACCCTCTTAATTATAAACATCTCCTTCAGCTTTTGATCAAATGGTGTAAGCAGTCATTAATGTCCACAGGGATTATTTCACTAAGGGTTGCAAAACTGTGATATCCCAATTCTGTCATTTCTTCTGCATTTTATTAGCTGGGATTCTTCTTTGAAACAGTTTTCTTCATCCATTACCCTGCTGAACCAAGATAGAGTTCTTTCAGGAAAGACAGATGGATGCTCAATTGTTTCCCTTTATTTACCACTTCTCAGAATCATTTCTTGCTTCCCTAGCGTGATCCAAAGTAGACTAATGAAATTTTTATGAATTCATCAATTTTAACATATTTGACGTATCTTAATCTATTGTAGCAATTACTCTTTTTGATGCTCAAATTGTACCACCTTTAAACAGGGGAGTGTCATCAAGTTGGCTCCTAAGTCTTTTTGACACAGCCCCACTACTCTTTAACAGCTTCCTTACTTTCTGATATGACAAGATCTGTAGGCTCATCTGGTACACTTCCTGCTCCAAACCTGAAACTACCTATTTCTCCACTAGTCATGGTTCCTTTTAGTGAAAATAGCTTATATAGCTTAAAATACTTAAGTTCTTTTACCTAATTCCCGAGAATATTAGTAAAATCCTTTTATTGCATAGAAGAAAAACCAAGCCACAAAGGGCTCATGCAAATGTTAAGTTCAAGCAAACCCACAAATCTATCAGATATCTTCTGAGTAACCAGAACAATATCCTAAATAATTAAAGCAATAACAGGTTTGAATGTACCCGGAGAAAAGTAAAAAGCATACATAAGTGAAAAGTATTATATATCAAAAGATGGGGTGCTCTTAGCTGAAAGAACTAATGAGTCAAAAACCACAGATAGATATAGGACAGATCAGATAAATGTTAAATAATTTGAAGATCTAGGAAACATATGTTAAACAAGATCACATATAAGCATACCAACTGTTACACTTAAAATTTTAAGTCATTAATTATATTTTAAGGGCTTCCCTGGTGGCGCAGTGGTTAAGAATCCGCCTGCCAATGCAGGGGACACGGGTTTGAGCCCTGGGCCAGGAAGACCCCACATGTCGTGGAGCAACTAAGCCCTTGCGCCACAACTACTGAGCCTGCGCTCTAGAGCCTGCGAGCCACAACTACTGAAGCCCGCGCTCCGCAACAAGAGACGCCACCACAATGAGAAGCCTGCGCACCGCAACAAAGAGTAGCCCCCGCTTGCCGCAACTAGAGAAAGCCTGCACGCAGCATTGAAGACTCAATGCAGCCAAAAAAAAAAAAAAAAACAACTTATACTTTAAAATATCATGTGTTTTGAAACCAATTCTTAGCCAAGAATATTTAATATTCTGATTATCACTATTCTCCCCAAAGGAGAGAATATAGTGTTATATTCTATTCTATATTCTATTCTATTATATATAGCGTTATATTCCAGTTATAAAGTTATTACCTTCAATAAATTCTGAAGTTCCTCTTCCCTTTTATTTAAGCAAGATACCCACTGTTCAGAAAAATAAAGTGTGCTTGTGTTCAGAGCCTCACATCTCTGTTCAGTCTCTTGAGATATTATTTCAAGGTTGCTACTGAGTTTATCACAGTGTTTCTCAGACTCTTCAACCAGTTTTGTACCTTCCTGGTTAAAATGTCTGAGTTCCGCTGACAAGTCATCAAAATCAGCACCAAATTTTTCACTGTGAGAAGTTGTTTTGCTGATTATATCTTTAGATTTCCTATAGGAAAAGAGAATAACACTGTTAACTTGAAAAACTAAGACTCAAAGGATATATAACTTGCCCAAGATCAAAATGCTCAAAAATGGCATTCAAACCTAAGCAGTCTAATTCCAGAGCCCAAGCCCTTAATTGTCATTTCACAGCAGACTGACATCACATCTACAACTAAATGACCTTTGAAAATATCTCTTTTCTTATAAAACCTTTTCCAGATATGACACTTTACTTTGTACCTCTTAGAATAGTAACTATATGGTTATTAAAATGAACTCTGCCCATGTGTTTTACTCCTCCTACTAGATTATGTTACTTAAGGACACATCCTACAGCCTCTAGCCTCTAGTTTAACTAGTCCCTAAACTGTCCATAATCAGTTAGTTATTCTGTTCTTACGCAGTTTTGCCTTGCCTATGATACAAAATAAATCATAAATATTATAAATATTATAAAACAAAGTCAACTATAAAGCTATCTAATAATTAAAAGAAAATTATATGGGGGTGAGACAAACTACATATAGCACACATAGTACAATGTAACATAACCCTGATACAAAACTAATATCAAAATATACATTTAAAATTCATTGATGGGGCTTCCCTGGTGGCACAGTGGTTGAGAGTCCACCTGCTGATGCAGGGGACACGGGTTCGTGCCCCAGTCCGAGAGGATCCCACATGCCACGGAGTGGCTGGGCCCGTGAGCCATGGCCGCTGAACCTGTGCATCTGGAGCCTGTGCTCCACAATGGTAGAGGCCACAACAGAGAGAGGCACGTGTACCGCAAAAAAAAAAAAAAAAAAAAAAAAAATCATTGATGGCTTCCTTCTCTCAGTAAAGTTCCCTGTAATAGCATTCAAAGTCATCTCACAGGAGCAGAGTTAAACTTTGGGGAATGAAGGTTACCCTCTACTACCACTAGATGGTCCACCATGTGAGCAAATCATATGAGGAAGCAAATGTGCTGAAAAAATCAACTACAAATTAAGTGAAAATAATTGAAAAAGGAAAAGAAAATTAAGTGGTAAGCTTGGAGGCTATCAACACAAATCTATCCCCTCAAGGAATCAAAACCCACTGGGAATAAACAGTGGGGAAACACTATCTAGATTCAGAATCTAGAAAGAAGAATTCAGAGTGGAAACATGATATAATGAATAGGACCAACAATAGGATTGAAAAACAGATGATAGGAGTTAGGTAGTAGGATAGGCGATAGCCAGAATTCTAGAGCAGAATCATTCAGTAGAAATATAATGTGAGCCACATATGTAATTTAAAAATTTCTAGAAGCCATACTGAAAAAGAAAATAGATAATCAGAGTAACAATGTATTGGGTAAATATAGCATATGTAGAAGTAAAATACATGAAAACAATGCATAAGAGACCAGAAGGAGGAATTGGGAATATACTGTTAAGGTCCTTTAATTACACATGAAACAGCAAATTATTTGAAGGTGGATTAAAATTATTTCAAAATATATATTATTAATCCTAGAAAAAAACAGTTTAAATAAGTAATTCTAAAAGTATAAATAAGTCAACGGGAGAGATAAAATGAAAACATAAAAATGCTCAACTTAAATTAGGAAAGGAAAAAAGGAAACAAAGGACAAACGACGCAACAAACAGAAAACAAAATGGTAGACTTTAACCCAACTATATCAATACTTTAAATGAGAATGGCCTAAACACACCAGATAAAAGCCATACATCGTGAAATTTGATAAAAGACCAAGACCCAATTATATGTTACCTACAAGATATCCACTTTAAATATAAAGACTTACACCAAGGGACTTCCCTGGTGGCACAGTGGTTAAGAATCCGCCTGCCAATGCAGGAGAAATGGGTTTGAGCCCTGGTCTGGGAAGATCCCACATGCCGCAGAGCAACTAAGCCCATGCACCACAACTACTGAGCCTGTGCTCTAGAGCCCACGAGCCAAAACTACTGAAGCCCTTGCACCTAGAGCCCCTGCTCTGCAACAAGAGAAGCCACTGCAATGAGAAGCCCCTGCTCACCACAACTAGAGAAAGCCTGTGTGCAGCAACAAAGATGCAACACAGCCAAAAATTTAAAAAAAGACTTATGCCAAAAGTAAAGGAATGGAGAAAGCTATATTATGCAAATAGCAATCAAGGGAAAACTGAAGTTTTTGTATTAATTTCAGACAAAGTAGACTTCAGAATAAGGAAAATTATCAAGGATAAAAAGGGACATTACATAATGATAAAAGGGTCAATTATCAGAGATGCATCAATCCTCATGTGTATACATCTAACAACAGAGCATCACTTATGAGGCAAAAACGGACAGAATTCAGAAGAGAAATAGAGAAATCTACAATTATAGCGGGAGATCTCAACACCCCTCTATAAGTAACTGATAGAATAAGTAAACAGAAACTCAGTAAGGATATAGGTGACCTGAACAGCACTACCAATTAACTTGACCTAACTCGTGTTTAGAACACTTCATCCAACAAAAGCAAAATACATATTTTTCACATATGCATACCATAGGAATGAAGCATGCCAGAATAAAACTGCTAATGTTCTGGAAATTAAATTGTTATTGGAACCACAGCCCAAAAAAGTGGCCCAGGACCTGCCTACTTAAAAAAGAAGACTTAAAAAGGATTCTGAACCTCCTAACATAATAGTCAAAATGTTCAAGATACAATTAAAAAACATTCTGGAAAATCACAACTTAAATGAATAAAGATAACAGGTACCAACACTGAGATAATTCAAATGTTGGAACAATTTGGCAAGGATTTTAAGTAGCCATCATAAAAATGTTTCAATGAGCAACTAAAACACATCTAAAGGGGAGGAACCAAGATGGCAGAGTAGAAGGATGTGCTCTCACTCCCTCTTGTGAGAACACCAGAATCACAGTTAGCTGCTGGACAATCATCAACAGGAAGACACTGGAACTCACCAAAAAAGATACCCCATATCCAAACACAAAGGAGAAGCCACAATGAGATGGTAGGAGGGGTGCAATCACAGTAAAACAAAATCCCATAACTGCTGGGTGGGTGACTCACAGACTGGAGAACACTTATACCACAGAAGTCCACCCACTGGAATGAAGGTTGTGAGCCCCACGTCAGGCTTCCCAACCTGGGGAATCCAGCAACGGGAGGAGGAATTCCTAGAGAATCAGACTTTGAAGGCTAGTGGGATTTGATTGCAGGACTTCGACAGGACTGGGGGAAACAGAGACTCCACTCTTGGAGGGCACACACAAAGTAGTGTGCACATCGGGACCCAGGGGAAGGAGCAGTGACTCCAGCGGAGACTGAACCAGACCTACCTGCTAGTGTTGGAGGGTCTCCTGCAGAGGCGGGGGATGGCTTTGGCTCACCGTGGGGACAAGGACACTAGCAGTACAAGTTCTGGGAAGCATTCCTTGGCGTGAGCCCTCCCAGAGTCTGTCATTAGCCCCACCAAAGAGCCCAGGTAGGCTCCAGTGTTGGGTTGCCTCAGGTGAAACAACCAACAGGGAGGGAACCCAGTCCCACCCATCAGCAAACAAGCAGATTAAAGTTTTACTGAGCTCTGCCCACCAGAGCAACAGTCAGCTCTACCCACCACCAGTCCCTCCCATCAGGAAACTTGCACAAGCCTCTTAGATAGCCTCATCCACCAGAGGGCAGACAGCAGAAGCAAGAAGAACTACAATCCTGCAGCCTGTGGAACAAAAACCACATTCACAGAAACATAGACAAGAAAAGGCAGAGGGCTATGTACCAGATGAAGGAACAAGATAAAACCCCAGAAAAACAACTAAATGAAATGGAGATAGGCAACCTTCCAGAAAAAGAATTCAGAATAATGATAGTGAAGATGATCCAGGACCTCGGAAAAAGAATGGAGGCAAAGATCGAGAAGATGCAAGAAATGTTTAACAAAAACCTAGAAGAATTAAAGAACAAACAAACAGAGATGAACAATATAATAAATGAAATGAAAAATACACTAGAAAGAATCAATAGCACAATAACTGAGGCAGAAGAACAGATAAGTGACCTGGAAGACAGAATGGTGGAATTCGCTGCTGCGGAACAGAATAAAGAAAAACGAATGAAAAGAAATGAAGACAGCCTAAGAGACCTCTGGGACAACATTAAATGCAACAACATTTGCATTATAAGGGTCCCAGAAGAAGAGAGAGAGAAAGGACCCGAGAAAATATTTTGGGAAAGGAAATAGCCATCCAAGTCCAGGAAGTGCAGAGAGTCCCAGGAAAGATAAACACAAGGAGAGACGCGCCGAGACACATGGTAATCAAATTGGCAAAAATTAAAGACAAAGAAAAATTATTGAAAGCAGCAAGGGAAAAATGACAAATAACATACAAGGGAACTCCTATAAGGTTAACAGCTGATTTCTCAGCAGAAACTCTACAAGCCAGAAGGGAGTGGCATGATATACTTAAAGTGATGAAAGGGAAGAAACTACAACCAACATTACTCTACCCGGCAAGGATCTCATTCAGATTCAATGAAGAAATCAAAAGCTTTACAGACAAGCAAAAGCTAAGAGAATTCAGCACCACCAAACCAGCTCTACAACAAATGCTAAAGGAACTTCTCTAAGTGGGAAACACAAGAGAAGAAAAGGACCTACAAAAAAAACCCCAAAAGAATTAAGAAAATGGCAATAGCAACATACCCTAAATGTAAATGGAGTAAATGCTCCCACCAAAAGACACAGATTGGCTGAATGGATACAAAAACAAGACCCATATATATACTGTCTACAAGAGACCCACTTCAGACCTAGGGACACATACAGACTGAAAGTGAGGGGATGGAAAAAGATATTCCATGCAAATGGAAATCAAAAGAAAGCTGGAGTAGCAATACTCATATCAGATAAAATAATCATATCATTTAAAATAAAGAATGTTGGGCTTCCCTGGTGGCACAGTGGTTGAGAGTCTGCCTGCCGATGCAGGAGACACGGGTTCATACCCCAGTCCGTGAGGATCCCACATGCCGCCGAGCAGCTGGGCCCGTGAGCCATGGCTGCTGGGCCTGCGTGTCCGGAGCCTGTGCTCTGCAATGGGAGAGGCCACAACAGTGAGAGGCCCGTGTACCGCAAAAATTAAGAAAGAAAGAAAAGAATGAAAAGAAAAGGAAAGAAAGAAAGGAAGAAAGGAAGAAAGGAAGAAAGAAAGAAAGAAAGACAAAAAGAAAGAAAGAAAGAAAGAAAGAAAGAAAGAAAGAAAGAAAGAAAGAAAGAAAGAAAGAAAGTAAGTTAGTTACAGGAGACAAGGAAGGACACTACATAATGATGAAGGTATCAATCCAAGAAGAAGATACAACAATTATATAGGCACCCAACATAGGAGCACCTCAATACATAAGGCAACTGCTAACAGCTATAAAAGAGGAAACCGACAGTAACACAATAATAGTGGGGGACTTTAACACCTCACTTACACCAATGGACAGATCATCCAAAATGAAAATAAATAAGGAAACAAGCTTTAAATGACACAATAGACCAGATAGATTTAATTGATATTTATAGGACATTCCATCCAAAAACAGCAGATTACACTTTCTTCTCAAGTGTGCATGACATTCTCCAGGATAGATCACATCTTGTGTCACAAATCAAGCCTCAGTAAATTTAAGAAAATTGAAATGATATCAAGCATCTTTTCTGACTGCAACGCTATGAGATTACAAATGAATTACAGGGAAAAAAAAAAGTAAAAAACACAAACACATGGAGGCTAAACAATACGTTACTAAATAACCAAGAGATCACTGAAGAAATCAAAGAGGAAATCAAAAAATACCTAGAGACAAATGACAATGAAAACACGATGACCCAAAACCTATAGGATGCAGCAAAAGCGGTTCTAAGAGGGAAGTTTATAGGTATAGAAGCCTACCTCAAGAAACAAGAAAATTCTCAAATAAACAATCTAACCTTACACGTAAAGGAACTAGAGAAAGAACAAACAATACCCAAAGTTAGCAGAAGGAAAGAAATCATAAAGATCAGAGCAGAAATAAATGAAAAAGAAATGAAGGAAACGATAGCAAAGATCAATAAAACTAAAAGCTGGTTCTTTGAGAAGATAAACAAAATTGATAAACCATTAGCCAGACTCATCAAGAAAAAAAGGGAGAAGACTCAAATCAATAGAATTAGAAATGAGAAAGGAGAAGTAACAACTGACACTGCGGAAATATAAAAGATCATGAGAGATTACTACAAGCAACTCTATGCCAATAAAATGGACAACCTGGAAGAAATGGACAAGTTCTTAGAAAGGTATAAGCTTCCAAGACTGAACCAGGAAGAAATAGAAAATATGAACAGACAAACCATAAGTAATGAAATTGAAACTGTGATTAAAAATCTTGCAACAAACAAAAGTCCAAGACCAGATGGCTTCAGAGGTGAATTCTATCAAACATTTAGAGAAGAGCTAACACCCATCCTTCTCAAACTCTTCAAAAAATTGCAGAAGAAGAAACATTCCCAAACTTATTCTAGGAGGCCACCATCACCCTGATACCAAAACCAGACAAAGATACTACAAAAAAACAAAATTACAGACCAATATCACTGATGAATATAGATGCAAAAATCCTCAACAAAATACTAGCAAACAGAATCCAACAACACATTAAAAGGATCATACACCATGATCAAGTGGAATTTATCCCACGGATGCAAAGATTCTTCAATATACACAAACCAATCAATGTGATACACAATATTAACAAACTGAAGAATAAAAACCATATGGTCATCGCAATAGATGCAGAAAAAGCTTTTGACAAAATTCAACACCCATTTATGATAAAAACTCTCCAGAAAGTGGGCATAGAGAGAATCTACCTCAACATAATAAAGGCCATATATGACAATACCACAGCAAACACCATTCTCAATGGTGAAAAACTGAAAGCATTTCCTCTAAGATCAGGAACAAGACAAGGAAGTCCACTCTCACCACTATTATTCAACATAGTTTTGCAAATCCTAGCCACGGCAATCAGAGAAGAAAAGGAATACAAATTGTAAAAGAAGAAGTAACATTGTCACTGTTTGCACATGACATGATACTATACATAGAGAATCCTAAAAATGCCACCAGAAAAATACTAAACCTAATCAATGAATTTGGTAAAGGTGCAGGATACAAAATTAATGCACAGAAATCTCTTGCATTCCTATACACTAATGATGAAAAATCTGAAAGAGAAATTAAGATAACACTCCCATTTACCATTGCAACAAAAAGAATAAAATACCTAGGAATAAAACTACCTGGGGAGACAAAACACCTGTATGCAGAAAACTATAAGATACTGATGAAAGAAATTAAAGATGATACCAACAGATGGAGAGATATATCATGTTCTTGGATTGGAAGAATCAATATTGTGGAAATGACTATACTACCCAAAGCAATCTACAGATTCAATGCAATCCCAAACAAATTACCAATGGCATTTTTTACGGAACCAGAACAAAAAGTCTTAAAATTTGTATGAAGACACAAAAGACCCTGAATAGCCAAAGCAGTCTTGAGGGAAAAAAATGAGCCGGGAGGCATCAGACTCCCTGACTTCAGACTATACTACAAAGCTACAGTAATCAAGACAATACAGTACTGGCACAAAACAGAAACAAAGATCAATGGAACAATGTAGAAAGCCCAGAGATAAACCCACGCACCTATGGTCAATTAATCTATGACAAAGGAGGCAAGGATATACAATGGAGAAAAGACAGTCTCTTCAGTAAGTGGTGCTGGGAAAATTGGACAGCTACATGTAAAAGAATGAAATTAGAACACTCCCTAACACCATACACAAAAATAAACTCAAAATGGACTCGAGACCTAAATGTAAGAACAGATGCTATAAAACTCTTAGAGGAAAACATAGGAAGAGCACCCTTTGACATAAATCACAGCAAGATGTTTTTTGACCCACCTCCTAGAGTAATGGAAATAAGAACAAAAATAAACAAATGGGACCTAATGAAACTTCAAAGCTTTTGCACAGCAGAGGAAACCATAAACAAGACGGAAAGATAACACTCAGAATGGGAGAAAATATTTGCAAATGAATCAATGGACAAAGGATTAATCTGCAAAATATATAAACAGCTCATGCAGCTCAATATTAAAGAAACAAACAACCCAATCCAAATATGGGCAGAAGACCTAAACAGACATTTCTCCAAAGAAGACATACAGATGGCCAAGAAGCACATGAAAAGCTGCTCAACATCACTAATTATTAGAGAAATGCAAATCAAAACTACAATGAGGTATCACCTCACACCAGTTAGAATGGGCATCATCAGAAAATCTGCAAACAACAAATGCTGGAGAGGGTGTGGAGAAAAGGGAACCCTCTTGCACTGTTGGTGGGAGTGTAAATTGATACAGCCACTATGGAGAACAGTATGGAAGTTCCTTAAATAACTAAAAATAGAATTACCATATGATCCAGCAATTCCACTACTGGGCATATACACAGAGAAACCCATAATTCAAAAAGACACATGCACCCCAATGTTCATTGCAGCACTATTTACAATAGCCAGGTCATGGAAGCAACCTAAATGCCCATCGACAGATGAATGGATAAAGAAGTTGTGGTACATATATACAATGGAATATTACTCAGCCACTGAAAGGAATGAAATTGGGTCATTTGTTGAGACGTGGATGGATCTAGAGACTGTCATACAGAGTGTAGTAAGTCAGAAAGAGAAAAACAAATATCATATATTAATGCATGTATGTGGAACCTAGAAAAATGGTACAGATGAACCGGTTTGCTGGGCAGAAGTTGAGACACAGATGTAGAGAACAAATGTATGGACACCAAGGAGGGAAAGCTGTGGGGGGATGGGGATGGTGGTGTGATGAATTGGGCGATTGGCATTGATATGTATACACTGATGTGTATAAAATTGATGACTAATAAGAACCTGCTCTATGAAAAAATAAATAAAATAAAAATTCAAAAAAAAAAAAACCACATCTAAAGGAAATTCCCTGGAGGTCCAGTGGTTAAGACTCCATGCTCTCACTGCCAAGGGCCTGGGTTCAATCCATGGTTGGGGAACTAAGATCCCACAGGCTGCGAGGTGCAGCCAAAAAAAAAAAAAGAAAACACATGTAAAAAAAAAAAGGGAGAATCTTAACAAGAAATAGAAGAGATTTAAGAAAAAAGAAGCAAATGAAAATTATAAACTGAAAAAAGCGGTAACTGAAATAAAACACCTTACTGAATGCGTTCAGTATTAGGTTAGAGATGACAAAGGAAGGGTCAGTGGACATAAAGACAAAGACAGATTACAGGATATACTCAATCAATCAACGAAGAGAAACAGACTAGTATCTATAGCCTCAGAGACCTATGGAACCATAATAAAAGATCTAACATTTGTGTCATCATAGTTCTAGAAGCAGAGGAGAAAAATATAGGGCAGAAAAAATGTTCAAAGAAATAATGAAGGGAGCTCCCTGGTGGTCCAGTGGTTAGGACTCAGTGCTTTCACTGCTGTGGCCCGGGTTAAATCCCTGGTTAGGGAACTAAGATCCCACAAGCCAAGCAGTGCCACCAAAAAACAAACAAACAGACAAACAATTCTTGGTTTAGAAAAGAAAGAATGGATGAAAATTTACAAGTTTGGTGAAAGGCATAAGTCTACAGATTCAAGAAGCTGAGCAAACCCAAATTGGATTAACTCAAAGAAATACATAAGAAGACACAATATAGGGGTTTCCCTGGTGGCGCAGTGGTTGACAGTCCGCCTGCCGATGCAGGGGACATGGGTTCCTGCCCCAGTCCGGGAAGATCCCACATGCCGCGGAGCGGCTGGGCCCATGAACCATGGCCACTGAGCCTTCACGTCTGGAGCCTGTGGTCCGCAATGGGAGAGGCCACAACAGTGAGAGGCCTGCGTACCGCCAAAAAAAAAAAAAAAAAAAAGAAGACACAATATAATCAAACTTCTAAAAACTAAGGACAAAGAAAAAATGTTGAAACCAGCTACAGAGAAACTACCTATAGGTGAACAATCATTTGAATGACATGGATTCAAATGATTGGATTTCTCATCTCATGGAGACCAAAAGGAAATGAAACAACATATTCCAGGTGCTGAAAGAAAAGACCTGTCAACCCAGAATTCTATAGCCAGTGAAATTATTTTTCAGGAATGAAAGGAAAGTCAAGATATTCTCAGACAAAGGAAAATAGCATTTGTGGCCAGCAGACCTGTTTGGAACTTCAGAAAGGAACAATTTAATGGGCAAAAATAGGTGTAAATATCAGAATACCCTTATCCTCATGAGTTTAGAATATCTATAGATATTCTATAGATGAATCTATAGATGAATCTTGAGAAACCCCATACCTTATACAAAAAATTAAAAATAGATCATGTCTTTAAATCTTTCTTCTAAAAGAAATCATAAGGCTGATCAGAATATATGATAAGGATGGAGACTGGCAAGCAATGAGGCTATAAAGCAACACTAAACACTAGTGCAGGAATCAGCTTTTCTTAAAAACTTTTTCTTAGAAATCCAGATAGCAAATATTTTAGGTTTACAGGTATATAGTCTTTGATGTAACCTTTGCAGTGCAAAGGCAGTCAAAGATAGCTAAAGGCAACACATAAACAAACAGGCAGATTGAGTAAACCAACATGACTGTGTCCAATAAAATTACTTGAAGTAGCAGGCATCCGGCCCAGCAGCCAGTTTGCCAAACCCTACTCTAATTAGTAAGTATATATTTCATCATGGATATGGGTTAGAAATTGTGAAATTACTTAATGTGTATTCTAAAATTGAGCAAATAGGTAGATATATTGTGGATGAGAGCCAGGTTTCTGTCTGAAAAGGGAGCACAAATACAGAAAAGAAAGATATTTAAGTGCACGTATATATACACATTCACACATGTATTTCTAGCTATGTCCACCTGGGGAACCTTAGAAGAAATGACACCACAGTAGCAATAAGAACACCTAGTGCCCAGATCTTGGTTTATATTAATATGATTTTAGAGCTGGGGCTGAGAAAGTACAAGATACCTGGAATATCTTGCTATATCAGAAAGTAAGAAAATGCTCAAAAAGGACAGGTCATATCAAAAGGACACAGGAGACAAGTTGAAGAGGCTCTCACTAGCCAAAACTGGGATAATTTGAACATCAGAATAAATAATAGTGGACTATACCCAGAGGATAAAAGAATGCATGAGTACTTGCTAACATAAATAAATGAATAAGAATAAATGGCAAGGGGCTCCCCTGGTGGTGCAGTGGTTGAGAATCCACCTGCCAATACAGGGAACACAGGTTTGAGCCCTGGTCTGGGAGGATCCCACATGCCGTGGAGCAACTAAGCCCGTGCGCCACAGCTACTGAGCCTGCGCTCTAGAGCCCGTGAGCTGTAGCTACTGAGCCCGTGTGCCACAACTTCTGAAGCGAGCGCACCTAGAGCCTGTGCTCCGCAACAAGAGAAGCCACTGCAATGAGAAGCCCATGCACTGCAAGGAAGAGTAGCCCCCGCTTGCTGCAACTAGAGAAAGCCTCCATGCAGCAACAAAGACCCAACACAGTCAAAAATAAATAAATTTTTTAAAAAAAGAATAAATGGCAGGACAAGGGGAAAATTCTTCCTCTCAGTAGAATGCCAACTAACAAATGTTGAAGGAATGATGGGATCAGAAATACACATCAAGGGCTCCCCTGGTGGCGCAGTGGTTAGGAGTCCTCCTGCCGATGCAGGGGACACGGGTTCGTGCCCTGGTCCAGGAGGATTCCACATGCTGCGGAGCGGCTGGGCCCGTGAGCCATGGCCGCTGGGCCTGCGCGTCCAGAGCCTGTGCTCCACAACGGGAGAGGCCGCAGCAGTGAGAGGCCCGCGTACCACCCCCACAAAAAAGAAATACATATCAATAGATTCTAAGAGGAACAGGATACTTATATAGTTTCAAAGTATCTCCCCTATGTTCTTTATTAATTGCAAAGGAAATCTAGAGGACAACATTACAACCAAATTATCAAAGTTAAACCTCTTGATATCTGAGATGCACTAAGAACATACCACCTTTGTGGTTTTCTTGATAACTGCAACTAATCATGAAAGCCAACCCCAACTGAGGGACATTGTACTAAATAAATATTCTATGCTCTTTGAAAAAAAAGGCTATAAAAGACAAAAACTAAGGAACTGCTCCATATTAAAGAAGACTCAAGAGACATGACAATTAGGGCTTCCCTGGTGGCGCAGTGGTTGAGAGTCCGCCTGCCGATGCAGGGGACACGGGTTCGTGCCCCGGTCTGGGAAGATCCCACATGCCGCAGAGCAGCTAGGCCCGTGAGCCTTGGCTGCTGAGCCTGCGCGTCCGTAGCCTGTGCTCCGCAATGGGAGAGGCCACAACAGTGAGAGGCCCGCGTACCGCAAAACAAAAAACAAAACAAAACAAACAACAAAAAAAGAGACATGACAATTAAATGCAATGTGTGATCCTGAATTAAATCCTGGACCAGGAGGAAAATCTTTTTCTTTTCTTATAAAGAACATTAGTGAGAGAATTGGCAAAATTTGAATTAGGTCTGTATATTAGATAATAGTAGTTCTCAATATTAATTTTCTAATTTAAAATATTATAATAGATAATTAATAAAGACCTACTATATAGTACAGGGAACTCTACTCAATATTCTGTAATAACCTGCATGGGAAAAGAATCTAAAAAAGAACAGATACATGCATATGTATAAGTGATTCACTTTGCTGTACACCTGAAGCTAACACAACATTGTAAATCAACTATACTCCAAAAAAAAATTTTTTTTTAATTTTTTTAAAGAAAATAATTATTATATAAGATAGTAGCTTATATTTTTAGGATACACACTGAAGTATTTGGGGGAAAGTGGAGATTATAAAGACTGTAACTTATTCAGAAAAGATATATTAAAAAGAATTTTAAAACATCTTACTGCTCTGTATTTTCTTGAACACTGCTAAGTGGTTTCCACATGTTTTCACACTTTTCCTCCAAAGCACAGAATCTCTCCTTCCAAAGATTGATTAACTGGCAAAGTTCCTGTAAGAAAGGTGTGGGGAAGGAAAAGACTGAAATTATAACAGTTCAACTTTTTTTCTATACTGATATAAAGTATTTTCCCATAGGTGAGAATTATAAAAATTCCTGACAAGAGATCTTTAACTCCATCTCTCTCACATACAGGAGATTTCTAGAAGTGATATTAAATGGATAATAATATTACAGGCATTTCTAAAAAAGTAAATAATTAGCAAACTTTCTTCTTTTAACTATAAGTAACAAGTTACTTTCCGAGTACCTCAAAACTAACCAAATACACCAAAATGTCACATTGTGTTTGAGAACCATTTTGACAGATATACATAGTTGCTTCTTAACTGATAACACTACTAGAAGACAAAGTAATGCTGAAAATCTAATGGGTCAAGAAGTCCAAAAATATTATCAGTTAATAGAGCTGAAACATTTTACAGAACTTAGTTGGATCATATTAATAAGATGTAAATAGAGGGAATTCCCTGACAGTTCAGTGGTCGGGACTCTTGCTTTCACTGCCAAGGGTGCGGGTTCAGTCCCTGGTTGGGGAACTAAGATCCCGCAAGCCTCGAGGTGTGGCCAAATAAATAAATAAATAGAGCTTAACCTTTTCTCATACTTGGGATCTTTAAACACATTTCTGAATAACACATCAGCTGACAATATACATCTAACATTTTGATTATGAATAGAGTGTCAGTATTTTTACTAATCTCAAAGTAGAGGGAAATGCAGGTATTTTCAGATTTAGCTACATGTAACCAGGTGTTCAGAGTTTACATCATTGGTTTGTTAGCACTAACCTCAAGTTCTAGAATATCTCAGAAATAGCTCAGTTAGTAAACTTGCTTTCTTTAAGCCAGGGAAGTCAAACCACTCATGCTAAAATACTTTTCACGGCACAGGTGGGTTTTTTTAAAAATATTAGGATGTTTTTAAGAGCTTTTTTTTTTTTTTTTTTTGGCTGTGTCGGGTCTTAGCTGCGGGATGTAGAATCTCCATTGAGGTACGCAGGATCTTTCATTGCGGCGTGTGGACTCTTCCTTGCAGCATGCAGGCTTCTCTCTAGTTGTGGTGCGACAGTTCCAGACCATGTGGTCTCTGTAGTTTGTGGCACGCAGGCTCCCTAGTTAAGGTGCATGGGCTCAGTAGTTGTGGCGCACGGGCTTAGTTGCCCCGCAGCATGCAGGATCCCAGGTCCCTGACCAGGGATTGAACCCGCGTCCCCCGCATTGTAAGGTGGATTCTTTACCACTGGACCACCAGGGAAGTCCTGTTTTGTTTGTTTTTAAACAGTTGCTTGCCAATTTTAAACATTTCAAAATAGCTAATTAATAAAAAGCTGATCTACATACCTAAAAAGATCTAGGCAGGTTTAAGGTAAACTTGTTGCAATTTCAAACAGCAAGAATATGTTCTAGAAACATATAGAAGAGCCCCTCAAAAATGGATGCCTTTCAGGCAGTATAATCACCACTACGGCTATAAGGGGATCTAACTATTGTAAGATGCCCTTGAGGCCTCAGTTCCCTCATTAGAAAACTAGGCTAGTAATAGAACCTGTATCTATATTGGTGGGAGGAATAAACACGTAGGAGTTGCTCAATAAATGTTAACTATCATTTGTACTGATTTCCAATATTAACCTTTTGTCTGAAAAGGTTCATGCTTATCAATTAGGGAAACAAATAATCTTATTTTAAAGTTGCTATCTTTCTTTTTTTTCTTTTTCATTCCATTCAAGAGGGTTTTGTTTTGTTGTTTTTTCAGCCGTGCTGTGCAGCTTGCAGAACCTTAGTTTCCCCACCAGGGATGGAACTGGGCCATGGCAGTGAAATCACCAAGTCCTAACCACTGGAATGCCAGGGAATTCCCTCAAGAGGGTATTAAATCATTTATTGATTACACATGATAATGGATGATACACAAGCTTCATTCCCATCTAGAACTTTATCTGGTACCATAAGTCAATTTAGATATATTGCATAGGATGTGCCAACAATCATATTAATAACCAAAAAACTCCATTACTTTGCTTGGGTGACCCTTTTTTTTTTCCCCCCGTACACGGGCCTCTCACTGTTGTGGCCTCTCCCGTTGCGGAGCACAGGCTCCAGACGCGCAGGCTCAGCGGCCATGGCTCACGGGCCTAGTAGCTCTGCGACATGTCGGATCTTCCCGGACCAGGGCACGAACCCATGTCCCCTGCATAGGCAGGCAGACTCTCAACCACTGCGCCACCAGGGAAGCCCTGGGTGACCCTTTTAACTGTGAACTCCAGGTCACAACACAGTAACTGTCAGTTCGACTACACTAAGGTTTCTGAAGACAATGTCTTCTCCACCCAAGCAGGTTGTAAATAAATTTGGAACCTGCCATCACCATGAAGAAATTCTAACTTCACACTGTTGGTGTAGTTTTCCAAGATGGCTTCAGAGTAGACTAACTTCACACAGCACATTTTAAAAAAGACATGTATATTCAGTGTCATGATCAGACTATTACATTTAGCAACCAACAGCACGGGTGCAAAAAAAAAAAACCTACATTAAAACGCTCTGTTGGAATGCTTTACACTTTCCACAGAACAGAAACTAAAACAGCCTGTTATACAATTAGTCACAAATGCAGTCCTTGAGTTTTTTTTGCCCATATACGAGTATTGTCTAAAACATGTCTTCTTTGTAGCAGTTAGGCCCTGCCACCACTGTGCTTTGCTGAATTCACAAATCTGTTGACCCTGTAGCTTCCCTGTCACTTCCCTGGCTCTCCTCTCCTGCTAAGCTTTTTTTCCTGGCAGTAATTACAACCTCCTGCCACTGCCATAGCTCCTGCTGCTGCTGGAACAGCCATAGCCACCTTGGTTTCATGGTTTGGCAAAGTACTGACTTCCACCACAATAGGGGCCAGCACTTCTGCCTCCAAAGTTTCCTCCTTTTATGGGTTCAAAATTTGAAGACTGATTGTTGTAAATGCCAAAATCATTGTAGCCTTCACCACCTCCAAAAGTGCTCCCATCATTACCAAAGCCATTAGAGCCATCCCCAATGCCACCATAGCCATCACCACCATGGCTGTCACCAAAGCCAGCTCGACCACTGAAGTTTCCTTCACGACCAAAGCTGTCATTCCCACCAAAACTCCCTCCACGACCACCACCAAAGCTTCCAGAACCACTTCGACCTCTTTGGCTGGATGAGGCACTAGCCATCTCTTGCTGAGATAGGGCTTTCCTTACTTCACAGTTGTGGCCATTCACAGTGTGGTATTTCTGAATGACAATCCTGTCTACGGAGTCATGGTCATCAAAGGTTACGAAAGCAAAGCCTCTCTTTTTGCCACTGCCTTGGTCAGTCATGATTTCAATCACTTCCATACTGTTCAAAATA
Organism: Hyperoodon ampullatus; assembly: GCF_949752795.1. Lineage (NCBI taxonomy): Eukaryota > Metazoa > Chordata > Mammalia > Artiodactyla > Ziphiidae > Hyperoodon > Hyperoodon ampullatus. The sequence continues at coordinate 195,288,264 of NC_136914.1, read as the reverse complement.
ATCTCTTAGGTGACGTTCTTCAATGTCTTCTTTAATGCCACCAACAAAAATCTTTTTCACAGTTAAGTGGGCACCAGGTGTTTGAGAATCTTCTCTTGAGACGGCCCTCTTTGGTTCCCCAACTCTTCCATCCACCTCCTGTGGCCTTGCCTTCATGGCCGCATCCACCTCCTCCACAGTGGCATATGTGACAATCCAGAAGCCTCTGAGTGCCTGGTGCTTGGATCCCTTGTTACTACACAGTCTGTGCGCGCTCCTGACTGCTCACGATGGCTCCTCAGGCTCTCATCGGTTGTTTCAAAGCTCAAACCTCCGATGAAGAGCTTCCGCAGCTGTTCGGGCTCTTCGGGTGACTCTGACTTAGACATGAAGGCCCTGGAGGGGGGAGACTTTAACAATGCTTGCTCGGTGGCGTCCATGGGCAGAAAGCTAAAGTTGCTTTAATTCTTATCTAAAAACCTTAGATGTGTTTCCCTTCTCATTTCAGGTGACATGGATATGAATTCCCTTTCCCTCACTTTCCAAAACAAAGAATTCTTTACTGGTCACTAAACCACGTCAACAGTTTCACTGACCAAAGAGTTCCGTCATATAGTAATAGCCTCATTTAACAGAACTTCAGAATTCATTACTAAAGGCTTAAGAATACCAGAAATTATTTTCCATATATCTGATATTTATAGATTATGACTTGCCTGGCTTGAAGGTTTGGTTTTGATTTAAAGCGTCATATACTGAGGAGTAGTTTATATGAAGCAAGTCATAAATTACATTTATCAATAAAAATTAAGAATTGTATCATTTTACTGCAATTTAAATGCCTGATACTGATGAGACAAAAATATTAAAAGAAAGCAGGGAATAGTTTGTGAAAGAGAATAACTATCCATGTTACATTAAACACAAAAATAACAAAAATTATCAAGTTAAAATGTAGATACATGTTCATTTTAAATGCTATGACCATTTTCTTCTAATTGTACTCCTGATGGTATATTTCTGTAGTTCATCTTTCTTCTCAATGTGAGGAAAGGACTGTATGTCTTATTGTGCTTTAGAATAGGGCTCTACATGTAGCAAATCATCAAATATTAACTAATCAAGAGAAGTACCCTCAATTATTTCACATTAATTACTGTTATAAGCAAAAGTGGCTACGGTATTTTCAGTATTCTAATTTAGTTATATAGCTTTCAGTCTGTAACAGGGATTATCAAGTTAAAGATCATAATACTTTCTTTTCACACTCCTTAAATCACCTAAACAAGATACCTGTGAATGGATTTTCTTTATTGTCTTCAGGTCTTCAGTTAAGTTTTCACATAGCTTCTGTGTTTCAGCCAAGGAAGAAATTGTATCTTCTTTTAGTTCGTGCAGATTGTTACACAGTGTACTGAGAAAGCCATCCATTTCCTTCTTCTGATCTTCTATCTTTGAAGAAAAAAAAAAATTAATTTCGAGGAGACCTTCCAGATGGCGGAGGAGTAAGATGTGGAGATCACCTTCCTCCCAACAAATACATCAGAAATACATCTACATGTGGAACAACTCCTACAGAACACCTACTGAATGCTGGCACAAGACCTCAGACTTCCCAAAAGCCATGTGGCTGACAGGGTCTTGGTGCTCCGGCCGGGTGTCAGGCCTGTGCCTCTGAGGTGGGAGAGCCGAGTTCAGGACACTGGACCACCAGAGACCTCCCGGCTCCATGTAATACCAAACAGCGAAAGCTCTCCCAGAGATCTCCAACTCGACGCTAAGACCCAGGTCCACTCAACGACCAGCAAGCTACAGTGCTGGATTCCCTATGCCAAACAACTAGCAAGACAGGAACACAACCCCACCCATTAGCAGAGAGGCTGCCTAAAATCATAATAAGCTCACAGACACCCCAAAACACACCACCAGACGTGGTCCTAGCCACCAGGAAGACGAGATCCAGCCTCATCCACCAGAACACAGGCACCAGTCCCCCGCCACGAGGAAGCCTACACAACCCACTGAACCAATCTTAGCCACTGGGGGCAGACACCAAAAACAACGGGAACTACGAACTTGCAGCCTGTGTAAAGCAGACTCCAAACACAGTAAGTTAAGCAAAATGAGAAACACACAGCAGATGAAGGAGCAAGGTAAAAACCCACCAGACCAAACAAATGAAGAGGAAGTAGCCAGTATACCTGAAAAAGAATTCAGAGTAATTATAGTAAAGAAGATCCAAAATCTTGGAAATAGAATGGAGAAAATACAAGAAACGTTTAACAAGGACCTAGAAGAACTAAAAAGCAAACAAACAATGATGAACAACACAATAAATGAAATTTCACAATTAATGAAATTTAAAATTCTCTAGAAGGAATCAGTAGCAGAATAACTGAGGCAGAAGAACAGATAAGTGACCTGGAAGATAAAACAGTGGAAATAACTACTACGGAGCAGAATAAAGAAAAAAGAATGAAAAGAATCGAAGACAGTCTCAGAGACATCTGGGACAACACTAAACACACCAACATTTGAATCATAGGGGTCCCAGAAGAAGAAGAGAAAAAGAAAGGGACAGAGAAAATATTTGAAGAGATTATAGTTGAAAACTTCCCTAATATGGGAAGGAAATAATCAATCAAGTCCAGGAAGCACAGAGGGTCCCATACAGAATAAATCCAAGGAGAAACATGCCAAGACACATATTAATCAAATGATCAAAACTTAAATACAAAGAAAAAATATTAAAAGCAGCAAGGGAAAAACGACAAATAACATACAAGGGAATCTCTATAAGGTTAACAGCTGATCTTTCAGCAGAAATTCTGCAAGCCAGAAGGGAGTGGCAGGACATATTTAAAGTGATAAAAGGGAAAAACCTACAACCAAGAATACTCTACCCACCAAGGATCTCATTCAGATTCAACGGAAAAATTAAAACTTTTTCAGACAAGCAAAAGCTAAGAGAATTCAGCACCACCAAACCAGCTTTACAACAAATGTTAAAGGAACTTCCCTAGGCAGGAAACACAAAAGAAGGAAAAGACCTACAATAACAAACCCAGGACAATTAAGAAAATGATAATAGGAACATACATATCCATAACTACCTTAAATGTAAATGGATTAAATGCTCCAACCAAAAGGCACAGACTGGCTGAATGGATACAGAAACAAGACCTGTATATATGCTGTCTACAAGAGACCCATTTCAGACCTAGGGACACATACAGACTGAAAGTGAGGGGATGGAAAAACGATATACCATGCAAATGAAAATCAAATGAAAGTTAGAGTAGCAATTCTCATATCAGACAAAATAGACTTTAAAATAAAGACTATTACAAGAGACATAGAAGGACACTACATAATGATCAAGGGATCAATCCAAGAAGAAGATATAACAATCGTAAATAGTTATGCACCCAACATAGGAGCACCTCAATACATAAGGAAAATACTAACAGCCATAAAACGGGAATCGACAGTGACACGATCTAGTAGGGGACTTTAACACCCCACTCTCACCAATGGACAGATCATCCAAAATGAAAATAAATAAGGAAACACAAGCTTTAAATGATACATTAAACAAGATGGACTTAACTGATATTTATAGGACATTGCATCCAAAACAACAGAATACACTTCCTTCTCAAGTGCTCATGGAACATTCTCCAGGATAGATCATATCTTGGGTCACAAATCAAGCCTTGGTAACTTTAAGAAAATCGAAATCGTATCACGTATCTTTTCCGACCACAACACTATGAGACTAGATATCAATTACAGGAAAAAAATCTGTAAAAAATACAAACATGTGGAGGCTAAACAATACACTACTAAATAACCAAGAGATCACTGAAGAAATCAAAGAGGAAATCAAAAAATACCTAGAAACAAATGACAATGAAAACACGATGACCAAAACCAATGGGATGCAGCAAAAGCAGTTCTAAGAGGGAAGTTTATAGCAATACAAGCCTACCTCAAGAAACAAGAAACATCTCAAATAAACAACCTAACCTTACACCTAAAGCAATTAAAGAAAGAAGAACAAAAAAACCCCAAAGTTAGCAAAAGGAAAGAAATCATAAAGATCAGAAATAAATGAAAAAGAAATAAAGGAAACAATAACAAAGATCAATAAAAGTAAAAGCTGGTTCTTTGAGAAGATAAACAAAATTGATAAACCATTAGCCAAACTCATCAAGAAAAAAAGGGAGAAGACTCAAATCAATAGAATTAGAAATGAAAAAGGAGAAGTTAACAACTGACACTGCAGAAATACAAAGGATCATGAGAGATTACTACGAGCAACCCTATGCCAATAAAATGGACAACCTGGAAGAAATGGACAAATTCTTAGAAAAGCACAACCTTCCGAGACTGAGCCAGGAAGAAATAGAAAATATCAACAGACCAGTCACAAGCACTGATATTGAGACTGTGATTAAAAATCTTCCAACACGCCAATAAAGATGTTAAAAAAAAAAATCTTCCAACAAAGAAAGCCCAAGGCAAGATGGCTTCACAGGTGAATTCTATCAAACATTTAGAGAAGAGCTAACATCTATCCTTCTCAAACTCTTCCAAAATACAGCAGAGGGAGGAACACTCCCAAACTCATTCTATGAGGCCACCATCACCCTGATACCAAAACCAGACAAAGATGTCACAAAGAAAGAAAACTACAGGCCAATATCACTGATGAACATAGATACAAAAATCCTTAGCAAAATACTAGCAAACAGAATCCAGCAGCACATTAAAAGGATCATACACCATGATCAAGTGGGGTTTATTCCAGGAATGCAGGGATTCTTCAGTATACGCAAATCAATCAATGTGATAAACCATATTAACAAATTGAAGGAGAAAGACCATATGATCATCTCAATAGATGTAGAAAAAGCTTTTGACAAAATTCAACACCCATTTATGATAAAAACCCTCCAGAAGGTAGGCCTAGAGGGAATTACCTCAACATACTAAAGGCTATATATGACAAACCCACAGCCAACATCGTTCTCAGTGGTGAAAAACTGAAACCACTTCCTCTAAGATCAGGAACAAGACAAGGCTGTCCACTCTCACTGCTATTATTCAACATAGTTTTGGAAGTTTTAGCCACAACAATCAGAGAAGAAAAAGAAATAAAAGGAATATAAATCGGAAAAGAAGAAGCAAAGCTGTCACTGTTTGCAGAGACATGACACTATAAAGAATCCTAAAGATGCTACCAGAAAACTACTAGAGCTAATCAATGAACCTGGTAAAGTTGCAGGATACAAAATTAATGCACAGAAATCCCTTGCATTCCTATAAACTAATGATGAAAAATCTGAAAGAGAAATTAAGGAAACACTCCCATTTACCACTGCAGCAAAAAGAATAAAATACCTAGGAATAAACCCTAAGGAGACAAAAGACATGTACTCAGAAAACCATAAGACACTGATGAAAGAAATTAAAGATGATACAAATAGATGGAGAGATATACCATGTTCTTGGATTGGAAGATCAACATTGAGAAAATGACTCTACTACCGAAAGCAATCTACAGATTCAATGCAATCCCTATCAAACTACCACTGGCATTTTTCACAGAACTAGAACAAAAAATATATGCGTATATGTTCATATGTATTTCTTCCTCACCCACCATATGATAGTCCACTATATATGTTACTATGTGAAGTTAAATATTTATCTTGAAGATCATTCCCTCTCATTTTTCTTCACCGTGATTCTGCTGACCACATCAATGGCAGAGCATCCTATCTCCTCCCTCTTCCAGATTCCTTCTCACAACCCATGGGTTTTACATGTAGACATCTCTCTAGATGTGGCCACAGATAGAGTTTCTTTCTTAAACAACAATTTGAGATAATAAGAATATTTGTTACCTTATTAGCCAGTATCAATGAAGTCTTGAAAATATGCTTTAGTTGACTATTGATTTCCAGTATAGATACCACAGTGGGGGATAAAACTGTTTCCAGTGAACTGAGGAGGTCACTCTTAAGTACATTCTGGTTTTGAAAATAAACAAACAACTCTTTAAAAAGAATATTTTCACTTCCATAAATCTGGCTGGTTAAATGATAATATCTTAAATACTGTGTTAACTAAACACATGCATATTAAAATCCTAAGTATCCATTCTCTATTCTGTATACCCTACAGAGCCTATTTATTACTAGAGTTTATATTCATCATAAATCACTTAATCCTGCATACAGTAATTATGAAAATGGTCGCTTGATGTACAATAGATTTTTAAACAGTCTACTGCAACAGAAGTCAGAAGAATTCATATGAGGGGAAAATGACAGTCATTTGATAAGATTTCAGCATTGCAAACAAAGGAAGAAAAAAAAACACCTACAACTATATTTTAACGAAATAAATTTCAAACAAGCTTAGATTACTAAGTCAAAAAGGCTGAAACCAAATAGTCTTCAAAAGTAGGCTTTGGGCTGGAGGTATTTAAATTTGAAGACCTGGCGACTTATATCCTATTGTATCAGAAGAACTTGTCAAGGTTCTTGTTCTTGTCAAGTTACATAAAAAGTTGAGAAAGTACTGTAGATTGGGAATTTTTATAAAAAGAAAAAATTCTGAACCAAGCTCCTTTTACTAGGGCAAGCATGAGGAACTATAACAGAAATAATTAGTAAATAGTTAAAAGGGTACTGGTTTTCTTTTGAAAGAAGAGTGAGCATACTAATTTCAACTCATTCTGTGGGAGCAGCAATCATCTCTTCAGACTCAAGCTTGCCTTATAGCTTGATAGGAAGACATCAATAAATACAGACTACCATTTAGCAAATGAATCAATTTCCAAAAAGTTAGTACCAACAGAGTATCTTTTAACTTTGTTAAATTTGGGTGACTGAAGAAATCTACCAAATAATGTCATACAGCACTGAATTGAGGCAGTGTCAGTGAACATTTGCAGTATTCACTTGGAAAATGTTCAACAAATATTGTTAAACTCAAAAAGGGAGGCAGAGATCCTGTACAAAGAAAAAAAAGTGAGATGACCAAGAACTTCCTAGACAAATGATACAATTACAAAATAAAGGGTATATACAAATCAAGTATGGAAAAGGTAAACAACATTGTGTAATTAGATGGCTGGCTTCTATAGAATTATGAAAAACAGCCTCACAGTTAAAGGCCAGAAGGGCTTTATCACACATATCTGACCCCACAAATTATTATATACGTTCTCCAAATTCTGTAAGTCATTTTTCTTGCAAATTTTTCTGTATTTCTGTAGCTTTAAAATTAACTACCTAATATCTCCTGGTTGGGTCAGTGTAATATTAGCATGACTATTCCAGGACCCTTGAGGAAAAGAAGAATGACCAATTTCTGAGCCAGCTAACAAGACATGGGTCCCTTGAATTCATGTGGAGCTAAACCTACTCTTTCTAGTTATTAAAAGGCTTACTAACTCCTACTCTTTATGTTATAGGGTGTAAGTGAAAAAAGTTTCAAAAGTTGTATATATGTGTTTGGAAATTAATCTTTCTGGGAGAAAGAACAGTGAAGAGATTTGCCTTTAAAAATATAAACCTACTCTCTTAAAGTGATATGTTTACCATTGTGTCTAATAAAGCTTAAGATGAAAGAATAGCAGTTAACATTGTTTTTGAAGACTTATCAAATGTAACCCTTTAAAAATAAGAGATTTACTAACAATCAATTTTTGAAGTACAGTTTTACTTTCTGCTGCTAATGATTGTTCTTTTAATATCACATTAGAAATCTGAGAAACAAGTGTAGACACATTTTCTGGAATAGATGTGAGAGATCCAAGTGCTGTTGTAGTAATCGTGTCTAATGCAGAGACACTGGAAGACAGCAGGTTACCTATACCAAAAAGAAAAAGAAAAAGAAGATTTAAACTTGGCAATAAATATATTTAAATACAAATACAACCTTCAAAGAGGTTGGCAAAATTCTATCCTTGTTGTGGAAATTTGTAATAACAAATAAGCTTAAAATAATTGGATCACTACATAAGCATGGAATTATTGTAAATATAAATTAAATACGTTCCTGCAGTACTCAGTAAGCACTTGGCACATCTGTAGATGTATCAGACCCAAAACTGTAACTCAGTGTAAATCAAGAGTTAGAATATTCTAAAAACTAATCTCTAACTGAAGGTAATACACAGTATTACTGTAGATAAAAGAGGTTAAAGAAGAGAAACTAGAAATCAATAAACAAAATTTTTAGTGGTTAGCTTAGAGTGACTAGACTCTAGGTGATTTTTACAATTTTTTACATTTCTGCATCTTCCAACTTTTCTATAGTGAAGACAATACTTTAATAATAAACAAATGGGGGACTTCCCTGGTGGCGCAGTGGTTAAGAATCCGCCTGCCAACGCAGGGGACACAGGTTCGAGCCCTTGTCCGGGAAGATCCCACATGCCAGGGAGCAACTCAGCCTGTGCACCACAACTACTGAGCCTGTGCTCTAGAGCCCGCGAGCCACAACTACTGAGCCCGTGTGCCACAACTACTGAAGCCCAGGAGCCTAGAGCCCACGCTCCACAATAAGAAAAGCCACCGCAACGAGAAGCCCGCACACGGCAATGAAGAGTAGCCCCGGCTCACCACAACTAGAGAAAGCCCGCACGCAGCAATGAAGACCCAACGCAGCCATATATACATACATACATACATACATAAATTTAAAATAATAATAATAATAAACGAATGGATACTTACTTTCCTAACTGAAGATAACAACAATGGTTATGGTTAAAAATAATACCCACATATTCTGACAATATAGCAAATGTTCAAAATACACATTCTCAAAAGAAAAAAAAGTTAGAGAATGTTTATGCGCAGAAAATTTCAATAAGGAAACCCAAGATCTGTAACAAGGTATGTAATATGAGTTTTATAGAAAAAACTCAACTAACATTTGTTTTAATTCAAAGGCATTAATCCCTAGTCTGAATAGATAGTGTGTGCATTGGAGGGGACTACCGACACTGTCACCTGAGTCTTTATGTTATTTAATTATCAGTTTTGAAATTAGTCTCACACTAAACACACAAAGATTAGAATTAGAAATGCCTGAACTTACCAAACAAGGTTTTATGAACTTCTAGCATGGCCTTTTGTTTTGTGCTGCCATCCTTAATTAATTCTTCCATACTATTAAACAGACTATTCAGGTTTTTGCCAAAAATATCCTGAGCTTCTGCATTGTGCTGATCAACTGCCTTCTTACGATCCAGTTTAGAATGGAGACCAGATACATCTTTTGTAGCTTCTTCAACTGTGTTAAGCAACTATATATGATTTTTAAAAATAAGTGTTGATAAGATGGATATGACAAAAGCAGTCTAATGAAAATATCTGTGCTTCATAAGGATTTCTCCTGATAAGAACTAGTAAATTTTATATATTGTATCAGAAGAAAAATTTAAACTTATGCTAATTTATCCAGGAATGTTTATTTCCCCTCCCCTAGCCATCTAGACAAGGAAAACTGATTTTGCCAATCTATTTTAGTAATTACGCTCCCTTACAAATTTTTTTCCCCATTATGTGTTACTAATTCCTAGAAAAAGTACACCTAATAAAAAATTGAATACTCATTAGAAGATACTAAATTCTTGAAGACTGATTAATCTCAACCATGACCACAGGTAAAGCATTACAACACCATTATTCTAAACATCCAAAAAGTATATTAAAGTCATGTTCTATTTTCAAAACTTTAGGAATAGTTTTTTCTTAAATTAACATCTCTAGTGAAGAAAATTTAGACGAAAGAGTAAAATAATGTTTCTTAAATGGATGGAATATCATTTGGGGTGAATAAATAGAATTTCACAATTAACGCTTCAGCTAAGAGTTACTTCTACCCATTCTTTACTTTCTTTAATGCAACTACAAATTAAAACAAAGGACAAACCCTGCTGGCAGTATCATGAAGTTTCTCCTCAGTATTTTCCAAAGCTGACGTGAAATATTCTTCTTCAACAAGCTGTAATTTAGTTTCTTGTAAATGTCTTTGAGTGGTTTCAAGTTCCTGTGTCTTATTTTGCAGGTCAGATTTATACTGGTCAAGTTCATTTTTGTTATCCATAAACAATTCTGTAACCTATATATAACACATTAAACATTTTTTTTTAAGAATTAAAAAATGCTGAACTGGTTTTTGAGATACCTGGCTAGTTCACAATATAATATTAGAAGAACCAAACAAATTATTTCCATGTAAAAGTTGTAACAAGTTACCAGGTAGGTTAGAACATTTTATATCGCATCTAGTTTCTTCCTATAAATTCATTAAAAACAAGTAACAGGGTAGTTCCCTGGCAGTCCAGGGTTAGGACTCTGCGCTTCCAGTGCAGGGGGCACAGGTTTGATCCCTGGTTAGGGAACTAAGATCGCACAAGCCATGCAACAAACAAACAGACAAAAAACACGTAATAGGTATAATAGAGTGGTGTTAATTCTTCAGATTCCTTCCAACACTGCCAGTGTGAGGGTGGCACTGAAGGGTCAGGTCTTTCTACCTTAGTTATTTAACATCTGGTTTCTCCCAACATCTGCATTTCCTCAGCTGATAAACATGTTGATGAAAATGTCTCAGCATTCACTATTTAGCTTTAACATTAAATTGTACAATTCAGTTAATTTCTTAAAATGTTGCATTAATATAAGTGTCAAATAGTCAGCTTCTTCATTATCATTGATGATAGTAAAAAAATTGTGATACAACTTACTTTTAGTTTAAAGGTCAGCAAGAAAAAAAATCTTAGGGCCTCCCTGGTGGCGCAGTGGTTGAGAGTCCGCCTGCCGATGCAGGGGATGCGGGTTCGTGCCCCGGTCCGGGAGGATCCCATATGCCGCGGAGCGGCTGGGCCCGTGAGCCATGGCCGCTGAGCCTGCGCATCCGGAGCCTGTGCTCCGCAACGGGAGAGGCCACAACAGTGAGAGGCCCGCGTACCGAAAAAAAAAAAAAAAAAAAAAAAAAAAAAAATCTTAAAGAAAAAATATCAGGTCCCTCACCTTCTGAAATTGTCTTTTAATACTTGCTTTTTGCATGACATTCAATACAGTTTTGAATGCTTACCCTACTTAGTTCTTCCTCAACAGCAGCAATTTTTTCAAGCAATTCTACAATTTGTTCTTCTTGAACAGTTAGTTTTCCACTCATGGCTCTAAAATAAAATTTAAAAGGAGTTTGACAGTTAATATTTTTTCCTAATTCTTATAAAATTTATTCTAACACAATTGAGGCAGTTACATATAATCTCTACCATTTATCACTATCATGACAATGTGCCTAAGTGTCAAGCGATAGATACTAAGTGCAGAAAACAAAAGTATTCTTTGTCCTTGGTTTATAAATAGGCTTTTTCTTGTTTTCTCCATTTTGAAACTGAGAATCCCTACCTATGAGGGGGAAAAATCATGTGTGTATATATAATTTGAGAAGCTACAAAGATGACAGAAGATTATAACCCACATTAAAAAAGTAGAGGTGGGACATACAGCTAGGTGTCTATCAGGAATCAGGAATATGAAGTATAAACAAGACACAGAGAATCCAGGAGACGCTTGTGATGTGAAGGCATCAGGTGTCACTGGAGGAAGGGGTGAGATAAGGGGCGAAAACCTGGGAAACTAAAGTATGTATATAGAGCAATTACACTCCCCTGCCCCCAGCACCCGTACCCCAATACACACCCCAACACACATATCACTGTCACACTACCGCAAAAGTCCTCATGAGATAAACGATTATTCTCTAAAGCACAGTTCCTCAGCCTTAGCACTACTGACATTTTGGACCAGATCTGGTCTGCTTTAATGGGGCTCTCTGATTTTTTGAGCATTAGCAAGTTTCAGAAGTCAGTGCTATCTTCTTTTGCCTTCTTCTAGTTCCCTCATAACTACCAATCATTTTCTATTCCACACTGTGCTTAAATGGCAAAGAATTTTAAGAATGTAGATTTCCTCAAATTATTAGCTAGAGATATTGTTAATTAAAGGAAAAGACAGAACTGAAATATAAGAAGAGAGTTAATTCTAACAGTCTTTTGATAACTATATTAGTTCTTTATTGGAAATAGCTCTTTAAAGTAGAATGGGATATTTGAAATGCTTTTCCTATACTGAATATACAAGAGGGACGCAACATTGTTATTTAATGAATGACATAGTTTTGATAAATAATTTTTAATTGACGTATAATTGACTTATAATATTATATTAGTTTCAGGTGTACAACATAGTGATTTGATATTTTTATACATCACAAAATGGTCACCACAATAAGTCTAGTTACCATCTGTCATCATATAAAGTTATTACAGTATTGTTGACTATATTCCCTATGCTTTACATTACATCCCTGTGACTGACTTATATAACTGGAATTTTGTACCCCTTAATCCCCTTCACCTCTTTTGCCCACTCCCTCACCACCCTCCTCACTGGGAACCACCAATTTGTCCTCTGTATCTATGAGTCTGTTTCTGTTTTATTATGTTTGTTCATTTGTTTGGTTTTTTATTTTTTTTTTTTATTTTTTTTTTTTTTGTTTTTTTTTTTTTTTTACGTGGACCTCTCACTGTTGTGGCCTCTCCCATTGCGGAGCACAGGCTCCGGACGCACAGGCCCAGCGGTCATGGCTCACGGGCCCAGCCGCTCCGCGGCACGCGGGATCCTCCCAGACCGGGGCACGAACCCGCATCCCCTGCATCGGCAGGCGGACTCTCAACCACTGCGCCACCAGGGAAGCCCTGTTTGGTTTTTTAGATTCGACATATAAGTGAAATCATAAATTTGTTTTTATCTGACTCATTTCACTTAGCATAATACCCTCTAGATCTATCCATGGTGTCATTAATGGCAAGATTTCATTCTTTTTCATGGCTGTGTAGTATTTCATTATTTATGTATCACATCTTCTTTATTCATCTGTCAATGGACACTTAGGTTGATTCCACATCTTAACTATTACAAATGGTGCTGCAATGAACATATGGGAACATATATCTTTTCAAATTAGTATACTACCTCTCCCAGGCTTAAAGGCATGGATGGCCTTGTATAGACACATCCCCTGTGCAGACAGCATGTGCTGGCTGGCGATGGCAGGCCAGCTGGAGTAGGCAGAGGCTGGAGGGAATGATATAATTTTGATATAGTTTTAAAAGGTCTATTAAACTTGGGATAAATGTTTAAACGTTGGCTGCAGCTTTTGTGATCCTTCTCTGACTTATGGTATAATAATTCTAAGAGCTTTTTCAGAATTAATTTTATTTCAGATCATGCCTCATGCCTATTATGAGTAAACACTGTCCTTAAAATAATGTGATGGACAAACTAAAGTTATTTCTTAATCTAAACTACATCAAAGAGATGAACAGAAGATAAGAAAATTAGTCTGCAGTGTCCAATGTTTAACTATTAACAGCAGAAGATACCATATTAGCAAATCAAGAGACAAAACCACTTGTAGATATCCAATGGTTGCCTACTAAGCACCTATTTCCAGCACCCAGATTTCCTCTGGGAAATTACTCTCCCCTGACTGTACAGCAGCCAACCTGTATGGCGGGGTGGGGGTGGGGGGGCGCTAAATCCATCCCTAAATCCAGGGAATAAGCCTGACTGGCTCAAGACAATCAGGGAAATTCAACTCCTTTGCCTTTGTATTGGTTCATACAGGGACATAACTGAGGACTAAACTAATCAACAGGTGATGTTCCCCTGGCCAGTTTTGATGGTTAAAGGACAGGCAGCCTCTCATCCACATGAGACATGAACGACAGAAGGTAGCTGTTCTGCTGCTGACCATCTTCCCTGAAAACGGCTAGCCCTAGAAGAAAGTTACCACTCAGGACAGGAAACAGGATCCTTGAGTTACTGGACTAAATATCCTTGCTGTTTTAAGTCAGTTTAAGTTGGGTTTTCTAGCATTCTGATACCAAACTTAAAATATAAAATGTTTTTATTGAATAAGATATAACATATAAAAAATATTAAAATGATAGAAATAGGGGCACCTGTAAAGTGAACACTTGAAAAAAAATAATGCAGCACTAGTGTGTATGGTAGAGGAGTATATCTGAAAACCAGAGAAACAGAAAAAAGAAAACATTTTAAAATATCAAGTTTAAGAATTAAGTGCAAACTTACAAAAGATTTTTGCAAAAATGTTTTTGCCAACTGAGTATGGGCCATGAAAGGAACAAACAAAACTAAAGTCACATAGGAAGAATAAAAGGAGAATTATTGTTTAATACCCTACAATACACAATATAAATTTGAGCATTTCTAAAACTAACATATGAACAACAATCAGGAGGATATAGCACATTATGGTAATTGAAAATAAATGGAAAAAATGAGTTTATTAAATGATTTATATACCATTAGAATGATCATGTAATGTAACATCTATAAAAGAGTAAAAGGTTATATTAAAATGCTTTTGGTTATTATCAAAAATGCCCTGTGAAAGTCACCCTCCTTAGTATCTTCAAGGATAAACGCATTCAGGAATTTTCAAGTTATAATCCTTAGCATCCCACTTGTCTTCTGCCTCTGTTATTATTGTTGTTTCTACATAAAGCTTCAGTAGAAGCTTTCCTTGAAACAAACTACTCCAGGGTTAAAAAGTGAACAGAGAGACTTCCCTGGTGGTCCAGTGGTTAAGAATCTGCCTTCCAATGCAGGGGACACGGGTTCGAGCCCTGGTTGGGGAACTAAGATCCCACATGCTGCAGGGCAACTAAGCCTGCATGCCACAACTACTGAGCCTGCGTGCCACAACTAGAGAGAAGCCCATGTGCTGCAACTAAGATCCTGCGTGCCGCAACGAAGACCCGACGCAGCCAAATAAATAAATAAATAAATATTTTTTAAAAAAGTGAACAGATTAGTGGTTGCCAGGGGTTAGGAATCATTGGGGAAGAAGGGTTAATGAATATGACTATAGAGGGGTAGCAAGAGCAAGATGTTTGTAATGATAGGATAAATCTGCATCTTAACTGTAGAACTATAGCAAATCTACAAATGTGATAAAATGAGGTAGAATTATACACACACATTGTACTAGTGTCAGTTTCCCAGTTTTGATACTGTACAGTTACTTAAGACGTGGGAAACTGGGTGAAAAATACATGGGACCTCTGTACTCTTCTTACAACTTCATATGAATCTATCATTATCTACAAATAAAGTTACAGAAAAAGAGTTTTAAACTGTTTCATAACTACTTGTTAATGTCAAAATGAAAAGAAGCATCTATAGGAGGCACTTCAAACAGCCTATTACCAGAAAGTGCTTACTCTTAGAAATTAATTCCCATAGCCAAGGGCTTACCTGAAATTTTCTTCAGAAATGTACACTCCATTTTTTTCACGGGCTGCAGCAAGATCTCGTTTCAGACGCTCTATCTCTTCTGTATACTCCTATGTAAGAAGAATGTCATGTCAATTTAGCACTTCAGTTTGGGGAGAATATGCAATAAATAAAACAAAGTTAGCCCTCCTATGTTTTTTAAAGCATAAAAATGTATGATAAAAAGTCATAACCATACTTTTCATTCAATATTAATCTGTTTAGAATAAAGTGTTTCAACAGCTTCCAAAACTCCTTTAAATGCACTCATTATAAAAATACAGGCTTCTGAAGAAAAAACACAACCTCCAGTACCCAGGTTGGTCTCTAAATAGCATCTCACATTAAAAGGAACCAGGATTTCTTAGAGAAGTGTCTGACTCTAGGACTGGGGCAAAAAACATTCAGGATGAACCTACAACATCTTGTCAAACAAAATAGGAAGAAAGCCAAAGAAGCCTAGGCTAGTGAAAAGGACTCAAGAACCCACTTAAGAGGTACCCACTGACCAAAGACGGGACAGTTTGAACATCAGTAAGGATATTAACTACAATTGGTAAGCACAAATATTTTAAGTCCATGAGTTTATAATGATATTGAGAAAGCTGGGAAACCAACTCGTTACTCTCAAAACTGTCAAAGGAAATGAATCAAGCATTTGTCCTGCCTTTCCTATAAGAATTATACCCTTGGAAAGTTCCTCTTTATAGAGGTAGTCCAGCAATCAACTAAGAAAGAATAATTGAATTAGAAAATTATCATTTTGTGATCGTTAAAGAACTAAGGGATCAAGTCACTTGAATATAATCAATTCCCCTCAAAAAGAGAAAGAACCACATTCTGTGCTTCCTAGTGGGAGAACATACCACCACCTATGAACTAGTGTGGCCAAAAATATATAAATAAATAAAACCTGAATCTATCAAGCCTCAAAATCCAACTACCAATTTATAGAAAATATGAAGATTAGAACATGTCAAGATAGTACAGGAAACTTCTACAGGACAATAATACAGATACTTCCACAAATACATTATATGAGGGAAAGTAGATGGAAGAAGACCAATGTATTGAAACCTAAAGATAGATCCAAAAGTTGCAAAGGGTAAACCTTAATTGGATCCTAAAACAAACTATTAAAAATATACACTGAAACAATTGAAATTTTTAAAATGACCAAATATTTTATCATCTTAAAGAATTACTGTTAAATATTCTAGATTTAATAATAACATTAGGGTTCAAAAATTCAAGTGTCTAAATAAAATTAATGCTTATAAAAGAGCCTGGCATTTTTAAAACACTGAATATAAAATCTGTAGTTTTTCTCAGGTCCTGACAATTTTGAGGCTCTTTATGAAAAAAGAGGTTTTCTCAAATAAACTTCCTTTAAACTGTCTACCTGATTCCAAGAGGTATTACACTGCTGTACAACTGAAATTAACACAACATTGTAAATCAACTATACTCCAATAAAAATTTTTTTTAAAAAGCTACAGTAATTAAAACTGTATATTAGTGGAGGGACAGACATAAATCAATGGAACAGAATAGAAAGCCCAGACATATGCCCACACAAATATACCCAACTGATTTTTCACAATGGTGCAAAATCAGTTTAATGGAGAAAACATAGCTTTTTCAACAAAGAATGCTAAAGCCATCCAGACACCCCATAGGTGAAAAAAATGTACCTTGATCTAAGTCTTACGCCTTATACAAAAATCAACTCAAAATGGATCATGAAATTAAATGTGAGATGTAGAAATACAAAACCTTCATTTAAAAAAAAAAAGGAAAAAATCTTCAGGATCTAGAGGTAGGCAAAGAGTTCTTGCAATTGACACCAAAAACACAATGCATAAAAGAAAATAATTGACAAATTAGACCACATCGAAATTATAAACACTTGCTCTGCAAAAGCCCATAAGAAGAGGATGAGAAGACAAGTACAGCCTGGGGGATAATAATTGCAAACCATGTTTGTGACAAAGGACTAGTATGTAGAATATATTAAAAACTTTCAAACCACCACCACAACAACAAATAATCCAATTAGAAAATGGGCCTAAAAACATGAACAGACATTTCACCAAAGAGGGTAACAAACAGCAAATAAGGACATGAAAAGACGTTCAACATCATTAGCCAGTACAGAAATGTAAGTTAAAACCACAGTGAGATATTATTTATTACCTATCATACTCATCAGAATGATTAAAATAAAAAATAGTTACAACACCAAATGCTGGTAAGGATGTGGAGAAACTAGATGACTCATACATTGCTAGTGGGAATGTAAAATGGTATAGCTGCTCTGGAAAACAGCTTGGCAGTTCCTTAAAAACTTATCATTCAATTACCATAGAACACAACAATTATACCCTTGGGCAATCATCCCAGAAAAATGAAAATTTATGTGTACACAAATTACTGTAAACAAATGATCAACGCAGTTTTATTCATAATTGTGAAAAATTGAAATCAGCCCATATGTCTTTCAACAGGTGAATCTGACAACAAACCGTATGTATGGTATACACATACCATGGAATATTCCTCAGCACTAAAAAGGAAAATCTATTGATATGCACAAGTCAGGTGAACCTCCAGGGAATTATGCTGAGTGAAAAAAAGGCAATCCCAAAAGTTTGCATACTATATGATTCCATTCAATAACACTTTTGAAATGGCAAAGGTTTAGAAATAGAGTACAGATAGTAGATAGCAGAGATTAGGGAGGGGAGGTGAAAGTGGGAAGGAAAAGATTATAAAAGGGCAATGAAGAATCCTTATTGTGATGGAACTGTTCAGTATCTTGACTGTGGTGGTGGCTCCATGAACCTACACATGACAAAACTGTATAGCATTAACTAAACACACACACGTGAATACAAGGAAAATTGGGGAATAAGATCAGTGAGTTGTTATTAATGTCAATATCCCTGTGGTGATTTTTTACTATATTGTTTGATAAAATGTACAAAGGCTCTCTCTGTATTATTTCTTTCAACTGCATGTGAATCTACAGTTACCTCAATAAAATCTTCAATTAAAAAAAAAAGAAAACCATTACCAAGAAAAGGAAAAGACAAGCCAGACTGCGAGGAAATATTTACAAAGAATCTCATAAAGGGCTTGTACCAAGAAGATATGAACAACTCTTTACAACTTAATAAAAAGACAACCCAATTAAAAATTGGGCAAAGGATTTAGTAGACATTTCACATAAAAGATATACAGATGGATAATAAACATGTGAAAAGATGCTCAGTATCATTATTCATTAGGGAACTGCTAATTAAAACTTCCTTGAAGCACCATTATATACTTAAATTTTGCTGACTTGATAGAGCTGGTAAAGTCAACATATTAGCATTAGAAAAAACATTTTAACACATAGGGTATTTAGTTCAAATCATTAGATGAAAAGCCTTACCACAGGCAATTTAATAAATTTTTTTTAACAATTATCTATTTCAGCTCCTCATTTCCACATTTGTCAAACAAGATTACATTACTCCACAAAAATTCATAAATACCTTAATCAGAGCTTTTTTGGTGAGTTTCTGGTTAACTTCAGGCTTATTGAGTATGTTCTTTGCTCTGTGAGCATATTCCAATGTACTCAGAGTTTCCTGTGATGAAAAGAAAAGGCCAATTACTGAAAATACTAATTTTCAACAAGGGATGCCACCGCAATGAGAAGCCCACGCACCACAACAAAGAGGAGTCCCGGCTCACCGCAACTAGAGAAAGCCTGCGTGCAGCAACGAAGACCCAACGCAGCCAAAACTAAATAAATAAAATTAATGAATTTTTAAAAATGTTTAGACTTAGATTTTGGTGATAGTTGCACAGCTCTGTGAATATAGTAAAATCACTGAATTATATACTTTTAATGGGTGAATTTTATGGTATGTGAATTATATCCCAATAAAGATATTTTTTTAAATGAAAGGGGAGTTAGAGACCTTATAAAAGCTTTTCCTAATTCCATTTAAAGCACATAACCCAATAAAAGATTTTACCATCTTTGTTGTTTCTCTTGGTTTTCCTACCTGTTCCCACACATCCAACCCCATCTTCAGTGCTCTCTAAGCAGCCTCTAAAACAGTAGCATTCACTTAACCCACTTCTAAGTCCTCAATTAGACCATCCACTGCTAATGACCACAGCAATTTTCTTTGAAGACTGTGTGGAAAAATGCAATTAAGTAACTAGTTTATTTTTTTTTAATTGGGGTATAACTGCTTTACAAAGTTGTGTCAGTTTCTGCTGTACAGCAAAGTGAATCAGCTATATGTATACATATATCCCCTCTTTTTTGGATTTCCTTCCCATTTAGGTCACCAGAGAGCACTGAGTAGAGTTCCCTGTGCTTTACAGTAGGTTCTCATTAGTTATCTATTTTATACACAGTAGTGTATATATGCCAATCCCAATCTCCCAATTCATCCCACCACCCCCCTTAAGTAACTATTTATTTATTTATTTATTTTTAATTTTTGGCTGCATTGGGTCTTCGTTGCCACATGCGGGCTTTCTATAGTTGCGGCGAGCGGGGGTTACTCTTCGTTGCAGTGTGTGAGCTTCTCGTTGCGGTGGCTTCCCTTGTTGCAGGGCACGGGCTCTAGGTGCGCAGGCTTCATTAGTTGTGGCACGCAGGCTCAGTAGTTGTGGCACGCAGGCTGTAGAGCACAGGCTCAGTAGTTGTGGCGCATAGGCTTAGTTGCTCCGTGACATGTGGGATCTTCCCAGACCAGGGCTCAAACCCATGTCCCCTGCATTGGCAGGCGGATTCTTAACCACCATGCCCAGGAAGTCCCAGTAAGTAGTTTTTTAAGATTAAAAACTGCCAGAAAGGAGAAAGACAATTTTTCCTGTGTTGTCGTCCTCTACATGTCCACATGCAATGTCCAGATTCTTTTTACTGTAGTATAGAATGAATGAAGCCAATTGATGAACTTAAAAAATATGTGATATTAAATAAGAATTATAGCTACTGTACTTCCAGATACCTTTCAAAGAGCTTACCTCAAGATTGAGAGATGCAGGAGAAATTGTTGCAATTATAGATGTTCTTGTACGTCCCCCAAGAGAGTCCTGGAGGATTCTAGTTAGTTTAGATTCTCGATAAGGAACATGAGGTGTTCTTTCTACAAGAGCAGTAATAACCCTTCCCAAAGTCAACAGGGATTGATTGATATTTCCAGCTTCCCGAGCTCTCTTGTCAACTGCTCCAGAACGTCCAATGTTTTCACTTCCTGCAAGATCAACCTTAAATTTTAAAAATAAAAGTAAGTTCTCAGTCTATTGGATTTGGAATAGAAGACTTTCATTCTTGTATTGTACATAAATATATTAAATAGCCAGTAATTTTTCTATAATTAACAATCCACTACAAACCTAATAACCCAGTGACTACAAAAATATTGTCTATAAATACAAACCTTCAAGCTGCTTTATGAGGTGATAAAGAATGAAACATTGGAATAGAACTACCATCTGACCTAGCAATCCCACTTCTGGGTATGTATCCAAAGGAAATGAAATCACTATCTCAAAGAAATATCTGCACTCCCACATTCATTGCATTATTCACAATAACCAAGGTATGAAACAGCCTAAGTACCCATTGATGAATGAACAGATAAAGAAGATGTGATGTGATACACACATACACACTTGAATATTATTCAGCCATGAGAAAGGATATCCTGCCATGCTGTACATTTTAAATACTTAATTTTATTTGGCAATCATGCCTCAATAAAACTAGAAAAAAAAAAGAAAGAATGAAACAGTGGTATTAAGGTTGATGCTTACCAAGTTCAACTTTCCAATTTTAACAAGCTCCTCTCCATCAATTGTAGTTTCTTTCATATGTATGGTAACAGAGAAAACTGAGTGGGAACGACTAGAAAACAAGATCAAGTTGCCCAGTCATTATAATACAAAACATTATTTGCTTTCTATAAAATATTGAAAACAGCAAAGAAAGATCTAAATCCACCAGGGTAGAAAAAGATAGTATCAGAGAAGATACCAATAAGATTTTGGAAGACAGTGGATGAATAGAATGCTAGGTTTTTGTTTTCTTGTACCTGCCCCCCACAGGGGAGATCCCAAAAGGGAAGGCTTGCAATCGATCTTTCTATTTATAAGAACCACTTGAGGGGCTTCCATGGTGGCGCAGTGGTTAAGAATCCGCCTGCCAATGCAGGGGATACGGGTTTGAGCCCTGGTCCAGGAAAATCCCACATGCTGCGGAGCAACTAAGCCCGTGCACCACAACTACTGAGCCTGAGCTCTAGAGCCCTAGAGCCCCAACTACTGAGCCCGCGCGCCTAGAGCCCGTGCTCTGCAACAAGAGAAGCCACTGCAATGAGAAGCCTGCGCACCGCAACGAAGAGTAGCTCCCCCCTCGCAACTAGAGAAAAGCCCGCGCACAACAATTAAGACCCAACGCAGCCAAAAATATAAAAAATTTAAAAAAAAGGAACCACTTGAAATATGTCATTACCATAAATTCAAACAGCACCAGGTAAGCCATCTGATTACTCCCCTTCAAAGTCAATTGTTCTAAAAGTACATTGCTCTGCTTTGAGAATGTCATCAGAGATGGGTAGCTCCTTCCACTGAACAGCAGAAATTAGTAAACAGCAGTGTTTACCAAAACACTACAAGATAATCACTGCTAGACTATAAAGTTTTCCAAAGTCTGTCTTATGCTGTATATTGACATTCAACTTTTATCTGAGAGATATCAAAATCATATAGACAAACAAAGACATCATTCCTTTCTGCATCAATGACATTTGGTAAATGACATTATGTTTGTTAATGTCATTGATGGTTGGCATATGGTAATTTTTAATTTCCTCATTTGTACTTTTCACGTTACTTGGAAAATTTTACAGTAAGTATCATTTTTACACAATTATTTGAATTATTTTATATAACAGAAAAGAGGAAGGGCACATGGAAAAATATAAACTATAGATTTGAATTATAATATGCATCTCATGTTTTCCTACCATAATTTACCCATTCCTAACTGAAGATTATGGAATTAATGCAATTAAACACAAAAGTCAACTCTGATTTTGGAAAAGTGAATTACATTTTCCTTCTCTTTATCACATACATTCATAAGAAGAGATCTTTATTCCAGTCTATGTACAAAAAAGGGAATCCTTAATTATTCAGATTTATAGAATAATAGGAATTTTATATTTCAGAGAAAAGTAATTTTCTTAAGTTTCATTCCTCCAAATTCTAAATAAAGTTATAAACCAATCATTTAATGAAAATGGAAATTTCATTCTATGATTGGTTTATAACTTAAGTTTTTAAATGGAAAGCTATTATAGGAAAATTTAATTAAAATTGTAAAAGCACCCATAATTCCATGATCTTAATTACTTTCATCTTATGCTATTTTTCTTCTTTCTTTAAATGCATACATATTTTTACAGAGTTGCAATTATAATCGTTATAGCATATTATAGAAATGTCCAACTATAAGAGAGCAAAGAAATGAGAGTTAGCCCTAAAAGTCATTTTGTAGCTCAGGGAAAATGATATTCAGATAAGTTTAACTACCTGAAGTAACATATTTAGTTAACTGCAGAACTGGAACTAAACACAAATATCTAATTCCTAATCCATAGCTCTTTCAATTACATTCTGATGTTTCCTTCAAAGACTAGCAGAAAAAAAAATCACCTCTGACTTGGTGAACTGCATTTGGAGAGTTTGGGATGCATCCTATAAGGGGTACTACCAAATATGTCCCTTTCTCCTCTTAAAAGCCAGTGTTAGTGACCATTTGTCTTCCTACATTAAAATGAAGCCATTTGGAAAAAAAAAAAATCACGTTGCACAACCTAAATATATAAAATTTTTGTCATTTATACCTCAATAAAGCTGGAAAAATATAAAGTCATTTGATTTTCCTCTAATCCTTACTCAAATCAGGGGTTTTCAAACTGTGTTCTCAGTATCCTGAGAGGCTCCAGAAAAGTGCTCAGGGCAAAACTTCCTAAGGCTGAGGAGGTTAGCCTCTGAGCATCCGACTGCCAAATCAACTACAGCAGCCACATTTTAATCTGGGCTTCCATGTATAATTTCATTTGGGAAAAGAAATCTTCTCCTTTAAAAGACTTAATACTTCTGCTCAAGTTCAACTTGTCTTTGTTCTTCTTTCAACATTCTCCCAACATCGGTGCTCTCCCTATAAATCTCAAGCCAATTACTAAGGCATACAATCTAGCATACAATCTAGACGTGTGACTCACATACCTTAACTCACCCCACTTTGATTCCCCAAGTTCATAATTCTCCTTAAAAAGGAAATGGAGCGGTGAGGGAAACAACGGCTTTCTCACCTAGAGTAGGCATTCATCAAAGTTGCTGCAGTTGTTCTTTTTGCTGCCCCCTTCTCCAAAATTTGATAGACTTCATCCTTGTTGTGTACTGTAATTTCTTCTAAACCTTTTATTATCACTCCCCTCTGACAAAATATCAAAAAAGCATCCATTAGATTGGTTTAATATATATATATATATATATATATATATATATATATATACAGAGAGAGAGAGAGAGAGAGACTTCCCAAAGTATCACACATTAACGTTTGGAGACATTTCATTCTCAAAGACTGAAGTTACCTTGTTACGGGGATCATCAAACATCTGTAGTCTCTCAGAAACATCAGAAGATGGATTAAGGAGATCAAAAAGCTCTTCATTATAGATTTCCAACAGTGACACTTTGACTGAAAATTCAGTACCATTATCAGTAAGTTTCTCAAAAATTTGATGAAGAGTACGTGGAATTATACCAGCCAAAGGATCCTGAAATTGTAACATTAAAGACTTTAAAGAATGCCATTTACTGCAATAGTTAAAACACATATAACAAGGGCCTCCTTTATAGTATATTTAAATATAAGTATGTCAAAACAGGTTTAAAAACAAAACAAAAACTAACCTGTTGGAGAAGCCAAGCCATTTACAACAGTCTGTTTAATAGTAATTATTCTTCCTTACACCTTCCACAAATCTGTCATTCCTGTCAGCCACTTTATGCCTGAGCATTACACAGAAACCAATTGAACCAAGCTACTTATAAAGCCAATTTCAATAATCCTTTCCAAGTTTTCTCATGAGTACATAACACCATCATTTTAATCAGAAGTGGTTCATCTAACAGTATATTCTCTAATTCTGACATAAAACAAAGTTGTTTCTCATATGTCTAAGTATCCTTAATAAAACTGTTATGACTCTCTGAAACTGTGCTTTAATCCTGTTCCATATCTCCTATGATTACAGTTCCATAACTTTATTATCCATGCATAAAGTAAGTTAATACCTCAGGTATGTAACCACTAGAAAAAAGGATCTACCTAAATGTTGATAATATGGAAAATTAACTTAGTCATTAAACTCATTTAAACACATTTGATAGAAATCTTTGTGAAATGTACTATGTGCTTTCTATAATATCCAATAATACAGCTATCTTAATTTCTTGAACACTCAAAGCCATCATTAATAAAGTACCATACCGCTTCCCCCGTACGCTAACTTTATGATACTAACTCCCGCACTGCAAGGTTTTCCCCTTCAAGCCCTACTCACATTCCACTTTCCCACAATAGTCTGCTCCAACTGTTCTCTCCGAAACAGACCCTTCTCTTATCGCTTAACTGTGCCATATGTATTGCTCCTCTCTCTCCCAATAAGAATGTATGTTTCTTAAACAAAAGCCATACCATATACTTTAATTTTACTGTAGTAGTAGTTTATCCTAAATTCATGTTTGACATGGGTACTCTGATCTTTTCCATTTCAAGACAGGCCTTCAACCAAGTTTTATTTGGCTATAATTCAGCCACTTTAGAGACAGAAGTCTGTTATAAACAATAAATACCTCCTCCCAAGTATATTCTTCATTAGGGGACCTTTCACCTTCCATTGTAAAGGTTTTTCCAGTGCCAGTTTGGCCATATCTGTCAAAATTAACAAAAGTGTTAAACAAAAAAACAAATACACGCATCTAAACCTTTTCATCAATTTGAAAAATAGTGTTTCACTCACGCAAAAATAGTGCAGTTATAGCCCATAATAACTTCATCCAGAATTGGACAAACGACACTTCGATAAACGTCAATTTGTTTAGTAGATGCTCCAAAAACCTATCCAAAAAAAAAAAAAAAAAGGCATTTCTTAAAAAAAAAAAAACTTCAGAATTACTTTAATAATTTTGTTTTTAATATATTAACTTATTCAGCCTACTAGAAACCATTTGACAACTTAAAGGATTAACTGAAATTTGTAACTGTACACTAGAACCTACAGAAAATATGTGTACTAAGATAACTTTACATTAGTGAATAATAAAGAAGTAGAAGCATTTTAGGAAGTAAGTACCATATCAAAAGTATATGTTTTCCTTGAGCTTTTGTCGGCCAATCCTGCAGTTCGTACACTAACTTCTTTCCGTATGTGATCACATTCTACTACAGAATGGGCATTAGCTTTCCGCTCTGCCAAATTAAATGGTCTGTAAAAAGAAACACACAAGGTTATTCAAGAACTCTTAGTTATCTGGTTACTGATGACATTTTTGTTAATACCTCAGGCAAGAACAATGTGAAGTTTTAACTATACTGTTGGTGATAGAGATTAAATGAGGAGTAAATGACACTGCTAAGGCAGACAGCAGAATTTTAAGGGTTTCAATTCCCAGAAATAAAATTAGTTTTTTTAAAAGTTTTGAAAGACATGTACAATTTTGACAGTTTCTTGGAATAGATGCTAACAGAATTAACTTGTAAAAAATGCCAAACTTATTTTTTAGAATTCTATTTCCAATGTTCTTAGAATCCAGTCAAGTTAGGTTATGATGTAGTAGAAATAACATAACAGATTTGCGTTCAAAATATTAACCTGCCAGTGGATAAATGGCACAAAATAAAAAACAGATTAAAATAATGACTAATACGTTGAGTGCTTACTAGGTGCCAGGTACTCACTGTTCCAAGTGCTTCACATGTATTAACTGTTTGTCCTCACAGCACTGTGAGGTCTAGTGGGGAACAGTGACATAAAACAAGTGATTATAAGAGAGGTGATGTTTAGAAAGGGTACGTAAAAGGTAGGAACATACAGCAAAAGTTTAATGTGGCCTTAATTGGGACAGGGTGGGATAGGGGAGAGGCATGGGTGACGGAAAAGACTCCCTGTGAAGTAATCTAAGATAATAAATGCCTCCTTAGGCATTTCAGTAGAGTGAGGACTCTCCATCCAGTCTGCTTGGGCAATGTGGCCCCTTGTGCCTGTCTCCTCATTTGAAAATTAAGGTTGGTAATAGTACCAACCTCACAGTGTAGGGAAAGAAATCCTGTTTAATTTATTGTTTCCCCAGTGTCTACTACTATGCTTAGCACACAGTAGGCACTCAAATATCTGTTATACTACACTGCTTAATAAATGTCATCCTAAGGGGAATGATGGGAAAGCTAAAAAGAACCATAGTCCACAGAATAGCATCCATAAGATATTGATATACTTAACGCACATCTGGGCCAAAGGGAAAGGTGTACTCTTGACCTGAGTTCATTTTTCCCATTCATTATCACATACTGTGACAGGAAACACCAAATAGGAAATTATCTTTCCCCTCGTTACTAGACGAACCTAGTTGCTATTTACTTTAAGAAGGATACCTCAGTGTCCTCTGGCATGCCCCACCACCTAGCATGTTTGACTGGTCAGAAGACCAAATTTGTGATCCTGGGAAATTTAACTCAGTAACTTCCAAGTAATATCTAGTCATGCTGTCATTTGTCAAGTGTACTGAAACCTACACAATGCACATAAGTCACAGTATGCAGTATTATTAAAAGTTCAAAAAAATTAAGTCAAAGCCAACTTGTACTGAGGTAGGACAAAAGTATCAAGTGGAATGAATTCCTCTCATGTGGTTAAAGCTTTTCCAATTGGTCTAACCTCTTGCCTGGATGTGTGATTAAGTTACCAAATGAATACCATTCAAGCTGTCAGGGCAGAGTAGTAGAAATTCACACAAATCACACATTCCTAAGAGTTATCAAAGCTCCCAGAGAGCAGCTTAAGGGACTGTTTGCACTGCAATAAAGAGTGTTGCTAAGCAACTATTTTCCTATCCAGACTTCTTTAATTAGATATTGCAAGGTTTCTGCTGATGACATTAGCAAACCCATCAATTTTAGTTGGCCTCGATATTAAAATTCAAACAACCAAAATGGTAAAGAAAGACTGAGGATTTAAAAAAAAAAGTCGTGTCCAGCAGACTTTTTGAATGAATTGCTAAATCCATTCATTCATCCCATAAATATACATGTAGTTGTTGTACAAGTAAAGAACATCGTAAAGATTGTATTCATTGTAATCAAGTAATGAAGTCATCTCTCTTCAAATTTTGCTGATCTCTTAGGCTACAATAAACTGTGCCAATTAAAAGTTTAAAACTGGGGGAAAAAGGCTTCCCTGGTGGCGCAGTGGTTAAGAATCTGCCTCCCAATGCAAGAGACACAGCTTCGAACCCTGGTCCAGGAAGATCCCACATGACACGGAGCAACTAAGCCCGTGCACCACAACTACTGAGCCTGCACTCTGGAGCCCGTGAGCCACAACTACTGAAGCCTGCGCACCTACAGTCCGTGCTCCACAACAAGAGAAGCCACCACAATGAGAAGCCCGCACACCGCAATGAAGTGTAGCCCCCGCTCACCGCAACTAGAGAAAGCCTGTGGGCTCAGCAGCGAAGACCCAACGCAGCCAAAAATAAATAAATTTAATAAATTAAAAAAAAAAAAAAAACGGGGGAAAAAATCAGAGAATAGTATGTGACAGAAACCACATATGGCCTGCAAAGCCTAAAATATTTACTATCTGGGCCCTTTACAGAAAAGATTTGACAACCTCCGAGGGCCTCATAAGTTGTTTATTTAGTAAAGTTTAAGGACATATTTGCATTAGGAAGGCTATTTGAAAAAGAAAAGGCTAACTTGAAAAGAAAAACATCTCTTTATACTAAAGTTATTGTAAACATTAGACACAACCTAAGCACTTTTCATTAGTGATAAAGTAAAAGAAATCTCTTTTAAGTTAAGCCTTGAAATGTATGGAGATAATAAACATGAAGTTCAGGATAATGTTTAACTCTTGAGGTAGAGAAAAGGGATGCGGAGGGATACGCTGGGACTCTAGATGTAATGATTGTTGTTTCTAATCTGGGTGATGGATACGCAGATGTCTGTTTCATTGTTCTCTATTAACTTTTTATAGGTCTGACATATTCTGTAACTAACAATAAAAATGAAATCAAAGAAAATAAAGCCACACAGAAAAGGTAATACCACTTGACTTTACTAAACGATTGAAATCATCTAAAAATTTGCATTTGAATATAGGCTGTTTTTCTAATCTTCAAAACAAGTAACTATTAGCAGAAGCCCTAGAGTGCAACTAGAATGTAATTGGCTAGACTTAAGGTTACCACCAAATGTCTTCTCTGGTGCCTACTTTAGAAAGTTAGCTATTACCTTTGATATCTACAACTCAAGTCACCAAAGCTGTGTAGGCAATAACCTAAGAAAGTTTGTTAATACACTTTTTAAATAACCTTTTAATTTTAGAATACGTTTGGATTTACAGAAAAGTTTCTGATAGTTGGTAGTTTTTAAAACAACAGCAGCAAAAACAGACATACAAAACACACAAATACCAGTAAACTGTGGAGGGCCTCAAGTATGTTCATCCTCTCCTAGCTCATTTTAAAATTGGGAAGTGATATGGAAACCACTGGGAAATGTAGCAGAACTTAAGTTTTCTCCTTGATCTTAAAAACATAAACTCACTCTACAACTTAATTTTTAAAAATTAAATACAGTGATGTTTACTTGTTTAGTAGGGATTAAGGAAATACTGCATCTAGAATAAAGAGAAGAGGGGACTGATTACGTTTTTAGAGGTGATGGAGAGGATGGTAATCCCAACGTAAGTGTTAAAACATCTGTAAAGTAGGTGTGCAGTCATCTCCAAACGGACCAACTGCAAGGAGTGACACCTAAATCTTTGTCGACAGTAGTTTTTTTAGAAAAGAACACATTTCACTAAAGAACGGCGACCAAATTCTCCTTCTCAATAGCAGTTTAAACTATAAACTCAGATATAAATTCCTTTCTTCTGAAAAAAAAAGAAAAAATACTAATTTACTCCTCACAGCAACCTGGTGTCATTTTATCAAACAGAACGCAGATAACTATGAAACAGGAAGGTCCGGTCCCTTCAGAAATTGCAAACAAAAGCCCTCTCCTCGGACCGCGCAGGAAGGAGCCCTGCAGCAAAGCCCGGGGCTCGGAATCCTGCCAAGCTCGGCCTACCTGCATCTCACCACCACTTGGATGTTCTTCCCCTTCTCATCTTTCTTCTTCGCAGATGAATTCGGCTGAGACGCCATGACGGTCCCCGCCGAAAAATCAAGGCCTGGTCGCGGACTCGGGAGCCGTGGGGCGTGGAGCGGCTCGGCGGCCGGCGCGGACCCGGGTGCCCTCCTCCCCTGTCGGGTACTGGCGTGGCCGGGGAAATCGCTCTCCACCAGGGACTGTGACTGGCCCCTGCCTCTGTCCTCCACCCGCCCGAGCCTTCGAATCACCAACCCAGTATCCGCCCGAAGCCCAGGAAACCAAGCAACGACTCGGCGCCTCAATTTGAAAAAGGAGCCGAGTCTCCGGGCCAATTGCAGCGCAGGCGCGCAAGGCACCATGGGATGCGGTGTCATCGCCAGATTCCGCTCCCGGGGCGTGGCCCGCGGGAAAGTAAATAGCAGATCCGACCATGCCCTCCTGGAACTCGTAGTCTCGTGGGAGAGACGGCGGACTTAGTAATGTCACACTTCATCTTGCTCAATTTGGTCAATTACATCGCGTCTCTAAACCAAAATTTTCTCATCTTCAAAATGGGAATAATAGCAACCGTCTCAGAGAGCTGTGTGAGAG
Source organism: Hyperoodon ampullatus (assembly GCF_949752795.1). Classification (NCBI taxonomy): domain Eukaryota; kingdom Metazoa; phylum Chordata; class Mammalia; order Artiodactyla; family Ziphiidae; genus Hyperoodon; species Hyperoodon ampullatus. The sequence continues at coordinate 195,257,817 of NC_136914.1, read as the reverse complement.
TTAATGAGGTGGTGCGGGTAAATAGCTTAGACTAGAACATGGAAGCGCTCAGGAAGGCTGGCCGTGATTGTAATTGTTATTAGAGAATTGTAAGAGAGTGCTGTGGAAGCACAGAAGAGAGAGGTCCAAAGCAAGCCCCTTTCTCGGAGGAAACGTCCAGACTAGTCTTGAAGAATAATTAGGAAGTGTTAAGGCTACCACGGGTACGAAATCGTGATGAAAAGGACACTGAATGTTACTTTAGGACTAGGAATTTATCCTTTAACTGATGAGAAATCGTCCTCCCCAAATGATTCCAAGAAAGAAAACAAGTTAGTTTTGCGCTTTCCGACAGCCATCCTGCAGTAACTGCTGCAGGCTCAGGGCGCGCTTCCCCCTGTCTACGTGGCGCAGCGTCGGGCAGGGTCTCAAGGAGGTTCCGCAAACGCCCGCCCCAGTCAGCCTACAAATCCCGGCAGCCCGCGCACCCTGGTCCGGCTCACACGCAGTGACCGCTGGCTTCCGTAAGGGTACTCTGGGCGTTTTGGCAGTGCTTGGGGTGACTCGACCAGCTTAGATGTGGGTTCTGGACCCAGGAAATAATGAATAATGGGCCTGTGCCATAGTCGGCTCTGGGAACTGCGCTTCTGGGCCACACTTAGGTCACGGGAACCTAGATATCGTAGTTTCTTTTTTTAAAAATTAATTTTATTTTTGCCTGCGTTGGGTTTTCGTTGCTGCGTGCGGGTTTTATCTAGTTGCGTTGAGCGGGGGCTACTATTCGTTGTGGTGCACGGGCTTCTCATCGCAGTGGCTTCTCGTTGCGGAGCACGGGGTCTAGGTGTGTGGGCTTCAATAGTTGTGGCGTGCGGGCTCAGTAGTTGTGGCTCATGGGCTCTAGAGCGCAGGCTCAGTCGTTGTGGCGCATGGGCTTAGTTGCTCTGTGGCATGTGGGATCTTCCCAGACCAGGGCTGGAACCCGTGTCCCCTGCATTGGCAGGCGGATTCTTAACTACTGTACCACCAGGTAAGTCCCAAGATACGTTGTAGTTTCTTAAGTGACAGCCAGGTGGGGTGGAAAGCTCTCAGGCCCCTTTAAGTGTTCCTCTGCTTATTAACCTCCTACATTCCCCCAAGGAAACATCTACATCTACAGCTTAGATGGATGGTCCTCTCCATCCTGCATAGCCAGGTGTCTACTGATAGCTCCTCTTAGATGCCTCACCAGCATCTCACAATGGACCTGTCCAAAACAGAACTCTTTACCCCCCTTACCACCACCCTAATCTTTCTCATTTAGACGCGTGGTGCTAACCAGACCTTTGATTCCTTTCTTCTCCCTGTCCAGTGCAGTCCTGTTGCTTTTATCACCTCTGCCCTCCAGTCTATTCCAAGTCTTTTTTATCTCTTCCCTGAATAACTGTCCTTAACAACCTCCTTAACAGGTCTCGCTACTTCTGCTCTTTTCCATTCCCACTGCATTCACTCAGCAAAGGGAAGGCTATTTTTAAAAACGAACAGATTATGCCCTTCATGTACTTTATAACCTTACATTAGCTTCTCATTGTATACCTAGGATAAAATCCAAACTCTTTACCATGTTCTGTAAGGCCCTTGTCAGGAAGGGAAAAATTTCTCCCTTTACCCATGCTGAATTCTTGTTGCTGGACTAATAATGAAATTGACACAAGACAGATTAACAGGCAGAAAAAACTAATTTTAATTGGAGCACAAGGAGGTCTCATAGAAATGGGACCTAGGAAGTGGCCAAAGCAGGCAGCTTGTAATTTTTAGACAAACAATAAATTTATGAGAAATTGACAGGACAGAGAAACTTAGTTTGGGGTGCTCAATTAGCAAATAATCTAAACAGAGTTTAGGCTTGGGGTAGCAAATTAAAGAAGTCACAAGATCTGTTTATATAGGCTTCTTGCTTGAATTCTCTGTCTCTGGCGATAAGGGTGTCCTTTTACCTCTAGATGCAGGGAGTGCACCTTTCACATGAGAGGTTTATTTCCTGCTCGCAGGGAGACAGAAGGGTTAAAGTGCCCCTGTGGCAGTGACCCTTTCTTAAGTAACTTTATTTCCAAATCACCAATATGCCACTGAGGTACATTTTTGGGGCAGCCTATCATGGGCTCCAACACCCTCATGATCTGGCCTGGGCCTGTACAAACAACTCCAGCCTCTATCCACACAGCTTACTACCATGCTCCAGAACTCCTAAGCTCTTTTCTGCAGCCAGACCTTTGTATTTGCTGTACCATCTCCCTACAACTCTCTAGTTTGGCTCCTTGCATGGCTTACCCATTCTCATCCTTCAGATCTCAACTCAACTTTCTCTTTAAAAATGCTGTTCTTGGGCTTCCCTGGTGGCGCAGTGGTTGAGCGTACGGCTGCCGATGCAGGGGACACGGGTTCGTTCCCCAGTCCGGGAAGATCCCACATGCCGCGGAGCGGCTGGGCCCGTGAGCCATGGCCGCTGAGCTTGCACGTCTGGAGCCTGTGCTCCGCAACGGGAGAGGCCACAACAGTGAGAGGCCCGCATACCGCAAAAAAAAAAAAAAAATGCCCTTCTTGACCATTCTATCTAAAACATATTCCTCCTTTAATTTTCTGTCTCAAGATGCTGATTATTTCCTTCATAACACTTACTATAATCTATAATTACATTGTCACTGTATTGTCTATCTACCTTGCTAGAATGAAAGTTTCTTCAGGGACTGTGATTGTTTTGCTCAATATTCCCCAACCAGGGATGAAACCTGTGCCCCCTGCAATGGAATCGCGGAGTCTTAACCGCCAGCGAAGTCCCTCCCAGTGTCTTGAATGGAGCCTTACACAAAGTAGTCACTAAAAAAATATATGAGTACCTGTAGGAAATTACTTAACCTTTCTCAACCTTGGTTTCCCTATCTGTAAAATGGAGATAATAATTATTACTATTATTGTAAGAATTAAAATAATAACATGTGTAAAGTACCTGGCACATAATAGGTCAAGAAATGTTAATTTCTTCTCCTTTTCTTTCTCATTAGTAAATATCTAAACTATATTTAGGGAATTCCCTGGCAGTCTAGTGGTTAGGACTAAGCACTTTCACTGCTGGGGCCCAGGTTAGATCCCTGTCCAGGAACTAAGGTTCCACAAGACGCGTGGCACGGCCAAAAAAATAAAAAAAACAAAAAACAATATTTACATTAGCTGTCATTTGGGTTGATGCAAGAAATTCAAGAGTCTCCATTTGTTAATAGTTATAGCTGCCATTTATCTAGGGCTACCATGTGTCAGACTTTATGAAAGACTTTGTGTGCACCATCTTATTTAATCTTCAGAACAACACTTTGAAACAGAAACTAGTATTTCTCACTCTTTTATGAATAAACAGGCCAACTAAGTATATGGTCTGTAGTGTACAGCTAATAAATAACAGAGAAGGAACTCAGAATTCTTTCTGATCCCAAATCCCAGATTGTTAACTGCTATCTCCCTCACCTAATTCACCTAATTTTTTCATGTGGTCAGTGCACCTGCATCCTATTTTCATCATACCCTTATTGAGTTGCTTATTACAAGCCAGGCATTGTAGAAATAGGCTGAATTATAGTTCCTGCCCTCAAGACTAGACTAAATGTAACGGAGAAGGCCAGGGTCTTATGGAAATTTGTAAGAGTTTTGTTCCACTAGGCAGGTGGCTGTCATTGATATGTTATTTTACACTGTCTCTGTGGAGCTTAAACTACTCAAGTGAGTCAACACTTCTCTCTTGAAAGTTCACCCATGTTTAGAAATTATTTTTAATACTCTAGGAATAGTTAACCTAAATTCTACCAGTGTGATATCATTGGCCATGTGTTTGACCTGGCATTCTCTCTTTCAAGAGTATGTATATTTCTTGTATAAATTATTTTTAATTGAATTTTATTTTTCTTAAATTAAAATGTGGACATCATTTTGAAAGTTAAGTAGTTTCTAAAGGGCTTATATAAAAAAAAAAGCTATTTCCCTGCTTTATCTCACCCCAATCCCTCCAGACCAGAAACAACTACATTCAACTTAGCTACTTTTCTAGCATTTACACATTTTCATTTTTGTAAAGAATTTGTATGTACTGTTACCTTTTGATTAATCAATTTTAGACTTCATTTATTGACTTCCTCTTATGGAAGATGAGGATTTAGTTCTCAAACTTTACTATCCCCTCTGCTTTCCCTTCCCCATACCCCCAATATTACAATTTTTGTTAAATCAAAGACCTGTGTTTAGGTTATATGCCTACTCATAGCTGAGCATTTCAATCTAGTGAGATTATGTTTCCTTTACTTTTTGTCTATTCTAAAGTTAATAACTGCCCAGTTTTGTTTGATTAGTTTTCCTTATTTTCCTAATTCTTCCTTCAGCCCCTCAGTAAGACTTTCCACCAATTCAATCACAACAGACATCTATCAGTTTCAAGTTGTTTGTAATTGAACTGCTTACTCTCTAGGCCTGTACCAGCTGCCATCCTAGGGTTTCCCTTGGCTTGTTTTTGGTTTTTTCCTATTTATTTATTTATTAGCCATGCTGTATGGCATGCAGGATCTTGGAATTCCCTTTGCCAGTTTCCTGGGTTGGAGATCATGTTTTCTGGATCTCATTTGTGTACTCTTTCTTGCTTTACTCCCTTATTTACTCATGTAGCTTCCTGAGAAACAGTGCAGAGGAAATAAATTTCTTGAGAACTTGCTTCTCTGAAAATGTTTTTATTCTACTCTGACTCTTGATTGCTAGGTAGGTTATACATAGAGTCCAGATTCTGAGTATTTTTATTTCAGATTTTTTTTGAGAGGTGTATCAGTTTCCTATGACTGCTGTAACAAATCACAGCAAACTTGGTGGTTTAGAACAAAAGAAATTTATTCTTTCACAGTTCTGGAGGCTAGAAGTCTGAAATCGATTTCACTGGATCAAAATCAAGGTGTCAGGGACCTCCCTGGTGGGGCAGTGGTTAAGAATCCTCCTGCCAATACAGGGGACACAGATTCGAGCCCTGGTCTGGGAAGATCCCACATGACGTGGAGCAACTAAGCCTGTGTGCCACAACGACTGAACCTGCCCTCTAGAGCCCATGGGCCACAACTACTGAAGCCCCAGCATGCCTAGAGCCCGTGCTCCGCAACAAGAGAAGCCACTGCAATGAGAAGCCTGTGCACCACAACGAAGAGTAGCCTCCTCTCACCACAACCAGAGAAAGCCCGCGGGCAGCAACAAAGACCCAACACAGCCAAAAATAAATAAATTAATTAATTTAAAAAAAAAGAGCATCCTTAAAAAAAAAAAATCAAGGTGTCAGCAGGGCCAGGCTCCCTCTGGAGGCTCTAGGGGAGAATCGGTTCCATGTGCCTTCCAGCCTTCTGGTGGCTGCTAGCATTCCTTTGCTTGTGGCACATCACTCCAATCTACCTCCATGCTTTCACTTCTGTGTCAAATCTCCTCTGTTTCTCTCTTATAAGGATACATGTGATTACGTTTAGGGCCTACCTGGGTCATCCAGAATACTCCCTCCATCTCAAGATCCTTAATTTAATCACATCTGCAAAGTCCTTTTTTGTTTCATAAGGTAACATTCAAAAGGATTAGGATATAAATATCTTTGGGGGGACTGTTATTCAGCCTACTACAGGAAGGATATCATAAAAATACCTTATTTATTTTGATGCTGTTCTGTTAAATGCCTTAATGCTGATAAGGAACCTGAATTTATACTCTAATGGATTTTTTTTAAGAGCTTTGGTTAGCTGATTAAACAAGCCAATACAAATATCCCAAATAAGATTAAATGTAGCGGATTTCCCTGGTGGCACAGTGGTTAAGAATCTGCCTGCCAGTGTAGGGGACACGGGTTTGAGCCCTGGTCCGGGAAGATCCCACATGCCGCAGAGCAACTAAGCCCGTGTGCCACAACTACTGAGCCTCCGCTCTAGAGCCTGCAAGCCACAACTACTGAGCCCACGCGCTGCAACTACTGAAGCCCTTGTGCCTAGAGCTAGTGCTCCGCAACAAGAGAAGCCACCACAATGAGAAGCCCATGCACTGCAACGAAGAGTAGCCCCCGCTCACCGCAACTAGAGAAGCCCGCGAGCAGCAACGAAGACCCAACACAGCCATAAATAAATAAATGTATTAAAAAAAAGATTAAATATAGAAAGGGACTACCCTGGCAGTCCAGTGGTTAAGACTCTGCACTTCCACTTTCACCAGTTTGATCCGTGGTCAGGGAACTAAGATCCCGCATGCCGTGCCATGCAGCAAAAAAAAAAAAAATTTTAATGTAGCTATACTGTGTTCTCTATCAAAAGTAGATTTCTCTTGCTGTGAGCTGTTATACGGGACCCTCTAGCTGCCAGTGGTTTTATTGTATAGCCCGTTTATATCCATCACAAACACAATCATCCAATATTTGTATAATTGTCTGGGTTGTGTAACTTGATATAGATACTTGTGTGAAGTCATAAAACATGGCTAGAGTAGGAGATAGTGATTATTCATTAATTACACTCATTAATCACTTCAGAAATAACTGAACTTTGGGCTTTGAAAAACTCACTGATTAAAATAATCAATATTTGTTCTACAATCAGTATTTAGTCTACAATCAGTAATTGTTCCACAAATACTTTTAAAATCTCATTGTGGAGATACCACCTCACATACACTAGGATGGCTATATTTTTTTAGAAGTGGATAATAACAAGTGTAAGGATGTGGAGAAATTGGAATCCACACACATTGCTGGTGGGAATGCAAAATGGTGCAGCCACTTTGCAAAACAGTCTCGCAGTTCCTCAAAAGTTTAAACAGAGAGGTACCACATGACCCAGGAAATCCACTTCTAGGTATACACTCAGTAGAAATGAAAACAAATGTCCACATAAAAACTGTACACAAATATTCAATTGCAGCATTATTCATAATAGGAAAAAAAGTGGAAACAACCCACATGACCATCAACTGATGAATGGATGTTTTAAAAATGTGGTACATCTAAGCAATGGACTACTTACTATTCTACAATAAAAAGGAATAAAGTATTGATACATGCTACAACATGGATAAACCTTGAAAAGATTATGCTAAGTGAAAGAAACCAGACACAAAAGACCACATACTGTATGATTCCATTTGTATAAAATGTTCAGAGGACTTCCCTGGTGGTCTAGTGGCTAAGACTCCACATTCCCAGTGCAGGGGGCTTGGGTTCAATCCCTGGTCAGGGAATTAGACCCCGCATGCTGCAGCTAAGACCTGACATGGCCAAATAAATAAATAATTTTAATTAAAAAAAATAAAATGTTCAAAATAAGAAAATCCATAAAGACAGAAATTAGATTAGTGGTTACCAGGGTCTGGGGGAGTGGGGCATTGGGGTGATGGTGATTGTGTTTCTTTTAGGGGTGATTAAAATATTCTGAAATTAGTGGTGATGGTTGCACAACCTTGTTAATATACTAGAAACCACTAAATTGTACACTTTTAAATGGCAAATGTTATGGTAAGTGAATTATATCTCAGTAAAAAAATTCTTCAGTTTGATTTTTGGTATTTGAAACAGAAGTACTTCTGCATCTTCTCTCTGCAGTGATTAATTTTTAAACACAGAAAGTGCTTCTGGCAAAAAATATGACTCTAGACACAGACCTTACACCCTTCACAAAAATTAACTCGTAGTGGATCACAGATGTAGATCGATTTTTGTTTGTTTGTTTTTGTTTCATTTTTTTGTTTTTTTGGCCACACCATGCAGCCCATGGAATCCTAGTTCCCCAACCAGGGATCGAACCTGGGCCTGTGGCAGTGAAAGTGGGAGTCTTAACCACTGGCCTGCCAGGGAATTCCCTGTAGATCGATTTTTATTTTTAATCTTAAAAAAAGTTTTTTTTTTTAATGTTTGGCTGCCTTGGGTCTTTGTTTCTGCGCGCAGGTTTTTCTCTAGTTGCAGTGAGTGGGGGCTACTCTTCGTTGTGGTGCGCAGGCCTCTCATTGCAGTGGCTTCTCTTGTTGCGGAGCATGGGCTCTAGGCGCCCGGGCTTCAGTAGTTGTGGCTCACGGGCTCTAGAGTGCAGTCTCAGTAGTTGAGGTGCACGGCTTAGTTGCTCGGCAGCACGTGGAATCTTCCCAGACCAGGGCTTGAACCCGTGTCCCCGTCATTGGCAAGCGGATTCTTCACCACTGTGCCACCAGGGAAGCCCTGTAGATCGATTTTTGATCTGTGATTGGTTGAATCCAAGGATGTGGAACCTGCTAATATGGAGGACCACCTACACTATACCAAGTTATATAAGGGACTTGAGCATCTGCAGATTTTGGTATCCACGAGAGTCCTGGAACCAATGCCTGTGGGTACCGACAGACCACTGCGTATACCCAAAGAGACTGAAAACTTATGTCCACACAAAAACCTGCCTGTGGATGTTTATAGCAGCTTTATTCATAATTGCCAAAACTTAAAAGCTGCCAAGATATCCTTTTAGTAAGTGATATATCCAAAGAATTGAATATTGTTCAGCCATGAAAAGCAATGAGCTATCAAGCCATGAAAACACATGGAGGAAACTTAAATGTGTATTACTAAAAGAAAGAAGCCAATCTGAAAAAGCTACATACTGAATAATTCCAACACTATGACATTCTGGAAAAGGCAAAACTATGGAGTCAGTAAAAAGAGCAGTGGTTGCCAGGAGTTAGAGGGGAAGTAGGGATGAATAGGCAGAGCACAGAAGATGTTTAGGGCAGTGAAAATACTATGTATTATACTATAGTGATGGATACATGTCATTATGTATTTGTCCAAACCTGTAGAATATACATCAAGAGTGAACTCTAATGTAAACTATGCACTTTGGGTAGTAGTGATGTTTCAATGTGGGTTCATCAATTGTAGGAAATGTACCTTTCTTGTGGAGGATGTTGATAGTAGGGCAGGCTATGCAAGTGCGGGGTCGGGGAGTGTATGGGCTATCTCGGAAACTTTCTCTCGCTTTTCCTGTGAACCTAAAACTGGTCTTAAAAAAAATAGTCTTTAAAACCTTGAAAAAAAAAAGTGCTTCTGTTCATTTCACAGAACTTTATTTTTACCTTCACAATAAAGAAAAGCATTTTAAATAGGCATCCTACTATCCTAGTGCAGAATTATATTTTATTGAAATATAAATCTGTGTTTTGTTCTCACTGTATTTCCTTCCAAGCGGACGCTAGGTCTTTTCGAAGAATAATTTAAGGATGGCAGGCGTTTGCTACTATCTTGGACCTTCTGTGTGAAACCTGTTGGAAGTTATTAGTAGTCTGGAAAACTTAGTGTTTTCTATAAACCACCAACTCACCAACATTTGATTTTCCATAGTAATTAGTTTATACCTATGATTATTACTATAATTTTTATGTCCTTAAATTTTACCCTAATAACTATTATAGCAGATATGATTTTGCAACCACGATCTTGGGTGGTGTAAGAAATATCACATTACTTTATTTTATTTAAATGATATTAAAGGTGACCCTGAGTTCCTCTTCCACCTGGAAACTTCAACCTTGATTACTATTGCAGATCCCCCCCACAACTCACACTCTGGGATGTGCAAAGGTCCAGGGGTTTCACACAGAGAAAAACACGTGGGAAGAGCCCTCCAGGCTTTGATTTATATGAGTTACTTCTGATATGCCTATTGTGCAACTGCATATAGCCCCTGAAGAGTGGGAACTCTGCTGCTTTTGTGCCACCATTAGGACAAGGGCATTGCTGCCCCAGAACTTTGAAGACAGTGTTTTCTAGGTTCTGCTCTTGCTGAGAAGTCCATAGCCATTCTGACTCCCAGTCATTTGTTTGTGGCCTCTTTATTATTTTCTCTCTCTCTCTCTCTGGAACCTTAAATAATCTTCTCTCTCCCTTCAACATGCTGAAACTCTGCAATAATCTGACTTGGTGTGCATCTATTTTCACCCACTGAGCTGACATTTGGTGAATCATTTCACTCTGGCAACTCATTTCCTTCAGTTCTGGAAAATAATTTTGAAGTATCCATTGAATATTTCTACTGGTTTCCTTTTTTTTTCTGTTCTTTCTTAAACTCCTATATATATATATATATATATATATATATATATATATATATATATATATATATATATATATAAAATAGATTGCCACTACCTAGTGATTACTATTAATATTTTGATGTATTTCTTTCCAATGTCTATATTTTTAATAATTGAAATCATAGTTAAATATGTAGTTTCAGAACCTGAATTTTTATTTAATATAACTTAAACATTCTTCCAAGCACTAAAAAAGTGTTCATGAATATTTTTACCTGTATGACCTTTTTTTTTTTCTGCAGTATGCGGGCCTGTCACTGCTGTGGCATCTCCTGTTGCGGCCTCTCCTGTTGCGGCCTCTCCTGTTGCGGCACACAGGCTCCGGATGCGCAGGCTCAGATGCCATGGCTCACGGGCCCAGCCGCTCCGCGGCATGTGGGATCCTCCCGGACCAGGGCACGAACCCGTGTCCCCGGTATCGGCAGGCGGACTCTCAACCACTGCGCCACCAGGGAAGCCCCTGTATGACCTTTCAAGGCTCTTGAGCAACATCTACGCAATTCTTTAGTGACTAGTCAAGGAGTAATTGACTTTAGGTATCATTTTCCATAGTTGCCAGAATCATGTTAGGTTTAATTATTGTATGTCTATGGATATGAATGCCAAAGAGAAAAAGTAGTAAGCATGTCTGCTTGTGCTTATAAACCAAGGAAAAATCACAGTTCATGAACTGTACATAACTGTAAAAAAAAAATCCTGAAATGCTTAAGTATTGAGTTTTCCCAAATCCAAATTTTCGTTACTATTTATAGTGTTCTAATAGTAGCATCTCAGTAGCAAAGATTCATTGGGAGAGAAAGGGAAATAAGGTTTCCAGTACTCTGAACTTCTGTCAAGTACCAGAACATGCCAGACTCTCTCTTGTCCTTAACCTTTGTGATTGATGTTTCTGCTGTCTAGTCTTTCCCTCACCTGTTCTTGTAATTGGTTCCCTCTTACCTTTCAAGTCACAACTTAATTGTCACTTCCTCGGAGAGTCCTTCCCCAACTACTCTGTCTAAAGGAGACCCCCAGTCTTTCTCATGAAACCCCATTTCCTTCTTTCTCCACATAGCAAAAGAAGATGTTGAAATTTTACTTTCTCTGTTTTCCTTTATCTGCCGTACCTCAGGACTTTTTCTCTAGAGACGGAGGGTGTCCAGGAGAATTAGTGTTCTTATAGCAGGAGTGCAAAGAGAAAAAACAATATTCAATGTGTGTAATTTTCAAACTACGCTCTTAAGGGAAGGCCCTGAGAAGAACCCTGAGCAAGGCAGTGACAGAGAGAGAAGCAGATGACTGCCCTCAACAACTTTCAAATTCTAGTTGAGAAACATCTGGGTACATCAGATGGAGAGAAAGGGATGTAGAAGGAAGAAGCTAATGGAGGTCAGGGGCTGTTAAAACACACACACACACACACACACACACACACACACACAAACACACATATAAATCCCAGGAGAGGAACTGGTGGAGAGTTAGCAAATGAGAAGGGCCATGGAAGCTGGCTCTCCATTGGCAGCTGCCTATGCAGCCCAAACCCTGAACCCTATGCTCTGAACTTTTGCTGTGCATCCACCTAAACTGTCCCATGTGCACACTCCTGTTGTCAACAGCCCAGGACGTGCATAAGCCCCCTCAGCATAGATGGTGAGATCTTTGCCACCTCCCTCTACCCAGAGGGGCAGTAGTGTTGATGGAGGGGAAGTCCTAGAACTGTTACTTGGGTGATGCTGACAGCAGGAAAATCCACCGCGGTTACTCTAATTTTATTTATTTATTTATTTATTTACTTACTTACGTATGTATGTATGTATGTATGTATGTATGTATTTATTTATTTATGGCTGCTTTGGGTCTTTGTTGCTGCGTGCGGGCTTTCTCTAGCTGCAGCAAGCAGGAGTTACTCTTCGTTGCGGTGTGCGGGTTTCTCACTGCGGCGGCTTCTCTTGTTGCGGAGCACGGGCTCTAGGCATGTGGGCTTCAGTAGTTGTGCTCGAGGCCTCTAGAGCGCAGGCTCAGTAGTTGTGGCGCACGGGCTTAGCTGCTCCGCAGCATGTGGGATCTTCCTGGACCAGGGCTTGAACCCATATCCCCTGCATTGGCAGGCGGATTCTTAACCACTGTGCCACCAGGGAAGTCCCCTCTAACATTATTTTAATCAAATTATATAATTACTTTATAAACGTATTAATTTATTTCTTACTCTCTCTCACTATAGTATCAACCCCACAAGAATAGAAACCCGGTTGCTCTTTTCTCTGAGGTATCCTCAACATCTAAAGCAAGGCCTGGGCCCATATTTGTTGAATGGATAAATCAAGAGTAGTCTTAACTGTGGAAAATATGATTTATAAATTTTTACATTAATATTTCAAGAACTGCCCATAAAGTAATTCAAATTTACCATTAAGGACTAGCAAGTAGGAGTCATTTAGGTAAACTTTTAACAAATTTATAATTAATAAGTCACTTATCTATAAACATTTTAAAAAATTAAAGTTGCTTTTAGGTATTTTATTACCATAGTACTGTACTTAAAACTAATATACATTATAAAACTTTTTATCATGGAAAATTTCAAACATATACAAAATCAAAGGGAATAGTATTATAAATCCCCCAGACATCCACTATCCAGTTTCAGTAATTATCAGTTCATAACCAATATTCCCCCTCTCCCCTCATCTTCCACTGAAGATGGAATTATTCTGAACCAAATCCTAAGCATCATATTATTTCAAAGGACTCTATAAAAAAAAAAGCTGCTGTGAACAGCCACTAACATAACCCCCAAACTGATTATTTAATATTAAAATTCTAGTCAGTGTTCTTACTTTTCTAATTGTCTCATAAACATTTCATTTCCACAATGGTTTGTTCAAATCAGGATTTAAACAAGAACCAAGCATTTCATTTGGTTAATGTCTCCTTTCTTGCTTTGCATTTTTGAAGACAATCTGTTTTTGAAGATTTTATTGAAGTACTGCAAAAAATATATAAATCATAAGCTCAATTTTCAAAAACTGAACACACCCATGTAAAACAAGCTCCTGCATTCTCTTTCAGTCACTGCAGACCCCAGAGTACTCATTAACCTGACTTCTAATACTATAGATTAGTTTGGTCTGGTTTCAATAGGGCTTGAAAGAGCATGGACTCATATAATATATACTCTTTTGGGTCTGGCTTCTTTCATCACGTTTGTGAGATTCATTCATATTGTCCAGTGTAATTTTTGTATGTTCATTTTTATCACTGTATAGTATTCCATTGTGTGACTATTCCCCAGTTTACTTTTCCTGTGCATTTTACTCTTGATGGCATTTGAACTGTTTCCAGTTTGGGACTATTAATAATTATGCTGCTATGAACATTCTAGTGCATGTATTTTTGTGGATGTGTGTTCACATTTCTGAGTATACAGCTAAAGGTGGAATTGCTGGGTCATAACATACGCATGTGTGCAGCTTTAGTAGATACTACTAAATAGTTTTACATGGCCTATTTGTCTGCCCTCATGCCATTAACATATTATCTCAATTATTATAGCTTAATAGTAACTTTTAATATTTCGTGGTGGGAATTTACTGGCAGTCCAGTGGTTAGGACTCTGTGCTCTCACTGCCGAGGGCACGGGTTCAATCCCTGGTCAGGGAACTAAGATCCCACAAGCCTCATGATGTGGCAAAAAAGAAAGAAGAAAAAAGAAAAAAATTTGGTAGCGTAAGTGTTTCAGATTCTGCTTCAAGATTGGCTTGGGTCTTCCTGGCCCTTTGCATTTTCATTCAAATTTTATAACAGCTTGTCATAGCTTGACAATTCTAAGTCCCTTTTAATCCATAGGCTTCTCCCTCCTCTTTTTTATTTTGCAATTTATTTGTCAAAGTAATAGAGTCATTTGTTGTGTAATGTTCCAAACATTCTAAACTTTGCTGATTGTATCCTTATGGTGTAAGTTAACACATTTGTCCCCTGTATTTCCTATAAATTGTAGTTACATCTAGAGGCTTAATAAGATTCAGCAGGGCCTCCCTGGTGGCGCAGTGGTTGAGAGTCCGCCTGCCGATGCAGGGGATACGGGTTCGTGCCCCGGTCTGGGAGGATCCCATATGCCGCGGAGCGGCTGGGCCCGTGAGCCATGGCTGCTGAGCCTGCGCATCCGGAGCCTGTGCTCCGCAACGGGAGAGGCCACAACAGTGAGAGGCCCGCGTACCACAAAAAAAAAAAAAAAAAAAAAAAAAGATTCAGCAAACATGCACTTGACAAGCATTGCCTAAGCATTGTGTTTGCTGACAGATGATATACAAAAATGATAAAGACATCATTCCTAATCTACTGCTTCTTACCCATATGGAAGGTTAAGAGTCAAATAAATGCCTTTAGAGAGTGTCGGCTCAGATCAGAGAGTGTTACTTCCAATGGGGTATGTGAGGAATGGAATTGAAGGAAAGTTTTGTAAAGGCAATGCCTTTTCAACAGGGCTTGAAAGAGCACTGACAAGTTAGTATTGTTGTAAGCATCAATTAGCTGTGACAGCTGTGTGAATTGGAGTTGGTGGATGGCAGGTGTAGAGGCTAGAAAGGTGGGGTGAATAACTGCCCCCCAAAAGATATGTCTACGTCCTAAACCCAGTAGCCTGTAAGTGCTATATTATTTGGAAAAAGTGTCTTTGCAGATGTAATTAAGTTAAGGATGAGATGAGATCATCCTGGATTACCTGATTGTGCCCTAAATCCAATGACAAATGTCCTAATAAGAGACAAAAGAAGAAAAACAGAAGAGAAGGCAACATAAAGACGGAGGCAGACATTGGAGTGATATGGCCTCAAGCCACGAAAGCTGAAAGAGGCAAAGAACGGATTCTCCCCTAAGACCTTCTCTGCAGGGAGTGCAGCCCTGCCAACATCCTGATTTGGACTTCTGGCATCCAGGCTGTGAGAGAATACATTTCTGTTGTTTTAAGCCACTAAATTTGTGGTAATTTGTTATGACGGCCACAGGAAACTAATACAGATGGGCTGGAACTAGAAAGTAACATTGTGAAATTTTACCTTACACTGCACTAGGAGTGCTTCCTTCTCTCTGCTATCTCAGTTTTCATCCATCCAAGGTTTGCCTTTAGCAGAAACTGGTAAAAAAGATGCCCGAGTACCTCTTTGATGAAGCAACCACTTGATTAAGGAATCCTTCTCCTGAATTCCCATTTGAAGCTATAATAGGATTCACAGCACTGTCTTCGGCTGTAATCTCCGGTATGCCACATCAAGAACCTAAAAGCACTTAAGCTAGAGAGTTGCTG
This sequence comes from Hyperoodon ampullatus, assembly GCF_949752795.1. Taxonomy (NCBI): domain Eukaryota; kingdom Metazoa; phylum Chordata; class Mammalia; order Artiodactyla; family Ziphiidae; genus Hyperoodon; species Hyperoodon ampullatus. The sequence goes on along the minus strand of NC_136914.1, from coordinate 195,242,423 downwards.
ACCCTAATTTCGCTTTTCTTTAAAGACCCCTGTAAAATAACGTAACGGAAAGTCACGATTCATAACAACTATTAAATTATTTTCGGATGCAAAACAGCAGAAAGCCATCGGGAGGAAAAAAGTCTTGTCTTACAAACAGTGACTGAAGTACACTGACAATAGTAGTAGTACTACATATAAATGTTTTTAAAAAAATATATAGTAGTAGTACAGAGCGGTAGTTTCTATTCTAGATTTGTAAACCCCCGAAAGCCTTGTTTTGCTGGGGCCTGTCCCATCTCCACCTTGCTCTCTGAAGGGCTGCTAGTTTCCCAGGATGGAAACTCCTCCCAGGTACCCCGCGGTCCACGTCCCCACCGCGCTCTAGAGGGAGCCCGCGGGCCGCGCGCCCGCCGCCGACTGGTTTTGTGCGAGGCCGCCTAATCCGCTGACCTTGTTCCAACACCTGCACTGCCGGGGCCGACAGCCAATGAGGGCGCCTCCGCAAACGTGGTCCCTTGTGTCCTCACAGTATTCATGAGCCCCCTGACCCCTGCTAACATAGAGCCAGATACACATCGCCGCCCTCACGCGTGCGCCTGGCGTGAGCCGGCCGGGTCTCCCCCCGCCCCGGGAAGCCTGATGGCTGGGTTCCCACAGCTCCCCGGCCAGACTCCGTCCCGCCCGCTAGCTCCAGTCCTGGCCGCCCTCCGTCCCCGCCCTGTCGGGCTCCAGGCAAAACCCGGGGAGGCGGCCGCTCGGAGGCTCCCGGGAGGCGGCGCGGCGCGGCGGACTGAGCATGCGCAGTGAGCAAGGCCGGCTCCGGCGCAAGAAGGAAGCGTTTGCTGTGGTCCCGGGGGCTGCGCTGGGGTATGTGGTACCGGCTAACGTGGCTGCTGCACCCCGCGCTGTCCAGCACCTTCCGCTCGGTCCTCGGCGCCCGCCTGCCCCCTCCGGAGCGCCTCTGTGGGTAAGCCGAGCGGAGCGCCTGGGCCCTCGGGGCCCTTGGGTCCCGGTGGTTTGGAGCTCGGGTTGCAAAGTGGTGATTCAGCACTTAAAGCCGCCGCCGCCGCCCCTCACGCCGCCTGTCCCGCCGGCCTGCGGCCCGGACGGCCGCACTGAGGCCGCCCGGGGCCCGGAAGGGCTGCTCGCGGGGCGGGAGCTAGGCCCTTGCCCGGAGAGGAGGGTGTCCCTCGGGCGGTGAGGGCGGACGGAGGCTGTGACCCGGGGTCAGCGGGCGTGTGTCACAAGTGCGGGGGGCGCGGGGCGCGGGCGCGGACAGTCACCCCGGCCCGCTCTCGGGAGCCTCGCAGGGCCGCGCCACTCTGGGGAGAGTCTTCCTGTGCCGCGCCACTCTGGGGAGAGTCTTCCTGTGCCGCGCCACTCTGGGGAGAGTCTTCCTGTGAGGGACTGGGAAGCCGAGGCGGACTGTCCCTTGCTATGGGGTAAAGGATCCGAGTCCAGGGAGACCGCTTCTCACCTTCCTCTCAGCTCCGCTTTTTCCTCTGCGGACTGAGTTTCCACTCCTCTGTGGAAATGCCAGCCTCGGGAAGTGTAAAAGTTTGCCTGCCTCCGCCTTAGCGAGAGCCGAATGTTGGCTTTAGTGTGGGAGGGAATTTGGGAGCCGAAAGATACCCTGGGATCCTTCACCGCAGCTCCCTTGTTTTACACCTGGGACAACCGAGGCCCAGGAGAGATTGTGGCAGAAACCAGGAATGGGACGCAGGTTTTTGCCATCCGGTGGCGTGCTCCCTCCACTTGGCTGCTCTGTGTGTACTAGAAATTTTCAGCGTTGTAGCGAACGCTGAATACCCTTTACTGTGAATAAAGGGGAATTGGCAAAGATGGGCAGTATTGTCTTGCCCTACTTAGGTACATTATTTGAACTCTTCGTCTGGTTTAACAAATATCTGGGACCTAATAAGTGCAGGGTACAGTGATGACCCTCTGTGTAATATGGTCTGCCTTCATAAATGCTGGAGCGGATTGAGATGCCACGAGAGCGTAGCCATCTGAGAGGGTCAGAAGCTGGGCAGGATGTGTTTTAGGAGAATGGTGCGGGACAAAGATAGAGGAGGGGGTTTGGGCTGGCCTTTGAAGGAAAGGCAGAAGGTGGGTGTAATCCTACCTAGGTGTGCAGGTTAGCCTGTCTGTGTTGGGCGGACAGTGAGCAGATTAGTCGGAGCCTTAGAGAATTTCCTTGGGGGAATTAGGAGGAAACAAGTCCTGTGTTATAAAAGTAGGATAATGCTAGCTTGACCTTTGGATTTTAGTTGGGCTTTTTCTGGTGAATAATAGGTAGGGAGCCATTAGGAGTTTTTGAGGTGGGAAGTGATCTAATAAAACTGGTTGTTTAGGAAATTAGTTTGGTAGCTGTGTGCAGGATTGTAAGAGTGGAGAGGCCTGAGGCAGAGAAACTGGTTGGGCCTTAGTCTTTACTGCCTGAACTAGGATAGTAGTAATGGTACTAAAGGAGGCCAAATGCAAATGAAGAATCTGTGGAACTTCTTTTCCCTCTTCTGTTTCCTACTACACCCCAGAATCCACTACAACATGCAAAAAGATCCCTGAGTTTAGAAAGTGAAGTGGAGGTGCTGAGCATAGGCGGGGTACCTCCCTGGGCCTCCTTCATGTCATAACACTTTTTAAAATTGTTGCTAATAGGCTGTGTTTCGCTCCACCTTATCTCCAGTGTACAGAATTTGTGATTTTAAAGAAAGCATCAATTTTAAGTTTTATACAACCAGAAGTTTTATATGTTCTACTTACAATTCACTTTTCTCTATGGTTTTCTGCCACTGTTCTTCACTTTCATTGATGAAGTCCAGGGCGTGGGTTGAAAAACCAGAGCTTCAAAATATGGTGGTTCTCAGAGAGGGAAATTCAAGACTCAAAGCGTAATAAATGAGATCAACCATTTAGAAAGCTCTACACTAAAAATTAGTGGCTGAGGCTAGTAAGGAATATGCAGGTCCAATCAAAGGGTTCAGGGTGTAGTTTTAGGAAGGAACATACTAACACCGGAAGTTACCATATATTCCGATCTTAAGGAAGGTAGGTACTCAATTCTACTCTACATAGTAGGAAGAATGCGTTCACTGAGATGGTTACGTAGCTATTTACTGGAAGAGCTGGGATTTAACCTGCGTCTGTCTGGTGCCAGAGCCTGAGCTCTTAACTGTTATTTTATACTGCCTTTGCCAGTGTTTGGGCATTCGTTTCCTGTTCTAACCTCTTGAGAAAGGAGTGGTCTTACAGCATTTGTATAAGATCAATTCATTTAAAAAGCAGCCTCATTGTTCTCTGTTCAGCCATATTGGATAAACGGGAGCTCTGCAGAACCATGTGAACCTAGGGGAACCTGGAGGTAATAGCCCAGTTCCTGGCAACCACTTGAAACACCTGAGCATCAGTCATCTCACTTTGCGGGTAGCTCTACTTTGCATGTCTCTGTTCTACAAGCTTAAGAAACAGTGGTTTGCCAGGTGGGGCTACCTATTAAGATTCAGGCTTTTAAACCACTTTTAACCAGAACAATGTCTTTTAACAATTTGAAAGGACCGGATGCCCTTGAATATCTTTAGTATTAGCCACACACATAAAAAGTTACATTCTGCCTATCTGCCTTAAAGGTTAGAGTTGGGCACGGTCTCATTAGAGAGTAATGTGGGGAGCAGAAGTTCAGTATATGTTTCGTTGAGAATGGGTTTCCTTTCCGTTTTCCTGTTGGTATTTTAGATCTCCTAAACAGGTACCAGAGGCTCAGCCTACCTTTCAGCCAGGGTGATAAGGCTAAACTCTCTTTCCATAGGGTTAGATCCTCTAAGGTATGTTGGGTTCTGAAGGCTTGGGTAGGGTCTTCCTAACTGGCTTGTCTTCAGTCTGCCCTCACTCTTCTGTCTGTTCATTCAGCCTTACTTGAATGTCTGTTCTGTAGTGATCACTCACTGTGCTCATTGCTATGGGGGATGCAAAGACAGTTATAAATTCTGTCCTCAAGGAGCATTCAGTCATGTAGTGACTCGTCCATTCCTTCACCTCTGACCTTTCACTGAACATCTCCATTTTTGTGTTCTGTTCCTTCTTTGAATTTATTTTGAAAAGCAACTCAGTATTATTATCACAGTACCCTTTTTTTAAAAATTAGTAGATCATGTTTTCCTGTTTTCTTTTTTTAAAAATATTTATTTATTTATTTATTTGGCTGTGCCAGGTCTTCGTTGAGGCACGCGGGGTCTTTAGTTGTGGTACGCCTGTGGGATCTAGTTCCCTGACCAGGGATGGAACCCAGGCCCCCTGCATTGGGACCGTGGAGTCTTGGCCACTGGACCACCAGGGAAGTCCCCACAGTACTCTTCTTTTAAAATGGTACTGGGCCTCCCTGGTGGCACAGTGGTTAAGAATCCACCTGCTAATGCAATGGACACGAGTTCGAGCCCTGGTCCGGGAAGATCCCACATGCCACGGAGCAACTAAGCCCATGCACCACAACTAGTGAGCCTGAGCTCTAGAGCCCGTGAGCCACAACTACTGAGCCCGCGTGCCACAACTAATGAAGCCTGCGTGCCTAGAGCCCGTGCTCCGTGACAAGAGAAGCCAACACAATGAGAAGCCTGCACACCGCAATGAAGAGTAGCCCTGGGCTTCCCTGGTGGCGCAGTGGTTGAGAGTCCACCTGCCGATGCAGGGGACATGGGTTCGTGCCCCAGTCCGGGAAGATCCCACATGCCGCGGAGCGGCTGGCCCTGTGAGCCATGGCCGCTGAGCCTGCGCGTCAGGAGCCTGTGCTCAGCAACGGGAGAGGCCACAACAGTGAGAGGCCCGCGTACCGCAAAAAAAAAAAAAAAAAAAAAAGAGTAGCCCCCACTCACCGCAATTAGAGAAAGCCCACACACAGCAATGAAGACCCAACGCAGCCAAAAATAAATAAATAAATAAATTTTTAAATAAATAAATAAAATGGTACTTATAAAATTCTTATAGAGTTAAAAACTATAAAAGCTTTTATTCTTCCCAAAGAACTGTATACTTTCTCTTTGCCTATTAAAAGTATGTAACTAAAAAAAAAAAAGAAAGAAAGAAAAAAGTAGGACTCACAGGCTGTTCCCTGAGGGGAAGATATCACACTGCTTGACATATTTATCCTATGAATAAGTTAATGGTCTTCCTTCAACACTGGTTTTCTCTGTTGAATTTCCTAGTTTTGCATATGTTGGTGTTATCATTTTCTCAATTTAACTTGAAAATTGGAGTAATCTATGAATCTCTCTTTTCCCTTCACTGCCTGTTCCCAAGACCAAACTCTCTTCAGTCTTTCATCTTAAAGTTTCTTGGAGTAAGCTTGATTATCCATCAGGATCCTAGTTCAGGCCATAATAAATCTTCCCTGACATCTCACACCTTCAAGTTTTATAACTGATTTTTCCAGCCTCCTATTTCCTATTAGTTGATGCTTATCATTGCCGTTGTCTTGTTTAGACACCACCAGTGGTTATGCACTATTTCAAGATCAAGTCCAAACTTCTTGACCCAGCATTTAAGCATCTGATAAGCTGGTCTTAGCCCAACTTTTCAACCTAACTTCATTCTTCTCTGGTCAGACTCACTAATTTACTGATTCTTGTACATGACCTGTTGATTCCCATTCTAGAATGCCCTTTCCTCTTTTCTTTATATGACTCAACCTGTCCTTTTTAGACCTTATACAGGCCACACAGTTATCTTTCCTTTTTCTGAACTTAATGATTTTAAGATATTTTGAAATACCCATTTTACATTTAACCATATACTGCCTCATAATTTTTTACTCTTTTAATTATTTAATATTATACATGCCAGAGTGTATAGGACAAAGAAGAATAACAAAATGAACACCTGTGTACCCACCATCTAGTTTAGGAAATTCCTGGTAACTTTGAAGCCCTTTGTGCTCACCTCCCCTGGAGAGATGATGTTATCCTGAATCTGGATATTAATTCCCTTGATTTTTCTTTATTGCTTTATCAATCTTAATATATTCCTAAACAGTAGTTTAGTTTTGTCTGCTGTTGACCTTTATGGAAAATTTTCTTCTCTGAGTTACTTTTTTTCAATTAGCAGTGTTTTTGAGATTCATTCACATAGATGTATGTGTTCACTGTTGAAAGACAATCTTATGTGAAAATGTCACTAATTATTTTTTTATTCTGTTGTTGATGGAGATTTGAGTTGTTTTGTTTTGTTTTGTTTTTTCCTATCACAAATAATCCATGTGGTAGGCTTGCCCCAGTACCCAATCTTCTCTACCTACACTCACCAGGGTTCTCATCCAATCACATACATGTGTTTTGTCCAATTTGCAGCCACTTACCATATGTGCTTATTTAAATGTAAATTAACTAAAATTAACAATTCAGTTCCTCAGTCACCCTGTCCACATTTCAAGTCATATGTGGCTTGTGGCTGCCAAATGGGGCAGTGCAGATATAGAATATATCCATCATCACAGAAGTTTTATGAAACTGGCTTGATCTGTATTCGGGCAATTCCCAAATGTGTATCGCTAGCCAGAACCTCTCCCCTGAATTTCAGATTTAGGTAATAAACTTCCTACTCAACATTTTCCTTTGTATGTCTGATATACATCCTTTTTTTGTGTGCCTTTTTTTGGGTCTTCGTTGATGGGCACGAGCTTTCTTTAGCGGCAAGTGGGGGCTCCCCTTCGTTGCGGAGCACAGGCTCTAGGTGTGCAGGCTTCAATAGTTGTGGCACACGGGCTTTAGTAGTGTGGCACACAGGCTTAGTTGCTCCGCGGCATGTGGGATCTTCCCGCACCAGGGTTCGAACCCATGTTCCCTTCAACGGCAGGTGGATTCTCAACCACTGCGCCACCAGGGAAGCCCCTGATATACATCTTAAACTGATCATGTCCAAAACCTGTCACCAAATCTTCTACCTCAAAACCTGCTCCTGCCACCGTCTTCTCCCTTATCTCAGGTAATGACACCTCTGCTCTTCCACTTGTTTAGGCTAACAACTTGGAATCATCCTTAACTCCTTTATTGTTCTCATAGCCCTCATCCAGTCAGCATATACATCCAGGTTCAGACTCTTCTCACTGCCACCACCCTGGTTCTAATCACCCTTTTACCCAGATTACTATAATAGCCTCTTAACCAGTTTCCTCGCTTCTGCACTTGCCACTCTACATATAACCTGCTCTTGTCACCACTGGCAACATGATCTTTTTGAAATCCAAGTCATACATCTTTGTAGGGAATATAGAAAACCTTGCAGTTGATCCCCATTTTGTTCAGACTTAAAGTCCTTATAACGGTTAAGAAGGCCCTGTGGCGTCTGGCCTTGCATTACCTCTCTGATTTTGTTTCCAAAATGCTCTCACCTCATCCAGTTGCACTGGTCTTGCTTGATTCACTCTTGCTCAGATTATTTGCACTGTTGTCCCTCTGCTCAGAATGCTCTTCCAGCAGTGAGATCAGGGAGGGCTTCACAGAGAATATGGTAGGCAAATGCCTTTGAAGGGAATATAAAATTTGGGTCAACAGAGAAGGGGAAGAGAAAGAATATTTTAGATAGAAGGAATGGTATTAGCAAACGCTTAGATGTGTATATTGTTCAATTCACAGTATAATCAAGGCACAGTGAGATTTTATCGTAAAGGAAATAGAGAGCCTCAGATACCTTTTGAGTAGTAGTGACACGTAAGCTGTGATTGTGGACGATTAATCTGGCTATTTTTGGAAGCACAGTTGAAATGCAGTCAGACTTCGACAGGATAAAGTAGTAGTGCAAATAACAAGGAAAGGAGAGTGTCTGCAGAAGATATGTGTGAAAGAAGATTTAGCAGCTTTGACTGGGTATGGGGGGAGATGGAAGAATCAAAGAGGCCTAAGGACTTGGGCCTGCGTGACTTTGAAATTAGCTAGGAGGGACCACCAGGGTAGAGAAGGCTCTTGTGGGGAGATTCAGCTGCAGGCAGTGGGAAGAAGTCCAGGCAGGTGAGATGTCAGTGCTGCCTGGTGGGTGGCTGGTGTTCTAAACACATACCAAGAGAACAGTTTGGTCAGGTGCAGTGGTAGAGCACAGCAATGCAGTCAGGTTGGCACTTCAAGAGCTGGCTGTATTGGGAAGTTGGATGACTCGAGGCCCCTCAGGACAGTGGACCAGACTGAGCAGTTCTTAAACATCCAGAAAGAGAACCAAAATGATGATCCAGTTTGTGGATTGGTAGCTCAGGGAAGAGTTCAATTAAAAAATCATGATGGGACTTCCCGGTGGCGCAGTGGTTAAGAATCCGCCTGCCAATGCAGGGGACACGGGTTTGAGTCCTGGTCCGGGAAGATCCCACATCCCGCAGAGCAGCTAAGCCCGTGTGCCACAACTACTGAGCCTGCGCTCTAGGGCCCGCAAGCCACGAGTACTGAGCCCACGTGCCACAACTACTGAAGCCCGCATGCCTAGAGCCCATGCTCTGCAACAAGAGAAGCCACCGCAATGAGAAGCCCGTGCACTGAAACGAAGAGTAGCCCCCGCTTGCCATAACTAGAGAAAGCCCTTGCGCAGCTTTCAAAGACCCAACGTAGCCAAAAATAAATAAAATAAAATAAATAAATTTATTTTTTAAAAAATCATCATGATCCTTTGCCCAGTGTTACAGGCTATTTTATTTTAGGATGTGTAGAGTTATCTTTGGGGCCAGGAGCTCTGAAGGAGCAAGGGTCCATGTAATGGTATCCCTGGCACCTAGCACAGTGTCTGGCACATAGTAGGAGTCCATTATTTGTTGGATGAATTTGACAGGGACACGGGCTCCTGGAATTAGGAAGCCCTAATCATAGACATAATTCAGTTTTTGCTTACAGTTTGCCATTTCCATTCTCCTGTCAGTGTAGCCAGTAATTAGTATTTGTGTGTGTGTTTCTTATAAAGAAATTAGAGGTGGTAGTGTATTTCCAAGATTTCTTGCAGGTCTGAGTTATTCGTAGGAACTACGTTGGTTTGAAAAGGGATAGGACATAAGGGACAGGACAGTGTGGTGGAAAAGGGCTCTACATATTGTACAAAGACTCAGTTCAACTGGATTCTGGTCTTGGTCTGCCATGAGCTTGGCCGTGTGGTTGTGGGTGCTGGACCAGATCATCTTTCAAGTTCCTCCCAACTCCATGAATCTGAGACCTTATATTTTTAAAAGCTCTAATCTCTGTTAGAACCTCAGAAGGGATTTTTGCCTTGCTCTCTAGCTGTACTTTGGCTCTGAGAATAGGCAGTTTCTCATAATCAGTTGGAGTCATGATGCTAGTATAATTGAGTTGCTGGCAGTAGAGATTGTATAATTGTTTTATGAAGTGATATATAATAAAGAATATTCCTTTGGCAGTTCATCTGATACATATCAGTGTTTGTAATCAGTGCTCTTAATAGTTTTAATTTTTTAAATAGCTGTATAGTTGCCTTTGTAGTATAGCAACAAAGTCTCACTCAAGATCAGTTTATGAGGAAGATAATACTGCTTATTATGGAGCTTTTTGTCACAAAGGATCCAAGTTTACTTGCAATAGTAACTGGATAAAAAATATCCAACAATTCAGAGACTAGCATAATGGGCCCTGCAACTCATTTGTTTTTGTTTTTGTTTTCTTCTGTCTATTAAATACAAAAAAAATGGCTTGTAGGGCAAACCTAATGTGTAATTGACTTTCTTAAGGAATGAGATTCTGAATTCAGTACTTGCACTGGTGATTTTTTTTTCTGAAGAACACATGACCTACTACATATATGCTAAAAATCAAACATTCTGCCTTTTAAGGGAAAACTTAAATGAATCTATTTAATACATGGCTGATTTTAAAAATTAATTTTTATATTTACCAAAGTAATACAGGCAGAGTTTTAAGAGTTAAATAGTACTAAAAGGTTTACAGCAAAAACAGCAGTTCCCTGCTCCCAGAGGCAACCACATTCAACTTTTTTTTTTTTTGGGCTGCACTGCGCTGTATGCAGGGATCTTAGTTCCCCAACCAGGGATGGAACCTGCGTCTCCTTCAGTGGAAGGGCAGAGTCTTAACCACTGGACCGCCAGGGAAGTCCCCACATTCAACTTTTTAAGCTATTTATTTTGAAATTTATTTTAATATTTCCAAATAATATGCTAATACTGTTATTCCTTGATTTCTTAATTTTAGGCATTATCTGTTGATTTGTTTTTACGGTAGATAAAGATTTAATTCTCTTCCCTTATCCTTCCTTTTTGCTCCATCTTACCTAACTAGTTATATCACAGATTTTGGATATAGCAGTCTTCAGTATTTATATTATTATGCCTTTGCAAATATTATTCACTGCCAGGCTAAGTAGTGTAATCTGATTACATTCCTTTTCTTGTTCATATTTTTGTTTTTGCCTTTTGTCATTTTCTGTTTACTTATTTCTGCTTCTTCCCAGTTGCTTCCACAGCCATTTAGTACAATTTCTCACATGACCAAACTTATTAAATGATCTATTGATTCCATATTTTTTCCTTGGAGACTTTCCCTCCAGACACTTTACCCTGAGCTGCAGTCTGAACTAGTTTTGCTCCAGGCCTGCTGTAAAGTGGTTGCCTGGAATTTCCCTTTTTTTCTCTCCTATAATGAATTTCCTGAATCTCATATTTTGTTCTATCTTGGTTTGCTCCTTCATTCAAAAGATACGTGGTATATTTGAAACATGTATTCCAGTAACTTCTTGAGAAAGAGAGCACATGGGAGATAACTTTTTAAAGATCTTCTAATGATTTCCGAAACAGAAAAGTGTAGATTTGGATTTTTGTATGAATCTACATATTTGTAGAATAAATCTACAAAATTGAGAAAGATGATCTTAATGGCTTCCACTCTTCCATCCAGCTCTAGAGTTGTAGGATTCTAAATACTTGAGAATTAAATGATTTTACAGATTATTTTAGCAAATGGTTAAAGCAACAAACTTTTGAAGAGACCCTTTGCAGAACTTTGACAAAAAAAGGACATATAACTTTTCTTTTTCTCCCCTTTCTTTTGATTGTTCTTTGCATATTTCCATTTTATTTATTTTTTTCTTGCAGTTTTATTGAGATCTAATTGGCATACAGCATGGTGTAAGTCTTAGCTGCACATCATAATGATTTGACTTACATACATCCTGAAATGATTACTACAGTAAGTTTACTGAACATCCATCATCTATATAGATACAAAATTAAAGAAATAGAAAAAAATATTTTTCCTCGTGATGTGAACTCTTGGATTTACTCTCTTAACAGCTTTCATATATAGCATAGAACAGTGTTAATTATATTTATCATGTTGTACATTACATTCCCGGTACTTACTTATCTCATAACTGGAAGTTTGTACCTTTTGACTGCCTTCATCCAATTCCCCCTTCCCCTATCTCTCCACCTCTGGTAACCACAAATCTGACCTCTTTTTCTAGGAGTTTCTTTTCTTTTTTTTTTTTTAACATTTTATTTATTTATTTGCCTGTGCTGGGTCTTTAGTTGCAGCCTGCGGGGTCTTCGTTGCTGCATGCGGGATCTTTAGTTGCAGTATGTGGAATCTTTGGTTGTGGCATGTGGGATCTAGTTCCCTAACCAGGGATTGAACCTGGGGCCTCTGTGTTGGGAGTGAGGAGTCTTAACCACTGGACCACCAGGGAAGTCCCTGTTTGTTCTGGAAGTATAATTGACCTATAACACTATGTTAGTTCCTGATACACAATATAACAATTTGATATTTCTGTACATTTCAAAATGATCACCATGATAAGTTTAGTTACCATCTCTCATCATACAAAGATATTACATAATTATTGAATATATTCCCCACACTGTACATTTTATACCCATCACTCATTTATTTTGTAACTGGGAGTTTGTACTTATTAATCTCCCTCACCTATTTCTCTCCTCCCCTAGCCCCCTCCCCTCTGACAACCACCTGTTTGTTCTCTGTATCTGTGATTCTCTTTGTTTGTTTGTTCATTTGTTCTGTTTTTTAGATTCCACATACAAGTGAAATCATACAGTATTTGTCTCTCTGACTTATTTCACTTAACATAATACCCTCTAGGTCCATCCATGTTGTTGCAAATGACAAGATTCCATTCCTTTTTATGGTTGAGTAATATTCCATTGTTTGAGATATATATATATATATATATATACACACACACATACACACACACACACATACACACATGTATCTCTCACATCTTTATTCATCTATTGATGTGCACTTGGATTATTTTATAACTTGGCTATTGTAAATCATGCTACAATGAAATGATATATCCAATAAGGGGTTAGTATCCAAAATATACAAAGAACTCATACAACTCAACATCAAAATAAACAACCCAATCAAAAAATGGGCAGAGAGGGACTTCCCTGGCAGTCCAGTGGTTAAGACTTCACCGTCCAGTGCAGGGGGTGTGGGTTCGATCCCTGGTTGGGGAGCTAAGATCCCACATGCCTCGGGGCCAAAAAACCAAAACATAAAAGAGAAGCAATATTGTAACAAATTCAATAAAGAGTTTAAAAATGGTCCACATCAAAAAAAAAATCTAAAAGACAAAAAATGGGCAGAGAATCTAATAGATATTTTTCCAAAGAAGACATAAAGATGACCAACAGGCACATGAAAAGATGGTCATCACTAATCATCAGGGAAATAAATCAAAACCACAATGAGATCTCACCTCACATCTGTCAGGATGGCTGTTATCAAAAAGACGACAAAGAAGAAGTGTTAGAGAGGATGTGGAGAAAAGAGAACCCTTGTGCACTGTTGGTGGGGATGTACACTGGTGCAGCCACTGTGGAAAACAGTATGGAGGTTCCTCAAAATATTGAAAATAGAACTATCATATGATCCAGCAATTCCACTCCTGGGTATGTATCTGAAGAAAATGAAAACATTAATTCAAAAAGATATACGGAGGGCTCCCCTGGTAGCGCAGTGGTTGAGAGTCCGCCTGCCGATGCAGGGGAAACGGGTTCGTGCCCCGGTCTGGGAAGATCCCACATGCCACGGAGCGGCTGGGCCCGTGAGCCATGGCCGCTGGGCCTGTGCGTCCGGAGCCTGTGCTCCGCAACGGGAGAGGCCACAACAGTGAGAGGCCCACATACCGAAAAAAAAAAAAAAAAAGATATATGGAGTCCTGTGATCATTGCAGCATTATTTACAATAGCCAAGATGTGGAAGTAACCTAAGTGCCCATCAGTAGATGAGTGGATAAAGATGTAGTGTACACACACACACACACACACACACACACACACACACACAAAATGTAGTATTACTCAGCCATAAAAAAAGAATGAAATCCCTTTTTTTTTTTTTTTTTGCGGTACGCGGGCCTCTCACCGCTGTGGCCTCTCCCGCCGCGGAGCACAGGCTCCGGACACACAGGCTCAGCGGCCATGGCCCACGGGCCCAGCCGCTCCGTGGCATGTGGGATCCTCCCAGACTGGGGCACGAACCCGCGTCCCCTGCATCGGCAGGCGGACTCTCAACCACTGCGCCACCAGGGAAGCCCAAATATTTATTTATTTGGCTGTGCCGGGTCTTAGTTGTGGCACGCGGGATCTAGTTCCCTGACCAGGGATCGAACCCGGGGCCCCTGCCTTGGGAGCGTGGAGTCTTAACCACTGGACCACCAGGGCAGTCCCTCCTTTGTTTTTAGACAGGTTTTTTATTTTTTTATTTTTATTTTTTTATTTTTTTGTGGTACGCGGGCCTCCCACTGTTGTGGCCTCTCCCGTTGCGGAGCACAGGCTCCGGACGTGCAGGCTCAGCAGCCATGGCTCACAGGCCTAGCCGCTCCGCGGCATATGGGATCTTCCCGGCCCGGGGCACGAACCCGTGTCCCCTGCATCGGCAGGCGGACTCCCAACCACTGCGCCACCAGGGAAGCCCCCCTCCTTTGTTTTTAATTGAACTTAAAAGATTTGTTTTTATGGAGCAAGTGCATTTGAGATTTTGCTTTTCAAACAAGAAGAAATGAAAACAAACATTAGCTTTCTTTTTTCCTTCTTTATTTGGTTGGTGAAAGTTTTCCCACCTTCCCTTCTTCCCTAGGGCTACTCGGTGGTTTTTGTGTGCTCTGCTGATGGCTGATACAAGTCACCATGTACACGTCATTAGCCACTATCTGAAGGGGCTAGGTATTGGGCACCATTTAATTTAGGGTAAAATATTCTTGAGCTCAGAGTCTGTTCCAGGAAGATATCAGTGAACTGGACTCCTGGTTCTGAGTTTGTACTCCAAACTGCCATCCCGTGATGAAATGTCTTATTCTCTCTATAAGTGTCTTCCCTTGGGAGCCAGTGTGATGCAGTGGAAAAGTCACTGTCTAGTAATCGGACCTGAGTTAAAGCCCTCTTTGGCGTGGGTTGGTTTTGTTATCTTGAACGGGTTACTTTGCATGGGCCTTTTTTTTTTTTTTTACTAGGCATTGGACTAAGTAGCTTCAAAATCCCTGAGTCCAATAAGTTTTGATTTCTGAACAGCATTGGCTTCTACTGATGTATAGTCCCTTTTGTTTTCTTGTGCTAAAATGTTGCTGTCTCCTCACTTTGTGTTGTTTTTATTTTAGAGAGTTATTCTGGCCAACTATAAAGTATGTGGCTGTGGACCAGTAGGCTGGGATGTGGCATGCAAATATGTTTTGCAGTTGTTATTTTTTATTTTATTATTTATTTATTTGAATTTATTTTAGACTGCGTTGGGTCTCTGTTGTGGTGCGTGGGCTTCTCATTAAACTGGCTTCTCTTGTTGAGGAGCATGGCTTCTAGGCACTTGGGCTTCAGTAGTTGTGGCACGCGAGCTAAGTAGTTGTTGCTCGTGGGCTCTAGAGTGCAGTCTCAATAGTTGTGGCACACAGGCTTAGCTGCTCTGCAGCATGTGGGATCTGCCTGGACCAGGGATTGAACCTGTGTCCCCTGCATTGACAGGCGGATTCTTAACCACTGTGCCACCAGGGAAGTCTCTGCAGTTGTTATTTTTTAAGTGTGTATAAACACATAAAAATCCCAAGAGTTCAGTCCCTTTAGGGAAAGTGGCATGATGTGTGATACTGGGCCCACATTACTCTCTGGCAGTAGTTGGCCTGAGCTGAGATTTACTCCCCTTTCATATGGGACATGTATTCCTTCTCACCACAATTTGCTCATTTATGTTACCTGTTTGGCCTTGTAAGCATGTAGATTCATGAGCCTTGCTATGAAGTGGTTAGAAGTCTTACTAGTTTTTAGTCA
Organism: Hyperoodon ampullatus; assembly: GCF_949752795.1. Lineage (NCBI taxonomy): Eukaryota > Metazoa > Chordata > Mammalia > Artiodactyla > Ziphiidae > Hyperoodon > Hyperoodon ampullatus. The sequence continues at coordinate 195,227,170 of NC_136914.1, read as the reverse complement.
TAGTTTTTGGTAATAGTAAAAAAGAAGCAAAATACACATATAAATTGCTCTGAAGCTACAGAAATGATTGTGTAATCAGGACTACCCCCTGCTTTGTTTATGGTTTACAAAGAATTGTCACATCATGTTATTTGATCCTTATGGCAACTGAATATAGTTGACAGAGAAATAAAAGAATCCCACATCTCTTAAGAAGTTGAATTTAATTCAGGTAGCTCTGCTGCCTCTGAATTCACCTTATAGTCTAGAACCTGGGCAAGGCTGAAGGAGTGAGAGTGGGTGGGTGTAGAAGAGCATTAAGCTTGTTGCTAGGAAAGTAGGTAGAGCCGTCAACCTGGGCTAGATGGGCAAACGTAAAAGGAGTAGCAAGTCTCTTCTCCCAATCTGTGAGGCATCTCCAGAGATGCCCAACAAGAAGAGAGGGGGAAAAGCGAAAAGTATAGTGTACAGAATGTCAAGAAGATGGTAAGTCTAATGTAACAGAGTGGGGAAGGCCAAGAGAAACAAGATGACTACCTTAGGGTCTCTGGTAGATCAGGTCAGGTGAATAAGGCAGGTGTGCACACTGACACTGGGAAGATACCATTCCTAGGAGCTGAGTAGACAAGGCTGTCTGGCCAGTTGGATACATGGTTAAAACAATAGACTTTTTTTTTCTAAGGTAAAATGGGTATTTGTTTGTACTTAAACTTATAAATCGACCAGCCAAACTGGTACTAATGTTATCATGACTCAGCAAAACACAAAATATCTTTCCACAAATATCAGAGTAATGGACAAATTAGGGGTTGTAATAATATAAATGCTGTATATATTTATAATAGCTTTATTGATACCATACAATTCACTCATTTAAAGTATACCATTAAGTAGCTTTTAGTATATTCACAGAGTTTTGCAGCCATGACCACAGTCAATTTTAAACATCTTTATCCACTCAAAAAGAAATCCCTTACCCTTTAGCATTGACTTCTCATTTCCCTCTTCCTCTAGCCCCTGGCAACAATTAATTTGCTTTCTGTCTCTAAGGATTTGCCTGTTCTGAATATTTCATATAAATGGAATCATGCAATATGTGGTCTTTTGTGTTTGGCTTCTTTCACTTAGCATGTTTTCAAAGTTTATCCATGTTGTAGCATGTGTCAGTGCTTCATTCCTTTTTATTGCTGATTAATATTCCATTATATGGATATGCCACATTTTATCCATTAATCAGTTGATGGACATCTGGGTTGTTTACAATCTTGAAATATTATGAATAAGACAGCTGTGAATATTCAGGTACAAGTTCTGTGTAGATATACGTTCTCATTTCTCTTGGTGTGTACCTAGGAATGGAAATGCTAGGTCATATGGAAACGGTGTTTAACCTTTTCAGGGACTGCCAGACTTTTTTAAAGCAGTTGTACCACTTTACATTCTTACCAACACTGCACTAGAGTTCCAATTTCTTCACATCCTTGCTAACACTTGTTATTATATATGTGTTTTGTTATAGCCGTCCTGCTGCATGTGATGGTATTTCACTGCAGTTTTGATTTGTATTTCCCTGCTGGCTAATGATGTTGAGTATCTTCTCATGTGCTTATTATCCATTTGTATTATATATCTTCTTTGGAGAAATGTCTATTCAGATCCTTTGCCTATTTTTTTCAATTGGGTTGTCTTGTTATTGAGTTGTAAGTGTTCCTTATATATTCTAGATATGTCTCTTATCAGATATATGATCTGCAAGTATTTTCTCCTATTCTGTAGGTTGTCTTAATGGTGTTCTTTGAAGCACAAAGTTTTGTGGGGTTTTTTTTGGCTTAAACAACAGAAATTTATTTTCTCACAGTGGAGAAATGGAGGCTGGAAGACTGAGATTGAGGTGTTGGCAGTTTGCTTTCTCCTGAGGACTCTCTCCTTGGTTTGCAGGTGGCTGCCTTTTCTGTGTCCTCACATGGCTTTTCCTCTGTACCCATGCATCCCTGGTGTCTCTGTATGTCCTAATTTCTTCTTATAAGGGCACTAGTCAGATTTGATTACGGCCCACCCTAAAGGCATTTTAACTTAATTACCTCTTTAAAGGCTCTATCTCCAAATACAGTTACATTCTGAAGTAGTGGGATGTTAAAAAACAAGACAACAGGCCCAAAATGGAGTTGCTTATACTAAGCCCCATGTCATCAAACTGAGACTTAATTACAGTTTTGGCTCTCCCAGAAATGGACTCTTAAACCAGTCAATCAGGAATTGTCTGATCAGCACTAGTTAGATAATCTGCCCGAGAGACCTCTGTCATCCCCTAAAGGAAAGTGACCTTACAATAACCAACCAGCTTTTTTGCCTAGTATAATTGGAGCTCCTTTGTATCTGCTGCATTGGCTACTGCCCAATTCTAATTAATTTTTGCTCAAATAAACTCTTAAAATCTTTAATATGCCTTAGTTTATCTTTTAGTCATATGAATGTATGAATTGGGGGGGGGAGCACAATTCAGTCCATAACAGCAACGTTAAGGATTTCAGATTTGCTCTTAAGAGCAATGGAAAACCATCGAAAGATTAGAAACAAGGGCTATGTTAAAGGGGATGTAGCCGATGCTTCTAGTCATCATTTTTTTTTTTACTAACAAAACCCTGTTTTTTGTTCAAGGCTTCAGTGTGTTCCGTCAAAAATGCAAACTGGTTCCCTTGGCACAAGGAACCTCTTGGGAAGCCATGTGACAGTATAAGTGGCTAATGAGATATAATTGGGAGGTCTACTGAGTGGACTTCAGTAGTCTCAGGGGAGGCTGTTGTTTTACTGAAAAAAGATATGTTCCTTTGTCCTACACTCTTTCTTCTTCTTCCTATCTGGGAAAAGGATACAATGCTTGGAGGTACAGCAGTCATCTTGAAACCATGAGGATGAAGGTTTCATGCTAAGGATATAGAGCAGACAGATAGGAAGAGCTTGGTTTTCACATCACACCCTTGAGCTGCTATATAAGCTCTGGTCAGTCTACATCCAGACTTTTTGTTACATGTGAATAATAAATCCCTGCTTATTTAAACCACTGAGGTAGGGATTCCTGTTACAGCCGAACACACTACTTCCTGGTACAGAGGGCTAGAGGAGAAGGAATACCAGTTTAGAGGCCTTTGCCAGAGTCCAGACCAGAGATGACAAGGACCTACATTAGAATGGCAGCAATGGCCTTGGAGCAAAGTGGACGGATCCCAGATAAAAGATACATTGCCTGAGCAGCCTCCACATTTGATCCCATGAATTTCCCCTCGCTTGTTAGGGCCTTTGAGTTTGCTTTATTTAGCCTTCCCTTAAGGTCCTATAGCATGCACAGCCAGTAAACTTTTTTTTTTTTTTTTTTTTTGCGATACGCGGGCCTCTCACTGTTGTGGCCTCTCCCGTTGTGGAGCACAGGCTCCGGACGTGCAGGCTCAGCGGCCATGGCTCACGGGCCCAGCCGCTCCGTGGCATGTGGGATCTTCCCAGATCAGGGCACGAACCCGTGTCCCCTGCATTGTCAGGCAGACTCTCAACCACTGCGCCACCAGGGAAGCCCAGCCAGTAAACATTTTTGGAGCACCTACTCAGTGGTGGGTCCTGTATTTTTAAGGTGTTTTTCCCTGGCTACTCATAAGTACATTGATCACTCTTTCCTGTGAAGTCAGTTGTTTTCAACTTTATGTCTGTAATCCACAGTAATAAATATATTTTATATCATGACTGAAACACACGCAACTTGATATATAACTGAAAAAGAAAAGTTTCACAAAGCAGTATTTGAAATATATGCCATAAGCTTCATTATTTTTCATTCTATTCTACTGTTTAAAACAAAGATGCTGATCACATCCACCACTCACTAAGTTTGCTTTCATGATCCACCAATGAGTCAAGGAGCATGGATTGAAAACTCAATCTCTGTCATTCTTTTGGCCGCCATTATTCACTACCTAGTGATATCTCTTTTTTTTTTTTTTTTTGGTGGTACGTGGGCCTCTCATTGTTGTGGCCTCTCCCGTTGCGGAGCACAGACTCCGGACGCGCAGGCCCAGCAGCCATGGCTCACGGGCCCAGCCGCTCCGCGGCATGTGGGATCTTCCCGGACCGGGGCACGAACCCGTGTCCCCTGCATCGGCAGGCGGACTCTCAACCACTGCGCCACCAGGGAAGCCCTAGTGATATCTCTTGAATTGATATTTATGTTACCATCTGGACCATGAGCCCCCTCCCTGCCTTAGTGTATCTATCCATAGTGCCTGGCACTGTGCCTGGCCCATAGTGGATTGTACGCTCCTTGAGATCAAGAGCCGCACAGTGTGACCCTTTGAGTCCCCTCAGCACTATGAACATGAGAAATCCACCCTTCCCATTTGTCTGGGGTCGAGTAGGGGAAGGTCTTTTTTTGTTTTTTTTTTTGAATTTTATTTATTTTTTATATAGAAGGTTCTTATTAGTCATCCATTTTATACACATCAGTGTATACATGTCAATCCCAATCTCCCAATTCATCCCACCACCACCCCACCTCCCGGTGCTTTCCGCCTTGGTGTCCATACGTTTGTTCTCTGCATCTGTGTCTCTATTTCTGCCTTGCAAACTGGTTCATCTGTACCATTTTTCTAGATTCCACATATATGCGTTAATATATAATATGTTTTTCTCTTTCTGACTTACTTCACTCCGTATGACAGTCTCTAGGTCCATCCACATCTCTACAAATGACTCAATTTAGTTCCTTTTTATGGCTGAGTAATATTCCATTGTATATATGTACCACATCTTCTTTATCCATTCTGTCTGTCGATGGACATTTAGGTTGCTTCCATGACCTGGCTATTGTAAATAGTGATGCAGTGAACATTGGGGTGCATGTGTCTTTTTGAATTATGGTTTTCCCTGGGTATATGCCCAGTAGTGGGATTGCTGGGTCATATGGTAATTCTATTTTTAGTTTTTTAAGGAACCTCCATACTGTTCTCCATAGTGGCTGTATCAATTTACATTCCCACTGACAGTGCAAAGGGTTCCCTTTTCTCCACACCCTCTCCAGCATTTGTTGTTTGTAGCTCTTCTGATGATGCCCATTTTAACTGGTGTGAAGTGATACCTCATTGTAGTTTTGATTTGCATTTCTCTAATAGTGATGTTGAGCAGCTTTTCATGTGCCTCTTAGCCATCTTATGCCTATTTTGGAAAAATGTCTATTTCGGTCTTCTGCCCATTTTTTGATTGGTTTTTTTTTTTTTTAATATTGAGCTGCATGAGCTGTTTATATACTTTGGAGATTAATCCTTTCTCTGTTGATTCATTTGCAAATATTTTCTCCCATTCTGAGGGTTGTCTTTTCGTCTTGTTTATAGTTTCCTTTGCTGTGCAAAAGCTTTTAAGTTTCATTAGGTCCCATTTGTTTATTTTTGTTCTTATTTCCATTACTCTAGGAGGTGGGTCAAAAAAGATCTTGCTGTGATTTATGTCAAAGGGTGCTCTTCCTATGTTTTCCTCTAAGAGTTTTATAGTATCCAGTCTTACATTTAGGTCTCTAATCCATTTGGAGTTTATTTTTGTGTATGGTGTTAGGAAGTGTTCTAATTTCTTTCTTTTACATGTAGCTGTCCAGTTTTCCTAGCACAACTTATTGAAGAGACTGTCTTTTCTCCATAGTATATCCTTGCCTCCTTTGTCATAGATTAGTTTACCATAAGTGCGTGGGTTTATCTCTGAGCTTTCTATCCTGTTCCATTTATCTATATTTCTGTTTTTGTGTCAGTACCAGATTGTCTTGATTACTGTAGCTTTGTAGTATAGTCTGAAGTCAGGGATTCTGATTCCTCCAGCTCTGTTTTTTTCCCTCAACATTGCTTTAGCTATTCAGGGTCTTTTGTATCGCCATACAAATTTTAAGATTTTTTGTTCTAGTTTTGTAAAAAATGCCACTGGTAATTTGATAGGGATTGCATTGAATCTGTAGATTGCTTTGGGTAGTATAGTCATTTTCACAATATTGATTCTTCCAATCCAAGAACATGATATATCTCTCCATCTGTTTGTGTCATCTTTGATTTCTTTCATCAGTGTCTTACAGTTTTCTGAGTACAGGTCTTTTACCTCCTTGGGTAGGTTTTATTCCCAGGTATTTTATTCTTTTTGTTGCAGTGGTGAATGTTTCCTTAATTTCTCTTTCTGATCTTTCATTGTTATAGGAATGCCAGAGATTTCTGTGCATTAATTTTGTATCCTGCAACTTTACCACATTCATTGATTAGCTCTAGTAGTTTCCTGCTGGCATCTTTAGAATTCTCTATGTATAGTATCATGTCATCTGCAAACAGTAACAGTGTTACTTCTTCTTTTCCAATTTGGATTTCTTTTATTTCTTTTTCTTCTCTGATTGCTGTGGCTAGGACTTCCAAAACTATGATGAATAATAGTGGCAAGAGTGGACATCCTTGTCTTGTTCCTGATCTTAGAGGAAATGCTTTCAGTTTTTCACCATTGAGAATGATGTTTGCTGTGGGTTTGTTGTATGTGGCCTTTATTATGTTGAGGTAGGTTCCCTCTATGCCCACTTTCTGGAGAGTTTTTATCATAAATGGGTGTTGAATTTTGTCAAAAGCTTCTTCTGCATCTATTGAGATGATCATATGGTTTTTTATTCTTCAATTTATTAATATGGTATATCACACATTGATTGATTGCGTATACTGAAAAATCAAAGTTTTACTTATGTATTTTTTAGTTTTGGCTGCGTTGGGTCTTAGTTGTGGCACGCAGGATCTTTGTTGCGGCACACAGGCTTCTCTCTAGTTGTGGTGTACGGGTTTTCTCTCTCTAGTTGTGGCGTGTGGGCTCTAGAGCATGTGGGCTCTGTAGTTTGTGGCACATGGGCTCAGTAGATGTGGCACGCGGGCTTAGTTGCCCCATGGCATGTGGGATCTTAGTGCCCTGACCAACGATCAAACCCTCGTCCCCTGCATTGGAAGGCGGATTCTTTAACACTGGACCACCAGGGAAGTCCGTGAAGCACAAAGTTTAAAATTTTTATCAAGTTTAATTTATCATTTTTTAAACTGCTTATGCTTTTGAGTTCATACCTAAGAAGCCACTGCCTAATCCAAGGTCATAAAGATTTACCCTTATGTTTCCTTCTAAGAGTTTTATTGTTCTAGCTCTTACATTTAGGCCTTTGATCTGTTTTGAGTTAATTTTTGTGTATGGTGTAAGGTAGGAGTCCAGCTTCATCTTTTTGCATGTGGATGTCTGATTGTCCCAGCATCATTTGTTGGAAAGACTGTTCTTTCCCCCATTGAATTGTTTTGGTATCCTTGTCAGAAATCAGTTGATTGTAAGGGTGAGGGTTTCAATCTATTCTATTAATATGTAAGTCTGTCCTTATCCAGACCACACTACTTTGATTACTATAGCTTTATTGTAAGTTTTGAAGTCAGGAGGTGTGAGTCCTCCATCTTCATTCTCATTTTTCAAGATTGTTTTGACTATCCTGGGTCCCTTGCATTTCCATACAAATTTTAGGATGAGCTTGTCAATATCTGCAAAGAAGCAACCAGATGGGATTTTGATCTCTGTGGGGAGTATTGCTATCTTAAAGATATTAAATCTTCTAATCCATGAATATGGAGTTCTTTCCATTTATTTAGATCTCCTTTAATTACTTACAACAGCATTTTCACTGTATATGTTTTCTACTTCCTTGTTAAATTTATTTCTGTTTCATTTTTTGATGCTATTGTAAAGGGACTTGTTTTCTTATTTCAATTTTAGTTTGTTCATTGCTATTATAGAGAAGTACAGTTGATTTTTTGTTTTCTATATACAAGATTATGTCTTCTGTGAAAAGAGCTAGTTTTACTTCTTCCTTTCCAATTTGGATTCCTTTTATTTCATTTTCTTGTCTAATTGGCCTGGCTAGAACTTTCAAGTACAGTGTTGAATAGAAATGGCAAGAGTGGACATCCTTGTCTTGTTCTTGATCTTAGTGTGAAAACAGTCTTTCACCTTTAATTATGTTGCCAGCTGTGGCTCTTTCATAGATACCTTTTATCAGGTTGAGGAAGTTCCCTTCTGTTCCTAGTTTTTTGACCTCATTATGAATAGGTATGAAGAAATGTATTTTGGGCTTTCCTGGTGGCACAGTGGTTAAGAATTCGCCTGCCAATGCAGGGGACATGGGTTCGAGCCCTGGTCTGGGAAGATCCCACATGCCGCAGAGCAACTAAGCCCATGCACCACAACTATTGAGCCTGCGCTTTAGAGCCCGCACACCACAGCTACTGAAGCCCACGCATCTAGAGCACATGCGCTGCAACAACAGAAGCCACTGCAATGAGAAGCCTGCGCGCCACAAGGAATAGTAGCCCCCACTCACCGCAACTAGAGAGAAAGCCCACGCACAGCAACGAAGACCCAATGCAGCTAAAAATAAATTAATTAATTTTAAAAAAAGAGATGTATTTTAAAAACAGTCTCATACTTGGCATTGAAAATATTGCAAATATATTAAACAGAGTTTTTTCTTTAACCATTTGACAGTAAGCTGCCAATTTGATGCCCTGTCACTCCCTAATTCTTTAGTGTGATTTCCTGTAAACAAGGACATTCTCCTATATAACCGCAATATGATCGTTAAAATCAGAAAATTAACATCGATTCATTACTGCCATTTAAATCGCAGATCCCATTCAAATATCACCAGTTGTCCAGTTTTATCCTTTGCTGAAGGATACCTTAATGAAAGGATTCATTTCAGAATTAGTATTGTCTTTAGTTGTCGTGTCTCTTTAGTCTCTTCAGAAGGGAAGTTCTACAGCCAAAGCATTTTATGACCTTGACTCTTCTAGAATTTATAGACCGGTTACTTTTAGAATGTCCATAATTTGGGTTTTTCTGATTATTCCTCATGATCAAATGTAGGTTACCCAGCTTTGGCAGAAATATCACAAAATCGATGCAGTGTATGTTTTCATTGCATCCTATCAGTTGACACTCAGTTTTGTCCTTTATTGGCTATATTTACTTCGATCACTTTAAGATAGTTCCTCCCAGGCTTCTCCAGGGTAAAATTACTCTTTTCCCTTTGCTATAAATATCTTCAGGGGAGATACTTTAAAACTATGTAACTGTAATTTCCTCGTCAAACTTTCAACTTATTCATTTTATTTATTTATATCAGTATAGACTTGTGTTGTCCTGTTTTATTTAAAGAGTTTTACTCTGTTACTATTGTGATTTAATCTGATGCTCAGATTGTCCCACACATGGGCAGTGGGGACCCTTTCAAGCTGGCTCCTGGATCCATTTAACATCCATCTTTCTTTTGGTATTTTTTTATTTTTTGGCACAATGAGATATACCAGGCTCATCATCTCATTTCCCTGTCCCAGTCCTGTAATCAACCATTTCTCCAAGGAACCCTGGTTCCTTTTAGTGGAGAATAAAATTTAGAAACCAAGTTCTAGGTGCTAAATGTACTCATCTGCTGTTTGGGGAGGAAGAGGAGGAAGATGGCTACTTCCAGGCCCTCTTATTAGACAGAGCCAGAGGTACATGTATATACATAAATAGGTATTTGATATAGATACAGATACATAGATATAGACAGATATTCTGTACACAGACCCACGTTAACATCTGTATTTATTTCCTGTCTGTCTATATGTGTATATTGAAAACCATGAGCCATACAGATAACCTCCAATTCCAATCAAAGACTACAAAGTTCATTTTAGCTTTTTTCCTTTCGGTGTTTGTAATTCTTTGCCCTGATAGTGAGGACCCTGGTTCTTATTATTCTTTTTTTTTTTTTTTTTTTTTTTTTTGGCGGAACGCGGGCCTCTCACTGTTGTGGCCTCTCCCGTTGCGGAGCACAGGCTCCGGACGCGCAGGCTCAGCGGCCATGGCTCACGGGCCTAGCCGCTCCGCAGCATGTGGGATCTTCCCAGACCAGGGCACGAACCCATGTCCCCTGCATCGGCAGGCGGATTCTCAACCACTGCACCACCAGAGAAGCCCCTTATTATTCTTAATAAATACACTTATTTAATCCATCCCGCTAGATGTAACCAACATCTCATCATTGCTGCCGCCCCCTTCCCTTTGAGGTGCTTCCTGGGCACTGTCACCCTGTGTTGGGCTGCCCCAGGAGTCGTTGCCCTTTTTATTCTGTGAGAGCTTTGACACCCCACTTGAGGCTGTTTTCTCAAAAGTATGCATGCCTCCTTAACCCTGCTTGGGCCTCAACTACCATGCTGGGCCACCAAGAGCAATTCTACTCTCCTCACCCCACTCAGGAATGGGGATATTTTGAAATTTGCATTAGCCTTTATTTTAAATACCCTAAAGTTTGTAAATAGAGCCGAGTACAAGGCCTAACTTTGTATGTTGTCTATAAAATTCAGGGAACAGAAAGTGATGGAAAAGGGTTTGGGTAACCATGTCCTCAAAAACAACACTATCTTGTCTTTTTTCCTAGGGGTTTTCTGGTTGGTGGCTGTAAAACAGGTGCTGTTTGAATAGGAAGTCATAGGTGCAGAGAGGGTTGTTGGACTTAAATTTGTAACCATTTATGTGGGAAAAGTATATAAGCACATTTTCTAGAAGGAGGTACATTAAAAATGTGTTTATCTTTAGATGGTGGAATCTAGGTAATTTGTATTTCCTCATACTTAAAAAAAAACTATATATAACTAGCATAGATAACTTTGTTTCTTTTATTATATGAGTAATTATAAAATAAAAGAAATAAAAATAAAACAAGTGCTTTAAATGCCCAGTACTGAGAACTTTTGCTTGACGGTCCTGGGATACGGGAGAAGAAAAACGAAAAACGTATGTGCCCATATTCTTAGGAAAACCTTTGATAAACATTTATTTAGTTTAATTTAGTTTTGTTTTTTTCTACCTTTGGCCTTCTAGTAGCATAGAATCCTGGCTCTTACACATCTATAATGTAGTGTAGACATCCCAATGCATTAACTTTTCTTTTTTTTTGGTGGGGACAGAGGGTCTGGATACAGATGTATTTTTAATTTTTAAAAAGCTTTTTATTTTGAAATAATTTTAGACTTACAGAAAAGTTGCAGAAATAGTACACTTCCCCTATACTTAATCATTGTATAATTATCAAGAACAATAAATTAGTATCTTTACCTTTGTAGTTGATAAATATCTTGGAGGAGATACTTTGGGACTGTGCAAATCCTTTTTTACCTTACTTTTTAGCATCCACCAGTAGATCTCTGCAGCAGTTAGTACTGCACTTAGTGATGATTATTTCCCTCTTTATTTATTAATTGAAATTCTGTGAGGGAGAACTGTTTTTCTCCCTCATTTGTTTACTTATTTACTTATTTCTTTCAGTATGGATTCACAGATACTTGTTTTACTCTACAGGTTAAAATTCATTGCTATCATTATTTATGTGTTGAACAAATTGTTCTAGCTTTGGCCATTAGGAACGCCTTTGGGTTGGCTCCTGTGTACTTTCAATAAGCCCCCATCTTTTTTAGAGAACTTCTTTACTTCTGGCACTATACGGTGTTTCAGACTCATTTCGTATTTTCTTTGCCCTAGCCCTGAAATCAACTACTTGATTCTTTTTATTGGAAAGTGATGTTTAGGGATCACAGTCTGGACACTAGATGTACTTACGGTCACTGAGGTATCATTGTGTTTAGTGGATAGTCTAGATATACCCACACATAAACATATTTATGTTTCTAAATCTGGATAGATATACTCCAAATCATGAGTTTGTATTGATATCTCTGATTCCTATTACAAAGCTTATTTTAGTCTTTTCTTTTTCCCTATTTATAGTTTCTTCCTCTAACAACGAGTACACTGGATTTCATTATCTACAATTTATTTACTTATTTGATCAGTTCTGGTATACATATAAAGTGCTTTCATAATTGCTAGCCTACACCTCTGTAAGAAACACTTTTGATAACTATATCATAACATTTATGTACAGTAATTTCTGTCTTTATTGTATCCAGTCAAAATACTATTTTCCAGTTAAAGTTAGTTCATTTCTTTTTTTTTTAATTACTTTATTTATTTTTGGCTGCATTGGGTCTTCGTCGCTGCATGCGGGCTTTCTCTACGTGCAGTGAGCGTGGGCTACTCTTCATTGTGGTGCGTGGGCTTCTCCTTGTGGTGGCTTATCTTGTTGCGGAGCACGGGCTCTAGGTGCGCGGGCCTCAGTAGTTGCATCACGTGGGCTCAGTAGTTATGGCTCACAAGCTCTAGAGCTCAGGCTCAGTAGTTGTGGCGCACGGGCTGAGTTGCTCCGCGGCATGTGGGATCTTCCTGGACTAGGGTTCAAATCCATGTCCCCTGCATTGGCAGTCAGATTCTTAACCACTGAGCCACCAGGGAAGTCTCAAGTTAGTTCATTTCTTTCCCACCCTCTTCAGTATGATTATGTTCATTTCTAATACAGTTCGTTTCTTTTTTTTCTTTTTTTTTTTTTTTTTGTGTGCGGTACGCGGGCCTCTCACTGCTGTGGCCTCTCCCGTCGCGAAGCACAGGCTCCGGACGCGCAGGCCCAGCGGCCATGGCTCACGGGCCCAGCCGCTCCGCGGCATGTGGGATCCTCCCAGACTGGGGCACGAACCTGTGTCCCCTGCACCGGCAGGCGGACTCTCAACCACTGCGCCACCAGGGAAGCCCCAGTTCGTTTCTTTTGTTAGTATTTTTATTTTATTTTGCACACTAAGATCCTGACTGATTTTAATGGTTTTTTATTGTTTTTAATTGTGAAATATACATAAAGTTTACCATTTTAACCATTTTTAAGTGTACAGTTCAGTGGCACTAACTGTATCACATCAGTGTAATTACATTGTTGCGCAACCATCACCACCATCCATCTCCAGAACTTTTTCATTTTCCCAAACTGAAACTCTGTATCCGGCAAACAGTAATTTCCCATTCCCCCTTCCCCTCAGCCCCTGGCAACTACCCTTCTACTTTCTGTCTCTGAATTTGACTACTCTAGATATCACATATAAGTGGAATCAAACAGTCTTTGTCCTTTGGTGACTAGTTTACTTCACTTAACATAACGTCTTCAAGATTCATCCATGCTGGGATTCTGTATTAACTTCTGAACTGTACTGTCGGAGTCTTGGGAATGCTTGACAGTATCACTGCCACTGAGGGGCCCTGAGATGGTGAGGTGGGGACTCTGACTTCCTCTGCTCCTCTTGAACCAGAGTAGTTTAGTTTATGATTTACACTTCTGTAAGATTTCAGTAGAGGAAAGCATATTTTCTTTTTAAAAAAAATAGTTTGGGAATCACATTATGAATAGTATTCAAGCCTCTACTTTAATACTAGGTGGTCAGGTGCTTCTGACACGACCTAGTCAGTGACGACTATTCTAACTGTTCATCGGTTACATGAGCATCAGTAGCTCTCCTTCCACCTTCCACCATTAAACTTAGTTTTGCCTGCTGAGGCAACACAAAGTGAGTTTGCTCTTTTACCTAATAGTCTTGGATATTTGAACGTTGCTTTTATGGATTGGTCATAGTATTGGGGAAGATTCCATCCTGATACACATCCTTTTGGGACTAGGCGAGAATGCAGATAATTATTCTTTGGCTCGCATTGCTATTGGGATCCTGGAGCCACAATGCCTGGACTCTGCCATTCACCTCTGTGTGGCCTGGTGATCGTTACTGCCCTGTTCAAGCCTTTCCCCTCATCAGCAAAATGGGGACAATAATAGTATCTACCTTACAAGTTTGTGGTGAGAATGAAATGAGGAAATGCATGTAATGTATATGTCTCCATCATATAGTTAAGTGTTCAATAAATGTGGACTAATAACAGTAACAATGCCACCATTGCTATGAAGAGGAGAAGAAAGTGTTATGTATTTTATTTTTGGATGCAACAACAGGGGTTTATTTCAAAGTTGTAGGCAGCCACCTAGATGGGGCTTGAGGGTTAAGTTTTTTTAAAGTCTTTATCTAAATAGAACAGCATCTGCAATTAAAAAAAAAAAGTCATCAGAATCTAGGCTCTTACCTATGAAACTACCTAAAATTCTTATTCTGTTTGTAGAAAGAAACAAATGAATCCTAAAATTGACAGCAACATTGGGCCAAACCACATTAGGTCAGCAATTGAGAAAGTAGGTTCCGGAATTAGGCTGTGGGTTCTGTTCCATTGTCTGCTTAAAGCTTTTACCTCACATCACAAACCGTCCAAAAAAATTTGTTTGGAAATTGCCCAAGTTGTGAGCCAACAAACTAGTTTCTTAAGGGAACCAAGTTGTCAGCAGCAACAGTGAATGGAAATGGAGCTCAGGTTTTTTCTTCATTAATCAGCTTGTTGTATTGTGATGTTGCTGATGCAAGTTAACAACAGTAACAAAAAGTTCACTTTGGGCTTATAAGTTTACTAAGCAGAGACTAGTACGTTCAAGTCCATTAAGTTTTATCTTTTCAAAGATTCTTTCTGTACTGACCTGAAAAGTACAAATAGAGACCAACTAATAGTTTACTATCCATAGATAACCATACTGAACATTTCTGTGAGTATCCTTCCAGGGATTTAGTCTCTGTACATAAGATAAGCTTTTTAACTTGATGGAATGATTAAGAAGAGCATGGTGCTTTGGTGTCTAAAGACTTGGGTTTAAATCTTAGTCCTTTTATTTAATGCGTGTATGGCCCTAGCCAAATAACTTTATGAGGTTTAATTTCCCCATCCAGGAAAAACGGGAATAATAGGATCTACCTAAGGGGTTTGTTGAAGGTATAATCCCTACGAAGAGTTTATGCTGTGTAAAATGCTGACTGAGCATTCAGTGAGAGTCTGTCCCAGTACCCTGGCTGTGCTCCTTCTAAGGCAGATCCCTTTACTTGTGTACTAGATTGCTTACTCAAGGACAAGGTTTCTACAAACCTCTCTCTTTCTCCTTCATTATCAGTTTTCCCCCTCTCTTCATTTAAGCCTTTTCTGGTTCAGATTTTTAAAAATAAATAGGTAGGACTTACCTGGTGGTGCAGTGGTTAAGAATCCGCCTGCCAATGCAGGGACACGGGTTCAAGCCCTGGTCCGGGAAGATCCCACATGCCGCGGAGCAACTAAGCCCGTTCGCCACAACTACTGAGCCTGTGCTCCAGAGCTCGTGAGCTACAGCTACTGAGCCCTCATGCCACAGCTACTGAGGCCCACACCTAGAGCCCATGCTCTGCAACAAGTGAAGCCACCAAATGAGAAGCACGCACACCTCAAGGAAGAGTAGCCCCCGCTCGCTGCAGCTAGAGAAAGCCCGCGCACAGCAACAAAGACACAATGCAGCCAAAAATAAATAAATTTTAAAAAATAAAAATAAATAGGTGGGAGTTTAATAGATAACAGCTTTCTGTGTTTTGATGAGTCTATCTCCTGGTTTTATTTTAAGTGGATTAAACTGGTTGCAGTTATCCATTATTTTTTGGATGATGAAGTCAGAACTATAAACTAGGGTCTTTCATCCTGAGCACTGTTGACGTTTTTGGCCAGATAATTTTGTCATGAACGTTATCCTGTGCATTGTAGGATGCTTAGCAGCATCCCTGGCTTCTACTCGCTAGTTGCCAGTTGTACCTTTCAGTTGTGACAATTCATTTGTGACACACTGACAAATGTCCCCTTGGGAAGCACGTGGTTCTGTTGAGAACCACTGACTATAAACAGTGGCTTGCCTACAGCAATTATAAAGGGATCATTATTTGCCTGTTTTTCTGATAGTCTTATAAAGTACCATCCTATTACCAGGCCATCCTGGAGATGACATTATACAACTGGAATTTGCATGAGTATATGTTAAGAATGCCAGTAATAACATGGTGACTGTTGAGGTGGTCTGTTTGCTTCTCGCCACCCTAGGAACATAACAATGGTGATGATTATAAGGTTACCATTTGTGGGTGCCTACTATGAACCAGACACTGCCTGGGTGAAGTTTACTTATACCTATTTTACAGGAGAAAAGCTGTAAAGGCTGTCCAAGTCTGATGCAACTTTAGGTACCTCTGTCAGTTTAATGCACCCATATGAACACTTCATGTGACTCTTGATTGGCAGTACCAGATGAGGCCCCAAAGCCATTTGACCAAGAGTTCAATAGGATCCAGGATCTGAGCAGCATAGGGGTCATTTGGTAAAGGTGAAGGTATATAATTACTGAACATTGTCTGGAAGTGGTCATTGAGTCAGTACTGGCATGGAGAATCATACTAAGGCAGAGTACAGGTCAAGCTTTCTGAACCAGCATTATCTGAAGAGGGCAGGATTCTCTTTCTGTCAGAACTTGGGTGTACATGTCAGTGGAACTGAGCCCTCACATGGAGATTCACCACTCTGTACAGAATATGAGTGTTTGCGGTTTGCTTTCCTTGGAGGGCTGTCTTGAGAGAATTATTTACAGATTGATAACTCTTCCTAGACTGTGATTCGAATTAATCTTTAGAGACCATGATAGGGATCTTTGAACTGTCCTTGCTATTCTGAGGTCATGGAGAGTCTATGAGGAAGATGACCCATGTGTAAAATTAATTCTGAGTTTGAGGAAATGTTCACTTTATGTAGTATTCTTTTTTTGTTTTAAAATAAAAGAACCTGTCTAATTCAAATCTTGGGTTAGTGGTGGGAATGTAAATTGATACAGCCACTATGGAGAACAGTATGGAGGTTCCTTAAAAAACTAAAAATAGAACTACCATATGACCCGGCAATCCCACTACTGGGCATATACCCTGAGAAAACCATAATTCAAAAAGAGTCATGTACCACAATGTTCATTGCAGCTCTATTTATAATAACCAGGACATGGAAGCAACCTAAGTGTCCATCGACTAATGAATGGATAAAGAAGATGTGGCTCATATATACAATGGAATATTACTCAGCCATAAAAAGAAATGAAATCGAGTTATTTGTAGTGAGGTGGATGGACCTAGAGTCTATCATACAGAGTGAAGTAAGTGAGAAAGAGAAAAACAAATACCATATGCTAACACATATATATGGAATCTAAAAAAAACAAAAAAAGGTTCTGAAGAACCTAGGGGCAGGACAGGAATAAAGACACACATAGAGAATGGACTTGAGGACACAGGAGGGGGAAGGGTAAGCTGTGACAAAGTGAGAGAATGGCATGGACATTTATACGCTACCAAATGTAAAATAGATAGCTAGTGGGAAGCAGCCACATAGCACAGGGAGATCAGCTCAGTGCTTTGTGACCACCTAGAGGGGTGGGATAGGGAGGGTGGGAGGGAGACGCAAGAGGGAGGGGATATGGGGATATATGTATACATATAGCTGATTCACTTTCTTATACAGCAGAAACTAACACACCATTGTAGAGCAATTATACTCCAATAAAGATGTTAAAAAAAAATCCTGGGTTAGAAGTTGTTGTTTAATGTAAATGTTGAAAATTATTGATGGGAGAATTTATTTATTTGAAGTTTAATCATTTTGCTTTTATTTGGATCACATTTATTGCTTGTCACTCTTAATTGGTTTCTGGGAGTGTCAAGTTTTATCTTGAAATCTTTACTGGGGTCTAAAGTAATTACTAAAAGCTAGCCTTCAAATCATACATAGTGAGTAAAGACTTGTTAAATGATTTAACATATTATTGACTCAGTTGACTCATGCTGTGCTTATTACATGGGTCTCCTAGTTCTTGTGGCCAAGAGGACATCAACAGAAATAATTGTCTCAGGGCTTCCCTGGTGGCGCAGTGGTTGGGAGCCTGCCTGTTGATGCAAGGGACATGGGTTTGTGCCCTGGTCCGGGAAGATCCCACATGCTGCAGAGCGGCTAGGCCTGTGAGCCATGGCCGCTGAGCCTGTGTGTCCGGAGCCTGTGCTCCGCAACGGGAGAGGCCACAACAGTGAGAGAGAGGCCCGCGTACCGCAAAAAAAAAAAAAAAAAAAAAGAAATAATTGTCTCAGGACACACCTGAGAAGGTTTAGATAATTATTATGTTAATTGGACTGTTATTTCTTCTGAGCCTTCTTAGTTTAGCACCTGTTTGATATGGATAGCTACTTCTCAGTGTCTAAGTGGTACTATTTCCAGGATGACTTTTGTTTTTAATAGATTTATTTTTTTATTTTACTTATTTATTTTTGGCTGTGTTGAGTCTTCATTGCTACGTGTGGCCTTTTCTTTAGTTGCGGCGAGCAGGGGCTACACTCTTCCTTGCGGTGTGTGGTCTTCTCATTGCGGTGGCTTCTCTTGTTGTGGAGCACAGGCTCAGTAGTTATGGCTCGCAGGCTCTAGAGAGCAGGCTCAGTAGTTGTGAAGCACGGGCTTAGTTGCTCCTGCAGCATGTGGGATCTTCCCGGACCAGGGCTCGAACCTGTGTCCCCTGCGTTGGCAGGTGGATTCTTAACCACTGCGCCACCAGTGAAGTCCCTCCAGGATGACTTTTGATGGATGATCTTTATAGCCTTGAGTAATGCATTTATCTCTCTCCTCTTTTATTTTACTATGTTTTATATTTTCAAAAACTCTATTTTAAAAAACTTTTAATCGAAATGTATCATGTGTTCAGCTTGATGAATTTTCACAAACTGACCATACCTCTGTGAACATACCTGTATAACCAGCACATGGTCAGCATCTCAGAAGCCCCCCTCATGTTTTCTTCTGTTCACTACCCACTACCCCCAAGGGTAACCACCATCCTGACATAAAGCATAGCTTGATTTTACTTATTCTTGCACTTTATTTAAATGGGAGAAAAACTATTTACTCTTTAGCATCTGACTTCTTTCACTCAACCTTACATTAGTGAGATTCGTCCTTATTTTTGTTCTTTGTTCTAGATTATTCATTTTCATTGTTGTATACTATTCCATTGTGTGAATATATCACAGTGTATTTACCTTTTCATTGCTCATGGACATTTGATCTTTTCTAGTTTTGGCTATTATGAATAGTATTGCTATGAACATATAAATGCATTTATATGGGGTATATAGCTAATACATGAACTGTTAGGTCATATTGTCAGCTTTAGTATATACTGCCAGTTTTGGAAAATAGTTATGCCAGTTTGCATCCTCATTGGCAGTGTATGAGAGTTTGGGTTGCCCTCTGACTTCTCTATCACTGGTGTGTGTTTTTGTTTTTTTGTTTTTTTTGCAGTACGCAGGCCTCTCACTGCTGTGGCCTCTCCCATTGCGGAGCACAGGCTCCGGATGCGCAGGCTCAGTGACCATGGCTCACGGGCCCAGCTGCTCCGCGGCATGTGGGATCTTCCCGGACTGGGGCACGAACCCGTGTCCCCTGCATCGGCAGGCAGACTCTCAACCACTGTGCCACCAGGGAAGCCCCACTGGTGTTTTTTATTCTTTTCATTTTAACCATTCTGGTTGGTATTTCAGAAAACCTCCTGTGGCAAAAATCAGCTGTGAATTTGGGGCATCTTGGGGCTTTAATCTGTTAAACCAAGCTCATGCACCCACCAGAGCCTTGTTTGTTTCTCTTCCCTTAGTAGAGTCCTTCTTCTTGGGTCAAGTATGATCTTTAGTCTGCACCCAGAATTGGCAGATACCTCCAGAGAAGAGAATAGGTGATGATCATCCACTCACCTCAGAGGGCTCTCCCCTCTGGAATTCCAGTTTATCCACTCCTCATTGCTTCCACAACTCTCCAACATCTATGAAAATGTGATTTTTAAATTTTTTGTGGCTTTCTCTAGTTATTGAAGCTGAATCAGGTTGCCACGACCTATTATATCCTACGCAGAAGTGGAAGTTGTCGGTAGATTCTTGGGATTTTCTATGTGCCCAATGATGTCACCTGTGAGTAATGTTAGTTTTTTTCCCCCTTCCTTTCTCATCTTTTTTTTTTTCTTGCATTACCAGACTGGTCATAATTACCAGTACAGTGCTTAATAGAAGAGGTGATAGTGGCATCTTTTTTGTAGGGATGGAGAATGAATGCATTATTTTATCATCGTGTATGGCAATTACTGTGGTTTTTGTAGTTTTTTCTAGTTGAAGGAATTCTCTTCTGTTTCTAGTTTGCTGACATTTTTTTAAAGACATGAATGGTTATTGAATTTAAATACTTTTTCTGCACATACCAAGATGATTATATGACTTTCTCTTTTTTCCCTTATTCCTATGGCTTAATATATGCTTCTGAAAAATCACATGTAATCTTACCATGTCTACTGTAATATTATTTTCGTATTCCCTTTCATCCATGAGACAATTCTTTACAGAGAGACAATTCTCTCTTTAAACCTGCTGTACATTTAAACCCACCATATATTTTCCTTTTTATTTTTTATTAGCGAAGTAGATAATATAGTTCTCAGCCCAGGGACTACTTTGGCAGATCGGAAATATTCTTCCAGGCTCCTACCACTACCTCTCTCTATTTTATATAGGGAGGAATGAGTGAAAAACTGAAAAATCTTAGAGCATGATTTTGACCTATTTTAATTTTTGTTTCCTTGTTTTTATTATTTGGGATTGTAAGGGAGGAGAATGGGGTCAGGGAAGGGCTGAGGGGGTGATAACGGGGAGCTGGGGAAGAAAGCCATATGTCATTTCCTTAAGCATCACCTTCTGCTCCTCCCCTTCCCATGCTTCCTCATTATCCCAGCTTTGCCACAAATCAGTTGTGTGAATGACCTTGGACAAGTCACTTAATCACTGAGCTTTTGTTTCCTCATCTGGGATTGAGGAGAATGGCCACGAACAGCTTCTGTGACCTGCCACTTACGGAGAATGGAAAGATTCAATGAGCAGTTTATAAAGCATATGACACTTTTAAAATGCGAGCGATTTTTTAAAAATATCTTTATTGGAATATAATTGCTTTACAATGTTGTGTTAGTTTCTGCTGTACAGCAAAGTGAATCAGCTATACATATACACATATCTCCATATCCCCTCCATGAGTGGTTGTTAGGATTAGTTTTCTACAGTGGCATCTATCTCACATTTTCTAACAGCCTGAAAGTTACCTGTGGAAGAACGATGCTTATGAAACACCCTCGGCCCCCAAACTACAACTGTAAGAAAACTGTAGTTAACTGTGGCGAGAGGTATAAAATGGAGGTTTTGTTAATTTGTTTAAACCTTCATAAAGTCTCTATAAATTGTTCATAGCTAAGCTTGTCACTTTTGGAATGAACAACCATTGATATGTATGTACCAAACCTAAAACAAAATTTGCAAAAGCTCTTTTCTCTAAAATGATACTGCTGTAGGATTCCTTTAAATTAAAATAACCCTTGTTCATTTAAGGGTTTTTTTTTTAATTGTAAACTCCTTTCCAGAGGGCACAGAGTTAGAACAGCTGATATGCTGCCTGGAACAAAGGCAGAGCATCACATCGTGGGTAAGTAAGGCTTAATTGACAGGATTTTAGTTTATACCCACCTTTATGATCTATCTGGCGCATAAAGTGAGATACACTGGTCCTGTAAGTGAAGAGCCATGGAGTAGATCAGGGGACCGGTACCAGTCCAAGGCCTGTTAGGACCCGGGCCGCACAGCAGGAGGTGAGCAGCGGGCCAGCAAACAAAGCTTCATCTGCCACTCCCCATCGCTCCCCATCGCTCCCCATTGCTCTGCATCGCTCCGCATCGCTCGAATTACCGCCTGAACCATTCCCACCCCCACAACCCCCACCCCCGTCTATAGAAAATTGTTTTCCACGAAACTGGTCCCTGGTTCCAAAAAGGTTGGGGCCCGCTGGGGTAGATGGTTCCCTGAGACATGTCATTTTTTAGGTCAAGTAACATGAATAGTATTGGGGAATATGTGGTCTTATAGTGAGACATCCAAGGGCTAATATCACCACTGCCTTGCTATTCTGTTTTACTAACCTCTGCCTTGTACAGGGAAGAAAGGGTGTTTGTGGAGTGGTTCTGATTTGAGGCATTTTCTCTCTGGGTACCTCCTCCACATTCAGGAGTGCCATGGGTAAGCTTCACTTCCGCCTATGATTTTGGTAGTGGATGGATGGATTCCACAGAAGGGAGGTTTTGATTTATAATTTGACTATTAGCCCAATCATTTGCCTGTTCAGGTTTATAGGTCATCCATTTAGAAATTAGAAATGGATCAGGTCTAACTTTAAATATGTCTCGGGCTATGGGGGTGGGTAGGGAGCAAACAGCAGAGTAAACTTGCTCAATCTTCTATTAAATCAGCTGTGAAACACTTAGAGACTTGAGAAAAAAGACTGCAAAGGGTCATCTGAATAAAAGATTATTTGCGTAAAAGTTTTACTCTTGGTACAGGAATTTATAATTGATCTATTTGGGAATTTGTTTTTGCAGACCTGCAATTTAGGCCTAGATAAAAGTCCATGATCTTTCAGTGGAAGTTCTGGTTGTAGTTCTGTTAACATCAAGCTCTTGTTTTTCCGCTGAATGCCTCACATTCTTTTCTTCACCACCATTCTTTTGCTCAGGTCTCCCCTTCCTTTTATTTGGCATGCTTCTACTCACCTACTGTCTTTCCTGTCTCCCCTCCTGGACTGAGTTAGATGCCCCTTTTATTACTGCCGTAGTTCCCTGGGGATAACTTTGTCACCACACTTAAAAAATAATGTCTTGTTTTCATCTCTGTCATAAGTGTGGGTTCCTTCAGAGCAAGGGCTCTGGTGTATTCCTCTTTGTAGCCAACATGTGTGGTGTGGTGTCTGGACCTTAACTGTTTGTTTGGATATCAGGGTGCTGAGGTGGACAAAGACTGGGAGTTAAGAGCTAAGTCCGAATTGTAACTTTTTGCTGTATAATCTTGGACAAGTGCTCTTCAGTTTTCTTATAAGTAAGATGAGGGAACTAGCTCACCTGGGGATCTTGTTAAAACTGCAAATTCTGGTTTAGTAGGTCTCTAGTGGCTTGTGATATTTTGCATTTTTAACAAGCTGACAAGAAGAGCTAGTGCTGCCAGTTCAAGAACTACAAAGGACTAGATAACATCTAATGGCTTTTCCAGCTTTTACCTTCTGTGATTTTAGTCACTGTTTTAAATTATGAACAAAATTACAAGATATGCTGTAATTGCTAAACATCTCTCCAGTTTATCAGAATGTGAAACACTGACAATTCTGTGCCTTATTATGAAGTTGTATGATAATGTCCCTGTATTACTTCCAAGATTTTGACTTCGACAGGTTAAAAATATCAAATAGATGTCCGGAAAAACATTTGAGTTAGCACTAGCTTGTCATCTAAATGTCACTACTTGCTTGCTTGCTCTTTGGTGCATATTGGAGAACATTTGCAATAAATAAAATGCTGATGAGGGAGCTGAGATGCATAGACATGTGATCTCATCAGTATAGATACAGACAGGCAAGCTGTTGAGAAATTCATCATCAGAGGAGGAGTTCCTGGTCATTTCCTTCAGTTCTCCAGAAGGTGAGAATCAGATTGTCATATGACATATTGATAGATATGCTGTAGGTAAAGGCAGACTGTACCTATTGAATATGGATTGCTGAGGATGGGTCTTGTTTGAAAACGTCTCTACTGTTTCTTTTAGCTTTTACTTCCTCAGGAAGTCACGATATTTGATTAGGGAGCATTGCCAGCTTAGAAATTTATAGCTGTCCTTGATCTGGTGTACAGATGTCTAAAAGTAGTTGGGTTAATTTTTATGTTTGATTCATAGAAAAAAAATCCATCTCTTTTCTCTTAACCACACCAGGAATATTAAACAGACATAGCTTCAATGTCCAAATGAGTTATATACATGCCTGTGATGGACTGTGATCATTTTTTTTTTCCTCTAAGCAAGTGAAAATCTGGACAAGGGAAATTAAACCCTGAAAAAAGTACAGAATGTAACATATAGTTGAGGGTGGTTATCTTAATTATAATGAAATTTTCACCTCCCACAGAATAAGACGGTTTGTCCTACCAAAGCGAGCTGTATTTCATTTCCTGACTCTGGTTGTGGATTGAACAGAAGTTTTAGAGCTTGCTTCATCATCATCATCATCATCATCACTGCATTTTAATCATTTGTAACCCTTGGTTCCCCTAGATCAAACTAGCTGGGACAAACACAGTAGAGGGAGTTGGGTATAAGCAATGGCAACGGAACCAAAATAAATAGCCTTTGGTTTTTGCTCCCACTTAGTGGAATCCATCACTAGAATTCCAACCTTCTCCCTCCCTCCTGGTAGAGCCTTACAGGAGGGAGCTTAGGCATCCTCTGTGGTACACATGGAACTTTTTTTACTGTTGCCTTTAAAAACATAATATATTTATTTATTTATTTTTGGCTGTGTTGGGTCTTCGTTGCTGCGCGCGGGCTTTCTCTAGTTCCGGCGAGCAGGAGTTACTCTTCGTTGTGGTGCATGGGCTTCTCATTGCAGTGGCTTCTCGTTGCAGAGCACGGGCTCTAGGCGCGCGGGCTTCGGTAGCTGTGGCATGTGGGCTTAGCAGTTGTGGCTCACGGGCTCTAGAGCACAGGCTCAGTAGTTGTGGCATGTGGACTTAGTTGCTCCAAGGCATGTGGGATCTTCCTGGACTAGGGCTCAAACCCGTGTCCCCTGTATTGGGAGGTGGATTGTTAACCACTGCGCCACCAGGGAAGGCCCTAATGTTGCCTTTTAATGCTGTCATTCTTGCCGGGGGTCTTAATGGAGGCTACCTAGTGGCTTACTTAATCTTAATCTTGCTGTTAGGTTGGAACTCATTTTTAATATAGTAATATATGTTGAACCCAAATTAAAGTTTTTGAAGCCAGTTGTGTATCAAAGGCATTTGCTGCAGTCCAAACAGTTGTCTTTTGGGAAATACCTTAACCAGGATTATTATTGTTGTGACCTTCTTTGGAGGCTTAGATAGACCATTTTTTATTACCCTGAGAATTTTTTTTTAACAACAGAACACTCTTTAAAGACTTTCCACTTAGACATTTAATTTGTCTTTGATATTGAACTTAAGTAGCTTACAGCTAATGAAATAGAAAGGAGTTCTTAATAATAATAATGCCTTTTCACTTTCAAATTGCTTTTGAATTGTCCATGGTGGCCTTATAGTTCCAAAATGTTAGTATTATATTTTATGCTTTTTTTTAATATTAATGCACACTTTTTATTATATTAAAATCAGGCAATGGTCTGACAATAAAAAGTCTACCTATGGAATACTGTTATGTTAAACTTTACTTACAGGATGTTAAATCCTTAGAACTAAGGTTTTCCCCAGAAAAAGATGAATGGAAACATCAATTGCTTTTCAGACTTGATAGTTGCTGCTTCAAAAGGTGGCTTTACACAAACACTAAGTTAAAAAAAAAAAAAAAAAAAAAAACCTTAGAACACAATGAATTGCTTTTATTTCGGTATGCATCCAACATCTCAGCATTTAGTGGTCCTGAACAGAAAAGTGGAAAAACACAGCCATTGGCCAGGAATTCTGGGGATCTGCCGTGCACACCCGAGTTCTTTCTTATCCCTGCTGAGGACCGAGAGAAGCAGCAGCACCGAAACCAAAGTGTGCACCGAGTTCATGGTTCTTTTTGTTCCAGTTGTCAGATTCCAAACTAGACCCAAATGGATTGCAAGGATGACCAAATAAGAGCCCTGTTTAAAACTTCAATTTTTAAAAGCAAAAGCAATTACAGGAAAAGAAAACAATTCATTCAGAGAGGGATCGTTTGTGCTTACAAGTGTCTTCTGTGGCCTTTCTCCAAGTTTAACCACCAAGGACTTTGAGAGCTGGCAGGTCTGTGACACTGGTGACTGTTCTTTTCACCTTATCAAAACCTGAGCTAAAAAAACGTATCAGCTGATGATGACAGCAGGGGGTGGCAGGGCTGAGAACCCAATATTCATTTCCCAGGCTGGTGGAGAGTAAGTAAGTGTGGTTCCAAAACTAAATGAGGGAGGTCAGATATGCTTTCCAGCCTTACCTGATGGCTTCTGGCCAAAGCAAGGAAGTGTCATGGAAAGTGTTGGGTGGTGATGGTGCAAAAAGGGACTTGAGGAGGAGGAAGGACAAAGCAGCACCCCTCGATTAAGGTGGAGGGAGAAGATATTGGGAAAGCCCTGAATTCCTCACCAAAGGCCAATTTCAGAGGAGAGCCAAGGGGGTTACAATCTATGCTTCGGCCAAGGGTGGTAGTGGAGAGTGGGAAGAGGATGGTGGCTTGGAAGGGGGGGCAGCATTTAAAACTTAAAGAAAGAAACCAGGGGTGCAGACGAAGCATCCCCCACACCCAGCAGGAGTCCCACAGGTTGTGACCTGAAACCCTTACATCTACTCGTAAGAAGCCACCCCAAGCTGGAGGGCTGTTGCAGGGAGGGAAGAGGCAGGGGGAGGGGAAGGGGAGAAGCAGAGACCTCAGGCCATGTAATCAGCAGCAAGGTGATTGCATGGTGTGTCTTTTCACAGTTGAGTTAGATGTGCCCCACCGGTTATGATGGGAATCAATTTAAATATACTTTCTTGATCCCAGAAGTTCAACTATGTGGACAGTGGTTACACTTGACAGGATGATTTGTTATAGCACAACTTATATATTTCAAATGGACAAAAAATTAGTATCATTTACAGTATCTTAAGATAAACTGCCTTTGGGCTTCCCTGGTGGCGCAGTGGTTGAGAGTCCACCTGCCGATGCAGGGGAAACGGGTTCGTGCCCCGGTCTGGGAGGATCCCACATGCCGCGGAGCGGCTGGGCCCGTGAGCCATGGCCGCTGGGCCTGTGTGTCCGGAGCCTGTGCTCCGCGACGGGAGAGGCCACAGCAGTGAGAGGCCCACATACCGCAAAAAAAAAAAAAAGATAAACTGCCTTTGAATGGGAGCTTCCTTTCCAGTACTTTGAGGTCTACAAGACATATCTAGAAAATTTGGTACTGTGGAAAATGAAGACTGCTTAAATCGAATGGGGGGTAGGGGAGGGCCTGTGGTTTTTCTTTTTGATTAATTGCTGTAACACTGTCCTTCAGGAGGCTGAGGGAGTTTCATATTTTCTTTAGACATCATTAGGCGCCAAAGCTCTTGCAGGACAACTTTGATGCTATATGAATTCTGCCATTTTGCTAGCACTGATATGGCTCTTGGGTCCACCACTCCATTAGAACTATTAACTCCATTCATATTAATTTTTGTTACAAATCTTACTAAGGGGGGTGCTTCTGGGTATTTAGGTCCACATTCTATTTTAAGGCTGTATATTCGGTTTTCATAAATTGTCCGAGCCCATGGTGGCTGCCATCTTGTGTCTCTGTCGCTCAAAGGCCGGCCCCTTCTTTATGCTTTATTTTTAAAGAAATTAGTTTTTACTATAAAGAGGGCAAGATTATTAATACTATAAAGTACTATGTGTTTTTTAAAAAAATCAGTATTACACATTTATTATGACCTATAGTGTTGATATCCAGAATTCCAAATACTCTTCTCAAAAGAAGATCTAGGGGACATTTTTTTTTATAATTTTTATTTTATATTGGAGTATAGTTGATTTACAATGTTGTGTTAGTTTCAGGTATACAGCAAAGTGATTCAGTTATACATATACATATATCTATTCTTTTTCAGATTCTTTTCCCGTATAGATTATTACAAAACACTGAGTATAGGTCCCTGTGCTATACAGTAGGTTAGGGGACATTCTTAATAAGAGTGAACCTCTTTAGTTAATCAGTTGTTACCCAGAAGACTAGTTACAGATAATTTCATAGAGAAAGATATTCTGATAGAAGCAAACTGGATTTTTCCCTCTCTTAATCTCCAGAGAATTTTCCTTTTTAAACATAGGCACATTCCAGTACCAATTTTTTAAATTAATTAATTAATTAATTTTTAGCTGCATTGGGTCTTCATTGCTGTGTGCGGACTTTCTTTAGTTGCAGCGAGCAGGGGCTACTCTTCGTTGCAGTATGTGGGCTTCTCATTGCAGTGTCTTCTCTTGTTGCGGAGCGTGGGCTCTAGGCTTGTAGGCTCAGTAGTGGTGGCTCGTGGGCTCTAGGGTGCAGGCTCAGTAGTTGTGGTGCATGGGCTTAGTTGCTTCTTGGCATGTCAGATCTTCCCGGACCAGGGCGTGAACTCGTGTCCCCTGCATTGGCAGGCCGATTCTTAACCACTGTGCCACCAGGGAAGTCCCAATCACCAGAGATTTTAACACAGAAAAATAAAAATTTTATCCAAAATTAATTGCGTGCCTATTTATGTCACCTCTGATTTACCATTAAATCTGGATGTCTGTCAGTCTTTAAAGAACAGTTAGAGCCACTTCTTTTGTGTTCCAGGTAAAAAGCAGATGTGTTAGCACAGGCTCATTTTTTTTCTCTGTAGTTTCGGATAAGTTTTTGGCTTTACCTGATTAGTATATTGACCTACTAATAATAGCAGGTTCAGTTTTTGTCTCTTAAGCAGTCCCCAACATAGACAAAAATAGCATTCACTCTTAGTCTCAAAAACATACA